>NW_027526335.1:72402766-73033789 GCF_048455015.1 Haemaphysalis longicornis | reverse complement strand
TTATTAGAAATCAGAGTGTTTAGCCGGCGTACAAAGTTGTTAGGGAAGGGGGGGAAACGGAAGAAAGGCCCAAGAGAAAGGCCTTTGCCAGCAGGTCTAGACCTCTTATACCTGACTACAGTAAAAGCAGCCCGATTTTCCTCTTTAGCTGCATGTACGTCTTCGCTGCTGTAGATGGCGCGCTTTTTCACGGCTGATGGTTCAGGTTTATCGAGTAAAACATTGTCCTCTGGAGGCAGGGACGCTGTAGGATGCTTCCCTTGCGTTGTATACATGCTAGAAGGTTCCAACATGGAGTTATGAGGCACAAGTGATGGCGACACCCCGCTTAGCAGGGAAGACCGCTTATTGGGACAGTGAGTGGCTTTCTTGACGAAGTTATTGAGGGTCGCCGTCATCCGTAGACGTTTATAATGCCAAACTGTACAGCAGAATGTGCGGGAAGCTTTGCATTGGCACAAATAAATGAACACTCACAGAGCGGCGAAAGGAGTGGACCGGTTAGCCCATTCTCGTCCGAGAGCAATGGGAAATCTTGATGTTCAGCCCTTCACTGGCGATACAGCTTGCGCTGGTCGACAAGACGCAGGCGGCCATGAAGCCATATGGCCTTTAGTGGACAAGGTACCACACAACCGACTTTAGACTCTCAATAAATGTATTATCTACCTCTCTGTCTCACTATAATGCTCTGCGTTTCGCGGGAACTGGAGTGCATGTTGCGCAGATCAAGACAAAAACTTTACTTCATGGCGTTGGAACATCACATTCATCAGCTGAACATGCGAAACAGTTCCTGTGTACAACTGAAACTGGTACGAATTACAAATACGAACAAGGCTGTAGCCTTTTGATTCCATCTTGGTAGTTCATGCTGCATTCCACTCAATACCAAGTTCGCGGCGAAGTAAACTAAGCTCAGTATCTTACCGTTAGTGTTTCAGCTCGTTTTCGAGCATGCAAACTCGCGATATATCTATCAATGCCGACAGCAGAAGCTTTTAAACCTACGACTGGCTGGTATGAGGCCCTCAATATTATACCTCTGAAACGTGTGAGAAATCAATGTCAGCATCAAATCGTTTCTCCCCTTTTTTATGTAAGTTAATCAACCACCAAAAAAAAAACAGAACAATTGATGAGGCAATCCCAGCCAACACCTTCCTGAACAGATATCAATGCTTAGTTTCTGCTGTCAATCCACTTTTGGTCACGTTGCACAAAAATTATACGTACAAACCAACTCCCCCGCATTTCTTTTATTTCTTAAAGGAGCCATGAAGACAAAATACAAGTTGGGTTTATTAAAAAGATGGCTTAGTCCCGATAACAATGATACCAATATCATCGCAATCTTCGAACAAATAACGGAGATATGGACGAAAACGTGTGAAGCCGTAGCGACCCCCTAGCCAATTTCCCGCAACTTTTCTATGACGTCACGGAACCTTGTTTGTGCGATTGGCGGCCGCCTAACTGACCTGTGGCGACGACACATGACGGGATGTTTGTAATGGGGCCTCTAGTTCCATTTGACCGCGTCACTTGAATGCTAACGTGCAGTTAACGCACTGAAAATTGTGTTTTATTGTTGGCCCGTATGACGTCATTCTTGCTCATAACACGTCACTGTGGCGCAAAATTTGAAAGTTTTTAAATACTTCTTGCTTTTTTTTTCGTTAAAAAACATCTTTTGTGGCTGTAATGGAGCTGAGTGAGATGCTGAATCCTAGTTCTTTCAAATTAAACGAAGTTGTATTTTCTCTTCATGGCTCCTTTAATAGAAATAAGACATGCAGATAGCAATGCGTTATACAATCTTGGTTTGTAAGCGGCTACGACCAATTCAATTGAAATAGCGAAAATCTTACAGGCAAACTGGCAGTAATTTCACCAACCCTGTAAAAAGGCAGTTAACTGAGGAGCATCAGATCTGAGGAGGATAGTCTATAAGCAGGGGTTGTGTGAAAAAACAGACGCGAAAGTTTGTGTCATGCTTCTCAGCAGTATTACGTTGTGCGTTCTTATTGATGGTTGGCCATCCTCCGATGCTTTACCAATACGACAACAGCCCCAGTATGAGGCGTCTACTCTACATCAAAACAGCCTAGGTGTGTTGGATAGGGCCCAGGAGTTGTGGCAGTGGCCGTCGTCAACACTGCTTAGGCGTCCCTCGCAGGAAACATAACTCTCGCGTTCCATCTGAATTATGCGGCGCAGTGCTCTGTGTCGCCGTGCGCCAAAGTACACAAACAGTTTCAGGAAAGAACGCTAAAGAAGGACAAACCGGGAGAAGGCAACACGGAAAGCAAAGATATGCTGATATCGAGTGTTTACCAGCAGAGAGGTGTCATCCTTTCCGGCTGTCAGAAACACCACCTATTGGTAGGCCAGGGAAATAGCTATGTATTCTTGGGTTCCAATATGTTGGTAGCGGTGGTAGCTGAGGTAACTCTATAGGTGCACCTTGGAGTCAACGACCACCAACGTTTGGGCCTGGTAAGAGGTGTAGGAAGAGGCGTCCACATTTCGACTATTGGTCCGCGATACGTATTCGGCATAATGGGGGGGGGGGGGGGGGGGCATGATGTGCGGTGACCTCGGTTGTATGTTGAATGCATATGACCGAAGCAGGGCGATGTGGCAGGAAATGCGATGCGTTGGAGAGTACGTTCAAGTCGGGCGAGCAGATCATAACAAACTACGGATGGCTCTTTGGAAGGCGCGTTTTGTTCGGCTGGTAAGACGCACCTGAGTGAGATCCTCAGTAGTATTGTGAACCCCTATATGTGAAAAACCCGTTGTTAATGGCGGGGAGGAGATTAGGCGCTATTAATTATGTTTCTTAAAGCGGCGAAGAGCAACGATCGAAGTCTGCGGACACAACAGTGCCAGATGAACAAGAACAGATATTGCTCCTCCAACGAACCACGGCAACCCTAAGGCAGAAAATTAGACGGCTCGAAGAGTGATAAACCATCATGCACAAGGGGCTAGTTGAAAAAAACAATGCAAGGACGGGAAGCAGACAACAGGACAGAGAGCGGGGTCCTGCGCTGGCGGCGCCGTACCGTCTATTTCCGGTTCTTGTGCCAGGCACTCAACAAAAGTATAGAGGAGGCGCTGCTGAAGGTTTCTTCTTTTTCGATGATCATAGAGTTTCTTGAACCTGGGCATGGAGAGAACATGGGCCCTACTTAAACACCTGCTTGACCCCTTTAGTTTTAAAACAGAACAAAAGCACCGCTTCACGACGATCATCCAGAAATTTCCCGGCTCGGATGGGGAACTCCTAGACAAAATTTGTTCCCTATACGTACCTACCGGTCAAAAACAGCCCCTACCGGAGTATAAAGGTCTCACCAAAGACAGTCTGGACTGATATTGCTGAGTCGGAGGTGCGGGGGGCTCTCCTCCAACTAAGCCCGGCTTGGCAGCGGGGCCGGACTGTATCACTAACAAAATGCTTCGCAACCTTGACGATAGTGCAATTTCGGCCCTTATAGCATACTTTAATCATTGCTGGAGGCAGGGAACCCTGCCTCAAGATTGGAAGCACGTTAAAATCACACTCATCCCCAAGAGGGGGTATCTTTTCAACGAACATCTCCGGCCCATTTCCCTCAACCTCATGTTTGGGAAAAGTCCTGGAACAGGTCAACCTCACGCGTCTCACCAATCATCTCACTTCCACAGACGCGCTTTCACATTCTATGATTGGCTTTCGCCCCGGCTTATCCCCACAGGACATGCTCTTTCAGCTATCCCGCAAAGTGATAACTCCCCCCAGTAGGCTCGCTTCCGCGGCCATCCTGGTTTTGTATCTCACTAATGCTTTTGATAGAGTTTCACAAACCGCCATTCTGCGCGGAATAGAATATGTAAACCCGGGCTAGCGCACATACAGCTATGTTCGTAGCTTTCTCACGGCACGCACGGCAATCCTCCAAATCGGACACGACACATCATACACCTTGAATTTGCCATCTATAGGTACGCCACAAGGGGCTGTGTAATTACCCAGACTCTTTAATCTGGCCTTGCTAAATATCCCCAAAGAATTACACAAAGTTATCCGTCAGCGCTTCAGTATGTACGCCGATGACATCACTCTCTGGGTGACAGGTGGCAGTGATGCGCACATTGAAGAGACCCTACAAAATGGTGCAAATATTGTAGTTAAACAAGCAGAGTTAACAGGCCTTATATGTTCACCTAACAAGTCCGAGCTGCTCGTTGTGCAACCCAAAAGAGCAGCCTGCACGACGTCAGATATCTCTATCTCTATTAGTGGTTATTCAGTCCCCGAAGTTCACACACTAAAAGTTCTCTGGCTCCTTATACAACGGAATCGAAAAAAATACACAATTTGTCTCCCAGTTAACCAAGCATGTTGTCCAAACAATTGGTCTCATAAAAAGGATTGCCAACCGCCGGCATGGGTTGTGTGAGAGTGAGATATTGCGACTCATTCAGGCCTTCGTGATCAGCAGAATAACATACTCCCTCCTCTACCTTCATGCC
This sequence comes from Haemaphysalis longicornis, assembly GCF_048455015.1. Lineage (NCBI taxonomy): Eukaryota > Metazoa > Arthropoda > Arachnida > Ixodida > Ixodidae > Haemaphysalis > Haemaphysalis longicornis. The sequence goes on along the minus strand of NW_027526335.1, from coordinate 73,029,265 downwards.
AGTGCTGCTGAGTTTCAGAAAATCAATTGCCTCATCAGAAAAGACTACACACCCACCGCGGTGGCTCAGTGGCTAAGGCGTTGCGCTGCTGAGCACGAGGTCGCGGGTTCGATTCCCGGCCGCGGCGGCCGCTTTTCTGATGGAGGCGAAAAGCAAAAACGCCCGTGTGTTCGAGATTTCGGCGCACGTTAAAGATCCCCAGGTGGTCAAAATTAACCCGGAGCCCTCCACTACGGCGCGCCTCATCGCCTGCGTTGCGTCGGCGCGTTAAACCCTACAATCAATCAATCAAATCGAAGAAAAGACTGCACAGCGGCACGTTAGATACCCCTGTACTCTTCCACTGCCAGATTAGACCATCTGGGTTTTCATAATACTGCCGAGGAACGTGTTGAGGCGCACCTGGCAGGGCAAATAGAACGCTTATCCACTACCTCATCCGGTGTACACATCCTCGACCGACTCGGGATTCGTGCCCCTACTTTGCCCGCTCGTAAATCCCCCGTTCCTCGCGCTATTCACGCTCGACTTGTCATCCGTCCTGCACCACTTAACATGCACCGTGTGTATCATGCGGGTCGCAGAATGCAATGAGCGCAGGCTCTTCAGCGACGCCTACCTGTAAGACCAGATATCTTCGTAGACCGCCAGAATACCGTCACCACGACGCTTATGCCCTGGCCATCGTGAATCGGCCAGACGAGCCCCCGTTATGCTCCCTAACAGTTCGCACCCCTTGCCCCGCCACAGTGGACGAGGCGGCAATTGCGCTCACCCTGTCACAAAGGTCGACCCCCCCCCCCCCCCTCCCCCCGATCGTAATGTCTGAATCAAAGACGGCAGCTCAAAATTTTGCCCGTGGTCTCATTTCACCACTGGCACTCGAAATTATCGCTCAAAATCCTCCAACTTCCCCGGTAGAACTGCTATGGACCCTGGCGCACTCGGGACTCGGGGGGAACGAGGCCGCCCATGACGCGGCTCGAGGATTCACAATCCGAGCGGGCGCCAGCCTAGTTCCTTATCAGGGGCCCGATCCTCCAGAGACCGCTTAACTCCGTATCATGACATACTCACGCATTACCGCCTCGCCCGCCGAAAATACCCCCCGGCGCATCCCCAGCTCAGCCATGAGCAAGCGCGCACCTGGCGACTTCTGCAGGTTCATTCCTTTCCCTGCAGGGCGGTGCTACATCACATCAACCCTTCCCTCTACCCCTCACGTCATTGTCCCGCATGTGGCGAGCACGCCACACTTTCCCACTCCATGTAAGCCTGTCCTTCCACTCCCTTCCCTTTAATCACCCGTGACGAGCAATGGCAGGGTGCGCTGGGTAGCTCCGACCCGGGCCGTTCAGATCGCCTTGGTGGAACGAGCTGCCATCGTCGCCGCCGGCGGCCACCACGCTTCCCTAACCCCAGTCGCTCAATAAAAGTTTCTCTCTCTCTCTCTCTCTCTCTCTCTCTCTCTCTCTCTCTCTCTCTCTCTCTCTCTCTCTCTCTCTCTCTCTCTCTCTCTCTCTCTCTCTCTCTCTCTCTCTCTCTCTCATTTCCGAGAATGCCGCAGTAAGCTGGCACCCAGTGAAGTGGGAAGCAGTTACCCGATGCCCACAGTTTCAGAACTCTGCGGCGAATGACTTCGTTACAGGGCTGGTTAATTGCTCACTGGCACAGGCCCTATACGCCGCTTGTGAGTATGTGTACGCGCGGTGTACAGGAGCGCTCGTCAGGTCTTCCTGGAGAGATGCGTGATGCGTCGAGACAGTCACAGATGGCCCGCTGTTCAGCTTGTGCGTTGTGGGCCGGAGCGAAACCGACGTGGTGACGGCGACCTTCAAATCCACCAGTTTCATCGAACCAGTCCTTGGCGCACACAATGTGTGAGCCTGCCGTAGTGGGCATGGCAATGTGTGTGTAGATGACACTCTGGTGTTCAAATGCCACCTGCGTGGAGAAGGCGTGACGTTTCGCATGAGCTGCTCTTCGACCGCCGTGATGAGGTCCCATGTAGACGGGTAGTTGCTTGCCATCTGTAATGGTAATGTACTCCCACGGAGGTGTGCGTGGCTGGAGAAATGGTAGACCACTTGTTATAGCTTAGACGGCGAAGGCTGTCACGGCCAGCCTCTGTTGCACGAAGCCGGACTTCTTGCGTGGGCCGGTGTGTGTCTGTGATCTCGGACAAGTCGCCAATGAGGCTGCAGCTCTTCAGCGCTTCCAGACGGGTGCAGCGGGGAAGTCTCTTGACAATGTTTCGTGCTTCGTTGAGCAGCCTTTCGAGTGCAAGCTTCTGGATGCGACTTACCCGGTGGTAAGGAAGTCCGTTTACGATACGAGATACTAGCAATGCTTGCACGATCTGCTTCATCTCCCTTTCATTGACACCTCTCATACGGTTTGAAATACGCCTGAGAACGTGAAGAATTTGCTTGCATGTCTTTAATGTCCTTTGGAATCAGCACTCTGGAGCAGCCAACCCTCTTTGTCCGTCATAAGAACACTGCGGCCGCGAACTGGACGCTGCAATAAACCTAGCACATAGTACACACGGGGCGAACTGTCAGAAATTGTAAACAACCCCTTCCCTGTGGCCCTCTCCAGCGTATTCCGGCTCGCTAGTATTTGCACGTGGCCCGATGACGGGCTGTTTTCCTGTTATTCTGCCAACAACACCACAGCTATGCAGGAAAGAAAGCTCAAATGACGCACGTAACTTGGAGAAGGGATGAATGTTTTACCCAGCCGTCGTGAAGCCAAAGACGGAAGGAGGGTGCCAGCTGGATTGGAGACCGGTGTGCTTACTGCTCGCATTATTAAGACAGTCATCCGAACGGCGGTGTTTTGGAACCGGTATTTACCAGTCCCCAGGCACCCCTGGCTTTTCTTGTAGCACGGTCCACGTTCCCGCAATTACTTTCATATCATACAGTACTGTACTGCGATTAATGCAGCGTAACATAAGTAAGCGCCGCACTTACGTGTGGCTTGCAGTCAGGACCCAAGAATTGGCCATGGAAAGCACCCGACGCCAGTCGCACCAAGGCCCACCGTCGGCCGCGGCTGAGATGGAGAATGGGATCTCCCAGATCGCGCAGTTCTACCAGGGCCAAGTGGTTTTCATCACCGGAGGAACAGGGTTCGTCGGAAAGGTACGTTGCAGCTCAATTGCCTTGCGGTCATTACCTCCGGTCATAGTTTTCTAGACAAAGGACATACATAATAAAATATTGTCGCCTAACTTCTCTGTAATTCAACCTTTAAATCTTCATCATAAAAGTTCAGTACCTGCCAATCGTGATTTGCTCATCAATCTTCTTTTCGGCCTCGATTTTCGTATTGTAATCAACCACGAAGATCTTTCACCTGAACTGCCATGCTTTTCAAGTGAACACATTTACAGGACTGCAATGGTCGTGAATTTCCCCTTTGCCTCCTTTCGTAGTGATTCCCATTCAAAAATATCGTACGGTCGGCTATAGAAAACCATTTTTGTGCTTGGCTTTGGCTATTTGGGCCATTAGCGCACCCAGGATAATTGTCTATACAGATAATTGTTTCTGCATTCAAATTGCACTTGTAATTTGCAGTACAACTTTAAGTCAAGTCACCGCGGCTTTGCCGCCAATTCATTCGAGATCTCGTCCGAACATATGGCAACTTCTCTGTGAACATTTAACAGCGCTAGCCCATTTAATATCAGTGCACCTGTTGCGTTGCGGAGGTGTGTTTTCAAGCGCCTCAATGTAGAAGAAGACCTCTAATTTGTAGAAGTTGTAACTGGAAGGGTCGCCATTGTCTGAAGACGCTTTGGAATTCCCCGAAACACAGAAGGCGGACACACTTTCAATGCATCGATTGGACCATTCGGATGTTTCTCTAGCTGTTGGATTTCCTGATAACATAGGTGCAGCTCTCCAACAACTGAAGAGATGGAGTCCCCAAGATCGCTGCTTTAACGCTCACAGAGGGGCCGTACCGAATTCTCGTGGTCTGGGATCGGGCAATCAACTGGCAATGAAGGGCAATTAAGAAAAACTTGAAATTGAACAAGTATGCTCTTGTGCTTCACAAATAGTTCATTGGTTTATCCTGCGAAAGCGTCGAGGAATCGAATAAAAATACAATGACGGAAGTACTCTGCTGTAGTTCCGAACGTCGCATTAGATCCCGTTTGCCTACCCACAATCATTGGTACTTGAATTTCCAATCCAAGCTCATCACTTGTTGTCATAATTTGTTCAAAGAGCTCATGAAATGCTTCGTCAGCTCCGGATCGTAGACGTCTCGCCGCTCTCAAAACACTCCGCCAACTCGACCGCGGAGGAAAGATCGATGTCTATAGTTTGCAAGTACTTGTTTAATGGCAAGCTCAAGCCAAAGACCTCCGACACAAAAAGAGATACAAAAAAATTGCTTTTTTGCGTTGCACTCGGTAGGAGTTCAGCATTCGAGGGAGATTTCCGGTCATTCTTGTTAATGGCAATGTACTAGAGAGTCGCCACAACAGGTTTGAGAAGTTTAACAACCGCAAGGAGAACATCGTGCCTCTGAAACCACCGGGTAGGTCAAAGCGATTTTAGTCGCGTCACATGGGTTATCGGGACTGGCTTTTCAATCTGAGCACTCAGCTTGACATTTTGGAGGGGGGAAAACTCGCATACTTTGGCCGCTGTTCTTATGCAGTTTCTGATCTGGGATACGGAGCATGCACTAGGCAGGCTTAAATTCAGGCTGTGCGACCCGCAGTGAACATACATGGCATTGGGGAAATGTTGCTGTATATGCGCTTGAACGTCATTATAAGCCCCACTCATTAAGGCAGCCCAGTCATAAACTTGAGTTCTTTGGTACTCCGTTTCGACTCTGTGTCACTCAGGCTGCTTAAAATTATATTGGCCAGACGTCTACCTGTCAAGTCAGCCACCGGATTAAACTGGAGAAACTCTTTTCGTACCACAGCTTGCTCCTAATCTACATAGGGTGTACACAGGTAAAACGGCTCAACACCGCAGATATCTTTTGTCTTATCCGCCATTAGATCAAAGCACTTCACAGCATTGACTTTAGAAACAAGCTTTCGCAAGATAATGGCGTTCCATGCTTACGCTGTGTATGTTGCGTAAGCACTGCATTCTTCTCGGTGTTTCTTCCGCAACTTATCGTCGTTGCATGCACGTAATTTTAACAGCGTCTGGAAATTCCCTTCATTTTTTCCGGTCTCAGTGCATAACTCCATTTTCCTGCCATCTCTACGGCCTCGCAAAGGAACTCCGTGCCTTCCGCACCACACTACAGTTGTGATGGCAGGAGTCAGCTTTTCTCTGTTTTTGGAAACTTGCTGCCTCAGACCGGCGTAGATGTCTTCGCAAAGAGGCATTTTCCCCCTTCTGATACTTGCAGAAATTGGTCTGCGTCAAGAACACTGCTTTTGTGAAAAATTTCTTTTTCGTGCTCGCTAAAACCCTCAACGACTTCTTTTTTTAATTGTCAAATTTTGAAAGCACACGTTTACCAGCGGTCAAACCTCTTTCGCAAACACCAGGTGGCGAGAAAACAGCTCAGTACTTGCGGAAGATCCCGTTCTCAGCTTTTGAGTACACCAGCCAGTTCCATCGCTGCAACCACCTGTTCTGGAACTTAAGGTTTCTTGTGCCTGTTGGCTTGAATGTAAAATTGGCAGGAGAGGTCCAGGCACTCGTGAGCAGCTCTTCCTTCTTTGTGTCCGTCATTTAAAAGAAAAATACATGTTAATCATTACACTTATGAACAGGAACGCTTAAAGTTGTGACGCCATCATTAAAATCAATTATTCCAGATGGCCAGTGCAGTCTTCCTCAAATAAGACTTATAACTGGGCTTACATAATGCAGGGTGATATAAATGGCAACAAGCCAACAAATACTGCTTCTTCAATGAACAGCGTAAAATAGACGACGCACAAAAGCAGGATACGAACATACACAGTGTGAACAGACACCGCTGAGTATGCTGGTGTTCTTTTCTGATATGTCGTCTTTTTTAGCTCTTTATTTTAAAAAAATGTACCTACTCGCCAGACCATTCCGGACAAGGCACTGGCAGTGCTTTAGACGCATGATCAGTAAATCTGGGCATGATACGTTTTGGCGAAAGGTTATCATAGCGAAACGCTCATCTGTCTGTTTATTGCCGCAGATATCTAGAGTGGAAAATAAAAAATGGTTACTCTTGGCGACTTTTTGCTCGTCGTTTGGCCACATTTACTACAAACTCAGAGCCAGTAGCAGATGAATTACGTCTAGTGTAATCAAGTGACTTCGGGGCCATTGTCTCGTAAAGTGCCAGCAGAGAAAAGCGGCGAGTTCCCGGGTAGTGCTCGAAATACCACGATTTCAAAAGCCCCGCGCCAAAAGCCCCGCTCTTTATACGCCGTTTTAAGCCCCGTATTCGCAAGCCCCGGACACATTTGCCCAGTGCCGATTGTCCTGCGCCGAAAGACTCTCTTTTTAAATTCCGTACTTGTAATCTACACCCACGGTATGATACGCTTGTTTCTTTAATTTTGCTACTTGTAATGTTTTTTCTGTTCGGCATATGAAAGGACATAAAGACGAGAGAACATAAGTAAGCGAGAACATTGACGTTGCTGACTCGTTATGTGGGGAGTGTTATTGTCCTCTATAATCTTGTGAAATTGAAATTGACATGGAATTTTATACCGAAACAATAAAATGTTACGAGGAGAACAGGTAAAAGTTGTGGAAACAGCTTGAGAGCCTCTGACCCCCTGGAACACGGGGCGACGTACAAAGCATGCGGCTAAGCAATAAGAACCTTCTTAGGGAAACACATTGAGGTTTTGCATCGTCATTTGAACACAAAATACAAGCACACGTCTTCACAGCACATCATTATACAAACATTAGGCGGAGTTCTTTTACTGGTATACGGGACACGTCCATGTTTGCTGACGTTACTGACGTTTGCTGACGTTTGCTGACGTTACAAGGCACTATATGTGCGCTGCAATTATAAATTGAATTAGTAACTATGTCATTCCTGCAGGTGTGATATACCTATAGCGATCTATGAAGAGCGCATCATGTCCTTTTTGAGTCTGAATAACCTCCCTGGCAAACTAGTGCATTTGGTGATGAACGTCGTGCTCAGTCGACCAGGCTGTGTCCTGGCCAAGTGGGAAACGTCATTTTTTCGGTGCCTTAAGGTTCTAAAAATATTAGTATAATATTTTACGACCATCTCAAGAAAGAGGGAGGGGGAGCAAACAGAATTTAGAAGGGAAGAGGAAGAAAGGAGCTGTCTTTGTTATGCCTTTCATTGCGTGGTTATCAAAATGCCATGTCTCCCCCCTCTCTCGAATGAAAAGGTAGAAGTGGATAGACTGGAATGAGAATATTTAATCCGGCGAACCCAGGAGCGCACGTGCTGTTCACTGAGATTTCCAAAGCAAGTACGTTCCTGTATAAAGCCATTCCTTCCTTTCGTACTAGTCGGCCCCAAAGTTTGCCCCGACTCAAGGCTAACCGTCCCCCACGCTCAAAGACCCGTAGCACCGTGAAGCGGGTTATGAAGAAAATTTTATCATAGTAATCAAACTGTGCGTTCCGCCCAACCATAGGGCAGAACATCCTAACAGAACTGAAAAGGAATCGCTTCGCAAGTGTTTTGTAAATGTGGAGACTGGTATACGTGCAACGTTGTGAACTGTTGTCGGAGTATGTTTTTGAGCAGCGAGTTAGAAATATTTGCTGTGAAAGTTGGTGCAGCGAAAGTAGCGCATTGGAAAATCAATGGGCTAAAGGATAGCGCAGTGGTGACCTTTATAATAATAATAAAAGAGTAGTTGTCGAGTTTTTCCTTATCCCCCCCACCAAAAAAAAAACACAAGCTAATAGCAGCCGCAATAGCATGTAAAATTTGCCTGCAGGAGGAATAGAATACCGGAAACATCTTTTACATGACAAGAAAAAAAACGCAGGAAGCCTTTTTGCCATTGCCCGAAGCCTCGGACCCATGTTTGGAAGTAGATTGGGAAGCAAGGGCTGATGGGAGATCAGGGTTGGAAGGAACTGCACCTAAAGCACTCTCCTGAATGCCTTCTTTTCAGATGAAGTCAAACAAAGCGTAAAACCCGTGCAGTCTCCTCGACCCTTATTTGTACAAATAGAAAAAGAGAAAAAAATTACGCCCACCTCCCCTCGCGGGAACCCTGGAGTGATGCGACGCTGAGGGGGGTTCAAGCGCAAGCGGAGAGCAACCGTCGACCGAAAGGCCGCCGGAGAACGGCACCCGGTTATATGCGCAGCGCGCCCGAAGGAGAGGAGACCGCGGAGAGAGAGAGAGAGTACTGCACATGCGCAGCACCGTGCGCAGCGCCGCCCACCGGCGGAGTGAGAGCGCGCTGGGCCGCACACCCGCAGATGTTGAGATAGAGTGTTCGCTCTCACCTGGGCACGCGCCGGCGCCAGTGCGTCTGCCGCGGCTATGACGCACACAATCCAACACAATCCACTTTAGTCCAATCCAATCCAAATCCAATCGAATCCAAGCCAAGCCAAGCCAATCCAATCGAATCCAATCCAATGCCCCTCGCGAGAGAGTGTTCGCTATCGGAGAGGAGAGGGGGTGAGCGGAGGAGAGTGCGGACGACGACGCCGACGACGACGACGGACGCACGCAGGAAGGACAGGGCCGCCGACAAGAGATGCTCTCAGCGTCGCATCTAAAAACGTCGCAGTACAGTTATTATTATTCGTTGCTATACCAGATACAAAAAAGGCCGTTCATTTTTCTGCCAACGGTAAAATATGGTTTGTACGGCGAAGGCGCGGACGGCGCTCGCAAGCCAGTTCGGAGGAACAAACAGAGTCGATATTTGAGGTATGTCTGAATGAGCAAAATTCCTAAAATTCGAGCTGTCTGCCAGTGAAAGAAATCTGCTAGTAGATGCTGAAGAATTAGAGCTGAGTAGAGCAATCAATCCATATTTCTGGAAGCAATATCGTTATACTATTACGACGTCATTGTTTTACTTGTTCACCGGTTTTACTTACAGCGTGGGCACGAAACGTTGTCGCTTTCCTCTCTGGGATGATATAAACCCAGGCGATATATGTAAAAAAAACTTTTTTTAACGGGAGGGGGAGGGTTAATTCAGCGCATGCAGTACTTAGTATTAAGAAAGTTATTTTAGCTTTCAAATAAAATAAAATAAATTTGATCTGACCGTATTATGTTTGATTTGAGGTCAGAAGGCTTGCTCGACAATACTGGTCCCAACATATGTTAAAAATTTCAGCGTCCTTTTTTAGAAGTCCACTAATGATTCAAATCTCGTGACTGCAGTTTCCTAAAAGTTCCGAAAGTCGTATAATGCGGCCCTACAAAAATTGCAATAACGGTTTATTGTAGGCTATGAGGCGAGCTGTAGAGAGCTATGGATTAATTTAAACCCCCCAAAGATTCTTCAGCGTTCAAAAAGTGCCTACTCACGGACCAGGGTGTCGCACCGTAACCGTAACCAAACCGGTATTTTTTTCGGTTTGACGCATTGCCACGGACCCTTTTTCTGTCAGCAAATGTTCTTGTTCTCTTTCTTAAACTAGCTCAGGTGATACGCAGGTTGGTACGCACATAGCCTTCAAAGCACAAAAACCAATACTTTATTGCTGCTCTACATGGACATCAATCATACTTTTAAATTACCTTAATCAATATATCCCGGGACACTTTAAAATAAACGGATGTGCTCACGAGATTTCATTATGCCGCTGAAATGGCAATACTTTTCGCTTTTCTCGATTCATATACCTTGAAGTCAACCGTGTCACCAAACTTCCTGCGTTCTCCTTTGGTTTTCTAACACCTGTGAAACGATATTTTTTTCCGAGATTAAACCATAAATGTCCAACAGAAGAAGATCTCAAGACGACATTAACTTCAGTTGGTCAACTTCGGTTCGGTGGAAGAGGGAGGAGAGGCGTTGGGTCAACGGGCCTCCGAAGGGGGGTTACAACCCCTAATCCCCGCTGTACATCCGCCACTGATTTAGCCCAATTGAGATATAGCCATTTCTATGGCTGTCTTTAGGTATTCGTATCGACATTCCTATTGGTGCCTTTAGCCTCTTGAACTGCTTGAACAGCTTGAACTGCTTGAACCGTGAATGCGGGAACGCGTTCCGCTTCCAGCTGGCGTGTCTCTGGTCGCACCAAAACAATAGTGAACGCGACATTCACCAGTCGGCGTCGTTGGCAGTTCTCTTAGGCGGGGCCATCACAGTATTAACTCTATGCATCACACCCGCGGCAGTAGCGCCAACTATCGGGGCTCATTAGCGTCACGACGCACTACTTCGCTTCGTCTCTCCTAGGCGGCAGCCCCATCTGAATGGAGACAGGGAGATTGTCATAGGGAACGTTATAAGGCGCGTTCGTAGAGCTAAATAGGCATGACTTCATAGCCCAGTTGTCAGGGCGCCTCACACTTCCCGTTGCGGCCAGAGTGATCGGGGGCTCGAAACCCAGCGCCGTGGCGTCAGTTCAACGTTCTCTGGCGATGTCATTTCCGTGACGGATATGACGTCGGTGAGGCCTTGTTATACCCCGGTCTAAAGCCCTTTCGTGTTAAAAAACTTTCCTGATCTCTGTAAGTTATGGCGTGCTATTATGCTTCGAAGCAAATTTATCCCGCATTATCTTGTAGAACGGAATTAGTTATCTATTTCCCACGAGCCCGTAGAAACAAAGGAAAAAATAGCTTTGACTTTCTTTGACTTTGACTTTCTTTGACTTTCTTATAACTTCCTCTGACTTCCTTTGACTTTCTTATAACTTTATGTGACAGTTTCTTCGTGTACCTTGGTATTGAGACCTTTGTTCTTAGTCCTATAGTTCTGTGAATATTAGTTCCACGGCCGCGTATTCAGGGAATATTTGTTTCAGGAGCATTTCTCTCTTTTTGTGTGTGTGTGGGAGGATGGGGGGGGGGCGAACGCGCTAAGCACTAACACTGAAACAAGACGAAAAATGTGGCCGCATGCAATCACTCACTTGTTAATGATAATGTACTATTTAAATAGCTGAGAGTTCGTCAAACATGACTGAAAGCCAGTTTAACTCGTTCGCGTTTGAAGGAAACCACAGAAAACCCCAAAACATCAAAGACAATTGCATGACACGTGACCGCCAGCCCACACAAAACGTTTTACTGACATTCTTAGATTACGAATTATCCGGCACAGAAGCATGATGTTAAAGGGGGTGACTTGTCGAAAATGCATTTAAAGGAGCCATGAAGAGAAAACACAAGTTTGGTTATAACGCAAACTTCGCTCAAATAAGCTACATAATTAGGAAAAAAGGAAAAGACCATGCGACCCACCAGCTCATTTTCCGCAACAGAACCTGTGATGTCACTTGGGAATGCTCTGCGATTGGCGGAGGCCGGCAAAACCAAACGCATGTTAGGCAGGGCTTACAGCTTGCATAGCGAGCCCGTGAAACATACTGCACATTCTTTTTATGACAAAGAACGGTGGAGTAAACGGTTGAAGGTCCGAACGAACTCGCAAGCGTGTGCGCCAATGCGTACGAAACTAGCGCCGGCCGAGCTCGACATCTCGCCGTCGCGCAGACGAATTTTCGGGTTCGAGGCTCTTCGGGGCCAACGAACCGTTCCAGCACGCACAGCCGCGACCTTGCTTCGTATCGTAATCCCTTCACAGGAGGTTGGCCGTCATATCGCCAACCAGCAAAGGTAAAAATAGAAACGAGGGGAGTAAGGAACAGCAAGAAGCGACGAGATAGTGCCAGTCGTCGCGTAAGTTTCGAATGGTGTTGGCTTGCTGCTGTCGTTACGAGCTCGTTTCCAGTTTACAACCACTGAAAACTTCAGTTTGTTCAGTTACGGCAGGGACCCTTACGTTAGCTCACTCCTGGGACATGCTGGCGCTCGTCGCCGACTTCGTCAAATCGCTCTGACCTTGGGGAAAAAAATGCCGTAAACACCGCGCATTGACGCTCGTATCTTTCTGGTCGAAGCAGAGAGCTCGCGCGAACGGCTTTCCATACACGACACCGGCCAACTGGCATAAGTGATACTGCTACTGAAATTGAACTATTATTAACCGTAATCAAAATACGGCACATACGTACCAGTCTATATTTGTCCGTCGCGACGGGGCTGACGAGGCAGCGGTGCCGACGGCTGGGCGTTCGTCTGTTGTGGCTATCGCGGAATGGTCGCTTTCCCGTCCACCGCGTATCCCACAACTCTTGCCGCTCGTGCACTTAGAAGCATTGAGCGTTTTTGTGGTGTGAGGTTGTTAAATGCAAGCCCGAGCTCCTGGGAGAGAGTTTTGTTCTCCGGATCAGGCGATTCCATGACTAGGGCTGCGGGTGCACTAGGTTTTACTAGTATTTTTAAAATGGCCGCCGTCTCGATCGACTCCCGCGTGTGGGTGCTATATGGAGTCGACATACTAAGTATCTGTTTCATGGACCGGCTCTATGACGCCATTGTACACGTCACGGAATGTTCAATTTTAGCGGGAGATTTAAAATTTTGGCTTAAATTGCCTTATTTCTCAGTGAATAAAGCATCATTTGCTTCCGGGAAAGCGCTTGGGGTACTATGAAACACCTAATCTTTCGAATAAAACAAACTTTTGTTTTCTCTTCATGGCTCCTTTAAAGGCTGTGCGCGTTCCAAAATCCACTGATACGCCTGGCTTATGTCTGGCTTATCAAAAATGTCTGGCTTATCAAAAGCTCCCCTTTTCAGGTCTTACTGGAAAAACTGTTGCGGTCTTTTCCTGGTATCAAGGAGATCTACCTTCTTGTACGAGCCAAGGAAGGAGAGGAACCCGAGGCCAGGATCGAAGCCATGCTGAATTCTAAGGTAAACAACCTAAATATTAGACTGCCACGTATCGGTATCCGTGTTACGGTGAGGAAGTTTGTGGCTGGTAAGCCGAAGCTATACAAAAAGACAGCAACCATTGTCTGATCGCCATGTCATGGTTAAAGCCTAATATGCGTAAAATGTGTATAGAGATTTTCGGGCCCTTTACACAACTTTTGCGACAAAAGAGAAGTAGAAAGAACCTCTCCCTTCGCCCAATTCCTCTCGAAAGTTCCCTGTCGTAAGCAATGACGCAACACACTAAGCCTACACGCTCTATAAACTGCACGGCTAGCTGGTTTACTACCGGACAGCTAGAAGGATGCCGGTGACTTGTACCACCTAGTCGATATTACCATCAAAAACTCGAGATGCAAATTTTTTGAGGCGCAGATAGCATAAAAATGGATCGCAACCAAGATTTACGGCGTTGCGAAAGTTCCTAGGGTGGCAGAAAACACCACTTTGTGTCTGTGTCTAAGGATGCGCAGCCCATGTGCGACCTCAGGAGTTAGGTAGGCAGAGAAGGAGGCGGTAGTGCAAGCTAATATCCAAGAGTCTGATGAGTAAGTCTGACTTGCCCGTAGGGGTACCGCGTGTTGTCGCAATTGAAATGCCGTCTCGGTCGACATACAGGGTGATCAAAGTTAAGTCGACCGGTATTTTTTAAATTAGGCGCTTAGATTTACGTAAGGACCACCTCTACAAGGAGGTTATGTAACCAGGGGGACACATAATTAGGAGGTAATTATTGATGTAGGTGGCTTAATTAACTAAATTTGATTAATGAACTTTTTCGTGGCTACAGTAATCAGGCATGTTTGTATTGGAAAGTTAGCCGCAATCGTGTTTCTGCGCCGTTTCATTTGGCAGAATCCTTCTAGCGCGTCAGTACTCCAAGATATCGAACTGCGAAGTTTAAAGGGACACTGAAGTGAATTTGTCAAGCTCCCGTTTTTGCTTGCACTGTGTAGACTGGCTCAAATTAGCACACTTTTCATCATTTTTACGATTGACAAATCGGTAATTATTTTACAAAGCGCAAAAGAAGAAAAACTACCATGCGCGATTTGCGGCGGCCGCACCAACTAAAGCTGTGACGTTAGGAGGAGCGGGCACCGTGATTGGACGATGCCCAAGGTGAGCAACCAAACAAGTTTCGGTTTCGGTTTCGGTTCTGTAAAACACAACCGTTGGCGTTGTTGGATGGGCATTCTCAATAACTCAGTAATCATCGTACCGCGCTTCTGCCATGTTGTCAGCTGTAAAAATGCAAAAAGATAAGCCTCCTAGGACGGCTGGAATCGTAGCATTCAATAGCCGAAACCTACGCAGTGCATGAACGCCCTCCGCGTACCCGCAGACGCCCAAATGTCATGCGCTTTTCTCCCATATTTGGAGCTTGCCTCCCTCATGCCTGTATCGTAAAAAGCGTGTTCGCACCAGGCCAAGGGTCTGTTCATTCTGGCCTGTGCCCACTGCCTGCAAGCAGTCGGTGCTTATGGCAACAGCACGCCAACGAGAACTCGCTAGCGCGCCAGTGCCAGCCTGCGCGCGTTTTGTGAACTAGTTCGTGGAGCCATGAACGTTGCGGCCCAAAAAAAGGTGAACTCAATATAGAAAACATTGGCGGAAAACGGAAAAGTTAACTTACAGAAAAAAAAAAGCACGTACCCGCGGGGATTCGAACTCCTGACTTGCAAAATACTTGCGGTGGCATATCTAGCGCCCCAAACAACTCGGCCACGGAGCGGGCTACGGTGGCCTTGGTAATATAGGGTATATATTGTACAACCAGTTTACACTTTTATTTAGTTTTCGCATTTCAAGCAGCTTAGGTGACTATTTCTTGTATTGCGCTCGTGCAGTAAGCGTCGCCCGAGTTTCCACAATAGCTCACGTCTAGCAATTGCATTTCGTAGACGGTAAAGCGTTCGCAGATGCGTAGTCGTGCTGCTGACCGCTGTGCTTGTTCGCCCAGCGCAAAAAAGTGCTTCCCGCACCCTAGTTTTACGCTGTACGGTAAAAATATCAGTTGATTTTATTTCCTTAGTACCTATATTGACTTCGCTGACTCTTCTCCCGCCTTCAAGAGGCCTTATATTTTCCTACTGGCGTACCAGTCAGCGAAGCGTCGCATGTGCGCTTGTGCAGCGCTTGTGTGAAGCGACCTTGACTTGGAGCTAGATACAGTTTACAAACTAGCCAAGTAAAGAAAGGCAGATTCTACCATTCACAAACGTGTCCAGGCTTCGTTTCAACTGAGCGAACGAATTGTGACGACCCGTTGGCGGCCGGCGGACGAAACGCTGGGCCGACTGACTGTCTGAAGGCATGGGAGCCGTGCAGTAGCGCAGCCAATTGCGAGCTCGGCTCCTCTCGACGTCACACGAAAACGCCGCAGCAAATCGGCGAGCGTAAAGAGAGGAGGACAGCATTTTCGAATTAATTTTTCTACTAAATAAAATCGCGTAAATGCGCCCAGGGTGGTCGAAACATGGTCTGGGGACTCCGGACTACAATTTGCGCAAGTAATCCCGCAATGTTTACATATCACTTCAGTGTCCCTTTAATTGCCGCTCGCATGACTACGCATGCTAGACAGTCAAGACGGGCTCCTCCCTTTTGTTCTGTGTTTCGATAGTGGTTCCGAGTACTGCAGATTGCGATAACGCCAGCCAGGACTCAATGGGTGCCAGTTATCACTTTTGCCTGTACCTTCAACATTTTTTTCGAACTTAAAACGTACACAGCAGGCACGTCACAGAAGGGAGGAGCTTTGCGCCGGTGCAGACTGATTTGATTGTAGGGTTGAACGCAGTTTTGAGAAGAAGGAGCAGTTTGCGCTTAAATGTAATGCATATTTATCCTACAGCAGTAAGAATGCTGGCGAAAACAATGAAAGTGACGAAAATACACTTAAACATACAAGTACCGAGCCGCACTGGTGTTGGTACTGGGCGGACTATGCTTTGTTTAGATGCACACCGGGCCGCCGCTCTGGTGTTGTCTCACACGACACTGGCCGGTTGGCGTAAGCGACGTTGTCTTACGCGACTCTGTTTGTCGAGTTTGCCCAATTTGTTTCTCGAAACGATTACTTCCTGCAGTAACAAAGACAAGTCAGAAGCGAATACGGCCTAAACAAAGCAATGACGAACGCGGTTGACTATGGTAGCGCCATCTGGGAAGACTGACGGTAAGCAAGGCTGCAGAGCCGAATGACGCACTGCAAGTTCGTTTCAATATCAGCCCTCATGACATCAGGGCAGACGTCACGAAACACACGATTTGGTTGGAGAATGAAAATTTTCACCTAAATTGCTCCATTTCTCAGTGAATACGGCGTCATTTGCTGCCCAACGAGCGCTGGGGGCAGTCTAAAACACGAAATCTTTCGAACAAAACAAACTTGTACTTTGTCTGCACGGCCCGATCAGGATGCAGTGGTGTGACATATAGTCTAGAGTACGGAGGTGTGATCTCATTGCGGACGGGTTGGTTGAAATCGTGGTGATATTGTGTAGGACGTCTTGAGTGGAAAAGTTGCGTCGAAAGTTGATTAAGGTGTTGAGGGGTGTCAGTTTGTAAGTGTTCAAGGTGTGCGTAAATGGGATTCTCCAGAACATGTTCCAGAAGTTTTCCGAGACAGCAGGTGCGGAGGACAGGGAGAAGGTTGCGTGTGGAGGGGGGATTCCAGGTTTGGGCATGAGAGCGACGTTGGAGTGTTTGCAAGTGGCTGGGAGGGTGTGGCTAGCTTTGTTGGCTGGTTGTAGTTGTCAAAGGTGCTCTAAGGCCTCTTCGTTGAGGTGTCGTAAGGAGGTGTTTGTAATGTCGTCATGTTGTGGGGCAATGATGCGTTTCAGGACTAATACCGTGGCACGTCAAATTTTGCAGAAGTGATAGGTAGAGGGGGGGGGGTTGCGCTCTGCGTTAGGATGGCCAGTGTATTTCCGGGGACCAACAGAGGGTGGTGAGGACGTGGGATGTATTTGAGCGGAGGGTGTCGCATATAGCGGTGGGCGAGAGTTTAGCCCCACTATAGTTTCCGCTGTTTTGTGGCGAGATTGGGTCCTATAGAAGAAGTACAGTTAAACCCGGATGCAACAACACTCTATGTAACTAATTCCTGGATTTAACGAAGTTCGGCCATTCCCGATTGCCAAACCCACTGAAAGTCATGTGTTTGCAACCTCTATGTACTGAAGACGTTGGGACGTTTAACCCTGATGTAACGAACGTTCTACGCTGCTGAATCATTGTTTTTCGCACTTTTTTTTTTAAAATACGCTGGAGAAACGCCCTAATTTAGCGAATCTCGCCCGCACCGCAAACTACCGTGCTTTTCCATGTCTGACTGAATGTCAATTCCAGACTTTTGACGTGCTGGCCCTGCCTGTTGTCGCGCATCTCCACTGCAATCCGTGGTGTTGGTTCATCGGTGATGAGTTCTCTTGTCACAAAATGAAGATGTTTGTTTTTAAGACAGGCTCGCAATTTTAAATGCCGTCTACTCCGGCGAGAAAGGACAACGTCGCCGCCGGGTACAGTCAACAATTTTGAGCGCGGAAAGGAGCATCAAGTTCGCGGTATAGCCGCCTTTAAGCGCAGGTTTGTTTTTGTATACGCGTTACGGCGCCAAAAAGTGTCAGAAGGCAGAAATGGTACTTAAGTTACGTTTGTGAATACGGGAGTAAGTGACCTCGCTTCATCGCAGCGCTGTGTAGCGCCTGAGCTTGTGCGAAAGCAACAGGCGCAAACCACGCAGTTTTTCACTGTGAAATATATCCTTGAAGGGTGAGTTCACCTTCACTGATTACCATCATTCTGCTTTCGTTCCTGCTTCATTCACGCGGGCCTTAACTCGCAACCTGCATGTAACGAGAACTTGCGAATATTTGTCAACTTCGTTGTATCCAGGTTTAACTGTAGAGGTCACAGGATATCAGCGCACACGGCACCTGTGCAGTGACGTGCGTCGTCCACGGTCGCGGATCGCACCGTTGGTCATTGCTTTTGTGTTCCCGGCGTATAAAAGCGTTGTTGCTAGTCTCGCTCTCTCACTTGACCTTCACCGCTTAGAGAGCATGAATTCCGAAGGCAGTATCTCCGTTCCAGAACTCCCCCTCGGCGACTGACTCACATCTTACAGCACCTGTGAGCCGGAAAAAAATATTGTAAATTACTTCGGTACGTTGGGGATCAGCATCCGCGGACGAGGCAATTTAAAGGCATGCAAATTATTTGAATGAAATTGCGCCTACAACTTTGTCATTGCAAGCACTCCAGTTCTCATTTTTTGCTACATCGGTGTACGGCATCCCATTCCACCATTCGTCTATACGTACACTTCAAATGCTTTGTTTTTGTTGCTCGACGAGCAATTAAGATATCCTAATAGTTTTCTGTCTTCGGGAACCAAGGCATTTTTTCAGCTAACCCTGCCCTCTCTTTGCATTCGCTTGAAAGGGATGCTCACGATCTCTACATTCAACATACGCCAAGGATGGGATACAAAATAAAGGAGGTGCACCCCTAAGACTAATTTAAATTACGGGGAATTACGTGCGCAAGCTACACCTGGCCAGTGAGGCCCGCCATCTCGGAGGGCTCCGAATTAAATTTACTACCTGGGAATCTTCAACGTGCGCCAAAATCTGGACACCCGAACGGTTTCGCTTTTCATCTCCAGCTGGAAACCGGCCACTGCTGCTGGGAACAATTCGCGTCCTCAGCCATGGAGCTAATTAATTGCTGGTTACACACTGTGTTTACACCAACTTCATTTATACCGCTTGGGATTGGCATAAACAAACCACATATTTACTAACTACGTTCATAAATCTGAATTCACTATCAAATCATTTTGTGTATGCCAAAGGGCCACTATGTGACATAAAAAACTCTCTCCCTCTATTTATGCCGGAGAGAGGAATGCTTATTCGAGTAAAAACCACATTTTATTCCCCTTCTTTGCTCGCCCAGGTATTTGAGCGTGTCAGGCAGGAGCAGCCGGGTGCCCTGGAAAAAGTGAAGGCTGTGGCAGGGGATCTCACCCAGCCTAACCTTGGGTTCTCAGCGACTGACCAGGACACTTTAGTCTCAAAAGTGTCGGTCGTATTCCACTCAGCTGCAACGGTAAATTTCAACGAGCCACTCAAGTACGTCTGCCGTAATAACTGCTTCCTACACAGTCTAGGGGCTTCTGAAGATGTTGTTCGCATAGTTAAAGCCGAGGAGCAAATTTACACGTTATCAACGGTTGAAACCTATGGGAGTTTTCGCTATATGTTCACTCAAATGTTCACTAAGGGTTTATTTTCGAGCACGGCAATCTGCCGTTAAACTTCATGAACAAAGAAAGAGGTGTAAATCGTTTATCTTACCCATGACCAGTGGCGGATCCAGAAGGGGACCCTGGGGGCCCCCCTTCCCTAAGACATCTGTTCTCCCCCTCGCTTTCCCCTTTCATACCCACCTCAAGCCATCCGTTTCACCCGTCAACAACGTAATATTATTGTGCATGGCTTCTATGTTATGCAACTATAGCTCATGAGCCCCCTCCCCCTTATTGCCTCCCCGGATCCGCCCCTGCCCAAAACACTATCTGATGAGATTTCTGGGCGACGGGGATTATAGGGGGAAAATAGGCAATGTGTAATAATCCGCTTTCAAAATGCCTTTGCCTGCCATCGACTCCTTTTTGAGCACTGCGATACTTCCTTTGGCCGTGTCGTATACCTGTTGAAATTTTAAATGTGCTTCTTGCTTTCTGGGCAACAGTTTTTTTACTTGCTTGATTCTTTCAGACGGGCAGTCGAGATGAATCTACGGGGTACACGCCGAGTTCTGGACTTGTGTAAGAAAATGTCCGGCCTACGTGTAAGTTTTGCTCCGCTTAATAAAGTGACACCTCCCTGCGTTGTCGCTTCGTGTAAATTTTTACCTCCATTGACACACGTCAGCTAACTCACGTTTTAACAGTGCAAAAATCTGTAGCATGTACAACTTTATGTACAAATACTACAAAAATATTGCAGTTGTGTGATTATTTTGTAGTTGTATGATTGTGAGCTGCGAATGTGAGTATTAGTGGTTAGTATTTATAATAAAACTTTTTGAGTGGAGACGAAACATTTTGTTACAAACGAAATTTAAGTTTGGAACCTGTCACTTCCCCACTTGAATGCAGGGACCTCACCAGCCACACTAGCGGTTCGCTCTTTTAAGAGCGCAATAGAGAACCGTGTCTATCTCGTTGACCACAAAATGTGGAGTCAGGATTCCAGCGTCCAGCCGCAGTCCCTCAGGATCCAGCCAGCCATGCAATTTTTATTTCATTCCCGGGATAATGACTCATCCGAATCCAAGCGTACACTGCCTAAACGTCACGTAATGCAGCATAGCCCGGTCTATGCGGCGCGCTTATCACTGCAGGTGCGCACTGCTGTAAATGGCCACCACCGGTTCGCGGTGGTAAGAAGATCCAATGCGTGCCGCTGTGCACCACAAAACCAAGCACTCCTTCGTCTAACGGCAACGATTATAGTAACGCTCCGTTTCTCGTGAGGGATTCCTTCGCTGCCGTTGGGGTTCTGTCATGGTCGTGTGTACAGTGCCGCCCGACGGTAATATAAGCACTCCACTATATCGACGTCCCCCGCAGTTTTGTAACAATATTGCCACGTCTGGCACTTTATCGCTCTAGACAATGTAAAGCAGAGCAACCTAAGTAAATCATAACATTACAACGTAAGACAACCAAAAAAACCATTTAAAACACCAAAACTAACCTAAGGCATAAAAATTATAGTTAAATTTAAAGATAAAAAAACAAACGAGGCAAGAGCCGATATCAAACCACCGTCTCAAGACAGTCTCGAACCAAGAAGCTTAGATGGACCCACCCCGCTACAGCGACAGACACTTTGGCCGGTGCTTGCCTATTTTGATTTCGGCGGACGGCACTTTAGTTGTGCCTACAGCTGTCAGCTTAAGTGCCGTCGGATGGCACTCTAGACCCTGGGTTATTTCATTCCCAGAGTTTTGGTGACGGGATGATTGTCATCAGTGAGACCAGGAAAGCTTCTTTTTACACCCAGCCAGAATGGTGCAATCAGATAAACGTCGGCGTCACAACGCGAGGAACCCAGGTTCGACTCCGACAACGAGAATCGTTTTCTTCTTGTGTCATCATCGGTGAGGCATAGAGAGTTCCGCTTCAATAACCGCTTAGAGACGAAAAACGAAGACAAAGTTACGGCGAGCAAAAACGAGCATGTCCGCTGCGAAAAAATCAACTGAACGAGGCACAAAATCTTGCTGCTACTACGAACACTCAGGAAGGCGCAGCTTACCAGCAAAACAAAGGAGGTGCTGGGAAGTATGCAATGCGGAACAAGAAAGTAAATACTACGAGCGCCTCATTCCGAGTGTCACAGGGAGCAATTAGCTCACTTGGACTGTGGCCAATCACGAGAGATACACGGTAAGAATAAAAAGGTTAGCTGTACGATTAACAAGTCCCCTTAAACGCGACAAAGATATAGGATGGCCGCGGCAGCAATCCGCCGATGCCTGTCAACAGAAACAAACAAGTTCCTCAAAGACGAATTGTAACCTCGCGCAAAGTCTGAGAAACGCCAGGTAAAGCATTTGCCGACGAAAGCGACGCAAACTTTCTACTGTTCTCCACATGGAAAGAAAGGTTCCCGGAGCGACGGGAATATTCTTCGCCTCGCTGGCAGCAACGGTTCCGGTACCCACCGCGGCGCGGACATCCTTCGGCGTTGAACCAAATCAGCGGCTAATGTGGGGGCATGTGCAGCTTGTCAAATGGTTTAATAGTGAACAGCCACCTTTTTGAAAAACCAGGTAGGCTTCTAGACTCGGAACTTGCACATACTGATTTTTTCACTTGCTTAAGAAGCGCGCAAGTTTGGTCCAGCATGCGGCTTTTGAATTAGTGTTGGTCGGTTGATCCAGCGCTCCTCGCGAAGCCGGTTCAGCAACTATGTGTAGTCTTTGTATGTACACTTCGCTTAATTCCTGGAGTGAGCTGGAGTGAGCGCTACACCTGCACAAAGGTAATCGTGGGCACACACTCCAGGTCCTCGTTTCTTATCTTGTCAGATCTTATCTTTGCAACTCAAGGCACAAATACAATACCCAATGCATAATGTCACTATCTTATTTATTTATTTTATTTATACATACTGCAACCCGTAAGGGCTATGGCAGGAGTGGGGAACAGGCCGGTACAAAACAAACATGGTGTAATACTTTGCGAAGGAAAGTAAAATACAAAGTGGCAAGACATGGCATCACATGGTGGCATAATGAAGACATGGTGGCAAGGAACAGAACACAGCAAACATACTGTGCAAAACTGTGCATACTGTTCATACTGTGCACAGCAAACAAAAAAAAAACTGTCAAAGGGTATTTATGGATAACAAGAATTCGTTTAAGGGCAAAGAACGTATGTCACCGGATAAGTTATTCCAAAGTTCAACAGTTCGTGGAAAGAAGCTAAATTTAAGCGTGTTAGTACGGGCGTAGAATGGTGTCATATTCAAAGGATGGTAGTGGCGTGTTGAAGAAGGTCTGGAACATGTTAAGTACAGATCTTTTGAAAGTTTGCACGTCGAAAAAATTATAGAATGTAATAACTTGAGAGACTCAATGTTCCTTCGCGATGAAAGTAGAGATAGGTTCAAAGATGGTAATGCTGACGTAGGTGAAAAAGCAGAGTCATATCGCCTGAAGATGAATCTAATGGCCTTTTTCTGTACCGATTCTATTTGTTTTACTTCGCACTGATTGTAGGGGTTCCATACAGGTGACGCGTATTCGAGCACTGGGCGGATAAGGGTCTTGAACACAGTTAGTTTTGTATCGCTAGGGGCCGCAGATAGAGTACGCCGGAGGTAACCAAGTTTTTTTAGGGCTTTAGAAGTAATGTAATCAATATGGAGGGACCAGGACAGGTTAGGAGTAAAAAGCACGCCAAGGTATTTATATTGGTAAACTCTCAGCAGGGACAGTCCATTAAATAAGTAGTTTAAATCTGAAAGAACTAATTTATTAGTAAAGGACATGAAGACAGTTTTTTTGTAGTTACTATTCATTTGCCAGGAACTGCACCAGTTGCAGAAAGATGCAAATGAATCGTTGAGAAGGATGTGATGATTGGGCGAGTGAATTACATGATATAAAACACAATCATCAGCGTACAAACGAATCTTAGAGTGAACAATATCAGGCAAGTCATTAACATAAAGCAAAAATAACAGAGGCCCGAGGACTGAGCCCTGCGGAACACCAGAAGTGATTTTGGCCGGGGAAGAAGCAACGGAATCAAAGTACACAAATTGAGATCGGTTCGAAAGAAAGCAAGAAATCCAGTGAACTAATTGTGGGTTATTGAGGATCTTATTTAATTTGTGCAAGAGTTTTGAATGAATAACAGTGTCAAAGGCTTTAGAAAAATCGATAAAAATGGCGTCAATCTGATGTCCTGCGTCAAGGTTCATGGAAATGTCATGTGAAAAGGCAATAAGTTGCATCACCGTGCTGAACCCGCGTCGAAACCCATGTTGAAAATTGGACAGAATGTTTTTAGACTCCAGGAAGGTCATGATATGTTTAAAGATTATGTGTTCAAGCATTTTGCAAGAGTATGAGGTTAATGAAATAGGTCTATAATTGGAAAAAGAGTGCTTATCGCCGGATTTGAACAGAGGAAGAACTTTACCTATTTTCCAGGACGAGGGAACGGTACCGGTGCGGATGGATGCGTTAAAAATAATTTCAAGGTACCGAGCACACCACTGGGAATACCGGAGTAGAAATGCATTGGGAATGCAATCAGGACCACTGCATTTTTTTGCGTCCAGATTCAATATAAGGTTCAGAATGCCCTCTGCGGTAATTGTAATATTCCCAATGGAGATATTAGAAAGGCGATTTCGGAAGGGAGGGACAACGTTATTGCCAACATAAAAATTGGAACTAAAATAGTCATTGAAGGCACTTGATATGTCAGCTGCGTCACATAATGTTTCGCCATCAGAAGTGAACGAAGACGGTAAAGTGGATTTGAGAAGGATAGAACGCCAAAACTTTTTGGTAATTACTTTTAAGCAAAGTTTGAAGCTGTACACGATAATAAAAATCCGTAACCGAGTTTGTTATCCGTCGCAGTTCTTCTTTCGCGAGTTTGAACTTGGTGATAGTGTCAGGGTTATTGTTACGTTTAGATCGCCTGAGGCGATTCACACGGCGTGATAAGTGTAGAATGTCGCGATTCATCCATGGAACACTGGGATTAGTCTTCTTCGTCTTTAGTGGGATGAACTGCCGTATGCAGGAGTTAACAAGCCGCTCGAAGAATTCTACAAGGGCGTTAGTGTCACCACTGAGACTGAGCTCGTTGAACGCCTCAAAGCTATCGAACGATTCCTCGATAATAGAATTATCACCAGCGTTATTGAAGTCAGGGAAAGTTGTGAACAGCGAACCAGGTTTAGGCAATGAAGAAGGAAGGTTAAGAACAACTGCACTGTGGTCAGATATTCCTTTAATTATCTCATGAGTGAAGCCATTCTGCGCAGCACGAGCACTAAGAAAAACTAAATCCAGTAGGGCGTTGGACCTTGTGGTGCCGGTAACGATCTGGAGAAGCCCAGCAGAGAGTGACAAATTTAGGAGTGTTTTGTTAATAATGGTATCGCGACCACTGCAGGTCATTGCCGACCAGTTAACCCCAGGGGCATTGAAATCACCCATGCAAACGATGTGCCGCAGAAAAGTTATGTTCAAGAATGAATTGGCTGAGGGAGTGAATGCTTTCAACCGAACACCCAGGAGGGCGATAAAATACACCGATTACAATTGTCTTTTTAGGAAGATGCAGCTTGCACCATACTGATTCAATCGCAGCTGGAGAAGGCAAAACCGAAAACTTAAGGTCAGAACGCAGGAGCAAAGCAACACCACCACCTTTCATATTAGAGCGATCAGACCTAACTGCGATGAATCCTGGTGGGGTAAATTCTGAATCAAGCATGCCATCATGTAACCATATTTCGGTGATCCCAATCACATGGGGGGAATACGAGGAGGCAAGAACAAGGAAGGTCTGAAAATTTATTAGTGATACTTCTGGCGTTTAGATTAAGGAGGGTGAGGTAATCTGGTAGCTTACGTGCAGGTCAGGAAGGCGACGAACAACTAGACTGAACGGATGCAGGCACGGAAGGGGGGCGGTTTACTTTAACCCGACTTTTAACTAGCATATTGAGGTTAGTGTCCCAGTCATGACGAGTGTCGTCAATGTAAACATGGTCTAAACGTATTTTAACTGTGGAACCATTGCTACGATGAGATGAGGTGGCCTCCCAAAGTTTCCTACGTAACGAACGTACTCGTGCAGAATAATCTTCAGCAATGCGGAAATCAGTACCTTTTAGCTTTGGAGCATTGCTCAGAATATCCATTTTATCTCTGAAATCCAACAGTTTGAGAATGACTGGACGTGGAAGACCATTGTGCGCCGTACCGATTCGGTGACAGCGCTTAGTACGAGGGCACACCATTTCGAAATGCTCGGACATACATTTCGCAACGGTAGCGAGTAAAGAAACATTTGTTTCTTCTGATTCTTCGGGCAAACCATGGATGATAATGTTGTTCCTTCGAGAGCGATTTTCTAGTTCGTCGTTTTTAGAAACAAGTTTTGATACTGTTTGTGATAAGTGCAAAATTTCGGAACGTTCTGGCTCAGACAAACTGTTCACGGAAGATGCCGGCTTTGATTCGAGTGCAGACACACGCGCTTCAAGAGACTCAAGACGGGCGTTCAAGGACTGCTTAATATCAGAGATATCGCGCGCGATTTGCTTTTGACCAGCCAGTATCTGCGAAAGAGTTTCCGCGATGAATCAGAAATGCCCGGAAAAGGAGTGGATACCGATACATCAGAAGCTGATTTGGCGCGAGTCGATGGTCGTTTGGCAGAATCACTGGTGTTATTAGTAACCTTAGGACGGGATTCCTTGGGAGGGCCCGGGTTCAGTTCAACGTCACCGCTTAGGATAAGACGATGTAAGAAAAACGCAATGTGTGAATAACAGGAAACAACACTTCGTGGGCAGGCACAGAGCAGCAGAAAACGATCATCGCTTCTAAAGCAAGCAGCATCTGTGAGGTAACATACCTGCAAAAGCAAGCAGCGATCAGGCATTGTGCTCACGCCGCTCCTGCCTAGCCCACTGAAGAAGATGCCGGGATGAAGTCCTTTTAAGCGGGTCGAGTGTGACGTCACTGGCCAGGAGTTGGTCGTCTTCCAGGGGTCGTTGCAGGCATCCCGGCGAGGTGAGCGAGGCAGACAGCCTAAGATAGGGCTATCTAGCATCACCAGTTTGCCGGGCACGTCGTCGATAAGAGATTCTGGAGGGACCGCGAAGTTCGCATGCGCTGGCCAGGGTGATGGGTCAGGCACGATCCTTGGCTCAGCAGAACACGGCAGCAGGGCGGCGGACCAAAAAGCGAACTGCAAAAGCAAGCAGCGATCAGGCATCGTGCTCACGCCGTTCCTGCCTAGCCCACTGTTGGGAAAGAACGCCAGCAATAGTCGGTACCTCCCTTGGTGCTCTACCGAAAACAGTGAACTTCTTGGCTCCGCTTTCAAACCAACACGCGACAACACGGCACTTTACTACATGCGATGCAACCGGGACTCAGCCAGCATGAATGCCAATACTGTCAAGGTGAACAGAATACATGATGCTGGACTTTCCTAACACGCCCAGACCAGCTATCCGTTATCACCGTTACCGTATACCACACTCGCAAACACTGCTGACCATGAGACCATGGAAAAAGACCAGCTCTAACTAACCACCCGGGCGGGTGGACAGCTGATAATTTCTTGGACCGATCAAGTTGAAGAGAACTGCAAGAACCTTTTTCAGTAAAGGATTATTCATTCAGCAATTCAGAGCAAACAGTCGCTTCATAATCGCGCTGTTGAGTGGCTTCTAAAAGGGAAATTTACGCTTCCTGATCGACGCGCTGTTGTCAAGGGAAAAATGTGCCCAGATGTCCTCCAACACCCCGTCATTTAGCAGGGACACCTGCTCGTCCTCAACGTTCCACTGTCACTTGCTGAAGTTACTAACAAGCCCATTATCATATAGGAAGTGTACATGTCCGGTCGACGGGTTATTAGCCTGCTTCTGTGAATCTTCCCAATACCTGTGATTCACAACGCGGCCGAACTATGCGATACAAGCCACTAAACTGGCACGTACGGGATGTTAGCGCTCTTGAAGACTGTCGCAACGTAGCTCAGGGATTCACGCGGCTATACAAGAGCCAGAGAAACTGAGATCGAACACCCCGTGAGAGAAAGTTTCAATTCGCAGCCCTACGTTTTCGCGGATATGGCATATGGTACATAACGTCCACTAAATTTTGCTCATACCTGAGACCCAATTTGCAGGTTTGAACAAAAATCAACAAACATAAAAAACAACTGTTTTGGTAACACCGAACGCGGGAAGTAGCCGCGAATTTTTGACTAAGGGTGTCGATTCAGAGAATGTGGCATCTCCAGTATTTGTTTCGGGTTATTTTTGTTCAGTAATGGACAGCGTTTAAACTACAACAACACAATTGTCTGTTTGTTATAATAATTTGTTCTACTCTTTTGGGTGATCTGCTAAAACCAGCGCAAAGCAAAACGCAACAGTAGTTACCGATGGAGTGAAACTTCAACATCCAACTCATCTTGTGCGTAAAATAACAACCGCTAAATTGTAAATCACGAAGTTGGCGATAATTTGGAGCACTCTAAAATATACTGTCATAGTATTGTTACTCTGTTATTTCCCGCCGTGCCTTATGAATATTCTCAATTCCCATTATTTATTTCCCCAGGCTCTTGTGTATGTATCAACAGCATACAGCAATTGCAACAGACTCGAAGTAGATGAAGTGGTGTACACTCCGCCTGTCGATCCCTCTAAAATAATTGCAGCTGCTGAGTAAGTACCATTCACCGCGATAAATTTCTAATTGGCAGCTTATTGCGCGTAAAACTTATTCAAAACAAAAAGTGTTATCCTAAAACTACACTCCACAGATTTCAAAAAAATGCCTTGCTGGATAATTGCTTACAGGTGGATGGATTACAAAATGATGGACGCAATAAGTGGATTACTCCTTGGAAATCACCCTAACACTTACACCTTTACGAAGGCTCTCGCTGAAGCGCTGCTCCTTAATGCAGGAGAAAGGGTCCCAATCGCCATCGTTCGGCCTTCCATTGTGATAGGGTCTTGGAAGGAGCCCTTTCCGGTAAGAAGACATGCATCATTATTCGAGCAATAGAGAGACCAGCTACCAAGAACCCATAGTCCCAAAAATAAGAAGTGCTGATAATGTTGAGACATAAGCCATTGTTAATTGCTATTAGAGTCTGGGTCAAAAGCACAGAGCATTCAATACAGCATTCATTAGCATAAATATTAGATAGTTATCGTTTCCCGACATTCCACCTGCCATCAGTCTTTATCAAAATATAGGTTCAGCTATCCTCGAGACCGGGCCGGTGCCCAGTATCAGCGCTTGCTCCAAATAAAAGATCATGCTCTCTCTCCCTCTCCCCGAGAAAAGTTACCGAGTAAAAAGTGTACGGGGTGTTCAGAGACAAAGCCCATAATTTAACTTGGGATCGATATCGCAACGGCCCCACCAGGCAAAACACATCGGAGGACCTGAGCAGCGACCGCTATAAATCGCCGGTGACTATGAACCACGCTGGCAGAAAAAAAAGAGCGAATTCGGCGAATGGATGATTATACACACATTGGAAAAAAAATGAAGGCGTGACATATACAATTCAGCCACTATTGGCATCTGTAATTGAACGGAAGAACAATCAGTGATGCTACGATGGGGGCTAGTTGGTATAGGGTCGGAGCTACTATGAATAACTGAGTTGGTAGCTGACACTTGCCTTGGGCTTTGGTTGCATTTTCTTCGGTGTTTGCAATCATTTGGAGCAGACAAGATGATAACCATGTTTCGAAAAAGCCGACATTGAATACAAAATGTTTTGCTGGGATATGATAGATCTTGGGTCAAAAAACTGTGTGTAGAAAGGAGTTGCATGTTTTGCATGGTCTGATGTTTTATGTGTTACTTCACAGTCTGTGTGGACGAAAGTAGTATACGGGCTTTAATTTACTGGTACGCGATAAATTATTCCTTCATTTTATTTTCGTAGTCAAGCTCGATGCGCTCTCAACCTAATCACACCCACTGTGTTTACTTTCAGGGCTGGGTAGACAACTATAATGGCTTAACGGGAACCATAGTATCGGTACGTTGGCTTGAAATGTTTCATCGTTTGCATGCGTATAATCCCAAATCACAGAGCTTCATTTTACTGGAATCCGAACACTGCCAAATCCTCGGAGAACGCGGTGTAGGGCGCACTCCTATTCAATGCATATTTTTTCCGTAGTGTGGTCTGGGGCGACTAAAATCATTCATCAACGGGGAGGATTGCATCGCCGACATCATTCCTGTGGATATAGTAGCTAATACACTCATTTCTGTTGCCTGGCACACCGCTACTACAAGGTAAGCTGCCACAATGGCTTTTCTAATACCAAGCTTAGAAAAAAAAAACAGCGCTCAGAATTCCACCTTCCGGCTGTCATTAATTAGAATGGCAGCGAGAAAAAAGAACATCAAAGCATAAATGTGTAATACCCATCGGCGCTACACCATTTTATGTAGTGTATCATGTGTTTAGTTGATCTTTAAAAGGGGTAAAGGTAAAATATGTACGGCGGCACTTACCCTTTCTTTTGTGTGTGCGAATGCTTTAGCAGCACACCTTGCCGGGTTGTAGGTCGTCGAGTCAACGTTGAGCATATTGGCACTGAGTGTTGTGCTGCTGAGTTTATATTGATGACTAAAATTTCGCGAAACAAGCAAGACGAAACTTTTTATTCGTGAGTACTCTAATCAGCGACCTTATATTTCGATATAGAAATGCTACGATTGTCTACTTGCCGACTAGTTCGTCGGTGCCCTTCACGAACGCATATTTGGGGAGGCTGCGTTTTTCGCCAACTCAGCAGAGTAACGCGTGAGGGATACTCACGCATTATGATGACATGAATACTGTTCCAAGAGAAACTATGTCCACATGTGCGCGAAAGTTAGGAAAACTCCGCTGGTTTAGGATCCCAAACGCGAACACCACCTTTCCCTTCTGGCAGAGTGCTCACAAAGCACGTTCTTCTGCCAATGGATCATGCTCACAAGCAGCGTTTCGCATTAATGATGGATCGAAAACACGAATTTGCCATATGCAACTGTTCTTCTGGCCATTCGGGGCTGTACAAGAGTATAAACTGTTCAGATCCCTTTGATTGAGCCCCTGCTTCTTGCAGTTGATCTCGACGATAATAAATGATGGTTGTGCAATACCGCCGTACAAGCTCAGCACTTGTCGTCTTCTGCCCCTCTTCTCCCCTGGAAATCAGGAAATGCCATACCTCGGTCTGCTAACAAGTATACGTACATTAGGTTTATTGACGAACTACTGGTGCTGCCACGAGCTCCACTTGCAGATCAATAAGGTGCTTGCAGCAATGTCTAACGAGCTCGTTTAGAGCCGCTGAATAGATACACTGTTTGTTGGAATGCCGAAAAATGCTTGAGCCCGCTTGTTTTACTTCAAAGTGCACATTATGTCGTGTAATTGGGGTCAAGTTCATGACATGCATCTTCATGTACCCTAAGAGTTCAATAGAAAGTGTACTTCCAATCCACCTGCCACATCCAGTCATTCCAGTTTCTGTAACCAACGAAAACCAACCATTTCGTCGCATTTAAAGACAGCACTTTAAATGAAATATGTTTTATATATTCTCGTGCTTTGATGCGAACGTCTTCCGAGCTTAAGTCAAGACGTGCATTATTGCCCTCCTTTTATCATTTGTGCATCAAGAATCACGGCCGTACTGTCAATGCGTGTTGTACCGGTAGGCACGCTGCGAACGTGTCCAGCACGGCGCGTACGAGAAACTGAGGCCGGCGTGTTTGTGCATGTGTGTACGTGTGCAGGCCAAATCACGTGATGGTGTACCACTCGACCAGCGGCGCCTTGCAACAACAGACATGGGGCGAAGTATCCGCAATGATGCAGGAACTGATTGTGCGACACCCTCTGCCTAACCTGACGCGCTACCCCAAATTTTACGCCACCAACAGCCCGCTATGGCACGACGTTACCCTTTGGCACCTCAACTATTTACCCGCACTTGTTGGAGACCTAGGCCTGAAACTGATAGGCCAAAAGCCAAGGTTTGTAACAACAACCCCCGTACGGCGAGGCTCGCAGCAACGGAATATCAACTCAGTATATAGTCCGCGAGTCCTTCAGTCAGCTCAAGACCGGGCCCTGGAATTAGATGGGCGATAGCTAATATTCGTTCTGTGATTCTTCTATAGAAATTGTTGGTTCATTGAGATATCAGTGCACTCAATTCTTTTAGCCCTCATTGCGTTGAAGAACTAGCCCAAGAAAGAATCACAGGTTTTTGCTGTAATGTCCTATTCAGCAGGGCTTGCTGCGGCCACATGCCAGTAGAGAAAATCTCCGGTAGCTCAGTCTTAATGTGTTTAACCTGAATTGATGCGAAGGTACAAGACCCCGGGTAGCCCGGAAATTCGTCGCCCTGGTCGCCGCTAGCCAGAAACGGCAACAAAACGGCCGACGACGCAAAGAACATAACCAGGTCAAAAAATTCTGGAAATCGTGCCAAATTCTTGAAGGTAGCTCTTAAAAACAACGTAATGCAAAAAAACCAGCTAGGTAAATTTGACTGAGGATGAGAATCAAGCGTACGGAACTCTTGTGCTGTTTTTTCTGTGGATTGGGTGACGTCGGCAGTTACGTCACACTTTTAAGCCCTAAGTGTAAATTTAAAAAAATCACAAGCATGAATGCCTATAAGCTGTGCGCGAACAAACAATGACGTCATTATGTAACATCATTTCACTAGATCATGAAGTGGCCCCAAAAAGTGCGCGGTGCCTGTTTTTCCTCTTCTTCGTAGCTTCACAGGTGAATTCAGGAGCTGTATTTCTCTAAAGCAGCCAGCAGGGGATCGTACAGGATCACAGCCGCAGAACACGCTTCAGGCTATCTCTTTCCGCGCCCGCCAGCTGCGTCATGGTTAGGCCACCTTTGGTCCGCTTCGCTGTAGGGCACACGCGGGGCAACAACACATTCGGAAACACATTCGCGCTCGGGTCAGCCTCAGCGCAAGGACAGGGGTTGGGTTGGGGTTAGGGATTGGTCGAGATTTTCATTGTGGTTAGTCAAAGTTGGGCATTTAATTTGACCGCATTTCATAAGGAATTGGTACACGGTGTCACAGGGTTGGAAAACTTTCCCGCGCACTCCTATTCACGGTAGTGTGGGTGGAGGAGTTTGTTGGTTTTGTTGTATCCCGTATGTACGCAACGGATTTATCGTGGCCCTACACCAACTATGTCCGGTTTGACTGGACTACGCAAGGGAGCCCCAAACCCTAGTTCTATCCATTCTACTTAACGCGTCTTTATTCTTCAGCAACAAGCGAAAGGGTCAGTTACTTAAATACTGGCGCCTTTCAGGTTTGTGCCAATCTACCGTAAAGTTCGCAAGAGCATGGATGTCGCTGAGTACTTCACCACTCGAAGCTGGCTGTTTCCATCGAACAACCTGGTGGCACTGGCGGATACCCTCTCTCCCGCCGACAAGCAGGTATACTTCCCCGGAAACTATCTGCAACGAGCATTTCTTCTCTAAGTACGGTGTTCCTACACAGTAAACAACCGATTATACTACTCTGTGTGGACCTTAAAGAAGCGTAAAAAGCAGGTGTCGTGAAATCCGAAGAACAGCTATCACACCTATAAATACAGTTGCGGCCGACACATTTTTCCGGAAATTTTAATGTCAACTACAAACTTGATGTTTGCAGGGCTCGGAAACCCAAAACAATAAAAAAAAGTAAATGCGAAAAGAATAATACAGTACAGGCGCCAATCACGTTGTATTAAACAAACATTGTACCGCAGTCCGCTGCAGCAATTCCCGCCAGCCAGTGCGTATCACACGCGATCACGACAAACACATGTGAAAGCCTAAGCCTGTGAGCGTAACCTCGTTGGCTATTCAATGCATAGTGGGAGAAATGAACACCTACACACTGCCCCTGCGACCGCTGTGAAACAAGACAAGAAGAGACGCCGGCGAGGAGAGGGGTCAAGCGATTCAGCAGAAGAGCAAGCTGCCGCTGGAGTGCAGAGACTTGTAAATCTAGACGGAGACAAAAGCTATGCCAACCTATTGAGCGGGCCCAAGGTCCACGGAGCAGGCCCGCGGCACTTTCATTTCATCCACAGATCGGTCGCGCTCTTCGCGTGGGTCGTCGCATAAAGCGGGTCAGGCTTAAAATTGCGCCGGATAATTGAGGTTTTTATTGCATTGGGTATACAGTTGAGCCCGCTTATAATGAACCTGAGTGTCACGCGGCCTCCGTTCGTTATATCCCGAAGGTCTTAGTAAATGGACCATCGTAAAAAAAAAATCAAAATTCGAAGCACAATTTATTTTTTCGCAAACAGGTTTGTTTGCTGTTTGCTGTTTGTTTCTGCAGCGCAGACTTGATTAGGGCGGTATGCAGTTTATTTAGAGCGGCCGCGTGCTCTTCGCCGAGGCCCTTCGCGTAAACAAGTTCTTTAAGGTCCACAATGTAGCCCATTGCAACAGGCGCGCTTATATGCGCAGGCTCAGAAGTTTGTCGTCGTCCGCGTCCGATTCCTCGGCATCGTTCTCGCACGGCACTTTATTAACGATGCCCTCGACCGTGCACGTTCCGCAGTGTCAGCATCTTCATCGGCACAAACGATATCTTCTCAGCCGAGGCTGTGGCCCCCCCTGTCGGAGTCGATGACTCGGCTTCACGTTGTGTGTCGACGAAGCCGGCCGTGCGGAAACAATTCCGCACGCAAGTGGCT
Organism: Haemaphysalis longicornis; assembly: GCF_048455015.1. Taxonomy (NCBI): domain Eukaryota; kingdom Metazoa; phylum Arthropoda; class Arachnida; order Ixodida; family Ixodidae; genus Haemaphysalis; species Haemaphysalis longicornis. Next base: position 72,995,266 of record NW_027526335.1, on the reverse strand, counting down.
GTCACCTCCGACAAGGCAGCCTTCACCATCTCTACAGCTGAATACAGCGAAACTTGAAGAGGCAACATAGAGAAAGAAATACTGGTTTTTTATTTCTCTATGGAGGCAAGTTCGCTGCCGGGCGGTCAACAGCTATCACCAAGCGCTCCACAACGCGGCGCCTATACGATGCCTTAAAGTCACGTATTATTCCAAAATCAAGCGGCTGCACTTTCGAATTGGTATTAGGTGGCAGGAAAAGGAGAATCACTGCCGTCAGGGAAGTTGCACGTGGTGCGCAGAGCAGTTATCGATCAAGAGCAGCACGCGCAGCTGCCTTGCCTCGGATTGTCACGGTCGAACTCACTCAGCCAGTCCGCCAGTATATATATAGCGCGTCATCCAAAACCTTAGCGTTGTGCCTGTAGCGCACGGACACAGCTTCTAAAGCAACGAGGCTGTTTCGATTTTGTGTAGACGATAGGGACGCGCCGGTCGCTGCCATCCATGTCGGTGCCCAGAAGTGCTGCGACGCGCACTTTCCTATGCATCCCGCCAGTGCATGTTCTGCCTTTCATAGCATGCGTTATAGACGTCGCACTCCGCATTGCTTGAAATAACTTCTTAGTTTTTTTTTTTTTTAAGTGCGAATGCACTTTATAAGCGACCCTGAATTCCTGTGACCGCCGTCCGTCCACATAGCAACAGCTGCGGGTGCGCGCGCTCCTCGTCTTCCTTGGCAACGGGGGGAGATGGGCGCGCGCTGCCTGGCCGCTGACATGGCACATACCCACGTGGGGGATTGGCCAGGAATCTCCTCGTCTTCCTTGGCAACGGGGGGAGATGGGCGCGCGCTGCCTGGCCGCTGACATGGCACATACCCACGTGGGGGATTGGCCAGGAATCGGGCGTGAGAAGGGCTAATGCACCCGCATAAAGGAGTACTGACACGAAATTTCAAAGCTGAGATCCGCTCTAGCAATCAAGTACAACGACAACACAAATAGGTGTCTGTGCATAGCGCATACCCACGTGGGGGATTGGCCAGGAATCGGGCGTGAGAAGGGCTAATGCACCTGCTTAAAGGAGTACTGACACGAAATTTCAAAGCTGAGATCCGCTCTAGCAATCAAGTACAACGACAACACAAATAGGTGTCTGTGAATAAATGCATCTTTCTTTTTTTGTAGTTGTGTGTGTGTGTGTGATCTCTCTTTCGCGAACATTACCGAACCGCGCAAATTCAACTCATGCATTCGCACTTTCACATTCTTCCCCTCGGGGAAATGCGGGGAAATTTTTTTAAGCCACGCTGCAACATCTTGGTCACTTGCGGTGCGGACGCCGCCTCGCCGACAGCCGACTTAAAAACAATGCCGTGCCGCTTCTTGTACCGATGTAGGCAGCCTTTGCCTGGGCAGAAGTCGGGAAAATCCCGATTTGCCCGGTCTGCCTGCGAGTAGGTTCGGGAAAGCGACCTGCCCCGGCAGCGCTGGGCAGAGGCCGTCATTTCAACCCACATAGCGGCGCCGAACGTTTGCTGTAACCGATCGGCAAGGCTCAAAGACGTTCGTTGTACGTGGGTTTTTATGCCATTGAAATAATGTATATTTTGACGGTCACGCGGGTTTTGTTCGTAATAAGCGAAAGTTCGCTTTACGTGGGGCCGTTATATGTGGGCTCGACTGTACAGGGACCTTGCCTGGACCCGACTTCTCTGTCGTAAAATCCTGATTGTCGTAAAACTCGGGGACATATAACCGGGGTGCCACTGTATTATTCGTTGCGTATCTGTTCAGCCGTGTCATAATGCGTCAATCCCATTACCATATGGTGCAGCAAACGATATACTCCTCTAACGCATGAGACCACGTTCATTTCCATGCAACCAGTCACGATGTAATCCCTGTATTCTGAATTGCGTATTCAGTTGGTAGTTGCTTGTTTACGTGGGAATTCGATCTTTAGCTCAATCTCTTCACTCGCACCTGCTTTTCACGACACAGATTGGAAACCACGACGACAGGCCATGCATGCTTGGCATCAATTACTATTATTAAACCCGCAGCGATGGCTATGGCGTTATGCTGCTGAGCCCAAGGACGCGGGTTCGATTCCTGCCCGCGGCGACCGCTTTCCTGATGGAGGTGAAAAGCGAAAACGCCCGTGTGTTTGAGATTTCAGTGCACGTTAAAGAACCCCAGGTGGTCAAAATAAATCCCGAGCCCTCAACTACGGTGCGCCTCATCGCCTGTGTAGCGCCGGCGCGTCAAACCTAACAATCAATGAATCAATCCTTATAATTACAGTTGCTCGACGTCGACATCCGGAAGATGCCATGGTTCACCTACTGGGACCATTACATGCTGGGAATTCACAAATACCTCTTCAACGCCGATGTGTCAATGCTTCCAGATGCTCGAAAGCACATGAAATGGTAAGCACATGAAAAGGGAGAAATAGAGACCTCGGACCTGCAGGCACTGGGCATTACGAATGAATCAGAAAGTAGTTCAGGAGTTCAGTAATGAAATGCACACGTAAGCAAGCTCCTAAAGCACAGTGAGCCTCCTGTTTTTGGTATCGTCGCAGGAATTTTTTGAGTGATTGGCTTTTGGGAAAGTGAACACTGCCCTACGATGCAATTTTTTCTCCACATCAGCCAATTGTGTAAGCTCGGCTGTTATAATACCCGACAGATGAAATTTGGCACTGTTGCGCATCGGTATAGTCGGGCCATCTACAACGTAATGCTGCGCTTCCAAAAATTCGGCCCACTAAAACAAATCGCGTGAGTTTTAGTGCGAAGCTGCACATGATTAACGTACCAAGAATTTTTTTTTGTCCGGGGACGAAAATACCCAGGGCTGTACTCATGAAAGCAGTCATTTTATAATCGCATATCGTGTGTCAGCGTTCAACGCGCTCTGGGATGATGGACGGGCGTCATGGTGTCGAAGTTCCGCACGCTCCGTGCGGAGAGCCATGCCCGTGTTGTATCTCGGAAACGTGGACAGATGAACTGTTTTAATTAAGTGGTTTCATTGAAATCGCGCATCTAAAGCACGTGTACTCGCAAGCGGTTGGCGTCCCGGTGTACATAAAGGCAGCACGTGTGCGCGCCGGTATGTCCCGGTTCTGCAAGAGGATGAAGACGTCAACTACGGTGATGTGTGCCGCGTGCAAAGCAATGATGGGATTCTCATATCAACGGTCTGCGCTTCTCCAGGAACGTCACAGGCAGATAAGAAATTCATGACTCCCCGATCTGCACGGGTCGCTTGTAAAAATTTCGCCCGTCTTATTTTATTTTATTTTATTTTATTGCGTATCCAATGTGCATATTTTGTGACCACAGGGAGAACGGTTCAAGTACATGGTTAGTGCTGGATCAGTTAGGTATACGAATTATTTTTGATTCAAATATTTATTTCTGTCTTTAAGTTACAAACTAAAATACGAGAGCGGACGAAAGAAAACAAAAGCTGCCCTATTTAGCCTGAGCGCACGTTACACCTGACGTAAAACAACATCAGTGATATAGCACGAGGGAACGGAACTACTAGTATAATTCAACTTTTTACACAATAGTAGCGGTAATATCAGCACTGCACATTACTATAAAAAAGAAGCAGCTACTGAAAAGAAGCTTACACAAAAAAAAAGGTAAACCGACGAACTGGTAACTAAAAGCACACGGCAATCGTCCGCATAGAATAAACTCGATCAGAAGAAAAGCTCAAAGTGGTACATCAGTAACAACATTTTTTTAGATTCTTATTATCGAAAAATTGGTATCTGCCAATGTGTTTTAAAGTCTCCGTAAAGGGCACAGATAACGTCACACAGATTTGAGCTAACCAACATCGTAGCGGTGGTCGAGCATATACCTGACATGGTTCACAAATGGCTCATTGACTGTGACTAAAACGCAGCTTCGCAGGTTGAGTGTACAATGCCACCTTCGTAGTGAAGAATTGCGCAGACTTTTTAGAGTTGGTAAAGTTTTGGGATGACCTGGTGTAATCAACGTTTTCTTTGAGATTCTCATTATCGAAAAATTGTTAACTGCCAAAGTGTTTTAAAGTCTCGGTAGGGTGCACAAAATAGATTGGGAACAATGACGTCATGCATATTTGAGCTAACCAGCGACGTAGCGGCGGTCGAGAATTATATACCTGACATAATCAACAAATGGCTCATTGACTGTGACTGTAAAACCCAGCTTCGCTGTTTGAGTGCGCAATGCCCCCATCGTAGGAAAGAATTGCACAGACGTTTTAGAATTGGGGAATCTTTCAAATAACCTGGTCGAATACTAACTAGCTGTCATTCACAGATTAACAGCTAGAAGTAGAGTAGCAGTCACATAGTCGATGAACCATAGATTTAAATATAGCAACTTGCAGAGCCCGTTATTCCCGCAAAAAAAGTTATACCATTTCTCGACATTCCCCCTTGCGTATTTGTACACTTCAGGTTATTTCGTCTCACCAGTGTAAAACCTCACCAATCCAATGTTCCCCTCCTTTATCCCAGGCTTTACACCAAGCATCGGTTTCTCAACCTGCTCCCGGTAACGGTTGTGTGGCGACTACTGAAGAGACGGCCACAGACGGCACAGAAGCTCTGATAATCAACCTTTTAATTTTAGATGCGACTGCATCTCATTCCCTCGCCTTGTCCCTCCATACGGCGTTGTTGTCCGTCCACACCCCTCCCCCATTCTCCTCGCCGCGCGAGCTGCGCTCTCCGCCGCTCACCCCCTCTCCTCTCCGATAGCGAACACTCTCTCGCGAGGGGCATTGGATTGGATTCGATTAGATTGGCTTGGCTTGGCTTGGCTTGGCTTGGCTTAGCTTGGCTTGGCTTGGCTTGGCTTGGCTTGGCTTGGCTTGGATTGGATTGGATTTGGATTGGATTGGATTAAAGTGGATTGTGTTGGATTGTGTTGCGTCATAGCCGCGCCACGTTGTGTCATAGCCGCGGCAGGGGGTTCACGGCACGTTTCACGCGATGGGAGAATCAACCTAACGGAAACAACAACGGAACCCCCTATGCGTCGCATCTACACAGGGGTTCCCGCAAGGGGAGGTGGGAGAAATTTTTCGCTGTAGCTGTACAACCCGCTGCCCCCGCAGCGGACACTGTCGTAGAGGCGAAAATGAGTAACTTGTGCATATTTCCTTGCGCAAAAATTGATTCATTGATTGGCTGTTTATTGGAGGAGGTCATAAGACCCTGAAGGGGATGGGAGAGAGTAGGAAAAGGGAAAAAATTATGAAAATAAAAGTATTCGAAAACACATTTGCACTTCTTGTCCCATTAGAAAGTGAGTTCGCATTTGTCGCAGAATCACTGACCCATACAGGGCTGAGTCAATCACGAATTAAACGGCTTTATAGAGACCATTCTGGAAAGAGAATTCTACAATTGCCTCTAATAAAGAGGGATTAGCGCGCACTTGACGAATATGGTCCTGTTCATCAGACTGGATGGAGTGTAGTGTTAAAAGTTCCGATCGTCCTTGTGAAAAGGCGGAGCACATTCAGATAAGGTGGTAAAGATTGGAAACGACTGATTCACCACAAAATATGCACTTTGAAGTATATCGAGGATAGGTCCATTTAAAAATAATGTAGGGAGTATATGCAGAGTTTGCGTACATCTTGTTTGCAATAACTTCTCCTTTTCTGGGGAGAAGTTTTAGAGCTGTGAGGAAACCCACAGGGGAGGATTCCTGGAGGCGCTTACGACTAAGGATCTTTGCTTCACGGTAGTATTCATGCCTGGTCGCGTCCTGTGGGGGTGGGTCAAAAGAAAACATGGGAGGATGTGAGAGACTCTCCCGTGCAGCCATGTAAGTTAACCGGTGCCCTGTATCACCCTCGGTGTGCGCCGGGGTCCAAACCAAACGAACGGAATTCTTGCCGTAGCTCCTGAATCTTTCTCAGTATATAGTGGCAGTTGAGTTTGGGGTGAAAGAACGATTTACTTCACGAAGTGCTACGTGAGAGTCTGTGATAGCGCATAGTTTGGTTTCAGGAAGTGACGGGCGATTCTCTTGGATGCTTTGAAGGGTACCTAGAATTCCAAAAAATTCGGCTTCTGCTACTAGGCTATAGATTTGTGAGATATTGCAGGACCCATCCAGGGGTGGAAATTGAGGGCAAGCCCAAGCTACCGCTGCGGCATTGTTGGCCACTGCTGCGTCTGTGAAAATATCTAGTTCGTCAATGGCTTTGTCTTGGCGTATACGCCTAACAAGGCGCTCTCTAGCCGCCGGGTTGGAGCGCCGTATAGGCCGCCGTCTGATGAGTCCAAGCGGTGGACGTTCTCATGGGGGGATAGTACCTTGAAAGAGTGCCTCCTCAAAGGCGCTGTTCAAGGCGTCCCATTTTAAGATTGCTTGTCCTCGCCGTGAGCATTCTAGGCGCGTTTGAAAACGTAGCTGAGTTTCCTCCATGAGTTGTCGTAGCGGGGGAAGAGGAACTACTGGCAACTCTCCATGCTTGAGGGCGATTGCAGCTGCTCAGTTTGAGACCGAGAATTCGGATGGTTCCGTTTTGGGATGAGATTGATGTACCGCAGAAATGAAGGGTCAAGATATAAGACAGTTAAGTTTTGTGTTTGCCGTTGATGCTGACAAATTCAGTCTTCTGTGGTGAGAGTTCCAGGTTGAAGGCGGACAAAGAGCGTTCTAGGCTAAAAACGGCAGCCTGAAGTTCTCATGGCATGGCTTCCTTGCCATCGTAGTCGGCCGCTTCTGTCAAGACGACGACATCGTCGGCGTAGAGGGCGAATCGAGCTGAGGTATCCTTTTAAAGCTGTCGGGACAAACGGTTCATAGCAACGTTGAACAGCAATGGTCCGAGTTGGAGCCTTGATGAACTCCTCGGTTTACGTAGTAAGTGGTGACTTCATGGCCTGGAGAGTTCAGTTGTATAGGGCGATGTTGCAGGAAATATCGGATCCAGGCTTGTGCCTTGGCACTGGGAAAAGCCTGGGACAGCTCCTGTAGGATTCCGTTTTTCCAAACATTGTCAAAAGCCTTGCGTATGTCTAAAGAGAGGACGTAATCTGGGATGCATTTTCTGGATTTGCGGTTGATATCAAGACTCGCCGCAGGAGCCATAGGAAGTCATGCGTTCCGAGATTTGGGCGGAAGCCAGTTTGAGCTGAGTGGAACCAGCCTGTGCGTTCCAGATAATAATTCAAACAATTATTTATCAGTCTTTCCATTACCTTGCTTAGAGTAGGAGTAAGTGCAATGGGCCGCGAATTTTCAGGTTTTCTAGCACCCTTTCCTGCCTTGGGATAAGGGTGTATGATCGTTGTTTTGAGGTGTTCAGGAACTTCGCCTAATTCCCATTACCGATTAATCAGCTCGAGAAGAATAGAATGCCCTACGGGGAACAGATTCTGGAGCTCCTTCCAGGTGACTGCGTCGTGTCCTGGGGAAGACTTAGGCTTCCCTTGCTTGAGTGCTATTTGGAGTTCCCCATGTGTAAAGGGACTATCTAGAGAAGGGTCGGGTTCTGGAATCTCAATAGCAGAAAGGGGTTGCAGGCAACTGGCGTAGGATGTCGCACGGGGGGAACAAGGTTTTCAGGATAGCCTTTTCAACATCCGTGTAATTCATGTGTAAGCATAGTTCTTTGATGATTGAGAGCTTGGTCTTATTCTTGCCACACAGGCCGCGAAAGATTGCCCAAAGGCGTGCGAGCCCTCTCTCCTGACGTAGTCGTTGGCAGAGATCCTGCCATTTCTCGTTTGGAAGGGTTTCTGGTATTTGTGAATAATTTTATGCTGTCTTTTGAGCTTCAATAAATCGCGATGTTTCTTCCCTTGAGATCGGTAGCGATTAGTAAGACGCTTCGCAGTTCTCAAAAGGTTATGCATGTGGAGGTCTGGTTGGGAAATCTCAACAGTGCTTTCAACAGTTTCGATAGCATTCGTGCGAGCAGTCGTGATGTTGGAAACCAGTGTAGGGATGCCGGAAATGTCAGTTTGCGTAGAGTCCGAAACACGTTCCAGTTAATGGTAGAGTACTGAAATTTAGGTCGGAGTTTCTTGGCGTTCAAATGAAGAATAGGGTAGTGATCGCTACCCCAGGCACAAGGGGCAGTTTGCCATGACTTGACTATACCAGGTGTGGAGAAGGTGAGGTCTGGCATTGTGTCTCTTTGGGAGGAGTGTAGGCCCACGCGAGTGTAAACAAAAGGCTCGTTTGGCAATTGTAGATGGCTAAACTCTATCGCTTGCTCGAGAAGCTTCCCATGGAGCTTGCTAGTAGGGTATCCCCAAAGTGTGCTTCGTGCATTGAAATCGCCACCAATTATTTGTCCAGAAAAATTCACAGAAGGATCATGAAGGATCCAGTCGTATGTGACCCGAACGTGCGAGGTACATTGAGGGCGATAGTAGACGCAGACTAGTAGAAGGGCTTTGCCACCGGGGGGGTCCATTCGGACAATTATTACTTCGCGCGATGAATCGCTAGCTTTGTCCCAATGATGCTGGACAGCTTTGCAAGACTTGTGAACAAGAATAGTGGCCTGACCACTAACGCTGAGTGCTTTGTTAGGGTCTTTTAACTTGTGGGGTACAGTAGGGTCCGCAAAAGAAACATAATTAGGAATTTTGCTTGTGCCTCTAGTTTCTCGCAACAGTATACAGGGCCAAAGGCTGTAGAGAAGAAATTTGGTATTTAAAAAGAGGACCTGTTTGAGCAACGCTGCGACAGTTTTATTGAACTATTAGCCTTTTGGGAGGAGGGGAGGGCGAGAGGGACATCTACTGAGTTCCTTTTTTTCTGCGTTTGGCTTCCTCCGGCGTTATCATTCTAGTGAATTCCTGCATTTTCTGTGTTACTTGTATGTATTCTTTACGGCTGTTGAATTGTTCTTGTAGGGCCGTAATGCCGCTAAAAAACTTCTGGCACTCTTTGTTGTTTTGAAATTTTAGCTGCGCCTCTCGCTGCTCAAGCATCTACTCCGTGATGTACGCGGATGATGCGTCAAGTAAGGCGTTTTTTTTGCGCTGAACACGAGAACGGCTTCGGCGTTCGAAACTCTTTGGTGGAGGTGGAGAAGCCGACTCCTTGCGATGCACAGGTTTTCGGAGAGACGCAAGTTCCTTCTTCAAGTTTTGCAGCTCAGTCCGTAACTCATGAAGTTCTTTTTTAAGTTGTGCGTTCTCCACCATTACCGGGTGACTTGGAGGTAGAGAGTGCAAAGATTGTGCGTTATCCTTATTCATGCCAGTAACCGCAGAAGCCCACGAGATTCCAGCAGAGGCTGGGCTGGAGGCATTCATAGACCCGGATGCTGGAGGATTGTTGCGTACAGTTTTGGATTGAGCAGTTTTCTCTTCCTCTTTCGGGAGACTACTGGGACAAAATTTGGTAACAGATAAGTGGCCAGTCTTCTTGCATGCCACGCAGAATTCAGTGTCAGTGCAATCAATCATCAGCTTCCTGATGACAGCAGCCGCATTCTTTGCAGACACTGGCAGAGGGGCAGAATTTTGCCATGTGCCCAAAATCATGACAGTTAAAGCAGACTACGCGTTTTGGGCGATATTCTGCAACCCGAACAATCTCTATGTAGTATTTCACCACTCTTGGTGAAGTAGTCGTGTCAAAAGTTAACACAGCTCGGTCAGTCTTTCCAATCTTTTGAATGCGAAGGCTTTCCGCCTGTTCGCAGCGAACCCATTTCATAATGCCCTCGTTGCTTCCCGCCGGGTCTACTTGTATCACACCCCGTATGGTGTTTTTGTAAGTTTGAAGCGGTTGGATTACCACTTCAATAGATTCTGTCTTGCCATCCTGTCGAAAAGTTAGTCTATCTACTTGGAGTAGCTTGGCCGCGTGGTTTTGGTCGTGCAGTGCTATATGAGCGCTATTGGCTGCGTCGTCAAAAGTCACTGCAGCCATTTCAGCCAGTTCTGCCGAGGGGGCAGTACAACCGATAGCATTGGCTATAGCATGTCGAGGAACGCGTCTGATTCTAATTTGAGCTAGAGGTCTCAACTGCAGGTTGATTCGTGATCAACTTACCCGGTCGCTGCGTGTGGGTCTCTTCTTTTTGGCTAGAGGAACTCGCTGCCAGCCTTCTTCGTCTTCGAGGTCATGCTGCATCTGGTTGTCTTGCGAGTCGGTGTCTTCACCTTCGTCCTGACGGGTGCGTGTATTCGATGACATGGTCACGGGGTCCGATGGACCGTTCGTGTCTTCGTGCAGCATCGTCGCTTCATGCGTCTTGAAAGAGGCGCAGTGTCCACTCGATGGCTTCAATGGTGCCGGTTGAGATCTCGCAGCTACCCTCGCAGGCACAGCCGCCGCCAGGTAAGCGGCCGTCGCGGCGCCGGTAGCCGCTGTTGCAGGAATGCGAGTTTTGGAACGCCGCTGGTGCGTTAGGACTGGCCGCCGATCCTCCGAGGAATCCGAAGTCGTTTTTGAAGGACTCGGTGGTCCTAGGGGCCGAATCTTGGTGTCCAGGTGTTCAACACATGTTCACGAAGACTCGTATTCCCTTTAAAATCCAGGATACTAAAAAGTCCGCTAGCCCAGATCGAAATTGATGATGGTTTGATGTTTATGGCGCAAGGCCAACTGGGGCAAAGAGCGCCAAAACAATAGTCGTATATGAGAGGTGATACCTTAAATACTAAGTAAAATCAGCAAAAACAAAAGTAAAATCACAAAACGACAATGAGCATGGCTGGTGTATAGGGCCAGATTTCATGATGCGTGATAGGAAATGAGGTTTAAAAACTTGACGTCCGACAAATACTCAAACACACGTTTCACGGAAACAATGGCTTCGTCACCTAGGAAAAACGATGGATGTAGGGGAACATGTTGTCTGTAGAGTTCTCTGAAGTGTTTGTGTCGTGTTGTGTGAAGTGCCTTGCATGTGATTAGTATGTGCACTACGGATAGGGCCTCTCCGCACCTGCTGCACTGGGGTCTAGGAGATCCCGCCAGCAGATACGAGGGAGTTGCATGCGTGTGCCCTATCCGTAGCCTACCCAAGGCGACTTCCCTGTGTCTGTTGTGTGAGTCAGATGTGTACCGTCCCAAGTGTGGCTTTATTACATGTAGTTTGTTGTCTGTCTGTTCGTCCCAGTGTGTTTGCCATGTTCTGCGCAGGTATTGTCTTATGTGTGGCTTGAGGTCTGTGTAGGGTACCGTTGTAATGTCAACAGTGTTCCTGAGTGCAGCAGCAGCAGCCCTCTCATCTGCCAACTCATTCCCAGCGATCCCTGCGTGTCCTGGGACCCAGCAGAGGACCAGCTGATGCTTTTGTGCATACACGGACATGATAGTGTTGAATACAAGATTAACTATGTGGTTTTTGGGGAGCTTGTGCGATGACAGTGCGCGAACAACACTCAAAGAATCTGTATAGATGATGGAATTGGGAATTTGAGTTTCAAGAATGTGTCGTACAATCAGTAAAATTCTATACGCTTCTGCTGAAAAAATTGTTGTGTGGATGCTCATGGTTCTGGCTGCACTGAAATCCGGACCATGAGCAGCGCAGGAGACCATGGTGGAGGTTTTAGACGCGTCACTGTAAAATTCTGCAAGTGGGTATTTAAACTGCAGAGAGAGAAAGTGCTGCAGTATTGCAGCTCGCGGTAGCCGATTTTTGTCAAGTTTCATAAAAGAAAGGTCGCACGACACAGGACGAACTTGCCAAGGCGGTAAACTGTTTGAAAAGGATGACCTGTACACGTCTAAAAACGAAGCACTGAGATCCGAGGCTCGCTCTTTCACTCTAAGTGAAAAGGGCAGAGGAACGGATGGGCGATTTACAAAGAGCAGAGTTGTGGATGTGTTGTTAAAGACAGGATAAAAAGGATGATTATTCAGCGATGAAATTTTAAAAGCATAAAGCAAGTCCATGTATGTTCGTTGGTTCTCAAGGCTCCACTTATTACACTCAACATAAAGACTCTCAGCAGGGCTAGTGCGGAAAGCACCCGACGAAAGACGAAGGCCCAGGTGTAGAACTGGGTCAAGAATTCGCAAGGCTGTCTTAGTCGCCGACCCATACACCACACTGCCATAGTCCAAACGAGACCCAACCAAAGCAGTATACAAGCGAAGTAAGTGTTCTTTGTCGGAACCATAGGATTGGTGGGAAAGAACCTTAAGTATATTCATTGTTTTGAGACATTTATTTTTAAGTTCTTTGATGTGGGGAATGAATGTGAGTTTGTGATCAAACACCACACCTAAGAACTTGTGCTCCTTATTCACAGGAAGCGACACACCATTAAGAGTAATGTCTGGGTCCGGATGGACCCCGCGCTTCCTGGAGAACACAACGCAGGAGCTTTTTGCAGGATTCAATTTAAACCCATTCTTGTCTGCCCAGCCGGCAAGCTTCTTGACACCAAGCTGGACTTTACGTTCGCATATTGACATATTACATGATTTGAAAGATATTTGCACGTCATCTACATACATAGAATAAGAGATTGTTGGTGGCAGTGCCTTTCCAAGAGAGTTCATCTTTACTATGAAGAGAGTGCAACTCAACAAGCCACCTTGTGGTACGCCATTTTCTTGGACGTGAACCTTTGAAAGTGCACAACCAACTCTTACTCTGAACGTTCTCTCTGACAAATAACTAACAAGGGTGTTCAACATATTACCCGAAACGCCGAATGACCTGAGGTCACTAAGGATCCCATAACGCCAAGCGGTGTCGTATGCCTTCTCGAGGTCGAAAAAGACAGTTAAACAGTACTGCTTATGTACGAAGGCATCCTTGATGTATGAGTCAAGTGCAACCAGTTGATCATTCGTGGATCGCCCCACCCTGAAGCCTGCCTGGCAGCTCTCGAGAAGACCGTTGTACTCGAGGAAGTACACGAGCCTGCGATTTATCATCTTCTCGAAGAGCTTGCGCAGGCAGCTCGTCAGGGCTATTGGACGGTAACTTGAGGGGGACGACGGGTCCTTTCACTCCTTCAAGAAAGCCACTACAATGGCCTCCCTCCAAGAGTGTGGAATGTGCCCCGAAAGCCATATTTTATTGTATAGATGTAGAAGTACTTCAAGTGTGTCTGCGTGTAGATGTTGTATCATTGTATATGTGATGTTGTCTGGGCCTGGAGCTGAGGGTTTACACGTGCTCAGAGCAGCCCTCAGCTCATGTAGTGAAAACAGGGAGTTGTAAGAAGTCTGTGATTTGTTGTTGTCGTGTAGGGACTTCTTTTCACAAGAGGCTTTATGTTTCAGGAAAGTGTTCGTGTAGTGCGCTGAACTGGACACGTGTTGGAAGTGTTGTGCGAGTGTGTCAGCCTGGTCTTCCAGTGTGTCCCCTGTTGTACTGACCAGGGGCAGGCTGTGTGTTTGTTGTCCCTTGAGTTTGCGTATACGTGTCCATACCTTGCGTGTGTCTGTGTACGAGTTTATAGATGTTATGAATAAGCGCCAACTATCTCTTTTTGCCTCACGGCGCACACGTTTTCCTAACGCCTTGGCCCGTTTGAACAAGAGAAGGTTTCCCGACGTGGGGTACCGACGGAGGATACCCCACGCCTTGTTCTGGGCCTCTCGCGCCCGCCTACAGTCCTCATTTCACCACGGCCTCCGCTGGTTGCGCGGGGCACCAGAGGCGTGGGGAATGGACCTTTCGGCGGCGTTGAGGATGTGCGCCGTGAGGAGTTGTGCGGCTTCATCTACGTGTAGGTGTCCTATGGATGTGTGGTGTAGTTTGGATGTCTCTGTAAATGTATTCCAGTTAGCTCGTGCTTCATTGAACCTATTATGGGAAGATGGACTGCATGGGCCTTTACCTATGTATGTAAGTGAGGTGGGAAAGTGGTCACTGCCATATGGATCAGTTCCCACACCCCACTCGACAAGAGGAAAGAGAACTGCGGAGCCAATAGCCAAGTCAAGACATGAGTATGTGTTGTGTGCTATGTTATGATATGTAGGCTGTTTATTGTTGAAAAGGCATGCTCCTGAAGATGTAAGGAATTTCTCTATAAGGCGACCTCGGGCATCCGTGCGAGAAGAGCCCCAAAGAGTGTTGTGAGCATTAAGGTCGCCTGTCAGGATGTATAATTCGGGCAGCTGGTCAACCAGCGCCTCGAAGTCAGAGCTTAAAAGTGAAACATCAGGAGGAATGTATATGGAGCATACCGTTATCAACCTATTAAATATTATCAAGCGTATTGCTACAGCCTCAAGGATAGTGTTCAGAGTGACAGGGTGGCATGCTAAGGATTTCCGGACGATTATGGCCACACCGCCAGAAGAGTGTGTGCAGCCATCCCTGTCTTTCCTGTATACCAGGTAACTATTCAAGAAATTTGTGTGTTTAGAATTCAAATGTGTTTCCTGAACACACATTACACTTGGCTGATTGGTATGCAGAATCTCATACACGTCGTCAAGATTATTCATAAGGCCTCTGCAGTTCCATTGAACAATATTTTCTCTTCCCATTATTTGGTGTGAGAGCTACTGGAGTGTGTATGTTTATGTGTCGTCTTTCGGGGCTGTGACTCTTGGATTGGGCTTTTTGGGCGGCCTATCTGTAGGCTTGGACGACGGAGGCCGCTCCTTGCGCTGCGTTGCAGGCAAGAACGGCACGACGTCCATCTCGTCGTCCGATGTCCTGGGTGTGCCCGTCGAACCGGGCACCCCGGACTTGGCCCCCCGGACTTGGCCCCCCTTCGGGGGCCCTTCGTTTGACCCGCCACCGCCGCTGGTGTCGGGGGCACCAGAAGTGGCACGGGCGGTGCGGTGGCGGTGGGAGCCGGTCCGGGGCCCGTGGTGTCCATGGCACCCTCCAACGCACTGGACGATGGGGAGGCACGGACGGGAGCGGTACCGGTCCCGACGGAAGAGGTTGCCACCACAACCGCTGCTGTCTCAGCGAGCGGTGTGGAGGCGGGCTGGGCTGCCTGAGGCAACCCTGGGGGGGGGGGGGGGCGGGACCAAGTCCGACTCGCGGTACTGGGTCCCCGCCGAAACCAGACGCCGCTCCGCCCCCCGGCGTGCCGCGTCGGCGTACCTCCCCAGGGGGAAAGAGGCGAACCTCTTCCGCGCCTCTGGGAAGGTGATGTTTTCTGTCACTTTTAGATGGATTATTTTCTTTTCCACTTGGAATTTCTCACACTTCCTGGAGTAGGCCGCATGAGGGCCCCTGCAGTTTGCACATGTGAGGTTGTCAGAATTGCAGTTGTCAGTGGGGTGGTCCTGCGCTGCACATTTCGCACAGGTTGTTTTGCCGCGGCAAGAGGTTGTGCTGTGCCCGAACCGCTGGCACTTAAAGCAGCGACGCGGGTTCGGTATGTAAGGACGAATAGAGCATCGGATGTAGCCTGCATTTATATATTGCGGAAGTGTCGAACGGTCGAAGGTCAGGATAATGTGTCTGGTGGGGATTATCTTATCGTCCCTGCGCATCGTGATGCGGCGCACAGCTGTGACACCCTGGTCCTTTAAACCTTCGAGAAGGTCGGCATCTGTTTCCGTCAAGAGATCTGTCTCAGAAATCACACCCTGGGAGCTGTTTAGGCTCCTGTGGGGCGTGACCCTGATGTCCAGATCATGGATGCGGGTTTGTGCAAGAAGAGTGCGGGCTTGTTGTTCAGCATTGACTTCTACCAGGATTTCTCCGGTCCTGAGCTTTTTAGCTTGATATTTGCCACCTATGGTGCTTTGCAGAAATTTATAGATCAAGAATACGGACATGGAAGCGACAGGTCGTGCTGAGTCAGCAGACTCAATCACAAGAAAACGAGCATAGTTATTCGCGGTTGTTGACAAGACAGTTGTTGAAAGAGGTGGGTACGAAACTTCGGTGCGGCCCCTTTTCGGGGGCCGATCACGTTTGGGGGGGGGGGGTTTGGAAAATGCCATATGACACATTGGAAAGCAGGGAGACGGGGGTACTTTCTCCTTTGACCTTACCCTGGTAGCCAAAGAGGTCCCGGAGCTCCCTGCCTGGTGAACAGACAAGGAGCCCATCCGCCGGAGCTTGACCTGGGCTCCGACGGCCACCGTTCACGGCTTCTAACCCTCCACCTATAAACACATTGCCACGGTTGGATCCAGCGTATGTTTGGGGGCTCGGGGTCCGCGGTATCGCCAGTACCGTCACCAAGATTGCTCAAGGTGCCCCATGCGGGGCCCAGATCGAAATTACAAGAGCCCACACACGAGGCGATTGCACGCTGTGGCCCCCTGGCGGCCCAATCCTTGGCAAAAAAAATAACATGAGAACACGAGAACACGAAAGAAGAATGCGAAAGAGGCAGGCGGTAGCGCCTGTACCGTCCACATTCTTCCGTTGTGTTCTCGTCTTTTTTGCTCTAGGAAATACAGTCAAATCCCATTATAACGGACCCGGATATAGCAAATTATGTTATATATCGAAAAAAGCAAATCCTTTACGAAAATACACGCGAAACATATTCCTTATAACTAAATTCATACCTCATATATCGAACTCGGCGAGCCTTGAATTGCCGCCGAAATTCATGGTCCACAGCGGCGATTGACGTGCTGATTGGCCGCGATTGAGATGTTCTGCTCGCATGAAGTAACGTCACGCCGACCCTTTCCGCAACTGTTTTCGACACACGGAACTCACGATGGAACCCGCCCAGTCAGCGAATCCGGACCAAGACGGCATCGGCGAACCGTGGAAACAGCTCACCAATGTTATCGACGCTGTGCCAAAAGGAGTGTCCTTCGAGATGTTCCTGAGTGTCGACAACGACGACGTTGCCGCCACTGTGAGCCGCTCCGACGGAGGCACCGTGGCAGATGTCGGGACAGCTGTTGCTGGTGAGAACACCCAAGAAGCGGAGGATGTCAAGAGTGAAAGCCTTCCGACGCTTAATGAAGCGCTTTCGGCAGTCGATGTGCTCCGCCAAGATTGCTTCGATACTGAGGGACACGGACTCGAACTGGTGTAAACGATGCCTCATGTAGAGACTGCTGTGCTAGTTGACGCCGTCAAAACAAAAGTGGAAACAAGGATCACCGGGTTTTCTTTTTGCGATGTAGTTAGCTACGGCGGAAAGTAGCTTTATAGCTTGCAATAAATATGGATTGCTTTGTGTATGGTAATGACAAAGTATATTGTGTTCGTTTCTGCATGCGTGGGGGGAGGGGGGGGGGGCTAATTGCGAACTGGTAACAAAAAACTCGTTAATGGCGGGTTCGGCTACAACGAACTATCCGATATATCGAACTAATCGCGGCGCGTATTACAATTCGTTGTCACGGGGTTTGACTTTATACATAAGCTATTCCAGTGCCACCTTCCCAAGTTTCCACTCTGAGTAACGAAAATGAAGATATTGGCGCTACCAAGACAGTTTCGTGCGAGTGACGCACGCCAACAACGACTACTACGAAACAATAAAGTGCTATCTGCACGGCGGTTACACGTAGACGCATATCAATTCTTGTTGATAGTCGCCACTCTCTTCCCTTCCCTGGATTCATTACCATGAGGCACCGAGCTAAGAGCATCTGCGTGCCATTGATGACTATGGTTCACTTCTTCTGACAGGTAATTAATGAAGCCAGAGTGAAACATACATGCTGTCAGTCATGCAAGCTGGAACTGATGTGTGCTTAGTGCTGAGGTTTTCGACTGATCATTGCGCAGACAGCGCCTGCAGTTTGCGGCGGTTTTGATCAGCCACAATACTCGGAAAATGCATGGTGGTAGCGTTTACTCACCACAATCTATATGTTTGTAGCAGTGTTGTACACGTTTTTTCTTAAACAGAAACTAAAGCTACTTCCTCGTTCCTTTCCAATTTTGAAACAAGTTCCGTTACAAGTTATTTAATGTGAAAACAACGCTTTCCAGTTACATTTCCTGCATTGGAACGTGTGGTTACATTACGTCACACTTAATGTTCTTTTATAAAATATACTTAGGGATAATCCCGAGACGGAATAAAGTGAGCAATTTAAAGCTCCAATCTATGTATATTGTACGAATATGAGCGCCGCCTGCAGAAGATTATCTGGAGATAAAAAGAATCCAAAGAAACGCCCCCAGACGAATTTTTTGAGGGAGCAACGGACCTACTCCAGCCATGCCTAACTGCAAATTTACAAGTGGAACACATTACAAGTGGAACACATGTGGCATTTTCTACTTCAGTCTTTAAATGCGCAGTCAGTATACTGTTCTTCAGAGGTGCAAATAGAAAGTTACATGCACGAACATAATTAAATTTCTTGAGGAAGAAACCGCATGCAAATGAACTATACATAAGCTTTCATGAACGCTGACTCAATATTACAGTATGGGTGGGGTAAAATGACCAGAATACATATTCGCTACTTCGTAGAGTCCCTCATTTGAACTCAGCAAGAGTTGCATCTCGATTTTCAATTCGGAAAGACGAACCAGGTTTTTTTCAACACTTCCACAAACTTCAACTTTCTTTAACTAACCACGTTTGGGTTTGTGTGCAACTTGAACCCGTGTCTAGAGAACAGGAGCCGTGTTCCTTACTACTGCGCTATCCTGGCGCGTTTCCAGCGGGAAGAACGAGAGTTGGCCTACTACGTGCCACGTGATAAGTTATCGTGGTGACGCGGGCGTTATGCAGGTGCAGGCCAGTCACAGGAAGCAATGATTCTGATGAAGCTGCCGCTTCAGGAGTGTGGCCAGTCGAGTTGCCGGAGTAATTCTCGCCAAAGTGCGAAGAAACAAAAGCAAACACATAGGCGCAAACGCTATGTAGCCATAAAGAAGTCTCTGATAACTATCGCTAGGATTTCACCTTCAAAATCACGCGAGCTTACTTAAGTGCTTGAGGAATTTTCTCTCTCTGGCTCAAACAGACGGCTACCTCTTTGAGTAAGGCATGGGCTCACATCTTGATGCTGAAAGTGGCGCTGGGCAAAAAAAAAAAAGGGTCATTTTCGACCTGTCTTTTCAATGTACAGTAGAACCCCGCTGTTACGTTTCTCACTTGCGTTTTTCTGGCTTTTAGGTTGTTTTTCATCGGTCCCAGCATAGCTCCCATGGGATAAAATGTATTTCGAACCCCGCTTTAACGTCGAAATTATGCACCCGTTCCCGTATGATGCGTGGCAACCTGACAACCCGAAGCCGCTTGGGCAGCCAGGCTTTGATAATGAACTGGCTACAAGGAGCCGCAAGCGAGTTGGAGTTGGAAAAACCGGGCGGGACCGGAAGCGGCCGTTTTCCTTAATTAGCGAAAGAACACAGGAAAAGAGAGAATATTTTTTTTTTAAACACCAACGAGGCTGGCACCCATACATCAGCACCTAAGGCTCGCATGAATGAATTTTACTCCTCCGCCTCCTCCCCTGTGCAGGTTAATACGTGGGGGATATAAGAGTGCAAGTACAAGTAGACGCAAAAATATGTAACTTCGCTGATCCATCGAGCATCAGTAATGTGTCATGCAAATCCTCAACAGGAGTGCGTAGGGGTGCACTATATCTTTATAATTTTTGGATTGCATGTTTCAGTGACTGAAGGAGTACGCATCGATAGAAAACTTGTACCTTTCTGCTTCACCTTGTCCTCCTCTAAAAAACCACCTTATGGTGTATATAAAGTTGCCATTATTATTATCAGTTGGCGGTTGTTTTATCTCTCACTCAAGTAAAACACCGTTCAGTAAAAGTATAACAGCACACGTAAACAAGAGCCTAGTTATACGCTAGACATGGTAAAATGTTTGGTACATTTGTTTGTTTTTAATTTACGAATCACATACGCTCAAAAGGAGCCGATCTACCCAGCAATTTCTCGCGTAACATGATATCACCGGCTGACGGCGAGTTGTTTCTCGGAAGACTGTTGTTGCTGGGAGGCGACGTAGAGACCACTCCCGGACCTGAACTTACTCAAATTATGAAACAACTCAAAGAAATTTCAACGGATATAAAGGAAATCAAGGAAAAAAGACTAGTCGATATCGACAACAAACTAGATGCTCTAGGCGCACTCGAAGAAAAACTTATTTCCTGCCAAGCCCAAATTTTTTCCATGACTAGCACAATCCAAACGCTCGAGCAACGAATTGAGGAACTTGAGAACCGCAGCCGACGATCAAACTTAATCGTTTACGGCCTAGAAGAAACGAAGGATGAAACAAGCGAAAAACTTGAACGCGCTGTCAATAACGATATCATAGTAAGTATTCTTGAGCTGGAAGGAAGGAAGGAAGTAAACTTTATTTTCCTGAGCACCCTTAGTCCAGGGCGCCGTCTTGGGAAGCCGAGCCGGTTCAGATTGAAAGAATTCACAGGCTGGGCAGGCCTGCACCCAACAAAATAAGGCCAGTTATTATGAAACTTTTCGGTTCAAGGCAAAAGGCGGCGATACTAAAGAATGGCTTCAAACTCAAGGATACTGATCTGTCTATAGGAGAGGATTTTTCTCGCAAAACTCGTGAAATCAGAAAAAAACTGTGGGACAGTGCAAAATCCAACCGAGAAAAAAAGGACAAAGTAGCGTTGGCATACACGAAGCTGTATATTAACGACATCGCTTATGTCTGGGACGATTTAAAGGATGATAGGGTACCATTGCAAAAAAACGACGACACTGTAAATCGTCCAAAGACGAGACGAAACGCTCACTCGAAGAAATAACAATACTAACTGTAAACGCCCGCAGCATAGTAAATAAGACTTCATGCCTTGAACAATTACTGCCAGATCAAGAACCACACATAGTGGCTATCACAGAAACGTGGTTGACGCCTGATATCTTCAGTGATGAGATCGCTCCTCCGGACTACGCAGTAATCCTGAAAGATCGGCCCTCGCGCGGTGGTGGCGTAGCCCTGCTGATAAGCAAGTCTATTCCTTTTGTCGCTCTTCCTGATGTTTTGGGCGCTGAGGCGGTATTCTGTAAAATTAATTGTGATGGAATTAACATAGTTACCGGGTGTGTGTACAGAAGCCCCTCTTCTGGGAATGATTCTATTATAGCGGTTCAAGAATATCTTCAAAGTCATGCTCACAATTCTCGTCTAGTTATCATGGGGGACTTCAACCTTCCTGATATAGACTGGAACAACATGCAGTACACGTCACAGTCATCAGAGACACTTATTGATTTAATTTTAAATTTCAGCCTACAGCAGATCGTTTTAGAACCAACAAGAATAACAGAGGAAACAAAAACAATTCTTGACCTTATTTTGATTAGTGGCCAGTTTTCGCCAAATAAAGCAGTCGTTAATGTCATCCCAGGGATTTCTGATCACCACATACCAATCTGTAAATTGAAGCTAGGATTTAGCATAACATCGCGATCAACAATAACAACTGTCCGAAATTTTTCATAACGCTGATGATGCTAGCATTCTCGCCTACTTGGCTCACGAATTTGATAAGTTTTCAAGCTTGGCTGTCGATCCATTGACTGATGTGAATCGCATATGGTCGAGCTTCAAGGCTATTGTCACATTTTGTATTACCAATTTTATTCCCCTAAAGGCTAAAAGGCAACGCAAACATAATCCGTGGGTGACACGCGAAGTGTTGCAGGCCAAGCGCAAAGTGAAAAGGCTACGTCATGTAATCAAAAAGAAAGGCAAAAATTCAGTGCGCATGTCTAACCTGGCAAGTGCTGTTGCAGACTTCAAGAGAAAGGCAAAACTTGCTAAAGAACATTATTTCACCACCGCGCTACCCGGCTACATTAAGAGCAACCCTTATCGATTCTGGAAACACTTTCGGCCCGGCACAGGAACAACTTCATCTCTAACCGATAGCGAAAGAACGAGTCAGGCCAATGTGTTCAACAATTATTTTCAATCTGTTTTCACTGATGACAATGGTATCACTCCCACAATCATTCCGCTTGTCCCAAAGCCAATTGAACCACTAGTTATAAGTTACGAGGGTATTTTTAACCTTCTTCTGAACTTGGACCCCAAAAAAGCATGGGGCCCTGATGATATCGCCAACAATTTTCTGTTACGATATGCAGAGTGGTGCAGTAAATACCTAGGCATTATATATCGCAAATCTGTTCAAACTGCTCAACTTCCATGCGAATGGAAAGTAGCGAAGGTTATTCCAATACACAAAACCGGAGATACAGCTGTTCCCTCTAATTTCAGACCGATATCGCTCACCAGTATGTCATGCAAAATACTCGAGCATATAATCCTAAAGCATTTAACTGTCTTTCTAGAAAATAACAACCTTCTGTCTCCCCACCAGCACGGCTTTCGGAAAGGGTTATCAACTGTAACCCAGCTTACTGAAGTTGTTCACGATCTTGCCGTCTGTGTAAATAACCGTTCCCAAACAGATATAATACTGCTTGATTTGTCGAAAGCGTTCGATCGTGTCTGTCATAACAAACTGATTTCAAAATTGGAAAACATAATAGGGGGTGGAGAGATTACGAATTGGGTAAAAGACTTCGTTAGCGACCGCCAACAGTTTGTGGTTTACGAAGGCGCATTATCAGGGACAGCTTCTGTTAAGTCAGGTGTGCCCCAAGGCTCCGTCCTTGGGCCATTATTATTTCTTATCTATATAAATGACATTACAGCCGACATAGACTGCAAAATTAAGCTTTTCGCGGACGACTGCATTATTTACAGGGAAATTAGAGACAGCGATGACCACAAGGCACTAAATAGTTCATTGGAAAAGATTGCTCACTGGTGTGAAGAATGGCAAATGTAGATAAACTTAACAAAAACAGTCTGTATGACGGTGACCAGAAAGAAGTTTCCCTCTGAGTTTACTTACACAATAAACAACACACCTTTACAAAGAGTTACGCAGCAGAAATATCTCGGTGTCACATTAACTCCCGATCTGAGATGGGAAGCGCACATAAACAACGGCACCGCTGCAGCTCTGCGCAAGCTGTTTTTCTTAAGAAGGGGGCTACCACTTGCACCGACACAAACTAGGCTCTTAACCTACACAACATTCGTCCATCCAATTTTAGAGTACGCCAACACGGTTTGGTTTCCTCAATATGCCACTCATATTGCAAGGTTAGAAAGGGTACAAAGGAAGGCCGTAAGGTTTATCTACAACAAGTATAAACGCACCGACTCGCCCACTAACCTTTTAGAATCTTGTGGTCTTCCTACGCTAGCGACAAGGGCAAAACTGGCACGATTAAAATTTATACACAACTTGCTTCATAACCGCAGCCGCATCGATGCATCAAAATACATCTCCCTAGCAGAATCCAGAGAACTAAGACACAAACATGCGTACACCATTACCGAATACACCTTTAACAGCGATTGCTTCAAGCATTCATTCTTTCCCCTGTCGATAAGAGAATGGAATAGTTTAGATTCCTCGATTACCAGTATACAATCAATGTCAGAGTTCACCTCAAAAATCGAGGACATGTTCTGTAAATAATTTTTTAGTTATCTTTTTCTCTTTTGGTGAGCCGTATTGTCTTCTAGCGGTTATTTTTGTTGTATAAATGTTCGTAAACGGAATTTCGTAAACGTAAAATCGTAAATTCGTAAACGAATTTATTTTTCTGGTTGCAATAACTGGTTCTACGTTACCAAAGTGTATGTTTTTTGTGGTGTATTGTTGCCAGTGCTCTTGTGTTTGCGTACAACTAGTGTCGTATTGTCTACTTGATAAGTAGAACTGTCTTGTATGCCATCTTTAGGTATGCACCGACTGTTCAGTGTTTGTATGTAATCAACGCCATTTTTTCAAAATGTACCTATTGAATTTTGTAGAGACCTCGAGTCCCCTTGAGGCATTTCTGCCTCCAGCCTGTGTCCTCTTAGACCTTGTCTTACAAATATGCCGCTGTACAAATGTGAAACTGAAAACTGTGTGTTGTGTATCCAAGAACTGATGCCCTTCTGCTTTGGTCTCGTATGAGACTGGCAGTATTGAAAATAAATAAATAAATCAAATAAATAAATAAATAAAATCGGCAGCAGCCACTACGGACATGTGTGAAGGTGTCCTTGAAGATAGGCCGCGGCGGCGGCTTTATTCCGTATCGTCGGCAGTGCGCGGGCTCCAGCGCGGGGGTAGACAAGCTTGTTTTCTCAAGCAACTAAGTGACACAGCAGATACCAAGGTGTGGTAGAGTGAACCTTTGTAAATTACCACCACATGACTGACGCTCCTCACAAAATACCAAAACTGAATTTGGCGCCTCAGCCCGCACCCCTCTTTTTGCTTCATATTTCATTTATTTTTGTTTGTCAAACATGAATGCGTTGAAAAAATTTATAAAAAGCATATAAACTCGTAAATATGCCGAGTTATTGCTATAAAAGTTGTCTAATTTTAGTCTAAGGTCCTACATTTGTTCCTCATTTTCAAAAAAATTGTTAGCCGTATCTTGAACTACTTATCTGGCAACTACAGCGTGGCATCATGGCGGCATCCATGTTTAAACACATTTGAGAGCCAGCTTTATAGTGAACTAGAATACTTGTACCAGCTTTACCCGCCTGTTCCAGTACCGCGGCACGGGCCGGTGCTGCCGCCGACCAGGCGGTGGCGCTCCGGTAGCATTGAGTTCGGTCTCGGCGCGTAGTCAGCTGCTCCTTCCTGGCTACTCTCGTCGCTTTCTACACCACCCATAGTATAATTTGCGCCAGTTTCCTCAAAGCTGCAGTGTCTTGAGACCTGCTAGAGACTACAAGCTTTGGAGAAGCCGTCGCAGCAATAGACCTCCTTCGGAGATACGTCGCACCTCAAAGTGACGCTGAAAGCAATACGGCCTTTCAGGTTATTGAGAAGCGAGTGGTGCTTACGAGCGGGCGACGGAAACGGCAAGCTTCTATTCTCGATTTTTTAAAGAGTTAGGCGTACATTGCAGAACTAAACCGTTTGTGTCAAAGGGGCACTGCTTTCGTTCATTTTGCGAATCACGCGCCGCGAGACGGTCGGAACGGCGTGCGAGTGGTATACGGTGATTTCACGACGCCCGATTTTGTTGTTGACCTTCACGAGTAGGGTGACGGTATGGTCCCTAGAACGATAAGGACAGCGAGCGAGTAGTACCACGGCCGCTCGATGGAAACTAGGTCCGGCCTGCTCATTCACGCGCCGGCAATGGGCGGCGGCGTGAGAGCGGAGTTGTCAGTTGCCGCCGCTACTTTCGGCGGGGGCGCCACGCATCGGTGACAGCTCCCGCGGCGGTCGCTTCGGGGCGCCTACGGAATACCGACGGTCATCGTTCCTTCAAACGTCGTTCACTCGCGTTGTAACATGCGTATCTGGAAAATAATAACACCACAATTTACGGCAAAGACATGCCTTCAACATCTAAGAATTTCATCTGTTTGACGGCGGTAAGTAATTCTTGCTCGCGGTTTAAAAGGACGAAAGCGATGCGACCGCTCCCGCGACCCAGTTCCCGCGATGTTCGGGAATATGACTGTAGATGTTACAATGCCAATTCGGTTTGAACACTGCAGCCCGTTTGTGCTGGAAAATAAAATTCTGTTAAGCTGCCATTCACCATATGCTAATTGAAGGACAATGTTAAAACGGCCGTGTTTTAACATGGCCAAGCACAGGCTCAGCAGCACCAGGGCTGTCTCATGTTTGAATTCAGGCACGGTAATTTTGCCCCGAACTACGTGTCCCCAAATGCGGAGAAATAGTTGGCCACATCACTTAGTCAACCAGTTATTTACTCGTTAAACAGGGACGTAAAATGCTGAGATGCGCTGCGAACCTGATTGTTTTGCTAGAGAAACACCTGCATGCTATCGGTAATGTGTTTGTGGTTTGCTTTCTTCTTTCCGTATTTCGTTTGAATCGTGGTTTGATTTCGCATGTGCGATCGAGTGTCCCGTATGTGTGAAATTTGTTGTGTGAAGTCTGAAAGGCCGCTTGGGTGTGTATTCAAAGATGTAATAAAAACTGCGTGCGAGTGAGAATTTGTGTATTTCTGCGTGATTCTATGTCGTCTAGCATTTGCACTGCTTGTCGTGTTTCATTTTGAACAGCAACGAATTAGCGCAGCTTCCAGTTTTAGTAATCCGTACATGTTAACTTCAGGAGAACAGCAACGAATTAGCTCAGCTTCCAGTGTTAGTAATCCGTACATGTTAACTTCAGGAGAGTGGAACCGGAATAACCCGGGCAAGCAACACGGTTGGAACACGGCCCCTCGATGGGATCCATCGAGCAGCCGTGGTCGGAAGGATTAATGCGGCTTGCACCATCGCGCGTGGGCGACGGGCGAGGTCATGAAAGCGAAGCTTACGGTTGCCGCTTGTACTCGCAGTGGGGCGCACCGTATCAGCGCAGACTACGGTTTGGGCGCGAAAAGCAGCAGTGGCGGGAGTGTTGAAGCTCGCGTGAGCGCTTTGAGCTTTTCGTTTCGCATACTTCCGCGCATTGCGCGCTTAATATAACGTACTAGTGTGCTTCAGGCTATGAAATGCCTAAGTACTGCTGCGTGCCGCGCTGCAAGTCGAATTCCTCGAAAACCTCGGACGTCTGCTATCACGAGTTTCCGGCCAAAGAGCAACTCCGTGACGCCTGGCTGCACAACATCTCCCGTCAAGGTATCGACAAGGGCAGCCAATGGAAACCAAGCTCCCGATCAGTCGTTTGCTCGCTGCACTTCAAAGAGGATGACTACAATGTGGGATTGAAGCGCAAGTTCTTGCTACCAACAGCTGTGCCGACAAGATTCCCGTCGTACCCAACGTACATGCAGCCGGGAAGCCCGAAAAGAAGGAGGGCGCTTGTTCGGCCGCCGCTCGAGGCGTGTGCGCCGTCATCTCAAGCAAGCAATGAAGAGCAAGTGAGCACAATGGTTGCATAAAATTAAACGATTGAACGTTCAATTCTGGACCTAACTGGGAATGAAGAAAGAGATCAACCGCACTCACCGGCAGAGGAAGACACAATCCTGTACGCTCTCACGGACATGCTATCATGCGGCCAACGTAATTTTGAGACTCGAGAATGCCAGACTTGGTTCGATCTGGCAGGCTTTCTCGATAACACCAAGAGAAATGCCCGCCGCTTTAAAATGAAAGAAAACAGACTAAACGAAAAACTACAAAAACTGAAAAAACGCTGCGACGAATTTCGCGAACAAGTGAAGAAGTTCGAGGAGGACCGCGCTGTACAGGCAGTTCGACACAGCAGACAAATTTGTAAGCTCCTTTCAGACACCGTATTCCCACACCTCGCAGACTGTCCGCTGATGTGGTGCGCCAAAAACAGGGACCCGTACCACTGTCATGAGCTGTGCGAAATGGTCTTGAAAAAGCTATTGAGGCTGCTTCTTGCCACCTGGGCTAGCGACGTTAATAGCTCTGTGGAGAATTCACTGAAGCTTTCGCGAAAACATTTCTCGCCAAAGCTTTTCCGCTTGTAAATCTGATGGCCGGTGAGCCATAGGCGAAGAGGACTTACATATTTTCTGACAAACCCAATAAATCCCCCTTTAAATGGTGTATTAAATTTATCCTTGATGTCCCAGCGATTTAATTTCAATTACCTTTCAACTGTATATTACTTTTTGCAACTAGTGTAAATCAAAGAACGACTGCCACAGTTTTACCCCATTCCAACTGCATCCTTTCCGAGTTTTGGTTCCCATGTAAATAGTGCTCTTGTTGCAATTAATGAGTTCATAGTTTCGTTCACCGTGTCCACATTATTCGTGTGTCCTCCATAATTTTGTGTACCCTGTAACCTAACGCGCAGTCTAACAATATTTCCAAAAGAAATGGGCCAATGGACCCTGAAAGGTGTTAAGATTATTCCAGTTCCCTTTGAAAACGCAGTTAAATCAAGGTGTGAAAATATCCAGTCACATTTGTCAAACGCGCATTGAGAAATGGGCGTGTACGGCGCAGCATAAAACGTTTACGTAATTTTTACGTACGCGCAAGTTATAACGTCTTTTGTTATAAATAAATGCGGTTGCTCAGACTAGCTTGCCACGCCAAATATTATTCCTGAAAGCCTTGAGAAAGTCTTTAGAAAGAAATCCGCCTATTGCGCTCGATTTCGTCAATGCGCCACATGATAATGTCGCATGCGGCGCGCTAAAAGGAAAACAAATTTAGCGCTGTGCCTACTTCTGAAATAATAGTTAGTACGTGACGCCTATATTGTGAGTTTCCCCCTCACGTATCACCTCATATTATTATAAATTATATAGATGCTGACTTCTGCCGTCGGTGCAGTCATGAACAACTTACACCGCATTGAAACCGTGACCGCGGCCGGCAGCCGCCGCTCTTCTTTCACCGATGATTAGCGCCACGACTGACGCTGCGGCGGAAAGGGAAACTAACGCCGTCACCGGCGGAGAGGCGCGTTCGGCAGGCCGGACCTAGTTTCCATCGAGCGGCCGTGGTAGTACAGTGATTTTACGACGGCTAACACGACTTGACGCCCGTCCTAATTGCTCTTGGTAACACTAACTGTGCACATTAAAATGCAAAAAAAGACTATTACATTTGGCGGAACGGCCAGAAACCAAGTTTGCAACTATGAAGATCTAGATAGGGGGTGATTTAACGACGCCAGTTAGACGCCCGCCAATTTTCGTGGCTTTCCTCACTCTTACGTTTCCCCGGCTGTTACGTTTTTTTTTCGCGGTCCTGTGAAAAACGTATTAACGGGGTTCCACTGTATATGCACGCTTGCAGGCGGCGATTTCAGCGTGACGAACTGCGGGATCTTTGTTACGTGGCGGGGCCACACTTATGGCGCAATGAAACGTATTGATTCGGTAGTTGCTTGCAAAACTCTTCTCTGTGTAGTTATACAGCTTCTTTGTTGCGTCTTCACAATGGGGAATGACTCAGTAATTCTTTGCTAGTTTTTTGTTTGAGTGAATTGGCTACAGTGTTCCACACAGCCATTATTATTTTACCGAAAGTCGTGCACGGATAACCTCCTCGGTGGGGAAGCACTGCAACACGTTTTTAGACTTTTTTATATCTTAAATATTTTATTTCCCTTGTGAAGGCAGTCAACAAACGCGGCTCAGTACTTAGGATAATGGGTCACAATGTGCCTGAAACAGAAATGTTTTCTTATGCCCATGAGATGACTTGGAAACTTGCTCAAAGCATGTTTCTCTCTTTTGAGAGGAGATTGGCCAGGGATGAAGTGTTAACTGTACCCCCGCGGGAGCTTATGAAATGGCCTGTATATTGATTGAAACCCTTGCTGGCAGGGGCGTCGCCAAGGGGAAGGGGGGTATTTTCGTGTAAGAACACCTCTACAAATTTCTAAACACTGCATCCAACACATCCTTTTGGCCTTTTTATGTCCAGGCTATTTACATACCACATTTACAATAAAATGTAATATAAAAATCAAACTAACAAACATGAAACGAGAAAAATTACTAAAATTTTGTGTTGTTTTATATTTTTAGTGGTGACGTATAACAATTCTGAACGCTATTTCTGCCTACACCCCTGCTCGGGAGATTACCCTTCTCGGGCGCAGCTCTGTCTCGCCATTTCCACTTCGCGCGGGAGCGCGCGCACAAGTGTCGTTCTGTACCACGACACAATGGGACCAATCAGTATAGGCCTCCTGCGCTACCCAGGGGGCACTGCGCAAGCGGCTTCCGGGCAGTACTTCCGGGTAGTACAAAGTGGCGTGGATCCCATAGGATCCCGTGTTGACAGAAGCAAAATAAGCTCGATGCTCCTGATTGTTTTGTGATATGGTCACCAACCCATCCCCGACGATTCCGATCTCTTCCGGCGATCAACTTGGCATTATGGGGAAAAGCTTTGCAGCGCTAAATACGTTTGCAGCGCCAGCGAAACTGCCGGGACGGTGACGGCACTCTGCCACTCGCAGGTTCACCGATCAATGGTCGTATGAAGTGAAATTTGAAGTGAAACTTCTAGCAGAGTCCTTCAATGCTTCTCTGGTCATGAAACTCCCGGCCAAGTTTCGTATGGGGACAAAGGCTACCGCGAGTGGCGCTACAGCAGATCGGAGGGCATCGGGCGGCCGCCGCTGCTCTGCAGCCCGACCGGCAGGCAGGAACGCAGTAGCAGCATGCCCGTTCGCGCCAAATTTTTTGCCACTTACGAAATGATAAGTCTATTTGAGCGGCCCACGACACGTAAAGCGAAAGCGCACTGCTGTCAAGGCGGCAAGCGTCTATTTTATCTTATTCCGTGGTCCGTTCCCTGTCAAACGCGCTCAGAACACGCCCCCGGCTGCCCTCCGATCAACACCAGCGCCGCGGCACGGCATCGTACGAAGCTCTCCCATAGCGTGGTGGCGAAGTTTCATGACCAGAAAGGCATTGAAGGACTCTGCTTCTAGTTTAAACTAAAACTCTAGGTGACAAGGACTTTTCAACAACCGCCGATCAAAAAAGACGAGCGACGCAATCGGCGATGATCGCGCTTTAAAAAGCCAGCGAGCCCGGCGGACCGCTGGCTCCCCTGCTGCGGTGCGCCGCTCTTTTGCGTACTTCCGCTCTATGCGTGCACTTTCATTAAACAGTGCTCGTTTGCGTCGCCGTTACGAATACATGGTGCAGCGTTAGCTTGCCGTTTTGTTGCGTGTCTCAGTGACAAAATGCCGCTACCGTCAGACGCGTGAAATCTGTTTTCCACTTCCGAAATTTGTGGCCGTAAACCAAAGTAATCGGGTGAACTGAGGGGCTGCTCGCTTTCCTTGTTTGCTATCACTTTAGTTAATTACGCTCTTGCATCATATATTCCCAGTTCGCACTTAATAGGCTAGAATGAGGGTCAGCAACGTTTTGAAGTGTAGGGCCGAGTTGCATGCAGCAGACACGGCGGAGGGCTGGACGGCTAATCGGGTGGGAGGGTTATGTTATGACTGCAAAGAGAAAAAATTCAGCTAATTGCCAATAATATCTGACAATAATCTGGCGAAGTGTGAAGATGGGCGACAATTCAACTGGAAGCGACCAATTCTCTGTTCTTGTCTCGCGGCCTAACTCCATTTGAGGACAAAACTGGCGTTTCGACGTTCAGATTGCTAGCGATGACCCCTGCACTATAGAAGATAACCAACAGCGTCAGTGAAGATCGTATGTAAATATTCGGGGCCGCGCGTCGTGTATGCGGCTGTGTTATGTTATGCAAATATAGAAGTACACATCTCTGCTGGCAGCGGGCGTGCGATTTGGTGCTAGTGTTGCGTCCTTTAATAGCGCCTAATTTTTTTATTTGACGCTGTTGCCTCACCTACTCGCAAGTATACATGTACCCTGCCATTCGTAAATAGTGCCGCATAAAACGTTTAAACGCGCCACAAAGCGATTAAACTAAGTACAACCGACTTTCGCTCTGGCTTGTAATTGAAAACACATGGAGGGCGGCGAGGGTCGTCTGCTTTTGTATACCCAGGCGTGTCGGACACGATGTGGCGCTGCATGCCGCCAAACTCCAGCGCAGGAGCCCTGTGGTCGCTCGCCAAAATTCCGTCGCAGGTGTGGTCGCTCGCTCCCGTCAGGCACTTCACTTCCTAGCGCGGTATAGGCAAGCAACGCATTGTTCGTTCTTCAGAAGAGGGAGCAGCCAGCCATTGAAAAACCTAAACGTTCTCGATAATTACAGAATAATGACCTACCATAACGTTAAAGGAGCCATGAAGATAAAATACAAGTTGGGTTTATTACAAAGACTGCTTAATCCCGATAACAATGATACCAATATCATCGCAATCTTCGAACAAATAACGGATATATTAAAAAAAACGTGTGAAGCAGTCGCGACCCCCTAGCCAATTTCCCGCAACTTTTCTATGACGTCACGGAACCTTGTTTGTGCGATTGGCGGCCGCCTAACTGACCTGTCGCGTCGACACATGACTGGACGTCTGTAATGGGGCCTCTAGTTCCATTTGACCGCATCACTTGAATGCTGACGTGCAGTTAACGCACAGAAAATCATGTTTTATTGTTGGCCCGTATGACGTCATTCTTGCTCATAACACGTCACTGGGGCGCAAAATTTGAAAGCTTTTAAATATTTCTTGCTTTTTTTTCGTTAAAAAACATCCTTTGGGGCTGTAATGGAGCTGAGTGAGATACTGAATCCTAGTTCTTTCAAATTACACGAAGTTGTATTTTCTCTTCATGGCCCCTTTAAGGATCCAGGGTTCCATTTTGGTTGATCGATGGTTTTGCGTTTTCATTTTGGTCATTGCCATTTAACTTTGGCAGAAGTGCTTTCGTTTTCGTTTCATTCTAATTGTGTTTCGATTTCGGCCGTATTCCTTTTTAACCCTTGTGATTTGGTCCTGCGAAGAAAAAACACCTACAAACTCTTCAAAAGCACCCCATATCATTCCAAATTGCGAACAAGGAGCAATGGGACGCCGCGGTGCTCAGCACAGACCTTCTGACCCAGGCCTCACTAGCACAGGTGGCTGAAGACACCGTAGAGTTCTGCCGTCGCCGGAAGGACACTAAAGTCGACCTTAAAATGGTCCCTCCCGCGGCAACAATAAAGTTTTATCTGCTCTCATCTGAGGTCAAGCTTCGAACGCACCCCGGTTTCCGGAGGAAAGAGGTTATTAATTTTTTATGGCCGTAGAGGAGTATTTTCAGCTGGGGTACTTCGTGACACTAAGTAAAAGCTCATCGGTGCTTTTGTCTCGCCCGGTAGATTTGGCCAGCCAACTACCGCATAGCGCTATCGACTTTGCCCCCGTCAGGCATGATGATCCTGTGCCCAATCTTCACTCATGCTGATTACATTGGACAATGCAGAGTCCGGGGGTTATCGTTCGATCACTCTCATTCAAAAAGTGCAACAAGAGCGACTGTCACGCGGTGCGTCTAGCCTGCATCGGTAGCAAAACGCTGTACTTATGCCATGAAGATAACTTTGACGACTCAGAAGGTAGGCAGCAGGATTCCCAATGTCACTCGTACTGCCTATGGGTTTCCAAGTTAAGGAAGAAAACGCTGCTTGTACATTTGGTTGTACTCTTGACCATACAATTTTAGCGTTGAAAGGATAAACGCAAGAGACGTGACAGGGTGCGCCCTGCCATTAGTCTTGTCTCCTCTCTTTTGTTTGACTTTTAGTGCTGTATTTGCCCCTACATACAGCAGCCCGGCCACAGGATAGAATTCTTCTTGAACAAGGCGTTTGATAGAAAAACATTTTCCAGACTACTTAATTCGGTAAGATGCATTCTTCAAACTTGTCAAGATTGTTCAATAAAAAGAAGGTACTTGGCATATTTGATGCACAAAATCGATGCATGGATCATATTAGCAGTGTTTTATGCGTAGCTATCTTTTCCAAGTACACTACAGCCAGGACCGTGTAACGCCCTGCATTTCCACAAAAACGCCGATTTGGCGGAAGTAACCCCTGCAATCTTTATAATAGCGCGAGTGGAGATAGCTGGCCCGACAGCATTATTAAAAAAACAAAAAATAAGAAAAATATACAAGAGCTCACTCACAAGAATGATTTGAAAAATCAAAATGCGCATCTTATGCATCTCGGTCGAAAACCCAAGAATAAAGAAAAAATTCTGCAAAAAACTTCAAAATAGGAATAGAAAAAATTTAAATTGGTAAAACCTTGTAAGGCCTTGCATTTCCACAAAAATGCAAATTTGTCAAAAAAAAAAAAACACCAGTCATCGTTATAATAGCGTAAATGCAGATTATTGGTCAAACCAAATTTTGAAAAACCAAAAAATACCAAAAATGACCTGACAAGACAAAAAAATATGCGTCTTTTGATTGTTCAACAAAAAGAAGCCACTAGGCGTATATCTGATGCACAAAAATCGATACGTTAAAACAACATTTAACCACATAATACAAAAACTGCTCTGCCAAGCTCAACACCAACGAAAGATCCCAACAGATGGCGCGGTAGCAGTGAGAACACGGGAAAATTTCATTGAATTCAGCAAACCTCTTGTGCATTTATTATGGGAGGACCATGACAGGAGGGAAAAGCGGGAAAGGTGGAAGGCAAAAAGACGAGACAATGTTACGTGGAAGAAGAACACGTCTTTCGGTGACATTTACAGCGAAGTGAGCAGCTATCACCGCTCATATGGCGGCGGATAGTTCCTGTCACGTTACGTCGGTTCCATGGCCCCTGCCCTTGCTGACAACTGACCCACATGACCAATTTATCTAACTAGGGGAAGATCTGCGTCGCGCCACACGCGCTCTCATCCCAACGTGTGGAACAGACCTTCCCAGTCAGCTCGCTCGCTGGGAGGAGGTCCTGCTCCGTAGACTTCGAGTTGGGGTGGCCCTCTCTCCTGCGGTAACCCGGGCGTGGCCCCCACGATACCATGCCCCGTTTACCACGAACTGCCCCTTCTGTACGGCTCCTGCCGAAGACGCCGACACCAACCACCTGCTATGGACGTGCCCTTCCCTGAATGCAGCGAGAGCCCGACACCTTCGCGGCACAGGCCTGCATCCTGGGAGACCCCCCGATCTTCAGCGATGGCTGTGGGGGCCCACCACCACTGTCTTCTGGACTTCCTCCGGGAAACTGGTGCCAACTTGTACCTGTAGGACCTTATGCCAAAGGGCAAACTATCGCAATAAAAAAAAGATATGCGGGCATTTTTTTATGCAGCCATTTCCAAAGCAGTGACCGTATTTTAAATTCGCATTCTGTTTGTCGTTGCCTCTTTACTCGTCCGCGGTCTATCGATGATAGAGATTTCTCTCATCACACATCCGATTTGCTATACCTCTTTGAAAGCACCACGGCATGCTGTCGGTGATATCAGTTCCTACCATTACATTTACTTAACGATGACGTCCGGACAACACTATGGTTAACCTTCTGGGAGCAATACGTGCTGGGCATTTCCACATACGTCTTCAACGCAGATGTGTCAAATTCTTCACAAGCACGAAAGCATGAAAGGGTAAGAAAGACTGGGTAGATTCATTCGAAGCTTTGGCTTTCTGACGGGGGTTTAAACAAATCGAAATGAATCGCAATATTGTTCGGAACATGAACAATTCAATGTAGACACGAGCGCAAGCACCAAAAGGCGTGTGCCCTCTGTGTTTTCTTTGGCATTGTGGTAGATATGCTTCGAATCGGTGACTCACCGGGAAAGGAACACCACCCTACGGTACAGCTTTGGTTCGCATCAGTCAATTTTGTAAGCTTCGCTGTAAGAGTAAATCTCATGCGCAGGTACGAACTTGACACAGGCACGCAGACGAATTATCAGGCCATTCGCGACGTACAGCTGTCCTCCCCCAAACCGCAGCCGACGAAAACATGCTAAGTGAGCTTTCCAGGGAAGCATTTTTCCTCTATCCCCCTTCATGCACGCCCCGCATGCGTTTTATTGCAGAAGCGCCTGAGCCGCAACATGTCCGCCAACAAAAATCGTGTTGGGGGGAGAGGGCGCTTCAGAGCATGAGACATTTCCTAACACGAGGTGTTCCATATCGCGATTAATAAACTCGGCAGCCGAGAGAAGCGACCATCTGCGCCATTACACCGGAAGAATACAGCTGAACGAGTAAGTAGACAAGCAGATAAATCTCCATTCTTGTCAACTCTCCCATTTCGTTGCGGCAGGTACAAGCACCGGCACAATGCGTACTATAGATGGATCGGAGCCGTTCGGAAGCATTAAAGGGGTCCTAAGCAAGGTTCCAAAGTTTGCGATTTTACGTTCACAATCGCTCAAGTACTATCCAAGGAACGTCCTCCCGAAAAAACGGTTAACAAGCGTTAAGTATTACTTCAGTAAATTAAAAAGGGACAGAAATAAGTTTTGGAGCTTTCACCCCTCCTTACGCCTCCAAAACGCTATAGAAGCTACGAGTTCACTGGCCCGGCGAAGGACAACACTCTTACTGCTCCGAGATACGCGCAGCCATTGGCTCCGCTCGACACGGACTCCCGCTTTTTTTACCAGCTGACGCGCATGCTCCGCTCACTACTGGCTGCGCCGAGCTGGGACCGCCGGACTCTGCGGCCCGCTCGCACTGCCGGGCGGCCTGGTTTCTCGCGACGGCCGTGCTTGCCTCGCACGTTATTTTCACACAAGGGAACAAGCGTTTGAACGCCACATAGGGTTACCAGTAATTCAAGATTTCCATCGACGACTGGCGGAGCGCTAGCGTTTCTGCATGCCGCACTGCCGCGGCCAACAGGACCCTTCGAGTTCGGGTCAGGCAGCGAAGGCTTAGCAACGCCGCGGTTTTTCGGTCACGGCTTTACAAAGCCGCGCCGACGACGATCCCCAGCGCAATTTTAGCGCCGAGCACTTGGGCGGCCGCTACGGTGGTTTGGCAGTGGCGATGGCGCCGTAACCGAATGAGCGAAGGCAGAAAGAAAACGGCCGAGGAAAATCGGGCGAAAGTTTGAGGGGGAGGGCAGTATGCTGAGCCCGCATGAGACGCTCGTTGCAGTCTGACGAAAGTGAGAGGTGGTGGCAGTGAGGCATGTTTCTCATCCAAACCGCTTGACATTGGCGCGGGAGATTCAAACACGATTTACAACATGCTCGGCGGTGGCCACGCTGCGAGATAACTGCAGAGTTTCGCGCGCCGCCGGGATTTCGCTCATCACGCGATCGCTTCCTGAGACGCAGAAGCTATGCGCCATTACCGAGAACACTGCTGTTTACGCTGCGCACAAATTTCGGATTAGTGAATATAGTAACCTTCGGCCATTTTTCAGCGCACTATCAGCCGCTTTCACGCATTTGTTAACTGATTTTCAGCAATAGTCCTGGTCGGGCGGGCGGTGACAATTTTAGCTGCTGCAGTGTATACGCCGAGTCGTGAATACTCCACGCAGTGGGCTCATTGTCCACCGTGAAGGCAGAGAGAGAGAGAGAGAGAGAGAGAGAGAGAGAGAGAGAGAGAGAGAGAGAGAATAGACCCTCTTAAATGAAAGGAGCCAAGTGGTTGGGAGTTCTTCCTCCCACTACTCAACCAAGGGGCTGTAAATTGCGGAAAAAGAGGGGTTGATTTGGCACTCCCACACCATCTGATTCAGAGCAGAGTGCAGGGCGCTTTGCAGAATCGACACAGTGATTTGTATTTCACAGGCCAGATGAAGTGCAGCATGGTCGGACGGGGAAACGTGTTCGTTTGTAGGAGACGCCAGTAGCGCTCTTCTTTCTTGGGGAGAGAGGGGTGCGAGGCGGGGAGAGTCAGCAGGGCTAGCCTATACTGTTGCGTCACCTCCTGGAATGATGTTAAGGGGATCGTCGTCTCTAGCCAACTCTCGCGCGGCGGTAGGCTGGTTATACGTCGAGGAGTCTCGTGAGCAAAGACATTACCACAGAGAGAAGTTTGAGCCGGTGTCCAGACAATCGATGCCCATTTTTGCGGACAGTTCTGGCTCAAGACCTTCATAGCGGTGTGTGATATACGGCCTTGAAGGTAGCTCCTACACGCTGACTGCGAATCTGTGATTATTGCGTCCGCAGGCGTCTGTGTTATTGCCAGTGCAATAGCTACCTCTTCGGCCTGTAGCGTCGTGACTCTCATGAGAGTGAGGCTCGTGACGTGGCTGTTTTTCTTCGTTGCGGTCGCCACCAGGGCTCAGCGTCTTGCATAATCTGCAGCGTCCGTGTAGTACACCTTATCGTTGGAGCCATATTTTTCTCCCTGCCGAGCTCTAATTTGCGCCTCTCACCGTCGCAAGTGGAATCGGGTGCATGTTTCTTTCTAGTGGGCCACTGTGATGTTTTGGAGCAGTTCGCCAGGGATATCTTCTGTGGATTCAAAAGGGCCATGTTTGCCGTGATCGCGCATGTAGCGGCGTTTCCACCTAGAGAGACGGTCAGAGATTTACAGCAAAGCTATCTATTTCTACCCCCCTACGGTTTCATCGGGACAAAAACGATCTCCGTCGGCAACAACGCCAAGGCCTAAAACGCCCTTGCATTCGTCAGGCTAATCAGACATACAGCATAGAGTTCATAATTTCGTTTAAGCAAACCACAAAACGAGCATCGAAACCGCATTGTGGATGATAAGGCGCCTGGGAAGAAACTCCCCACCATGTGTTCCTGGTAAAGATTATTAAAGACGACAGTCTTTCTTGGGCTACTCAACCGGAGAAAATTTGGTCTGTCTGTATGTCTGTCCGTCTGGCTGTCTGTAACTCGATTCAGCCACCCGGCCAAAGTGAAATTGAAGCTGCGCAATAGTCTTATTTAGGCACAGCCAAATATACCCGTCTAAGTCCGGTGCTAATGTTCATACTTGTCAGCATTGTAGAACAAGAACAAGACACTACGCACATGTAAGGTAGAAAATCAACACACGAGTGATATTTGCAGTGTTCCATTATTAAAGCAATTATAGTTGCTTGATTTTTGCGATAGCAAATGAAATACTACATACGCTGCAGAAAACCGTCGCCTGCTGTTTCCCTCGCTACCTGGCGTCATTCAAAAAATCAAAAGGCAACAGCAACACAAGGTTCCACTATAGGTTGCACGTTCCGCTTTGAACGCTCCTGCAGTGGAGCAACGTGGTATAAAACGTTGTAGTAGGGTGCCTCGATTCACACGCGTCTCCGCCGTACGGCAGTGCTGGCATCGAGGCACCCGACTTGGAGCACTGGAACGCGGCAAATTTAAATTGACTTGAGAAAACCTCTAGCGTGTTATCCAGGGAGGAACGAGACTGGAGAGGAACAGCGTGAAAGGTCAGTGGGAAACAGAAGGGAGGTATTTACTTGGCAGGGGCGCCATTCGACTATCGTCTTTCGCCGGCATTTGCAACGAAAGGAGCAGATACGCGGCCATTCTTTTTTTGCAGATTATCTCTGAAGGCTAGACAGGACTAGTGTCACTAGATAAGTTACAGGGTACCATCACTGCGGCACGCAAGTGAGCAACGGCTGCCATTATGATGTTCATCAGTGTTGCCAGATTGCCGCTTCAGCGGCCTCACTGCTAACTTAGACTAGGGGCCCTATTCTCGACTGCACGAATTGCCGGCAATTCAGGCAATTTTCCGGAAGTGTTTTCTGATTGGCTTTCAATTTTGGTCACGTGCTTCCGGTTGACAAAGTGGTTGTGTGTGCTGTCGTCATTTTGACGTTTCATGTCGTCTACGGACACCAGTTTTAAAGTTTGCCATATTTCTCGTTACTAAAGGCGCATAATTCTTTGCCGGCAATGAAAAACCAGACTAAATGCAGCGGACATGACAACGTAAGCCTGTCTTTGCTATTCAATAACAATACTGCTTGTAATACACACCCCCTCTGTGATTGGCTGAGAAGGCGTGACGTAATTTAAACGGTTGGCGAGAACGATTACGTCATGCATTGGCAACTTCAGCCTGCGTAAAAGTGACGTAATGCTACGTAACAGCTTAAAAATGGCGGCGGTTTTTGTCGCAAAATACAAGCAAATAGGGCACAATATTGCCCCGGCTTACGGCGCCGCGAAATCTGCGGCAATTTGCAGCAGGCGCAGTTTCGCATGCGCGCTGTTTAAAGCATGTTTCCTACCGAAACAAATTATAGTTCCAACTGCTTCCAAGTCAGCGATCATGGAACATACAAATAACGTGCAGTATTTTGCTTTTATGTTTGGCAATGAAATAAAAATTATTTGTTTGGCGTAAACGCAACATAAGAGGGCAGTACAAGCCTCTCCATGACAAATAGAACCCAATGCATGGCATTTGTCCATACTTGTCCTAGTAAGCTGTTGGGTCACATGATCGAACTCAAGAGAAAAATAACAATGAAAAGTGACGATTTAGTTCATTACAGCGCTGATTGCAGTCGAGCTTGACGAATGAGTGAATCGGCGACATCGGTGCGCTCCGCGGTTATCAGGCGTAGCGCTTCGCTGCTCTTATGTGTCATAGAAGCGATGGTCGCGGCAGTCTTTTTCTGTGATCACGCCATAAACTTGTAACATAGCAGCAGACGATGGCGTGGCGGCGGTGGCGGCAGGGAAGGTGATAACGCAACAAAGCTTGCATTGAAGCAGAGAGCCCAGCTATGTTAATAAAAGCGATTGAAATAAATAAATAGATACGGTAAAAAAAATTGTGTGATGTTCTTTAGCTCGACATCCGCCTTTCGCTCGCTTTTGGATCAACGTTACTCGATCACCTTGTGGTGTTGGCGCCAAATTTGGCCTCCAGAAATGTGTTTTTCTTGTCAGCCTCAGCTACCGTCTTAATTTTTATAGTACATGCCAAGTGTTTTTATATCTTTCTTGCACAATATTTGATACCTTGGTAGCGATCTTTATGAGTGACTCGTCAAATTACACTGCATGTCGTCATAGCTATAGGTGCAGCACGTCACTGATTGCTTACGTCGTGCTTACGCAAAAAAACATGGGCGAAATGCCGGCAATTTGTGCAGTCGAGAATAGGGCCCTAGGTCATTTGTAAACAACACTGCCGAAGACGCAGCAAAACGGCATCTTCGAACACACTTCTGCCGCTGAAATGCTGCGAAGCACGTTATCTTTAATTCGCGTTCGGAACGACGCCAGTCGCGCGCAGCCGCAGAGCAGGGAAGACAAGCTGAGCCCAGTTGACCGAAAGAAAACGCATAAACAACGAAATGGCGGCGCCCGTGAACCGTCGCAGTTTAAACAAGTGTCACGTGATGCGAACAGACCAATGATCATGGCGGCGGCACGGAACAATAGGAGAAAAGAGTTTCGATACTCTATACCCTTATTTAGTGACACTAGCCGAGCGCAAGCAACAAACCCACCGAGAGGATGAGAAAAATATCATACTCTCCTCCGTCACCACTTGTAGCGGTTTAATAGCTTTGCTGAACCTACACTTTCGCAGGGCGGGATGGCTACCAATTCTTCTAGCGTTATTCACGTCTTGTAAACGACGCGCTACATCTACAAACTTAGTTAAGCTCGTGTGACGGATGGCGACGATCAGCATTCGTCGCTGCAAACAGGCTGTGCCGGAGTGCCGCTCGCCGGAACCGTCGAAACGTGCTCCGGCGGCTTCCCCCAGAGCCGGTAACGCTGATTGGCTGCAGCATTTAATGGAACCCGTCAACAACGGTGTCATAGTCATCGGAGCCAGCTGCTTCATGGAGGGCTGCGTCATAGTTTCAAATTTACGT
The DNA here is from genome assembly GCF_048455015.1 of Haemaphysalis longicornis. NCBI lineage: Eukaryota > Metazoa > Arthropoda > Arachnida > Ixodida > Ixodidae > Haemaphysalis > Haemaphysalis longicornis. The sequence goes on along the minus strand of NW_027526335.1, from coordinate 72,954,211 downwards.
CAGTGGGGGTCACAACGGCGACGAGGATTGACAGCTAAACAAGGAAAGAAAAGATCTTTTTACAGGTTTGTGCGGTCGCTGCTTTACGCAGAGGGGCAATCTTTGGCATACGTCGTCGTGACCCCGTAATGTAGTGATTTCGCGCTTGAAATCGCCATCTTAGGACTATTTAGGGCCCCTTAAAGGGTCACTGAAGTCATTTGTAAACATTGCGGGATTACTAGCGCAAATTGTAGTCCGGATTCCACAGACCATGTTTCGACCACTCTGGGTGCGTTTATGCGAATTTTTTTGGTAGAAAAATGAATTCGGAAATGCTGTCGTCCTCTCCGCACCTCGCCCATTTTCTGTGGCGTTTTCGTGTGACGTCAGGAGGAGATGACTTGGCTTGACTGCGCTACTGCACGGCTCGCCGACCATCCGACAGAGTCAGTCGGCCCAGCGTTTATGGTACAGCTAGCCGCCCGCCGACGGATCGTCCCAATTCGTTCGCCCAATTGAAACTAAGCCACGATACGTTTGTGAATGGAATAATGTGTGTTTCTTTAGTTTGTTAGTTTGTACACTGTATCAAGCTTGAAGTCCAGGTCGCTTCACACAAGCGCTGCACAAGCGCACATGCGACGCTTCGCTGACTGGTACGCTAGTAGGAAAATCTAACGCCACTTGAAGGCGTGAGAATTCAGCGAAGCCAACATAGGTACTAAGGGAATAAGATCAACTGAAACTTTTATAGTACAGCGTAAAACTATGGAGCAGGAAGCACTTTTTTGCGCTGGGTGAACAAGCACAGCGGTCAGCAGCACGACTACGCATCTGCGAACGCTTTTACGTCTAAGAAATGCAATTGCTAGACGTGAGATATTGTGGAAATTATGGGGACGCTTATTGCACGAGCGCTATACAAAAAATAGTCACCTAAGCTGCTTGAAATGTAAAACCATAGTGTAAACTGGTTATACATTATATACCTCATATTTCCAACGCCGGCAGCGCTGGCCCGTGACTGAGTGGTCTATAACACTGGGCATGTTATTTTGCAAGTTGCAAGTTCGAATCCCCGAGGATGCATTTTTTTGTAAGTTCGTTTTTTTTTTTTTTTTACGTTTTCGGAATATGCTTTCTATACTGACCTAACCATTTTTCGGCCCGTGACGTTCATTGCTCCACGAGTGAGTTCGCAGAACGCGCGCCGACTGACACTGACGCGCTAGCGAGTTCTCGTTGGCGTGCTGTTGCCGTAAGCACCGACTGCTTGCGGGCAGTGGGCACAGGCCAGAATCAGCAGACCCTTGTCCTGTTGCGATCACGCTTTTTACGATACAGGCATGAGGGAGGCAAGCTCCAAATATGGGGGAAAAGCACATGGCATTTGAGCGTCTGCGGTGACGCGACGGGCGTTCATCCACTGCGTAGGCCTCGACTAATGATTGCTACGATTCCAAGCTGTGCTGGGAGGCTTATCTTAGGCATTTTACAGCCGACATGGCAGAAGCGCGGTACGACGATTACTGAGATATTGAGAATGCCCATCCAACGATGCCATCGAATGTCAAGCATGTTGTTTCACAGAACCGAAACCGAAACTTGTTTGAATGCTAACCTTGGACATCGTCCAATTAAGGTGCATCTCCTGCTGTCGTCACAGCCTTTAGTTGGTGCGGCGCCACAGACCGCGCATGGTAGTTTTTCTTCTTTCGAGCTTTATAAAATAATTACCGACTTATCATCCGGATAAGCGATGAAAAGTCTGGTAATTTGAGCCAGTCTACGCAGTGCAAGCAAAAACGGGAGCTTGACAAATTCACTTCAGTGTCTTAAGGCGGGTCGCAAAGCAAAGCCTCCCAAGAGGCAAGATTAAAAGGCCCTTCGACAACGCCAGGCGGAAGAAAGTCGGATCAGGCGTTCAAGTGGAAATTTATGCTTTCGGTATAACAGCACATAAAAGGTACTAGGTGTTTCCGGACATTTACTTTGGTGTATAAGGTGGAACCCTACGAAATCAAAACAACCGCGTTCGGTTATCCTCCACCATGTGAATCTTTCAGCCTTAAATTTTTTTTTATACGGAATGTTATCAACTAACGTGGTCTAACATCGGCACGGTGTATCACCAACTGCTTATAGGTGTGAAGATAGCTAATTTCATTCATTAAAGTCGTCTGCGGAGCCTGTCCTTCAAGCAGTGCAAATTCCCAAACCTCTCGACACTCATTCCACCATTTTCCGGTCCTTGCTCCTAAATTCGAACTAATTCGCCATAACTAATCTCCCTTATCACAGGCTTTACAGCAAGCCCCGGTTTTTCAACTTTGTCCCGGTAACCCTTTTGCGGAAACTGCTTAAGAAACGGTCGCAGTTGGTCGGAAGTTGTTCACGCTGACTTTTGTTATGAAACTGTGCAAGTTCCCGCTTTGGCTCTGGCCACTGCCGTAAAGGCGGCGAGGACACCATAAATCATCTTTGCACTGACACTCCCCCCCTCACATAATTCCACTTTTTGGACTCTTAAAGGGACCATGCAGACAAAATGCACGTTTTTTTCATTCGAAAGATTGCCTCGTTAAAATACCACTGACACCACTTTTAACGCAAACTTATAGGCTGTATAATACGGGAAAAAGAGAATGTTCATGCAACCCACTAGCTTTTTGCAGTACTAGAACCTCTGACGTATTATGGACAGCTGTTCGATCGGCTAAGGCCGGCAAGAGGAAATGCAAATTGAACAAGGATTATAAGCTTACATAATGAGCTATTCGCGCCTAAATTTAGGGTGCGACCTTTTTTATAGCAGTAACAATGGTGGGTTGAACAATTAAAGCCACGAACGCAGACGTAAACATCGAAGCAGTTAGTGCGGCTGATACTGCTTAACACAGCCGTCAGACGCGTTGGCTTTGTCTGACACAACACTGCCCAGCTCACAGAAGCGGCACGGCCATTTACGTGACCTTGTTTGCCTAGTCATACCTTATATTTTAGTAAACTACTAGTGTCAAACTTAATAAAAATACTGCAAGTATAGCATTCCGGCCACGAGGAAAGTGCAAACCCTGGAATTTCAACAGTATTGAAGCGCCATCTATGAAAGTGGGTGATCAACGAGATAACCAAACGGCCGTCTGTAAGATTGTGGCAGCCCTGGTCGCCAGACTATCTTTAGTTTTAAGCCATGCTCTGGGTACGTCATTGTCGACGTCACTAACACACGATTTAGCGGGACGGTCGATTTTTGGCTTAAAATGTTCAATTTCTCTGTCAAAAAACATCGTCTGCTGCTGGTCAAGCGCTGAAGGCAGTGTATAAATATAGAACACCAAATCTTCCAAATACAACAAACTTGTGTTTTGTCTGCATGGCCTCTTCAAGCGGTCTTGCTCAAGCGGTTTAGAACGACGTGTCTGCTCTCTTCTTCCCATAGAGACACCTAAAATACTTTTTCTTCCGCCCAGAAGACTCACGACGGGACCAATACCCTCCCAATTCTAGAGCCCATTTCCCATTACCCCTTACGTCGACCCACTTCTCCCAGTAGGCATATACCCCTGTCAAACGTGCCTATTTAAGTGCACTTACACGGAGTGCACTCGACTAAAATGTCACTCTTTAAGCAGCTAAACGGTATACGGGAATGCCCCTTTCCAAGGAACGCGCTTAAGGGGCCATTCACACAAAATACAACTTTGTTTTACCCGAAAGATTTCGTGTTTTTAGTGCCCCCAGCGCTTGTCGGGCAGCAAACGATTTCCTATTCACTGAGAAATTAATCAATTTAGGTTAAAATTTTCATTCTCCCGCCAAATCGCATGTTTTCGGGACGTCAGCAATGAAGCGCACCTACTCAAACGAACTTCCACTGCGTCATTCGGCTCTGCAGCCTTGCTTGCCGTCAGTCCTCCCAGATGGCACTACCATACTACTCCACGGACCTTTGTCCGCCTGGGCTTTGTTTTTAACTGTATTTGCACCTGGCTTATTTTGGTTAGTGTAGAAAGTAATTGTTTCGTGAAACATGAGGTATGCTCGACAAACAGGGTGATGTGAGGCAACGTCGCTTATGCCAATGGGCCAGTATCGTGTAAGACAACTGCAAAGCGGCGGAGTGCTGTGCAGCTAAACCAAGCATAGTGCGCCCAGTACCAACAGCAGTGCGCATAAGTAATTCTATGCTTACGTGTATTTTCCTAAATTTCATTGTTTACCGCACCATTCTTACTGCTGTAAAATAAATATACTATAATACATCCCAAATCGCTCGCTCGGCAAGCTTATAAGCCGTTCCTAATTTTCGATTGCTTTTGCCGGCCTCAGCAGATCGCACAGCTGGCCGCATAGGACATCATAGGTTATGTTGCGGAAAATGAGATGCAGTAGAGCCACATATAACGGCCCCTTAAAACGAAATTTCGCTTATAACGAACAAAACCCGCGTAACCGTCAAAATATACGTTATTTCAATGGCATACAATCCCACGTACAAAGAACGTCTTTGAGCTCTGCCGATCGGTTACAACGAACGGCCGGCGCCGCGATGTGGGTTGAAATGACGGCATCTGCCCATCTCTGTCGGCGCAGGTCGTTTTCCCGAACCTCCTCGCATGCAAAACGGGCAAATCGGGATTTTCCCTACTTCTACCCAGGCAATGGCTGGGTACATCGCTTCAAGGTGCGGCACGGCATTGTTTTTAAGTTGATTGTCTGCGAGGCGCCATCCGCAAGTGGCGAAGATGTTGCAGCGTAGTAGAAGGCGTTGCGCTGCTGAGCACGAGGTCGCGGGTTCGATTCCCGACCGCGGCGGCCGCCTTTCTAATGGAGGCGAAAAGCATAAACGCCCGTGTGCACGAGATTTCGGCGCACGTTAAAGATCCCCAGGCGCTCAAAATTAAACCGGAGCCCTCCACTACGGCGCGCCTCATCGCCTGCATTGCGTCGGCGCGTTAAACCCTACAATCAATCCATGTTGGAGCGTGGCTTGAAAAAAACGGAGAAGTTATTTCAAGCTATGCCGAGCGCGGCGTCTACAACGCAGATTAAACTGCGTTATTTTACCAGATTTTGCCGGATAAAATTGAAATGCGGCACATGCACTGGCGGGAAGCACAACAAAGTGCACGTCACAGCTTTTCTGTGAACTAACATGGCTGGCAGCGACCGCCGCGTGCCCTTCGTCATCGGAAAGTCGAAAAAGCCGCGTTGCTTTAGGAGCTATGTGCCCGTGCGCTACAGGCACGGCGGTAAGGCTTGAATGACGCGCGATTTATTCGCGGATTGGCTGAGCGAGTTCGACCGTGACATGCAGAGGCAAGGCAGGCGCGTGGTGCTCCCCGTGTAAACTCCCCTGACGGCAGTGACCCTGCTTTTCCTGCCACCCAATACCACTTCGAAAGTGGAGCCGCTTGATTTGAGAATGACACGTGCCTTTAAGGCATCGTATAGGCGCTGCGTTGTGGAGCGCTTGGTCATAGCTGTTGACCGCCGGGCAGACAATTTGCCGCTTCGAGGTTCGCTGCATTCAGCTGTAGAGATGGCGAAGGCTGCCTGGTCAGAGGTGGCAGCCGTTTGTGTGCGGAATTGTTTCCGCAAGGCCGGCTTCGTCGACACACAACCTGAAGCCGATGCTGATGCTTCCGTTGGTCAGTACGGCGGCGATTTGTGGCAGCGAGTCATCGACTCCGACATGGTGGCCATGACTTCGGCTGGGACGATTTCGTTTGTGCCGATGAATATGCTGACACTGTGGAGCCGTGCACGGACGAGCGTATCGTTAATGAAGTGCGGGGAAAGAGCGGTGCGGAGGAATCGGACGCGAATGACGACGAAACTTCTGAGCTTGCGCCTATAAGCGCGCTTGTTTCAATGGGCTACATAGGGGACCTTAAAGGGAAGCTGAAGCGCTTTCCAAAAAAAAAAAAAGAAAAAGGAGCTAGAGGCACGTTTATGTAGTTTCTTGCGCGCCGACTCCAAATATCACTAAATGTTATCGTACATGAGTCCGACAGCATTTATATTGCAAAACGCGTGGTCCCGTTTTAAAGACGCGCGCTTTTCGTCTTTGACGCCTATGATTGGTTGCGCCAGTCATGACGTCAAAGGAGGACACCCTTCGGCCGCGCGGGTTGTCGGAAGCATTGTGAGCGATCGCACGGCAGTGCCGCTTGCCTTTTCGGTAATTTAGCTTGTAGTTTATTGTTGTCACAAGACTGCAAGTTTATTTTCCAACTTCCCGTGCGGTTGGTTCAAGTATCTTGGAGCTTAAACTTGCTTTACACGACCAAGACCCCAAAGCAGTAACTGTGGCGTCGGCTAGACAGTTCCGTCAAAATATTTCTGAATTAGGCAACCCGCATGGGGGGTTTCTATTCCTTATGTTAATATCAGGTACTCTGTTTGTTACTATATACGAAACCATTTATGCCCAAGTTTAAGCGGCGTTTTACAAACAACGTACCAGCGAAAAGCCCGTACGTCCACTGAGCGAAAAAATAGCGTTCATGCGCTGTAAACGTATATGCAAGACATATGTTACCGGTACACGCATAAACCAACAAGCGGACTCTGCTTCCGAATTTCCTTTGTTCATTGTCGCCCACCCCACCCCCCTTACTCACCCCCATACACACACCCACACGCGCGCGCCATTTGGGCAGCGTCGCTAAGACGCCTCCGCGATCGCTAGCTGCACTTCGATGAATGGCGTCTTACTGCTTCACATGCATTTATTCTGAAAACACTGTAGCATACTAATGCCTCCGCAGCATTATCGGCTCTAGTAGGGCTTGATTTTCTGACACGGAAACTTGGGCAAAGAGTTAGGCCCCCGCAGTCAACACAAATTATGGTACGGTGGTGGTTCGGAGCGGTCTTTTTTCACTCCACACAAATATTATCTTATCGTGGCATTTATACTTGCAAAATAAGTAATGTGGTGGTCTTGGTTCTTTTACTTTGTAGGAATACTGTTTACGTATTAGCCGGGAGATAACTTCTATCAGGATTGGCACCTTGTTTTAGTTTCGCCAAAAATTGGGTTTTTGAACACTTTTCTAAGCCCATAGGGAAAGAAAACCGACGCGTTTAACGAAACAGGTATTTCCTGAGCAAATGTGACTTTGTTTCTGGAACGGAACGAAACATCCCGGGCCAAAGTACAGCAGTATTCACCATCCTTCCTAAATCTAGACTCTAACGGGAACACTCATGTCCGTCGCATCAAAAAAAAAAAAAAAGGAAAAACGCATTGGAGCGTTTTACAAAGTATCTAATGTAGTGTAGTATATTCTCGGTCATCAAACACAGCCACCTCGGCGGTCGCTTTCGTATGTTATAAAACATCCCGGCGTGGTATTATCCTTCTTAGGAATACGACATAGTAACGTGTGCCTCGTTTGGCGTTCGTGCATACTTTTTGAACACGAAAATTGTACAAATAAGTGCTATCAACAACAACAAATATCGTTCTTCCTGTGGCGAGCCTCCACAAGAAACACGGCGAAAAGAGCATGGCAGAGGCGGCCGATCCGACCGGAAGTCCAGGTATGACGTTTTCCGGCCGGTTTTCGCCTGCGCTCTTCGGTCTTCCGGCATCGCGCGCCGAGATGGGGGCGAAGCATCGGGCCAATTTTGTTTGCGCATTGCGCCGCTTCTATTGCATGTATTGAGAAAATATTTCGTACAGGGGAACTATTCAATGTGTACTTGCTGCTAGTCAACTTTTCTTTAAATTCTAAAACCTGTTCACCTTCCCTTCAAACAACTTGTTTACGCCAAGGGCCTCGGCGAAGATCACGCGGCTGCTCTAAATTTATTAATAAACTGGAGACCGCCCTAATCAAGTCTGCACTGCAGAAACAAACAGCCATCACGGACTTGTTTGCCAAAAAAATAAATTGTGTTTTGACTTTTTTTTTTTACTGTGCTTCATTTACTACGAACTCCGGGGTATAACGAACGGAGGCCGCGTGACGCTCAGGTTCGTTATAAGCGGCCTCGACTGTAGTGGGTCGCATGACCGTTTCTTATTTTCCTGATTATATATCTTATCTGAGCTAAGTGTGTGTTAAAAGTGGTGTCAGTGTGATTCTGAAGAGGCAACCTTTCGAATGAACCAACTTGTGTTTTGTCTGCATCGCTTAAAGGTGAATGTGTTTCCGAAACACATTTTTACCTGGTCAGGCTCGCCCAGCGAGTTGTCTCGTTAGCAGGGGTTTAAAAATTTGGAAAACTACCATATAACAACGACCGCCGGGATGAAAATAAGTGACATCAGAAGTTAATTATTGATATATTCTCGATTTATTTTCACAAATAACGAAGCAGCGACGAAAAACAGGAAAATACTATCTCTCCCAACAACGCACCCCCGCCGCCTGGTGGGTTGTTACTCCATGGTGTCCGTTCTCTACGGCGTTCGCGTGAGTGGTTGGTTGTGGCTTTGAGGTTGTGTTCCCGCTTCAGCCTTTGCGGTTATATTTAACGCTTTCTTATAATCCCCCCCCCTTAATTATAACGCTGCTGCGAATCACTGTGCAGCGAATAACCGCGAAGATATGACCACCCGTGTTCGGTAACAGTCCCGACCGCCTTTTTTGTGAACTTGAGAGGCACCGAATACAGTGTTCAACAATCTAAACAGCGATGCTTGTACATTGCTTTTAACGTGATAAAGAGGGAATTTCAAGTAACGTTGCGAAGTATTTACGCCAGCTATCGTCACTGACAACACGGCCACGGGAACTTTATTTCGTTGTTTATCAGCGCGCAGCCAAAGAGTCATTCAAGGATCCCGAGTGCACTCGGTCTTAGTGCACTTAAATAGGCATGTTTAAAAGGGCTTTTAAAGCCAGCCTTGCCTTTAATAACGGCTTTTCTCTGTCTCTCTCTCTGTATATATATATGGCAGCTACCAACCAGTCCCGTGAGGGCGACACAACGTAACAACGGACATGGTGCACCAATAAACTGATTATCTCCACAGCAGACGGCCTGAGACGAGCAGTAAGTCGTGCTGTCTTTTAAAATGACCGTCACCCCTTTCCCTGCACTTCTCAGGGTACACTTCGTCAAGGCCGGTAAATAACGATACCAGAGTGAAGCAGATTCCATTTATCAAGCTCAAACTGACGTCTTCTGTACTCAGACTTTCTTTCGGTCCCTGCACGGACAGGGGTACGCAATTTTCAAAGTTTTTGACCAGCGTGTGATACACACGATGTGTTCACTTCTAGAATTTACTCGTCAGCATCTGAAGCTATGCGTTCGCAGGGACTTAACTACTTGCTGCGCCGATCAAGACAAGAACGTGACTTCATGGCGCTGGCACGTCGCGTTCATCAGATGAACATGCGATGTATTCCATATTTGCAACTGAAATTGATCCGCATTATAAGCAGTAAATCGGCTGTTGCCTCTCCATTCAATTTCGATAGCTTGTGCTGCATTCAACTCAATACCAAGTGCGCGACGAAGTCAACTGAGATCTTACCTTACGCTACTTTACCTTACCGTAAGTCTTTCAGCTCGTATTTGAGCAGGCAGACTTGCGATAGATCTGTCAACGGGGATAGCAGAAGCTCTGAAACCGCCGCCTGCCAAAATTGGCTGCTATAAAGGCGCAACCACATGCGACGTTTTGGTCGCGTTTGGAGACCGTCCGCGGCGACGCGCGTTCAGCGCGCGCCACCAAATACACAGCAGCGCGCTCGGAGCGCCGGTGTCTGCGCATCCCAGATTTTCGGTCCGTTTTCGGCGTCTGCGCCGGATGTGGCTATCCTCAATTTCCGGTCCCCCTCCGCACGCAACATGGCGGCTCTTTATTTGGCGGCTCTTTAGAACTTTATTTAATAGAACGTCAATTTAACGTGTTTTGTTTATTGAAGTTTTGATTATTCTTCAGTTTATTAGAAATGACTTAAACAGAACGATGCTGCCTTTACTAAAGTAAGTCTGGCAACTTGGATCGGAGAAGCGCTCTTCGCGCGTCTCATGTGGTTGCTCGCCCTCTCCAACGCCCGTTCCGCGTCGGCGCCAGGCGCTGCAGACGGCCGCAAGACGCGACCAAAACGTTGCATGTGGTTGCGGCTTAACGGCTTCAACGCCATACCATTGAAACGTTTCAGAATTGAATGTCAGCAAAAATTCTATTTTCGTTATTTTATGTAATTTATTTCGGAAATGTTTAGAATAAACCACCAGAGAAACAAGAGAATTTATGATAGAACGGGTGACATGTTGGGCCAGTTCGTTGAAGTTTAAATTTTCAAAAGCCGCGCGAAGCAAACGGGACGAAAGAGGAAGGGACGACGGCATCAGCTTTTGTACAGTTTCCTTCGCGCTACTTTCGAAGTGATGATATAATCGCAGCTAACACCTGGCAGAGCAGATATCAATACTTAGCTAGTTGGTGCTGTCGAACCACTCTTAGTTAAGTTCCAAAAAATGGGAATAACAATTGCAAAGTGCCGCATTTTTTATAAACTAATTCATGTAAGGCACTGTTGCGAACATGCCTTGCTCAGCATGCTATCAGTGCTGCGCCGAGCTGAGCGATGAAGCTGTCGAGCCGACTATGAATTATAGCAGCATTTCACAACATCTACGAGGCTACATATTGTGAACGAGGGCGGGAAACGACAACGAAAACGACGGGGGTCAGCGGGTATCGCTTCGCGCCCTTGCCACAGTGCTTTTCTGCAGTTCTCCCCGAAGAGAACTTTAAAGCGACGGCCCCAACCCCAGAACACATGCATTTGCATGGCGCTAGACCGTCGTTTCAAAACGACGGCCCATCGTTTTAGAGATTTCGGCCCCAAGTCTCTGTTGGTGGCTCCGTCGAATGCCGCCGCCACCTCCGCCGCCGGGGCGTTTTGTATCCCCGGGGTCCCGTTCCGTTTCAGCTGCGAGCAAAACACATCCCTTCTATCAGGACTCTCCGCCTGCTGCTTTCTTGAATTCGACAAATGGACGCGAAGAGGTTGCATCAGGCGATCCGCTGAGGAGGAGGATACCTTGCTGCCGCGGGCAGTAGGTGAACGTTTGCCTTGGGCCGTTGGGCAGCGGGGCGGGATTTAGCCCAGCCTTCGGCTTGTCGTCAGACCAAGCAAATTTATCTCGGGATCTCTGGCAACAACAGCATGCACATATCAATATAGTGGTTGTTCGTAAATGGCTACGATCAGTTCAATTAATAATATTGTCATTATTAAGGACCTCCTGCCACTTGAAACGGTCGCATCCAGCAGGCAGGCGCCATGTTATTACCGATCATTGAAGACACTATGCAAAAAAAAAAAAAAAAAAAAAAAAACGCTTATTGCGATCCACAAAATTATCGAACTCTGAATCCCAATGGCATGCGTATAGGTTTCATCATCATCATCATCATCATCATCATCATCATCATCACCAGCCTATCTACGCCCACTGCAGGGCAAAGGCCTCTCCCATTATTCTCCAATTACCTCGGTCCTGTGCCAACTGTGACCAATTTATCCCCGCAAACTTCTTGATCTCATCTGCCCATCTAACTTTCTGCCGCCCCCTGCAACGCTTGCCTTCTCTAGGGATCCACTCTGTTACCCTTAATGACCAGCGGTTATCTTGCCTTCGCATTACATGCCCTGCCCACGTCCATTTCTTCTTCTTAATTTCTACTAATATGTCTTTAACACTAGTTTGCTCTCTGACCCACTCCGCTCTCTTCTTGTCCCTTAATGTTACACCTATCATCTTCCGCTCCATTGCCCGCTGAGTCGTTCTCAATTTAAGTTGAACCCTCTTGGTCAGCCTCCAAGTTTCTGCCCCGTAGGTGAGTACCGGTAAGATGCAGCTGTCATACACTTTCTTCTTCAGCGACAATGGTAGGCTGCTATTCATTATCTGCTATAGGTTTACCGCCGCCCAATACAAAGTTGCACTGAGTGGGGTTCAGCATTCATTTTTCAATTCAATAATACCATGTATGTGGTAAATAATCCCAAGCAATTCTGGAATATCATCAACCAAAAAATGGCAGCATGTCCACTCCGTGGATGATGGCGAGGGAGCGGAGTACGGGGACTCGAAATGACATCAAAGTTGTGTCCCGAATGACATCCGATTTGCGCCCCGACCGTCATTCCATTCCAGCCGTGAGTTGCACCTTGATTATTCCCTAAATGAAACTGCAACTCCCATCTCAAATCGAATTTCGCTTGATTTTCGCTTGATGGTGGTGTGCGCGCGGATGGACGCGGACGGAGATTGGGAGGTCCTAAGGTACTCCGCACCGTTACAGGCGAGGGAGTAAGCCGTTTGATTCTCGGGTACTAACTTGGTCGCAGCCCAATTGGGTAAGACGACCGACACTAACTCTATCTTGTCTACCAGGCACAGGCTCGAATCCTGCCGGTGCCTGTGTGATTTCTGGCGATTGGAAATGCTATGCGCACGGACGCGGACGGACATAGTGCGGTCTTAAGGTGCTCGGCACCTAATAATAACGATTACCCTTAAAACCTGAGACGGAGATACGGTCCTGGTGACGAGTGTGCTGGGGTCTTTAATGATGTGTTGACTTCTGCGTTCTCCACATGTACTGTCACCATTTATCCGGCATACCAACCACTTGACGTAATTCCTATAGAAACAATTATATTTGGCATCTCTGGCATTTTACGTATAATTTAAACAGAAAATGTTAAGTCGTCATGGGGAGTTGATAACATCAATTCCAATTTTCTCATCAACGCAAAATTGTATTGTTATAGATTTGTGACAAACTGTTCCCGCAACCCCTTGAAACTGGCTGTATTCCTGATGAATTGAAGATTGGGCGGCTGGTTCACTTGCACAAGTCTGGGGATAAACATTTCCCGCTCAATTTTCGCCGATTATCATTAACTTCATTTCGTGCGAACTCATGGAACACGTCATCTATTCTTGCATTGCCAAATTTTTGGCGAACAATTCGCTTTTCAGTGATTCACAGCACGGGTGCAGAAAATCATTCTCGTGTGACACGCATCTTATATGTTTCACTCATGATCTTCCCTCGGTAATCGCAGGTCGATTACCGACTGCATATTTCTTGATTTGCGAAGGCTTTCGACACTATGGCGCATGAACTATTATTTATTAAACTTAACAATCTTCACTTGGATAACGTGCTTGCATGGTTACGTTGCTTCCTAACTAACCATTCACAATTTCTTACTGTAAATAACTTCGATTCTCCTTTAGCTCCCGTTCACTCAGGTGTTCCCCGAGGATCTGTGTTAGGGCCGTTACTTTTTGTTATCAACATCAATGACTTGCCGACTAACATCTGTTCAGCAGTCCGACTTTTTGCTGATGATTGTGTAATTTATCGGGAAATAACTAGCACATCTGATATTGACGCTTTGCAGTCTACTATTAGCCATGTTATCAAAAGGTGTAAGCTGTTGAAAATGGATCTGGATATTAATAAATGTAAATGCACGCGCGTTTCTCGAACTAACTCTGCGGCACCTAACTCCTTTCTTAACGACATCCCTTTTGAAACTGTCCAATCTTATAAATACCTTGGCGTACAATTAAAATCTAGCCTGTAGTGGCAACTTCACCTTGATTATATTGTTAATAATGCTAACCATATGTTAGGCCCCCTCCGTCAAAATTTTTACGTGACTCCTAGTTCCCCAAAGTTGCTTCTTTTGCGGCTTCTGTGTGAGATCCCCGTCAAGAATCACTCGTTGCAGAAATATAAAAAGTCCGAAATCGTGTGTCACGCTTCATTGTTTATAATTATCACCGCACATCTGGCGTTACAGCCATGAAATTAAGACTTTCTTTACCACTGCTCGACCATCGGGGGAAATTATTTCGGTTGTGTATCTTTCACAAAAGATACCACAAAAATCCCTTTCAAAAACAACAGTTACTGTCTTCGCCATCTTACATTTCAGCACGCATGGATCACCGGTACAAAGTTAACGTCCTATCCTGCCATACAAAACATTTCCATGAGTCGTTGATCCACAGCACTTGCGTTAGTTGGAACCGCCTTCCTGCATAGGCTGCTGCGAAAACAGATGAGACCGCTTCTCGATCTGCTGTAAGCAACGTGATGTGGCGAATGCTTATGTTTATGTTGTTATTTTCAGCTTGTATCAGTGCTGCCACTTTTCTTTTTCTGTTACACAGGATGTAACCCCCTCTCCTCCGTAACGCCCTTTGGGCAGTGAGGTAAAATAAATAAATAAATAAATAAATAAATAAATAAATAAATAAATAAATAAATAAATAAATAAATAAATAAAGATAGCAAAAATATTACAAGCAAGCTTGCAAAAATTTCAGAAAAGCAGCCATAAAGAGGCAGTTGACTGATCAGCAGCATATCTGATGATCATAGTCTGCAAGCAGGGGCTGTGTGCCTAAGCCAGATGCGAACGTTTGTGTCATGCTGCTCGGCAGCATAACGTTGTGCCTTCTGATTGGTGCTTGGCCATCATCCGATGCCTTACCAAGGCTACAACAGCCCCCGTTTGAGGCCTCTACTCTACATGAAAACATCTTAGGTGTATGGGATTGGGGCCAGAAGTTTCATCAGTGACGGTCGAGAACACTGCTTAGGCGTCCCTAACACGAAACATAACTCTCGCGCTCCATGCAAATTATGAGGCGGAGTGCTGTGTGATGACGTGTGCCAAAGTGCACAAACAGTTTCAGAAAAGAACGCTAAATTAGGTGAAACAGGAAGAAGACAACACTGAAGGCAAATATATGTTGATATCGACAGTGGTTACCCGAAGAGAGCGGGTATCCTTTTCGGGTGTCAGAAATACCACAGGCTCTTGGTAGGCCAGGGAAATTGCTATGCATTGTGGGGTTGCGATATTGTTGGCAGCGGTTGGTAGCTGAGGCAACGAGGTGCACCTTGGAGTCGATGACCACCACTGTGTGGGCCTGGCCATACGTATTCAGCCTAAAGGGGGAGGGGGAGGGGGATGGGGGGCAACCCGTGATGGGCGGCGAACTTGGTTGTATGTTGGATGCATATTACCAGGAATAGCGGTACAGTGATGTGGCAGCTAGGGGGAGCACATAATACTGAATTATGGAAGAGTAGTTGCGTTTGACTAGTAAGGTGATGTCATCGAACTTCTAGGTAGTATTGGGAACCCCGAGTTGTTAAAGACGCATCGTTGACGTTGTGGTGGGGAGACCAAGCGCCATTTAGTAAGTTTTTTATATTCTGTTATGATCTACTCGGGGAAACACTGCCGGAAAATGGGGGCAATGACATGCGCTTTGGCAGCCGCATCCGTGACAGCTGCAACAGAGAAACGTAGGCATTGCCGGCGTTAACCTATCTGTCTTTCCTCCAAAATGCGGCGGCACGTTCATCGGCTACAGGGGTCGCCCTGTCCATCGTGCGAATGAACCCTTAAGCCGAGGTATCCGGCCGGCACAGGTGGCCGCTTTGTAGCCATGTAATTGATTGAGCTCTGCGCGCATCAATGATGGACACGGCATGCCATATGTTATGCGGCTGATCCGAATAGCCTGCGCACGGCGCACTGCGTCGCGTTGATAGAAGCCACGAGGGCAGTCATATATTTGTCGAACGAGGCCGAGTTGTTGCGTGACAATGGGTTGCGGTTGTGTGAAAATTACGTACCCTGCCTTGTCTTATCGTACTTGGTGACCCAATTTACGAAGAATCGTTACTCTGCGAACGAGTTCGTCGTGCAGGGTGAGTGAGAGCTCGTATTAGTGGCGGTATTCTGCTTCGAATGCGTGCATTGGAAAGAGTGGGGACAGTTTGTCTTGAGCGCAGGTGACTCCGCAGGCGGTTAATTGTTGGCTTGTTGGCCCACCCAACGTTTGTTGTGTAGGGGATGAGTTCATCGGCTTGAAGTGGAATGTGGTGAATGGGAGAAAGATAGTCGAGAGCTGGTGATAACCCAATCACCTTGACTTCAAAGAGGGTTCAGTGTATTAACCGGCTTATTCGATCTTAAAAATATACGGGGACTCAAACCCAACACAATCACCCGCGACGAGATTTAGTAAATCGTTTTGCAGACCACTCGAGGCTGGCTAGCGTTTCTCGTATGCAGCGCTATTGCAGTGAAAAAATAGAGCTTCCACATGTACGAAAGTACGCATGCAGCGCGTGGCTACATTACCTATAAATAAGTACGCGGCTTTGTCGTTGGTTTCAAAGATCTCAAACCAGCCAGGTCCACCGTGGCCAGTCGGCGTAGAGAACTTCAGGCTGAGCATCGCGACAGATAATAGGGTTTGAGGCTGTTGGCGTCTCCAGTCGTCGTTGTAATCGTCGTCTCATGTAGTCACGGTACTAAGACACCGGGAAACTCGTTTACGCCTCGCGCTAGAACGTAACGCGTACTAAAGAAACACCGGGACATTTTACGTCTCGCGCTAAAGAGTTTTGTGCTTCAAACACAAGAGACTTTTACAGCAAAGCTGAATACCTCTACCCCAAAGGGTTTCATCTCCGTTGGCAAAAACGCCAAGGCGCCAAGAATACACTTGTACACAACATACTTCACTACCCCCCTCCCCCCGCAGGGTTCACGTTAGTGGGGATGGCCTGGGATTTTATTATATATTTTTTTTTTGTAGCCGCTTTCACTAGACCAGCGAAAGACGATCCCTAGCACAATTTTTCTCTACTCCATACCCGTTTTCTCGGTTCTGTGTCTTTGTTTCCCCGATTAGTGCCTTTCTGGGGAGTGGTGCACCTTCCGCTGTAGCTGTGTAGCTATACCGCTGCTAACGTCGGTTCGGGAGCGCAGGCGCGCCGGCGCCGCTCGCCACTTCCCACTCCGGGCGGCAAAGCACGGCCGCGGCTGCACGGCTGCCGCGTATATACTTTTCATCTCTATCCATCTCTTGTTGACCACGGGCTCAATCTACAAACTCAGTTAACCTGTCAACGTAGTCAGCCGTGTTGATGTAGAACGAGGAGCAGCAGGCTTCGCTTCAATCGTGTTGAAGACGCAGTCTCGCCGGGACGCTATGAACGCAAGCTCCCTTTGGCACCAGTTTTGGGGCACCCATTTGGGCAAAATGGCTCAAGGTAAACCCAAAACCCGAGGGATGGGTCGTACTCCGCGCATGCGCGGTACGGCTTCCCAAGCCGCTTGATGAACCCAGAGTGCTGGAGTTCATTATTCTTTGCGGGGGGCCTTTGGGTGGCAAGTGGAGTTCAGGGTGACAAAGGGTGAATATTGCGACTTCGTTATTTGTGAGGTTGTGGCGGGAAACCATTTTTCGTGCAAGCTTCGCTTATGCGTCGTGAAGCTCATGAATGGTAACAGGGGCATCGAGGTGGAAATTCAGGTCCCCTAAATACAACGGACTGGTGCAGAAGAAGTTCTGTTGTGGAAAAGGGTGAAGGCCGAAATTCACTGGTTTGATTTTTTGCAAGTAGGTGAGCTTTGGGGCCTGGGGTTCTTCGGAATTAAATGTCTGATATCGTGTGCCTTAACGGATTTGGAGCGTTTGGCGACCAACTCATCCTCTTCGAGAGGGAAGCCGCGCTAAAGAGGTACATTAATCGCACGTGATCTTATGATCGATGCTCTTAATAAACTTATTCTCTCGCTTCCGTAAATATAGTGCAGTGTTCCCAGTGTTTCTTGCAAGCAGTAGTGCTACCAGGGGGGGGGGGGGGAATGAATGGGGCGATTGCCTCCACCCTAAAGAGGTCCTCGGGCGCTTTTTTTTATACCATCCCATTTGTACGAGTTTCATCAGACCGTGCGTCTGGTAGATTAAGGGCCGTATTCTAAGTCCCTCCTCCACTCCATTTCTTCCCCCAACTCGGCTGAGGGGAGGATTCCGCAATGCTTATGCATGGGGAAATCGATTTTAAGGACCTTCCTCCACTGGAAGCTCGAGTGGAGGAAGGATTCAGAATACCAGGGTAAGCCTTCGTTGTGAGCGCCGGAAACTTGCACCGGGGTCGGCTGTGGAATCCCCTAAGTAGCACCGAAACCATTTGTGGGCAACCGGGCAACACCGAAGACAGGCACCCGCCGGTCCTCCCCGAGTGACTGCCACTTCCGCGGAAGAACTGCTCAATGGAAGGTAAGAGGTTATTTATCGAGCCTGCAACGGGGGCCGGCAAACCACTTGTTGTTCCAAGGATGTCGTCGCTTTCATTGCGAGTTTCCGCTGGCTTCGGCGCCGGCAACGCAGCGACCGTGCCGACGCACGCGCTGGCTTGCTGAGGTTTCCCTGTGACCTGCCAATGCTGCGGGACTCGTGCTTCCGCGCCGGATTTTTAAGTGCAGAGCACTTCAGGGACTAGCCTTGTCGTCGTAGCTCGCTCGCTGGACCCAAGTAGAGCCACAGGGCGTTTCGCCGTCGCGGCGTAACCCGGAGGCTTCGAAAGCCAAGCGGTTTATGTAGTGTTACAAATCGGCCAGCGCCGCAGTACTTCCCCGCACCACTCCTCGGCTGTGCAGCGAAGCCACTCGTGCGCCTTTGAAAACACGCGCCACTATGTCGGCAACAAGTTGCGACAAAGCCGCGTCAGACGCTTTGCTCTCGCGCATTTCACAACTTCGGCGGCTGCCTGCGAGGCTCGTCTCCACGCTCTTCAAGGACACAGAGGCCCCGTCGATCGCAACGGAGTCCTCCTCTCTCCCCTCTCTCGGACTCAACGTGCCCGAGGCTATGAACGGCTTACTAACTCTGGAAAGAGTGTTGTGCGTGTTCCAGCTTGTTTGCGTTTCACCATTATCGCTTTTGGGTATAAATAGAGCTGCCCAAGCGTTGTAAACCATTCCTGTTAGAGCAGCGAATCGATGTTGTCGCTCTGCTCGAGTCCTGTATTGTAACCTCGCCCGTCGGGGCATTGTTCTTTGGCTTCGGCTCACCTCTCGCTATGAAGTAAACAGTTACGTTAGCCTACGGCTTCTGGACTTCTTCACGGCTGCAACAGCGGCTGGCCGCTCGCATCATACACGCTACCACTCGTATGTCGGAGGCCACGGAGCTCGGATCGGGTGCCCCCGCCCGGTCACAACAGTAGTCATAAGCGTTCGAAACGCGTGAACCGCTGGCGCTTGTCATACATCTCCCCGCTGTTTAGCGCAAGGAAAACTGTCGGTACATTTGAGGCATAATATACATAATTAACAGGCACCGCCCGCGTTCATTTAGTTAGGAACGCTGGTTTGGTTTTTACAATAGTGAGCGAGAAAAAAAAAGGGGCACTGCAACGTCGACACGTGTGGGAGGAAAAGCAAGCACAAAAAGAACAGAAATCCCGCTGGCGCAGTTTCAGGTAGGGGACGCGAGAGCACTGCGAAGGCGGGAAATTTGAATTGCATTGGGTGGTAGCACTGAGCGGATAACGGCGCTATAGCCCATTATGGCGAATCACTGCTCTGCACTTCCGACAGCTTTATTGAGTGGAGCGGCTTAATTTTTTTGTTCTAGCTTCGCTGATTCTGGGCAGCTGGTTTACGCGGTCGACACGCACGGGCTGGTGTTTACCAGCAGCGGAGTTGTCACTTCGGCGTTACGCTGCCGCGTGAAAGGAAATGGTTATTTGTTGAAGCTGCGCACATGGCCGGCCAGCCACCTACTCCAACGCTGCTACTGCAGCCTTTACGGTTCGTCAATATCTACGGCGTTGGATGTCAGTGCGTGCTGACATGCCTTGAGTTCGTGCGGCTTTCCTGTGACTCGCCAGATTGCTCCCTACCGGACTCCATCTTTTCAGATTCTCCACCGTTTCTACGAAGCGTGTGTGACCATGCGAGGTTTGTAGGCTCTCAAGGGACAGAAGTGCACGCAAGAACGTTCCCCTTCTTTTTTTGAGCCCTTTTATCTTTATTTATAATGTATCTTCCAGTGCAATAACGGCTCCTGTCTCGTGGTTACTCAGAGCACGTTAACAGTACCCCAGGAGCAGAACGCAGTCCGCCATTACACTTGGATGTGAGCATTTTGAAAAACCCTATTTTGTGGGGTGCACTACAGCCTTTTCGCCCTCAACTACGCAGGGAAAGGAAACTGCTACTGCATCTTGCACAGAAGCGAGGAATACTGGCAAGTGGTCTCTTATTTCTTAACAGTGCACGGGGCTATAGTGGAACAATAGTTCATATTTTAGGAGACTCAGAAAGCAAACGGCAAGGCAGAAACAAAAAACAATGTGCCAACCAAATTGACAGTTCGAGCTGTAGTGGTGCATGCTTGCTGTATTTGATTTTCTAGAAAGTGAATATAATTTCACGGGCGGTTCCTTCTCTTGCGTGTCCTTGCTACATTTTAGGCAACCAACAGCGGAACAATATTGCCTTGGATTTATGTTGTACCTAAAGCAAGGGATGACACTGTTAGACATCGCGGCACGTACAATGCGCAGGCCTTCTAGGGCTCCCAATTGAAACAGGGGTCTATGCACACCAAACAAACGCACAAGCCCATGGCACGTATTGGTTCAATTTACCCGCGCTAGCAGAACCCCTCAGAGCTTTCTTTGTCGACCGTGCACCCTCTGGTGCAGCCGACACTTTATCCGGAAAAAACTCCATCCATCCACGAAGGTGAACGCTGCAGTCCACCTGGCACATACCAAGCAGGGGGAGAACTGTGGGAAATTGTAAACAACCATTTCCCCGTGGCCCTCTCTGGCTTTTCCGCTAGATAGCCTTTCCGCGTGGTCTGACGTTGAGCTCTCTTCGTGTTCTTCTGCCAACAGCACCGCAGCAATGCAGAAACAAGAGTTTGAAAGACCCAGCTGGGGTCGGCAGAAATTCTTAACTAACCATCAGAATGGGAGAGACGTGGCCGGTAGCACCAGCTGGAACACGCAACATCGTTAATCGGAGGCCCGTGTTCGTACCGCTTCCATTGTATAAAGCACGACATCCGAGAGGCAGTGTCTTACAAGCAGCATTTACCTGTCACCAGACATCTCGAATTAATCAAGCTGAGGCTTCTCTTGTAGTGAGGACGATGTTCCCGCAACTACCCTCATATCATTCCCTATACTGTACTGCAATTATAGTGCAGCGCGACACAAAGAGCCGAACGCTTGCCTGTGCTTTGCAGTAAGTAGCCAAAGATTTGCCATGGAGAAAATTGGGCAGCAGTCACACAAAGGCCCATCATTGGTCGTGGTTGACGAAGCAGATGGCGGCTCCCAGATCGCGCAGTTCTACCGGGACCAAGTGGTGTTCATCACAGGAGGAACCGGATTCATCGGAAAGGTACGTTTCAGCTCATTTACGTTCCTGGTATAGTTTCGGGTCACTCTTTTGAAAAGCAGTACATAAACAATAAAATATTGTCGCAGAGCTGCTGTGTAATTCAACCGCAAAAATTTTAGAGTGAAAGTTCTTTACATCCCAATCGTGATTTTTACCTGTATCTGACCTCCGGCGCCAATTTTCATGTTGTGACCAACCCCAAATACCTTTCACCTGAATTGCCATGCTTTCCCAAGTAAGTGTTATAGCACTATAGTACTCGTGATTCCTCCCCTCCGTCTGCTCAGTCAGGGGCACCTAGAAGCCGTGGGTAAACAGTATTCTTTAGCGTCCACAATATCATGTACAATACAATATTCTGTACACCTTGCGTGTGCTAAGATTCCACAGTTGTTCCCTTCCTTTAGTCTGTTTGTAACTCTGCGAAACCTGAGCGTTTGGATACAACTGGGCCAACATAGTCGGGGCCAATTCAATACCAAACGTCCATGCTTCAAGGCTTCCACTGTCTGCATTTAGGGCTTTCTTTTCATGGGAAGTAGCGTAACTGTTGTAAAGGTTTCAATTTTACTCTTATTTCCCTCTGGACATGGTATGCATGCTTAATAGGCACGCCTAGTGCACAAGAAGATGGTCTTAGAAGAAAGGCCCATGAAAAAGTGCCCAGAACCAATGACCCCCTCAAAATATGGTCCGAACTTCAGTTTAGAAAAAAAAAAATGATCCTGAACAAATGCTGCGGGCGCTAAGATGAAAAAAAAAACCGTTCCAATAACAAAACAGTTCAAGGTGCGCCTGCTTTCTGCGAAATCAAGCTTACTGTAGTGTAATTGGGACTGAGCGGTGTGCACACACAAAAAAAAAGTTGCCCATGTTAGTTCATTTCATCAAGGTCTGCGTTTCTAAGGTTTTTTTGTTTTTTTTTGCGGGCTTAAACCGACGTTCATTTGTGCAAAGGACGCCCGAGACTGACGCATAGACAGAGAGAGAGAGAGAGAGAGAGAGAGAGAGAGAGAGAGAGAGAGAGAGAGAGAGAGAGATAATTATTTATTGCATAGTTCAGCTCCAACCTAGACAGGAGCTGGCTACTTCGAGCTTCGGACTAATAAAAGGTGCAATGTTTGTTTTAATAAAACCACGAGGTCAGAATGATTACATTTGAAAGGGCACAGGCTGAAAGATCACATGCGCGCTCAATAAACTACTTCCAATGTGCAGAATACATGCCAATAGCATGCATGCACATATACAGGGTGCCCCAGCTACCATGGAGCAATATTTATAAAAAAGAGCAATGGCGTTATTCGAAAAAACTTGGCGCATAATGTTTGCGGTACTGTGGAGAAGTGGACTGTATTTTTTAATAAGATTGAACTAATTAATTTTAATTAGTTATCTAATTCCAGAAACTCTCCTAATCATTAGAGTTTACGAGTCACTTGTAGGCACCCGCGAGAGGCATCTAACTGCGGTATTTTCAGCGACGAACTAATTGCGTACTCATTTATTCTGACTGATAAAGAACCCCCGCGAAATATGACACAATAGGTACAATGACACAATAGCACAATTGGTAGCTGCACCGCGCGCATTATGCGGAGGATGTGGGTTCGATTCCCGCTTCCGGAAAAACGGCGGATTTTTTCTCGGCTTCTATTTTCACTTGTTTATCCCTGCATAGCAAAAATGACGATCATGACTTATTCGGCACTATAAAAAGACTGTCAAACGCCGGAAAACAGTGGCAATAAGAACCGCAACTTTGACACATATACATATTCGTTTATTTAACACATCGCAACATAATGAAAACAACCTATAAATTAAAATTCGCGTTACCCCTGTCTTCCTCTCCAAAAATTGCCACTGCCCATTTGTGAGAAATGACTGCAGGCATAAATAAACTAACATGAATTTTTCGCCGAAAGTATAACGCTTAGCAGTAACCCCTCAACATGACAGAAGATGTGCCCGCACTTGTCCGCAGCTACAGTGTGACCGCAGCTACAATGGCCCATGTGGCTAAGTCGCTGGGCTGTGATTGTAATGATGTGGGTTTGATCCCGGCCGCGGAGGCCATGCATGGCGGTGAAAATATAAAACGGCCATGCACTGAAATTTCGAAACCGTTGAATGTCCCAAGGGGTGAGAGTGATGAAATTGTTTCTGAAATAAAGGGGATAGAAAAGCAGATTAGAAAGAGAATCGGGTCAAAAAATACTGTAGCCGTCCACTTCGCCGGGCCTCATAACGCAGATACAGTGAAACCTTATTACCGTACCTGACAGGGACGCGAATAAATTACGTACTAACCAGCACTACGGCTTATCCGAATTCATTAGATTAAAGGGAAACCGAGTCGGGGATTCGGTTTAACTACGTATAAGAAGAAATTACTGCTTATCCGGGTACGGTTTAAGGAGGTTTTACTGTATAGTGCCGGTGCGTAAAACTTAGTTTCTGAAGTTGAATTAGCAATTAATTCTGCCGAAAAAATAGTGTCCATTACGTACAGCCTACTCAGGCAAACTGCAGGGCGAAGGCCTCTCCCGTTGAGTTCCAACAGCTCCTGTCCTGCGCCGCTCGAGACCAGTGTTGGCCACCGAATTTTCGTATTTCATCCCTGCGCTTTGTTATTGGCCTTGCCCTTCTTATAGACTTATCCCTTGGTATCCACTCTCTTACCCTAATGGTCCACCAGTTGTCGGTTCGTCTTGTTACATGGCCAGCCCAAGTCTATTTCTATTCCTTTACTAAAACTTTATTGCAAGTGAGTTTCACCAGTGCAGACTTCAAAAAGATTAGCAAGATAAAATGACACATAAAAGTAAATTTCTATGCACGCTCCCGTCATTCTAGAAAATTAGTTCCTACCCATAAACCCTATTAGTTCCTACCCATTAGTTCCTACCCATAAACCCTGAATTCAGGATAGACGTTCTTGAAGCAAAATTGCTCGCCTGGTTCAAGCTTTCAAAAAGCACATCACTTCGCCACTGAAATCTCAAAGAATATAAACTCAAAGCAAAGAAGCGAGCTTTAAATGCATTGTCGCTGTTTAATAAAGAATGCATTCTCAATTTTTTTTTTAAATCTGACTTATTTTGTTAAGTAATCGATCGTCATTTGGCTTCGAAGCAAAATTGCTCCTGCATTATCTCGTGGATCCGGATTAAAGATATATTTACAGTAGTGCATAATTACAGAGGAAAAAACAGCTGACCCCTTGGCTTTCTTCCAACTTTATAGAGCCTTTGTTCCTACTTTGGAGTTGGAACCGTTTGTTCCAGGAATTGTTGCTCAGGGGCCATTAGTTCTGTAGCATTAGTTCTCAGACTCAGCTCCGCAGACACTTGTTACTGGACTATTACTTCCAGTGGCATTTTTTGGGCGAACGCGCTGAGCAACAGCTCCGTAACAAGGCGAAAAATGTTACCGCATCCAGTCAATCTCTTGTTCATCAGAAAGTATGGTTTAGGTCGTTGGCAGTTTGTCAAACTTAATTGAAAGCCAGTTTCACCCCTGTGCGTTCGAAGAAAAACCCTTAAAATATCATAGGAAGTAGCTGAACACTGCCGCCGTCCTAGACAAAATGTCTCACTGCAATTCTGAAATTATAAATTTATGCGGTCTAGTCAAAGAATGATGATAAACCGTATGGCTTGTCCAAAATACCTGCAGAGATAGTGCGTGTTCAAGTGTCTCCTGAGTAGTGACTGATTTCGGGCTCATCAAAAACTCCCACGTTTCAGGTCCTACTGGAAAAACTGTTGCGGTCTTTTCCTGGTATCAAGGAGATCTACCTTCTTGTACGACGAAGGGAAGAAAAGGAACCCGAGGCCAGGATCAAAGCATTGCTTAATTCTCAGGTAAACAACTGAAATAATATACTGCCACATACCGGTATCCGGAAATATTGAGACTGGTAAGCCGAAGTTCTTCAAAAGTCAGTAAACGTCGAATCAGGTTAAAGCCTAGTATGCGTAGGATATGTATAGAGTTTTTTCGGCCAATTTACGCCATTTTAATGAGAGAACAGAGGTGCAAAAAACCGTTTCCCTAGTGCCATTCTTCTCACAAGTTCCGTGGGCTAATCTATGACAAAACACGGGAACGTCCGAACGCTAATTATACTGGATGGCTAGCTTGTTTACAACCGCATAGCTGGAAGGATTCCGGCGACCTGTACCGGCTAGTCGGTATGGAAGCATTGCTGCTAGTGTCGCTATCTCAGTTGACCGTCACCGCTTAGAGTACGAATTCCGAATGCAGCAGCCTTGTTCCAGAATGCTCCCTCGACGACCAACTAAGCTGTCGAGACTCACTCTCTACAGCGCCTTCAAGCTCGAAAAAAATTATTGTAAAATATTTCCGTATGTTTGGGCTCAATATCACCTGACGAGTCAATTCAAAGGCGTGAAAAACATCTGAAAAAATTTACGGCTACAACTTCCATATTGCAATAGCTCCTGTTTCTGCTTCTTGCCTCCATGGCTGTACGACGTCCCATTCCGCCATTCGTCTATAAGTACAGTTGAACCTAGTTATGACGATCACGGATATAGTGAATTATCGGCTATAGCGAACTAAATAAAAACTTTGGTTGATAGTGCTTTATTTCGATGGCACTTATTCTTTTATAAATAAATTGAAACCAAACCATGAGAGCACCGCGATATCGGATATAACGAAGAAATATTTGACCAGGAGGCTGAGAAGCTACTTCTGAAAACCCCCCGTAGACCGAAACTCCAGAAGTATAAAGACCATTTTGTTCATGGACACTGGGAAAAATTTCATGCTGGTCAGGGCTGTGAGTAGCCACCAGACGAAGATCACATCCTTCATCACATAAACAAGGACGCAGGTCTGTTTTTTCAAGTGAAATTATTTCTGTTGTAATTTCACGTACTCATGTTCCGGTTCATTGAGCTTGAAATGCAACAAGAAGAAAGGTGAGGGTTACCTTGGTCGTAGTGGGTTCGAAGCCATAAAAAAGGCATTTTTGTATCAAGCGTTTTTGCGTGAGCCTGATTGTCGATTGGTTGTAGACTATTTTTACTTCTACTGCTATAACGAATATCGGTTATAACGAGCTAATTTACAGTCACGATACTACTTTGTTATAGCGAGGTTCCACTGTATACGTCAAATACTTCGTTGTTTCTTTTTACTTTTACGCGTAACTAAGATATCCCAATAATTTTTCCCTCTTCCGGAATCAACTCATTTTTTTCAGCTAACCCTGCCCTCCCTAATTTGCATTCGCTTGAAAGGGATGCTCACGATCTCCACATTCAACATACGCCAAGGCTGGGGTACAAAATAACCGAGGTGCACCCCTGAAACTAATTTTAATTATGGGGATTAAAGTGTTGAAGCTGGGCAAGTAAGACGCGCCATTGTGGTGGGCCCCGGATTAATTTTCACCTCGGAAAAATCTCGACGCATTGACGGTTTCGCTGTTCGTCTCAATCTGAAAAGCGGCCACCGCCGCTGGGCACAAACCCGCGTCGTCCTTGGCGCTGGAATAAATCAACCGCTCTTTTCGCACTATGTTTACACCACTTTCGTTTTTTTACCGCTGGCGAGATTGGCATAAATGCACCCCATGTTTATGAAACACATCCCTGCAACTGCACTGTCAAATCACGTCGTTTACGTGAGGGGAGAACTTGATGGCATAAACAAATTCTTTTGTATCGTTGAGATGTATACTTATTCGCGTTAGAATAGCTTCTTTTTACGCTGCTTCTTTCCCTTTCAGGTGTTTGAGCGTGTCAAGAAGGAGCAGCCGGGTGCCCTGGAAAAAGTGAAGGTGGTGGCAGGAGACCTCACCCAGCATAACCTCGGGTTAACAGCGACCGACCAGGACACTTTAGCCGCAAAAGTTTCGGTGGTCTACCACGCAGCTGCAACAATCAATTTCAACGCGCCTCTCAAGTATGCCTGCCATAAAAGCTGCCTTCTGTGCAGTATAGATACTTGTGTACACGGAGTTCACATAGTTGAAGCTGAAGAGAACTTTTACACGCCTGCATAGACTGAAACCTATAGTTTCGTTATCTTGGCGGTTTCCGCTGTATTATAGCAATTGGTAATAGGGTGTTCCTTTTGAGAGCATTTGAATCTGTCGATAAACTTCACGAACAAATGAGGAGCTGTAAATAGTTTCTCTTGCCCACGTCACTACCTGATGGAGAATTTTGGGTGACGGGAGAACAGGGGGAACATTTGAAATGTATATTAATGTGTTTGTAAAAAGCGTTTGCATGACATTAGCTTATCTTTCAGCGTTGCGGTGATTGTTTTGGCACTGTGTCGTGTCCCGTGGGAAACGGCGTGTTGGTACATAATCGAAGCAAAACAGTGCAAAAAATACAAAGACACAGCGAGGACGACAAAGAGTGCGCTGAACTATCAACTGGTTTTATTGTGAGCGAAGCACAATTTATAGGTAGTGGTCAAAACAAAGATTTATCCGCGCAGGCGTAGAAAAATTAGTTCTTTCTCAGACAAGATGATACAGGTCATGCTGATGCATGCCTCACCACGCGTTAAAATTTCATTAGGATTCAGCAGTTTGACGTGACAGCCGTGTTTGAAACTTCCTAATGATGAAAATGTGTTGCAACTCCTGCGAAGAGTTCTTATAGTTAAAACAATGGCTCGCCAGGAAGCCTTCCGCATCTTTCCCCTCCGGTGTACACACGGTACCACACAAACTGATAAAAGTAGCCAAGAGGTATGACGTGGATGTTGTATCCTCTGCCCCTCAGAAGCTTTCTAAGATCGGCAAAATGACTGACCCGGGGGCATCCCAGTAAATTCGCTGTGGGACAAAATGCTTCATTCGCAATAAAACCAGTTGATAGTTTAGCGCAGTCCTTGTTGTCCTGGCTCTGTCTTTGTCTTTATTTCGCTGTTTTGCTTAGACTGCGGCAGACACGTTTGGAAATATTCTTCCCTGTTTTATTTCCAAGCAATTTGCGACTTGCCCTTTTCTTTCAGGCGGGCAGTTACGGTGAATGTTAGGGGTACACAGCAAGTTCTGGGCTTGTGCAACAAAATGTCAACCCTACGTGTAAGTTTTCCTCTGTTTATCAGTCGGTGTCACATTTCTTGGTTGACGCTTTTGTGCAGTTATTTTCTCTGATTCACGCATGCCAGATAATTCTTGTTTGAGCTGTACATAATTCTGTAGACTGTACAACATTATGTACAGTCATGGAGAAATGAAACGCGTTCACGAAAATATGAAACAGAACACAGAAATAGCGCGATTTCTTTCCATGCAGATAAAATTGGCGCGTAGCCTAATTGCACTAACAAAGTTGGGAAATGCGGCGTTCCAAATATACCACTATCGAGCCATTATTCGACCTCAACGAAGAGTAGTTCACTGGGAAGCAGAATACCTCTAACTCAGCCAGAAAATTTTCGTGTTCGCATCAGCACAAAAGTCCTAGGCTACTACTGGCTACACAAAGAAACATCCCAGGCTACTATTGGCTACTGACTAGACGAGGGCTGCACTCACTACTGGCACAGCCAAGGAGAGCCCGTCGTCTTGCCGTCTAAGCTACACCCACGCGTGGAGACGGGGACAGAGGGTGGTTTGAATTCAGTGTGTGGGGAGGGGAAGGCCACTTTGTGGAGGCGACACATGAAACAAGAATGAGGGGGAGGCAGTGACAGATATGACGCCATAGCCGCGCGTGCCGCCCTACTCCTCACCTTTCGAAAGACGCTCCTCTCCGTTTTGTTTCGCCAACGCAGCTGCGTTAGCACGCCGCCCCCGCTAATCCCAGGTATCGGCTGACAGAATCTCTGGTTTCAGTCTTTGTAGAGCCACGTGTGTGTGCATGCTAACTTAACATACACCTCCCTGTGTCAAAAGATTTAAATTTGCAGCCCTAAATTTTGGCAGTTATGGCATAGGGCAGATATCATCGGCCACTAAATCTTGAGAATACTGGAGGTCGAACTTTTGTGTTTGGATAGAAACCAACAACCATGGACTGCAACTGCTTTGATACCCTGCACTGGACGCGGCCCATAATTTTTTTACTGAATGTCCTCCAAGAGAACTTGGTTCAAAAAGTTTATGCTAGGGGTACTTTTTGGTACTCTCATGGGACCCCGGCAACAATACAAATGAGTTTCCCTACAAATCAGTTCTACCGTGCCGGGTAATCTGCTAATGTGTATTCAACAAACAACGTAAACATAATTAGTGCTTGGAATGAAAATTCAATGCCGAAACTCAAAGTTTTAGCGTACCCAAATGTTCTCTAATTTTCAAATGGCAAAATTACCGGAAATATGTGGAGCCCGTAAATAAACCGTTTTACTATTGCGTCCATCTAATTCTAGTACGTGGCTTATAAAGTGATTCTATGATAGTACATTTCTTTTTCTAGGCTCTTGTGTATGTATCAACCGCATACATCACCAGCGAAAAACTTGATGCACGTGAAGTAATATACCCCCCACCTGCGGATCCTTCCCAAATAATTGCAGCTGCTGAGTGAGTACATTATCACCATCATTAGCCTATCTACGCCCACTGCAGGGCAAAGGTCTCTCCCATAGATCTCCAATTATCCCGGTATGGTGCTAACTGCCGCCAATTTATCCCTGCAAACTTCTTGATCTCATCTACCCGTCTAACTTTCTGCCGCCTCGGGCCACGCTTGTCTTCCCTATAGGAGATCCACCCTGTTACCCTTAATGATCAACGGTTATCTTGTCTTCGCATTACATGCCCTGCCCACGTCCATTTCTTCTTCTTAATTTGTACGAATACACGTTACTACACGTCGTTGCATTACATTTGTCATTGACAGTTGATCACGCGTTAGACAGTTTTTGAACTCCAAATATTTCCGAAAGTTCAAAATAACTGCACCCTAAAGACTACACCTTGGCAATCCCAATAAATACCTCGCTTAGTAGTCTGCGTTACTTACAGGTGGATGGATGACAAGATGTTGAACGCGATCACTGGACTACTCCTCGGCCAGTATCCGAACACTTACACCTTCTCAAAGGTTCTAGCTGAATCTCTGCTGCTTGAGGCGCAAGGAACGCTTCCAGTGGCTATAGTCAGGCCTTCCATTGTGACGGGGTCTTGGAAAGAGCCCTTCCCGGTAAGACGATATGCACCGTTTGCGAGCAATAGAGACAACAGCAACCAAGAACACGTTGTCATAGAAATAATGCATGCAGATATGGCTGAAAACATTAGAACTTATCAACTGCTACTGGAGTGTCAATTGCTACTGGAAGCATTTAAGCCAGGATAGATTAGAAATCTATGAGGGATTGTACAAACAAAATGTAATTATCATTACCAGGGACCTAAACAGCTTCACCCTACGTCAGGGTCCAGGTTCAGCACCCCTTGAGGAAACGTTTTCAAGTAAACAATGGATCATTCGAAGTATACTCTTTTGAATGACGCAACTACGACTACAAAGGGAGTATAGTGTTGAATGACTCAATAATTATATTTTTACTTGTCGTCGAAGCCGCAAACAGCTCTCTAGGGAAAGCACACCGTAGAACATGGGTAGCGATTCGGCGAGCTACGTTGAAAGAAAGAACACTTCCGAGCAAGGGAAGGATTGAGCCACGTTTGGAGAATTTGTGAGAGGCTTGGAAAGTATAATTAATTTTAGTGTTGCATCACCACATCAAATTTCATAAGTTGTGACACCAAAAATATCCGAATAAGGGCAGAAATTCCTTTAGCTAATCGACACGTATTTGAGCTTTTAAGGAGGACATGACCTAAACAAGCATTGTGAGCAGAAAAATACGAAGACAAAAAGAAACAAAAGAAAAAAAAAGAAAAAATTCTGCAGGGTGCTTCACAATATGGCTAGCAGTTAGCCGCCGAGATTGTGGCGGGTACTATAAGTACGACCTCAGCATTTCACAGGTATGGCAAAAACTATGGCGCCTGCTGTCCGAACTAAACCGGAACACGGATCTGCCGCAGATAAGCTAAATTTACGTGACTGCTTAAAGTATGCCGTGGAAAGCAGATGTTGAAACTACTGTTTGAAATTATAACAGTTGAAGTGAAAATTAGCAGACGCATGCAAAGGACCTGCCCTTAAACGAGTAGCTCGGTAGAACCGCACTGCCCCAGTAAGGCCTTATCGGGCTTCGTACATTCTTCTTTTTCTTATAGCATAGAAATGTGGTATGGATGTCCTGAATATTCTGTTGCCTTTGCGAATATAAAAAAAAAATTGAATGCTTGCTAGAAATGCGTTCCCGGCAACGCGAAAACTAACTTCTTTCTTGTTAATGTAAATTGTTTTCTTCTTTTGTACCCCTTTCTCTAGTTACCCTCAAGTGAGGGTTACGTTATTTATAATTAAATAAATACATAAGCACGCAACACAAAATCTGTTAATGGCTAGAGATGAGCCATGCTACAAAATATCAAATGTATAAAAGGATTCGAGAAGTCAAAAGTCACTGTAGAAGTTCGGTTCATTCAAAAGACTTCTCTGTCCCAACAGTCACAACCCAACAAATAAGCTGGTGATTATGATGATGATGATGATGATGATCCAAACAACAATGGTGCCAATTTCGACACAAACTTCGAAAAATTACACCAGAGTACAACAAAAAAGTATCAAATACTGGCACCTCACCAACCCTTTCCTTGTCCAGCTCTAATCACGTCCCGAGGATTTGTTTGCGCAGTTACCGACTGTGGACAGGAGGCATCGCAAAGAAAAAATGACAGGATAATTCGCCATACTACTTAAATGCCAACGTGCAGTTCGCAGCGGTAACTATGTTTCTACTGTTTTTTGCATAGTGCCATGACCGTATACAAACATTTACCGTGTCCATAGGCTTTCGTTTATAACTTCAACGAGACAGGAGCCGATTTGAGGGAATCTGCAAATGTTTATATGTTTAATCTAAGGGAGGAACAATCAGCGATGCTGCCATAGGGACTAGTTGGTATATGATGAAACTTCGTTCTCAAGAAAGCAGTTGATATTTTACGCTGGTGTTGTGTATGCCACCTGTGTATTCGTCGAATTTTGTGATCACCCGGCTGAGGGAACAATGTTCCCAATATAAAACCAGATGATATATCGAATGCATCTCAGTGACGTCTTCACTCGTAGGTCAGAAAACAGTGTAGTAGAGGGCGGAGGGGGAGCGTAGGCGCGGCACATTGTGGCCCTTCTGATACATTTTGTTGCTTACCAACTTGTGTGGCCGAAAGTTGTATGAAATGAGATATACTAATACGGTACAACTTGTCTGGGCACGTCAGTGTCATTTTAATGCGAGACTGTATTGCGCGCATGACCATGCCAGCGATTTTTACTTTCAGGGCTGGGTGGACAACTATAACGGCATAACGGGGACCATAGTGTCGGTACGTTTTATTTACACATTCTTGAATATGAATGCGCACATTTAGATTTAGCGGCAATTCATTTTAGTGGAGACCGAACATTTTCTTGTGGAAGGTAGGTAGAGCGCTCGCTCATATTTGGTCCATATTTTTCCGCAGTGTGGTCTGGGGCTGCTAAAGTCATTCATAACAGAAAAGGATGGCATTGCCGACATCATTCCTGTGGACATAGTGGCTAATACACTCATTTCTGTTGCCTGGCACACTGCTACTACCAGGTAAATTGCCACAATGGCTTCATATTTATTTATTTATTTATTTATTTATTTATTTATTTATTTATTTATTTATTGCACGTAAGTGGTGACATATGGCTAGGCTAACCTCGCTTTTATCATTACATGCAATAACTCGCTCCAGCACCCGTAAAATTAGCAGAGTATTTAACAATAGTAAGGCGTACACTGGAATACGCAAGCATCATATGGGACCCTCATCAAAAAGAATTAATTAAGAACATCGAGTGGGTACAAAGAAGGGCGGCTAGATTTATTCTTAAAAAATATTTTCGTAATGATTCTGTAACACAGATAATAATAATAATAATAATAATAATAATAATAATAATAATAATAATAATAATAATATAAGCTTTATTCAATGTTTTATATACATGATATATTTACTGCCACACCTAAGCACGCAGTGCTTGTGAGTGGGCAGGCAGATCAGAGGCGCAGCGACCGTGCGATAACGCAAAAAAAATTGAAATAAAAAAAAACAAGGGGAAAAAAATAAAGAATGAAAATAGATCCATGTATGCCCTCAAACAGCATTTCATCCCTTAGAAAACACTGCTAGTGAAACAAAATCAGCAACAAGAACAGTAATGCCGAAAAAAATTACACAATACCGATATCACAAATATACAGCGGCGTACGACACAATTGACGCATATCAATGTATGCTGCACTAAGAGCAGAAAACATAACGTCATAGCTGCAAGCAAACAAACAAGACAATTTTTGCATAAAGAATGAACCAGGACGGTAAAGAAAGAAAGGGTAGGCAACAATTCGCAAAAATATGCGAGGGAGGGAGAGAAGAAAAAAATTACAAAAGATTACAAAAGAGATATACTGACTTGTATACAGGTAATTGCCATGATGCACAATAATGCCACACTGATGAAAATGTAGATCACAATTTGTGCAACCCAACCGCGACAACCACAATGCATTGAAATGGGCCGCGAAGTTCTTTTTTCCACTATAGGTCTACTTAAAAATCTAGACACCAGTTTTTCAATTGCTTTTTTACTTGCTTAAGACTGGTTAAATTAAAAAGTTCTACTGGGACCGAGTTAAACATGGAAGGAACATAATATTGTCTATTCCTTTTCCCATAATTCGTAAAAATTCTACGTATGTGAAATCGTTCTGTCTGCCTTAACGTTCTAGCTTTAGCTACAGGCATTTTGAATTCCACGAGATAGTAGCGCGTAATAAAGACGGTATAACGAAACAACTCACCAAGATTTAATATTCCCATTTCATTCATTATATCTGTTGTTTTCTTTTCATGCAGGCTTGTAGCATATACCATGTTCCTGACGATTTGGCGAACAAGCTTATTTATCTTTTCCTGTTTAGTTATTGGGCAGCTTCCGTACAGAGTTATGCCGTAGCTAAGAGTGCTTTCCGCAAGTGACTGGTAAACACGATATCGTGTTTCTATATTAGTGCCGTCTCGCAATTCATACATGTAGGCAGATATTGTCCTCAGTTTTTTACAAACGTGATTTATGTGTTCATCCCAGTTAAAAAACTCGTCTATGCACAAACCTAGATATTTTACACTTGGACTGTACTCTAAAGTCGAGCAAGAACAATCATTACAGTTTTCTAAGTGTAGAAATACCTTTCTGTTCAATTGAATTTGCTTATAGGGGCTTCTAATGCAAAGAAGTTTTGTTTTGGCTTTGTTAACGTGTATGTAGTTCTCAAGCATCCAATGAAGTACTTTGCTTATACAGTCGAACACGGATATATCGAACTCCACGGGGATCGCGAGGTAGTTCGATATATTAAAAATTCGATATAAAAACTATGGGCTCTGAGACCTCACCTATGGGGGACGATCACTTACCGATCGTCGCATTCAAGAATGACAACTAATTCCGCACTCACGACGCAACAGGACGCTTTATTGCCGTGAAAAAAAATCGCTGATCTTGGCCTGCTTCTTCGTCCTGGAAATAAAATTAGAGAAGCTAGTCTCGATCTTCTCGAGGCTGCACACCTAGAAAATTCCAGCAGTACGCTGCGCCTTCGCACACCATGCACATCACGCACGCAAAAGAAGACCAGCGCGCACGTACCACAAGAACTTTGAAGGTAACAATTCCAAGGCTCTCTGAACGGACTCCAACAAAGCGCTCGCGATGGTCATCTCCGAGAGAAACAGTGATCTCCGAAAGGTGCGGGACATCTCGCCAAACAGCAGCAACAACAGCAAAATGCAAAAGAAGGAGGCCGCCAGCGCCTTCGTTCCCTCTTCCCTTTCCCGAGACGACATCGGGGGAAGACAGAGCCAGAGAGAGAGAGAAAAAAACCCTTTTTCGGCAAGCCGGGGAACGTACGTAGCCGCAAAACAACAACAACAAAAAAAGGACGTGCGCAGTCCGGGCATCCCTACCTCGCATTGTCACATTTTCCGAGCGTTCGGGCTCGTGTGCCTAGAGAGATTTAGCAGACCGGGCTCCGTCCGCTAACGCTACGGCGGCCGGTAACAGGGCCCGACTGGGCAAGCACAAATACGTTCTGGTAGGGGGGATTAGTTCCGCGAGCCAGTCTTCGTCATGCCCGCGAATTCCTCCACATTCTCCTCAACCTCAATCGGGGGTGCAACGACCGCCGAAGAGCACCTTCCAGCTCGCGCGGTATTCGATATACGCAATGTCGGGAAAAATACGGTTCGATATAAACGTACGAATTCCTATACTTTTACACGGAATATTCAAGGGGATAATTTGTGAGTTTGATATAGACAATAATTCGATATAGCCGTGTTCGATATATCCGTGTTCGACTGTATCCTTTTGAAGAGCTTCAACGGCATGTTCGTACAACGAATGTTCAAAAACTAATGCTGTATCATCAGCATGCTGATACAGCCTGGACGAAAGAGATAAATTGTTAATGTCGTTCGTATAAATATTAAAAAGTAAAGGGCTAATTGTAGAGCCCTGTGGAACCCCATTTTTAATTAGTAATTTTCCGCTCATGGCATTTCCTATTCGAACAGATTGGTACCTTCCCGTAAAGTAGTTCTTGAATAATTGGCTATATTTTCCTCTGAATCTCATGTGTGCTAATTTCTGTAACAATATGGCTCGGCTGCAGGAACTAAATTTACTGCTGCAGGATCTAAATTTACTGCTGCAGGATGCTGCAGGAACTAAATTTACAACCCCTCCTAGACCGCCGTCGCATAGCCAGACTTAAATTCTTGTTTTTGCTCTCCCAAAATACATTTAACTTTGATGCAGAGCAGTACCTAAGCCTACGAAGTGGCCGCCCCAGAAAATATCTAGTTCCTCAATGTCGTGTGAGCACATACGCATACTCTTTTACCCTAGAACAATAAAAGAGTGGAATGTATTACCGGATGCTATACGTGGTTCTCCAACTGCAGAACATTTTGAAAACAATGTTACAAAATATTTTCTAAGTGAATCTTCGTGAACGGTGATACCTTTTTTTTTGCGTATGTGTGCCTGTGTTCTATTGTAAATTTGAATGTATTTGCTGTAACTTGTCTCATGTACGTTGTAGGATGTAGTATTGTGAAGTGTATTTTGTGATGTATGTGATGTAGCATGAAAGTTGCAGAATGTAGTATAATGATGTATTCTTTTTGTATCGGCTATGCATTTCTTCTTTACGCTTGACATGGCGGTTGTTATGTCAGTTTTTTACCCCACACCTGTAACGGCCCCATATGCCAACAGTACCTGGAAATGAAAATGCATTCTCTCTCTCTCAACACCAAGCAAATAGAAAAAGACTGGTGCTCAATATCCAAGCTTACTTTTGTCATTGATTAGTAGGGCAGCGGAGCAAAAACAACATCAAAGCATAAATTTTTAACACCAACCGGTGCTACACTATTTTATGAGACAGATCGTATGCGAACTTGAGTACTTGAGCTTTAAGCTGGTAAAGGTGAAAAATCTATGGCGCACCTACGCTTTCTTTCATGTGCGAGAATTTCTTAGCATACCATCTTGCTGAGTTGCATGTCCATGAGTTTATTCTCACTGAGTTTTGTTGCTGAGTTCAGTGTTACTTAATGTACGATGTCGTAAAAGGAAGCAAGAAGAAGGTTTTTTTATGAGTGCTCTAAGCTGTGACTAGCAGTGTGGAAAAGTCAGCTTTGCAGAGATGAACTTTCACCCGAGGTTGTCCCTGTACGGTCAACTTCAGTACTTCGCCCAAATGCGTTCCTGGGAAACAATTTTTCAGAGGCAGTATAAGCATCCTTATATTTAGATATGAAAACCCTATGAACGTTTATTCGCAGACAGTTTTGCCAGTGCCGGTCGGTTACCGAAGTTCGCTGACGGAAATCTCGGGACGCTCCGTTTTTCGCCAACTGAACAGAGTAATGCACAAATGATACTCACATATTAGGAGGTCAGAGAAAACTACGCCGGCGTGTGTAGTGTAGTGTACGGCGAACTCAACGTGCCTTCTGGCAGCGTGCTCACAACCGCACTTGCTTCTGCAAATGAATCATGACCAGCAGCTGCTTTGGGCATTCGTGATAATCAGAAAACACAAAGGTGCCTTTTATAATTGCTCTTACAGTCAGTCGGGGCGATGCCAAGGTGTTAAAACTCTCCAGATAACTTTTATTTGACCCGTACGTGCTGCAGTTTCTCTTCGGGTTAGCGTAAAATGCTGGCGTTGCAATTACGTTTTACAAGGCTAGAACTTTTCTTCTTCTACACCTCTTCTTTCCTCGAAATCATAGAATAACATGGCCTAGGCTTGCACTTGAATACATAAATACACAACGAGTAATTAGGTCTAATAACGAAGAACTGGTGCTACAACGATATCCCCTTAAAAATAAAGCCTGCCGGCAGCAGTGCCTGGATGAGCTCGTTCAGAGCAGCCGAACCGATAACGATCTTTGTTGGATTGTCAACCAAGATCGCTAACGACAAGACAGGTGCGAATCCGTTCCGCAGGTAGGGCGCCAATGCCTCGCCGAGTCCGCGCATTCGTTCCGGTCAAGGGCGACCTCCTCGCCATCACCGCGCGCGCATGCGCAGTCGGGTCCCGGTAACCCGCCACCGTAGCGGGAGCGTACGCTAGTCGCTATCCGTTTCATTCGCAAGTGTCATATTTCTTTCGATGAGTTGATGCAAACTGCGTCGTAACTTAAGTGAAGCGCTGCCTTTATCGTCTGCGCATTCAGAATAATGGCCGCACTGCAGTGCGCGCTGTACCGATAAGAACGCTGCGAACATGTCCACCACGGCGCGTGCGATAAACTGAGGCCGGCGTGTTTGTGTATGTGTGTATGTGTGCAGGCCGCAGCACGTGAAGGTCTACTACTCGACCAGCGGCGCCTTGCAACAACAGACATGGGGCGAAGTCACCGCGATGATCCAGGCAATGATTGTGCGATACCCTCTGCCTAACCTGACGCGCTACCCCAAATTTTACGCCACCAACAGCCCGCTATGGCACAACGTCACCCTTTGGCGCCTCAACTATTTGCCCGCACGTGTTGGAGACCTAGGCCTGAAACTGATTGGCCAAAAGCCAAGGTTTGTAACTGCAACCTCCAGTACGGCAAGCCTTGCAGCAACGGGATATGGTGTCAGTATATAGTCTGCGAGTCCTTCAGTCAGTGGAAGACCGGGCTCTGGAATTAGATGGGTGATAGAGGTTGTTCGGCCTGTGATCGCTTCAATAGAAACTGTTGGTTCAATGAGATAATAGGGCACTCAAGCCTTTTAACCCTAGTTGCGTTGAAGAATTAACCCAGGAGAGAATCTGTAGTTTACACTGCGGTCTCCTGTTAAGCAAGGCTTTCCTCGCCAACATGCCGGCACAGCAAATCTCCGGTAGCTCATTCTTAATGAGTTTAGCTTATATTTATACTAAGGTGTTAGACTTCCCAGTAAGTCGGTAGTTCGGTGCCCTTGTCGTCGTAACTTAGAGATGGCAGATACAACGGCCGACGACGCAAGGAAGAGATAAAAAACTCTGTAACTAGCGCGAGATTTGTAATGAAGCTCCTAAAAACAATGTGAAGTAATTCGGTTTAAATTTGAGTATAGATGAGAATCAGACCCATGGAACTCTTGTGCCCGTCGCTCTGCTAATTTGCTAACGTCAGCAGTGACGGCACGCTTCAAGCCCAAAAGATCAAAGGTATTCTAAATCCGTGTAAACGGTGCGGTAACAAATGTGACGTTGTCATGTGACATCATTGTGCTAGATCACGAAGTGCTACAAACAGTTGCAGGGTGTTTGTTTTCCCTCTTCTTCCGCGCTTCACAACAAGTGAATTACGGCGATATATTTCGCTAAAACAACAAATGGGAGATTGTAGAAGATAAGAACGAGGGGGACGCTCATGCGGTCCTGCCATCATTCCCCTTTTAACAGCAGAGCTGTTTAAGATTGAGGGGGGCCTGCGGCGTTCACAAAAAAAAATACCAAGAAAAAAAAGCTACAGCACGTGAGCGTGCTCCTCGTGACAAGCGCCTGGCGTCGTTCAGGCGAGCGCGTGGGCTCGCGCCACGCGAGGAGCTCCCAAAAATACCCCCAAAAATGGCCCAGCCTGCACTAAAGGTGCAAGGCTGAGGAAACAGCAGTGCTGGCGTCCCCTCTCCCTTCGTAGGAGACCCGGCTGTTGCACCTCACACGAATTTCCCAACCTGCTGCTGAAAGTTCTCCACGACTGGCAGGCCCGGATCGTTTTGTCCGCAGGCTTTCACGTCTCTCCCAAAGTGGACCGCGTTAGAACCGCCGGCAACCGGCTTCGCGAGCTCGACGTCTGTACAGAAAACTCTGCGTCTGTGCTCCCCACTTCAGGTGCAACCGTACGTAAACTGGTGAGGAGAACAGCACGCAAGAAATCACGCCATGGACGTTTGGTGAGGTGTTCTCGAAGGTCGAGCTGGCCGACACCGGGCTCTCCTCACGAGGCGCACGCTCATGTACACTCGGTATTTTTTTTTTTCTGGTAACGTTGCACGGCGGAACTGAAAGCTTGAAAAGCTCTGCTGTTAAAAAAATTCCCCCGCATTTCCCCGAGGGGGAGAATGTGAAAGTGCGAATGCACGGTTGTCGGCCCGCTTGCGGCGCTTGCGCTCGGCCCCCGCAGCCCACCGCCTCGCCGCCTTCTCTTCTATCTCTTCCATCGGGTTTGTAGTATCACGTGTACACCACGCAGTTATCAAGCCGCTATAACGCCGCTGAGTCGCCAACGCACGCCGCTGACGACGTAGTTTGAATGCGTTAAAGATATAAGGCGCGTTACTCACACTGATATCAGCGTGGCGTCCGTGGCTTAGTCGGTAGCGCGTCGCGCTGCGGCCGCAAAGTCCTCGGATCGAAACCTGGCGCCGGATGCTGTTTCTTTTTTAAATATAGAGGAGCACTGCGGACGCCGACGCCGCCGCCGCCGCCGGCGGTGGATGGTTTGGGGTCGCTTATAAAGTGCATAATAACGAGCGCAGGTGAGCGTCCGTATCGCGAGGAGCGCCCGGCGTCATTCAGCTCGACCTTCTAGAACACCCTGGCCATCGTTAGTGGCGTGATCTCTCGCGTGCTTTTCTGCTCGCCAATTCATGTGTGTTCGCGCCTGAAGTGGGAAGCACAGAACAGCTAGCGCTACAGACGCCGAGTTCGCGAAGCCGGTCGCCACCAGTTCTAGTGCGTGCTAGCGCGGCACACTTTGGGAGAGATGTGAAAGCCTGCGGACAAAACGATCCCGACCTGCCAGTCAGGGGGAACTCTCAGCGGCAGGTTCGGAAATTCATGTGAGGTGCAGAAGACGGGTCTTTAACCAAAAAAAGGGGGCCGACTGCTGTGGTGATTTTCCAACGCCTTGCACCAGTAGTGCAAGCTGGGCCATTTTTTTTGTATCGTGTATGTTCGTGCTGTATTAAATAACTCTACGCCACAAATAGGTCCGTTTCGTTTCGACTACACAACGAAGCATCAAATACAAGTTCGGCCAATTCACTTAAACGCCCCTTCATTCTCATGCACCAAACAAACGGGTCAGTTTTCGTAAATGCTGGCGCCTCACAGGTTCGTGCCACTCTACCGTAAAGTCCGCAAGACCATGGATGTCGCCGAGTTTTTCACCACTCGAAGCTGGCTATTCCCATCGAACAACCTGGTGGCACTTGTAGATCACCTCTCTCCAGCAGACAAGAAGGTATACTTCCGGCAATTTTATGCACGAACAAGCATTTATTTTTCAGATAGCGTCTTCCTGTATGCTTCCCTGCCTAGCTTCTCCGCGGTGCCGTGGTGCATGTATCCCTTGACTTCCATCACCGTCTCGTGCATCAAGCGATTAAATATCTCTCTCGAATGCACGAGCACTCTGCACGCGTTGTTCTTTATGCAACTGTTCACAAAGCAAAGACGTCAAATTTAAAGAGATAGTCTTTCTTGGGCTTCTTAAACGCAAAAATGGTGGTATGTCTTTTATTCTATTGATTCAGCCACCCTGCCAAAATATAAAAAAAATCCTCAAAGAGAAGTTTATATAGGCAAAGCTTATCCAACCCACCAAATTTTGAAATACACTTCAAATTTGTCAATATTGTTGAGCAAACAAGAAAACATTAGGCATGTTTGCGGCAAAACAATAATACATAGAGGTATTTGCAGTGTTTTTTTATTAAAAATACGCGGCCGATTGATTTTTGCGAAACCAAATTAAAAAGTACGCGTTGAAAACAAAATTTTGGCCCGAAAACAGAAAGATAGCATGCGATGAGTCTAGACCTCGTGACGGCGTTCCAAGTTCTACTAGTAGCTGAAGGTTCTATTAAATGGCGTACATGCCGTGGAACGAGAGCAAATTGAATCGACTTTCACGAACCTCATTCATGCTCATCGTGGGAAGAGCGTGAGGGGGAATGGAAGATCGTAAGAGGTGCGCGTGGGACAGAATAAAATCATTTATGTGGCAGAGGCGGGGAGAAGACCATCCTTGTTCGACGGAATTTGCAGCGAAGTGAACACGGACGCGGCCACTTTTAACAGCAGAACTGTTTAAGCTTGAGCTTTGTCCGTTGGCGTTCGCAAAAAAAAAAATACCAAGAAAAAACCGGCTCGAGGCGCCCGGGCGCGTTAGGCGTTTCGTAGTCAGCACAGCCAAGTGGTGCATAGCCCCATCTAGGGGCATGTTTGAAGCTATACCTCCGTGCTATACTCGGTTACAAGTTAATACCGGCAACTGATGATGATGATGGTTGCTATTGGTTTCCCCTTTGAAGCGGGGTGATGACATGTCATCTTACCAAAAAAAACTAATATTATCATGCTTTACACTTTTGGTTTAATACTAGCACTGCTTAGGGCAGGCACTAAAGCTTATTAGGCCCGAAATACTTTCTTTTCCCTGTTACAGGTGGTAACTGTCCTAGGCAATATTCCCCTCTCTGCTTTTCGTCCACCAGCATTCTAATCTTCTTTTCGTCCCCTCGACAGCCTTGAAGTTAACTTCCTCTCTGATACCCTTAAATCCTAGGGCTTGCGGAAGCCCAATGTTCCCTTCATGTAGATTTGGATGGATACCCTCACATTCTAACACTATGTGCCGCATAGTTTCTGTTTCTTTTCCGCAGACCACACATACCCCATCATTTTGTGAATACTTCCCCACAAAACTCTTAGTCCGCAGGCAACCTGCTCTAGCCTCAAAAAGCAAAGCACTGCCGTGGGAATTATCGTAGAAATTTTCCTTTCTGATGTTCATTTTCTCAGCCC
This sequence comes from Haemaphysalis longicornis, assembly GCF_048455015.1. Lineage (NCBI taxonomy): Eukaryota > Metazoa > Arthropoda > Arachnida > Ixodida > Ixodidae > Haemaphysalis > Haemaphysalis longicornis. The sequence continues at coordinate 72,911,549 of NW_027526335.1, read as the reverse complement.
TGTACATCTCTAACGACGTTTTAGCTTCCATTTTTTCCCTCCATTTATTCGTTTCAATCTGCCTTGCCTCTTTTTTGATTACCTTGGCTGTTTTGGATTCTCCACTGTTCTTTCCGTATTTCATCGTTAGCCTTCTGGTCTTTCTTAACCACTGCGTGTCCACGCTTTTCAAGTATAGGTACCTAAATACCTTAGCTGCCCACCTTCGTTGATCCATTGCCCTCAACCTCATCTCAAAGCATATTTTACGATGTGCTTCTCTAACTTCAAACGACGCCCAGCCCATATCTCCCTGAACTGCTTCGTTAGTTGTTTTTCCATGCGCGCCTAAGGCCAAACATCCTACCGTTCTCTTGTTTACTTCCAGGCCTGATGGAACGTCTGATTTTAAGCAGGGTACAGCATTCGCAAACGTGAGACCCGGATTCGCAAACGTGAGACCCGGCAACTGAAGTTGCTGCTGTGCCTCACCACCACAGCCGGATGTTACTCCGCGCGGCGCAAGTAGTGCGTTACTTGGAATATTTTGAACATGGCACGAACCGTTTCCTTGATTTTGTGGACTTAATATGCTTGCAAACGACGGCAGCGACGACAAAGAAACTGCATGAGAAAAGGCAGACGATATCACGCATTCGGAGCAATCTCCTTTCAAAATACGTGCGCCCGTTGACATCCGGGTCCGTCGCTTAGGCGGAGCAATACCGTACATGAGCTATTGCCGTCCTTAACTTGCTCCCGAGTATAGTGGCACTCGATTTCATTTTTCAGAAATATTTGTTCTCGTAGTGTAGTGGTTCCGCTCCTGCATAGCGACCATCCCAACCCGAGTTTGAATCCCGTTAGCGCAGTATTTTTTTTTTCGTTTTTGATGGTTTGTCATAATGACAGATTAATATTTTATCACGCATATAATATATTTATGACACATTTATGTATTTAAATGGTATTTTGGGTAGGTTCACTACCTATTGGTCTGTTTCTGATACTGCTTTATGTACGCTTTTGTGGCTCTGCCTGTTTTATCTCGGTTTCGGCTATTTTTGTTGAATATTTTTAAACACCGTGGTTGTTTCCCTCTTGGGCGAGTTTTATATCACATCTATTCCTTCAATTTGGGTCACTGTGTCTGCTTTACTGAGGTTAGTTTCGGTTCTCCATATAGGTCAGCAAAGGGCTAGCGAGCTAGCTGCGGTAACCATTTACGTACGTTGTTTTTTCAGAGCTGCGTTGCTTCATCCATTTTAGATCCATTTTGGCTGCTATTTATTTCAGTTCGCGTGGTTTTTGTGTTTAGGTAGGTTTCTGCTGGGATATAGGGAGTGGACCGAAACAACCCATTCCCGTGTAAACCCATCCCGTTTGTACCCATTCCCGAAACGACCTTCCCGTTTAACCCGTCCCGTTTTCGCCCGTTTCCGAAACGACCTTACCGTTTGAGTGCATCCTGTTTCAACCCGTTCACGAAAGGCCCTTCCCGTCTCAAACCACTCCAAAAAGCGCGCTACCCGTTTCAGCCTGTACCGGTTCAACCCGTTCCAATCCCCGAAAATATGCATAAACTTTTTTGAACATGTTCCCCAAAATATGCATCAACAGAACGGGCCTTACGCTAGTGTAAACTCTTGACTTCTAGCGAATTGAGCATACTGTACATATTGCATCAGATATATGTTTGCGAATGTCTGACGCTGATGTCGCGCTCTTGATACAGAATTGTCAGCTCCGGAAGCGTAGTGCCGAGATACCTGATACCTGAAAGACACCTAAGAATCTTCGTTTTTTCTGCAGTTGGTGTACGTTTGCATGGGTGAAACGAACAGCTTCTCCAGCGTTCATTGTTTAGAGATAAAGCGAAATGGCTCGGCTAACCTCGCTTTTACCATTAAATGTATTCTTTCTCTTTCTCTCTCTCTTCTTTATGTTTCTAGGGGCATTTCGAAAAAAAATGTGTAGAAGTTCCGATAATTGTTTTCACTTTGATTTTCATAGCGAGATTTGGCTATCAGTAGCCAAGTACGTTGGGTTATTTTCTTGTTTTATACCATGCCGTTGTTTCTTTACATCAAGGGCGTACGTTTGCGCTATTATAAAGATTAAATGGGTCCGCCATTTACGTATTATTGTGCAAATGCGCAGCGTTACACATTCGGTCTGTTTTCAAATTTTTTTTATTCGTACTTGCGTCATCCTCTTCTCGGCTTTTCCTTTTTTTCTCTTTTTCGGGGGTGAAGTATAAGATGCATATTTTCTATTTTGTTAGTTTACTATTATAATGTTTCTCATTTTTAAATTTATTGGTACTTCGAAGTTATATTGAACCAACGATCTCCATTTACGCAATTATAACGAATACATGGGTTAACTCCGCTAATTTGGCACTACCGTGCAAACGAAGGGCGTTACAAGATTGGGGCTGTGCGGGTACTCGGAAAAGTATGTTACCGATTAAGAACAAAAAGGTGCTTCTCTGAAATAGGCAGACTAACGAAAACACCCTGTAAGAGGGGAAGCGGTAAGTAATTGATTTATTGTAGGGTTTAACGCGCCGACGCAACGCAGGCGATGAGGCGCGCAGTAGTGGAGGGCTCCGGATCGATTTTGACCACCTGGGAATCCTTATCGTTCGCCGAAATCTCAAACACACGGGCGTTTTTGCTTTTCGCCTCCATCAGAAAAACGGCCGCCGCGGCCGGGAATCGAACCCGCGTCCTCATGCTCAGCTGCACAACGCCTTAGCCACTGAGCCACCGCGGCGGGTGAAGCGGTCAATAGGCCCGACTGCAGTGAATAAGGTGAAAACGTTGGCAGGCTGTGCTCTTAAATATTTCCAAGCATTGGTGCTTGATCCTGTGTTTCATTATGAGCACAACAATCTCCCCATGAAGAAAACGAGCATTCATTCCGCCTTAAGTGCCCCATGCTCAAATCCCTCAATCAGGGTCAAGAGCATCCGCCGGCCGAAAGCGAGAGCCCCTCGGGTGCAATTTCCTACCAAGGTCAAGAAAAGCCCCGAAACGCTCGCCCTTTATTTCCATGCTGACCATTTCCTGAGAACGTCGGCTTGCCTGAAGTGAAGGCATCTCGGGGGTGGCTTTGTTTCCGCTGATGCAATTGAAGCTTTTTTTAAGAGGAAATGTTTCCGCATTTCCGTTCGTAAAACTTCTCTACGAAATCAATGAACTTTGTTCGTGCATTCATGGCTCTCGGCAGAAACAAAACAATCGCACTGAAACAAAAGTATGCTCTGGAAAGTCCTAAGCAAACAATTTTTAAGCGTCATAAACGGTATAAATAAAAAAGCAAGAAACTAATGAGCAATGAAACAACGTGGCTCAAAACCACCCACGAAGCCGTTTTATATCTTTTTAGACTTGGCTAGAGGAAAATTTTATTGCGTAGCATTAGTAGCCGAGTACCCCTCCCTCCCCCCTCCACCCCCCCGCCCCCTAGCCTCAACCTTGCAGCACCGTGCATTTGCTCAAACATGCATTTAGCTGGCAGAGTCCACACACTTAACAGTTATATGTGGGTAAAATGGCATTACTGGTCGAACGGAACTTAAAAAAAAAAACGGAAAACAACGAGCACCAAGAATACAACAATATAAAGATGAGCAGACGAAATCAAAAATGACTATAGTGTACACCGCTCCTGCAAAACGAAGGCAAAAATAAAAACATCCCGCGAAGAAACGACGCAACTCCGGATAAAATTTGTCAATATGCCTATACCCCGCACTATATACGCCTTGCAACTGCACAAGAACACAAATTTGGCTAAGTTATGGCACTTAACCGCCATAATCGTGCAAGTCTATTTCTTTAGCGAAATGAATAAAAGGAAAACTTTGAAAGAATTATATAACGCAACGTAATCGGCTGCTCATAGCCAAATCTAGCTTTAAGAATGACAATGAAGACAGGTGGTGTGAGGAAGCTGACGCATTAATGAAAAATTCTCTGCATTTCTGCAATTTATTGTGCGTGAGATGTGGGTAAGGTTGGACTGATCTGTAAGAGAACGGTCAGCAAGGCAAGTTGGTACGGTGGTATCACAGTGACAGCGCTGCCAAAGGAAAAAGACAATGATCTGCTTCCTCGAGCTTGAACCCACGTAAGCTGAAGGTATTTCTTAGTCTCATGGAGTCTGAGAAAGTTAACTCAAGCCCCTCGTTAAGAGTCGCTCGAGCCAAACTGGAGACGTGTACCAGGGAAAGGGCTAAGCGAGAAAAAGCGAAACAGGAAAGTGGTTTTGTATCGGGTCTGGACGGGAGGGACCCACCGAGAAGGTTGAACTGGGAATAGGCGAAACGGGAAGGTCGGGAATAGGCGAAACGGGAAGATGATTTGCCCTACGCGGCTGTGCCGTCGGGCGACGACGGCGAAGGGGATGACGGCGATTGCTGCTGACTAAACACTGTACGGGGAGAACGAGGGAGGGATGCCTCGAATGATGAAGAGGAGTCCGCCTGGCAGCGAGCTCGGTTTGCTACCCAACGTGAGCGTGAGAGGTGCGAAGATGAGCGAACGAAGCGAAGACACAAAATCTCATACAAACACTAACAAATTCAAATAAGCACACAGAAACTGACAGACGCAAGAACACGCCCAGAGCGCACGCACAGTGGTAAAGTTAAGGCAGACGTTCACACGGTTTCGTCCAGGCCGGAGTCCCGCAGAAATGACACCAAGGCCCTTGTATTCCGTGTTGCCGTGGCAGTTGACTGCCATGGATTGATGATGTTGCAAATTTTCAGTGCTGCATCACCACGCAGTCCCAAAGTTCTCTTTAGGGTAGCCGGGGGGTGTCATAACGGGGACATACACGCAGTACCTGTTCATTGTCCTCACGAACACTGCAAGCGTTGCAGTGCTTGTGCAAGTAGTGGCTGGTAAAAGCGACGTTGAGGCGAATGCGGTGAACAACTGCTTCATCGCGCTTTCCCATGCCACACGCCACTCGGAAAGTGCAGGAGGGATCAATTCTGTGCAATGCCTGATGATTTTGGTCCGTCGTGCCGCGCCACAGAGTAAGCAAGCGTCGCGGCTTCACGTCGAGAGAAAGGAATCGAGATGATGACACTGATTGGTTGTGGGCCGCGCAAGCTGTTTCGTGGGCTATCACATTTACATTCCCCGACAATGTCCAGGTAGCCACTGCAACACTACCTCGTGAAGCAAGCTGGCAGCCTGTGTATGCAATGTGTGTATTTTGTGTGCCAGTTGTTCCCTCTGAAATGGTGCTGGTTGTCAAAGCGCCGCCCGCGAAGCTGTGAAAATCACACATACAGAAGCTTCTTGCAAAAGAATGTACTGCAAAGCAGAGGGAAAGGGAGCAAGTTCTGAGGTCCTCGACGTTGTTTTGGGGCTTAACCTGGCCGCAATTGTGGTCCGCGCCGATGGAATCCACATTCCAATCGCAGATGATGTGGCCGTCACCGATTCACCGGTGTAAATATGCTTATGGTTAGAGTAGCAATTCCGCACGTGCTCTAGAGTGAAGTACTTCAGGGCTGGAATCTGAAAACTTGATTTACTGCTGATGCCCGGTATCGTGGTGACAATCCATCAGGGCGAGTACATCTAGGGGGGAGATGAAGCGGCGCAGGGTACGTCTGACACAAGGGAGGCATAGTGTCTTGTACATCTAAGGCATAGCTAGAATTCAACGGGTGTCCAGGTGCCCTGGTCGCCAGCCGCAAATGCGTGCGAAGCTGCTCCTCTTTGACCAGTGCAATGAGTAACAAGCGCCTAGACTCTCGTATGGTACCCAGTGTAGAAGTTGTCTTCGGCAGGCCAAGACAAAACCGCACATCATCGGGTTGGTCTTGGAAAGGGGGCCTACTAAATACGGTGCAAACTAACACTGTACAGTCGGCAAAATGTGTGCGAGCAGCGACTTTTCATGTGTCAGCGCCGTATGACGGGAGCCAAGTTGCAAAGAGGTCTAGATTAAATCAGTGCTCAAATACCGCGTGCAGCTGCAGTGCCCGTCGTCTGCTTTGCTCTTCCTTCTTAAGATCGTCATGAGACAGAAAAATCCCATCTCGAGCACCCTAGATAAAGATTTCGCCGACTGTACATACTTCAGTGGTTTATGTTTTACATTGCCATACAAACCAGTTTTGCACTGCTGTTTTCCGGCCGATACCTTTCTTTTGGGATCCGCTGTCAGCGTGCGGAGAAGCTACGCAACACCCTATCTACCCATAACTCTGCTGCTTCTGGGGCCTTGCACGACTAGTACAATCTGCGCAAATCCTTTTTACTCCGTGTTTAGTTTCTAGTTGCCTACATACGTGGGAAATTGTATCATTATATAAGATTCTTCGCTCAAAACCTGCGTTTCCCGACACGCATTTTAAACCACGACAACATGCTTTATTTGGCACCAACTCTTTTTATTACAGCTGCTCGACATCGACATCCGGAAGATGCCTTGGTGCACCTACTGGGACCAATACATGCTGGGAGTTCACAAATACCTCTTTAACGCAGATGTGTCAAAGCTTCCAGAGACGCGAAAGCGCATGAAATGGTAAGCACATGAGTGGGTAGAACTAGACAACTCGCGCCTCCAGGTACATGGCCTTCCAAGTTAATCAAAAAGTAGTTCAGACTATCAGTAAATAAGTGTCCAACAGTACACAAACGCAAGCTCCGAAAGGCCAATGTGTCTTCTGTTTTGATATCGTGGCAGAAATGTTTTGAGTGGTTCGCTTGTTCAAAAATAAACACCTCCCTACGATGCACTTTTTGCTCCACATGAGCCAGGTTTATAAGCTCGGCTGCATTGCTACCCGCCAGGTCAAATTTGGCAGAAGTGCGCATCAGCATAGCCGCGGCCCACCCACAAGGTAAAGCTGTGCAATCGAAAAGTCGGCCGATAAAAACATATCGAGTGAGTTTTACAGTGAAACTGGATATGTTTAAGGTACCGTGACATTTTCTTGTCCGTGGGCAAAAACACCTAGCGCAGTACTTATGAAAGCCGGCCAGTGTTCTTTTAACTGCGTATCATCCACCACCAGGTTTTCACAGCTGTCACAATTCCGCGCTAGAAGGGATGGTAGGCGGGCGTCATAATGTCCAGGTTCTGCATGTTGCCGTGTAAAGAGCGATACCTGTGTTGTATTTCAAAAACGTGGCCATATTCGCTGTTTCAACTCACTGTTTTCTACGAAATCTCGTGTGGAAAGTCCATGCACTCATGAGTGGTTGGCGCCGCGGTGTACGTAAAACACAGAACGTGGGCGCGTCGGTATGTCCCGGTCTTGCAAGAGTACAAGACGTAAACTGCTGAGATTTGTACAGCGTGCAAACCAATGATGGAATCGTCATATCAACGATCTACACTTCTTTATGGATGTAAATGCAGATGAGAGGACCATGACTGCCCGATCTGCGTGGGTCACTCGCGAGAATATCTCCTTTTTTTTTGTTTTTCGGAGAACCAAATATGGATATTTAGTGACCACAGAGAGAACGGTTCATGTTGTTCATGCTGGAGGAGTTTGGTTTCCAGAGTTTTTTATAGATTTAGATACTTATTTCTCTCTTTAAAGTACAAAATACAATACGAGAGTAGACGGAAGGAAAAAGCTGTTTTATGTAGTTTGAGTACCCCTTAGCCCTACGTATGATAACAGCATCGATTTAGCATACATATACGGAACCACTAGGTTAATTCAGCATTCTTACACAATAGTAACGGCAATATAAACGCTGAATATTTGTATGAAAAGAGAAGCAGCTATAGAAAAAGAAAACTTTTATACAGCAAAAACTGGTAAAGTGAAGAACTGGTACTTGAAAAAAAAAACTGATTACAACAAAGGTTCAAAAATATACATCAGCTCCGTTAACGTTTTCTTTGATATTCTCATTACTGAAACATTATAATGTACAAGTGCGTTTAGAAGTCTCCGTAAGGTGAACAAAACCAGATTGGTAACAATGATGTCACACAGATTCGAACACTAACAACGCAGCGCTGGTCGAGCATATAACTGACATGCTCAAAAATGGCAGCATCTCCACTCCGTGGATGATGGCGAGGGTGCGGAGTACGCGGACTCGAAATGACATCGAAGTTGCGCCCTGAGTGATATCCGATTTGAGCCCCGACCGTCATTCGATTCGAGCCGTAAGTTGCACCTTGATTATTCCGTAAATGAAACTGCAACTCACAGCTCAAATCAAATTTCGCTTGATTTCCGCTTGATGGTGGTGTGCGCACGGATGGACGCTGACGGACATTGGGAGGTCCTAAGGTACTCCGCACCATTATAGGCGAGGGAGTTTGACTCTCGGGTACTAACTCACGGTCGTAGCCCAATGGGTAAGACGACTGACACTAACTCTGTCTCGTCTACCAGACACAGGCGCGCATCCTGCCAGTGCCTGTGTGATTTTTTGAAAGGGTAAATGCTATGCGCATGAACGCGGACGGACATCGTGCGCTCCTAAAATACTCCGCACCTTAAATGGGCAACTGATTGTGAGTGAGCAACTCAGCCTCCTTAGTTTAGTGCGCAATGCCACTTTCGTAGGGAAGAATTGCAGTGTATTTTTAGAATTGGGAAAGTTTCGAAATAACCTGGTTTAATACGAACGATGTGTCTATCACAAATTAACAGACAAAAGCTAAGTAGCAGGCACATGGTCAACCAACCATTTCTGTAAAGATGGTAGCTTGCAGAGCCCGTATTTACCGCAATAAAAAGTTCTACAATTTCTCAACATTTCCCCTTGCGTATTTGTACACTTCGTGCTGGTTTGCCCCACCAAAGGCAAACGTGACTAACCCAAGGTTGCCCTCTTTTATCCCAGGCTTTACACCAAGCACCGGTTCCTCAACCTGATCCCGGTAACGTTTGTGTGGAGACTGCTGAAGAGGCGGTCACAGACGGCGCAGAAGCTCTGATAATCAATATTGATTTATTCCCTGAAGCTTACCAGACCACTTCCCGCCGCATTAAAAAAACTGCTGCATAAAGAAAATCCGGACGGGCAGACGCTAGTGCCTGTGCGTCCGGATTTTTTATGCAGCGGTTTTTTCTCCTCTTTTTTGAACTTGTCTTCTCGTTCTCATCTTCTATTCTTTTTTGAGCTCGTAAATATTCATAAATTACCCCAGTGCCTACTTGAGAAAATTTCCGCTCTAATAAACAAAATTAAGTCCTTGGCAGCTAACAATGCAGTTCCGTGAGAGTGATGCACTTCTGCAACGACTACTGAGAAACAAGAAAGCGTTCAACTGCACAGCCGTTACCCATAGGCGCGCAGTGACTCCTGCTAATAGCCGTCACACTCTTCTTTTCCCTGCGTTCATTGACATGTTGCACCAATCTATGAGCAGCTGCTTGCCATGCGAGCATCACGGGACACTTGTTATGACAGGTAGTTAATGTAGCCAGGTATGCTGTCAGCCGTGCAAGCTTGAACTAATGCGTGCTTAGTGATACGTTTTTCTTTCTATAGTTTCTCAGACAGCGCCTAAAATTTGCGGCAGCTTTGATCAGCCGGCGATAGCCGGAAAATGAATGGTGGCAACATTTATTCCCCCCTGTCTATCCGTTTGTAGTAGCAGTGGCTGGACACTTTTTTTTGCTCAGTTCAAGGCGAAAGTTGACTTCATGGCGTCAGCAACGAAAAAATGGTGACCAGTCAAAGCTAGGCAGGTACTGCTGAGCTTGTTGGGTGCAGAAAAGAAACCTTAACCCTTCCATACCCTTCCAGGCAAGTGGAGGCTTTTATGTCAAACGAGGGATGACGCATAAGAAAAAAGGGGATGCACTAAAAGAGGCAACACAGATGGAATGAACTTTACTACGGCGATCAAAATGAGGGACAAGGTTGTGAGTTCAGGACTAGCTCCGTAAGAGACACCTGCAGCAACAAACCTTTCCGCCAGCCGAAGGCAAGAGCTTTGACTGTGGCCGGACAGCTCCTTCTCCCACTGTTCAACAGAAATTTGCAGTATTCTAGCAATCTTAGGTTTTGCGAACAGTCCCATACCATCTGGTAGAGGGTGCCCGGAGCATGCGTTGCCGCGGTCACGTCATCACCCGGCCTTGGTGACGCCCCTACTGCTACTTACAGTGCTACGCCACGCCACTCTACGCTTTCCGTAGCGTAGCCATTGCCCCCTTGAGTATACGGTGTAAACCAGGCTGTGCAACCTCAAGGGGGAACAACCGTGGCTACAGAAAGCGTTTACAAGCGTCTGTAGCCACCTTTAAAAGCCACGTTTAACGTTTACAAGCATCTGTATATATATGCGATAGTACCTTGCTGAATTGAGGCCAAATGATCTTGGAGGGGACCATTGAGCAGTCGGGAAAGTGATATTTTTTGCATTTTGGGGAAATATGTCCCAGAAGTTGATCAATAGCGTATTACCCCTATCGAGAGATGGAATCACCTTTGATCGCAACACCTAATGGAGACAGAAAGCTTTGTACTATAGAATAATTTGCGTACAATAGGACCTGGGCCACTGGTGTGCCAGAAACACACAGCTGGCTCAGCCACAAAGATAAATTGGGCCCTGTTAGCCCCCGCGCCTTAGGTTCTCAGCAAAGTTTCCACGGTGGGTATTCGAAATCCATTTACAGAGGAAAAACGTGGTCTTCAAAAAAAATGGACGCCACCCCGCAGCTGTTGTAAACCGCTACACGTGCTGATTGATTGGGGAGGGTATGAAATATTCCTCCATGTCTCGGCGGGCTTGTCGCTTGCACTCGGCTCCTCTGGTGGCGAATGATGGGCCCTGATGCATGCACTTGGCGTCTTTGGCGAGAACTTCTGGATCCTGCCTAGCCCGACGCATCGCGCTAGCCCATGATGTCAACCCTCTCCCCTTTGGAGAGCAGCTACAAACCTAATCTTTACCAGAACAAATAGGGGGGGGGGTCCCATTGTTCACCGGCGCCTTATCATCCATCATGCGGTGTCGATACTTTTTTGTGGTTTTTCTTTACACAAATATTGAGCGCCATGCTGCACGCCTGATTAGCCTCACGCGTTCGCTCAGCGTCTTGTACGAGAACAGTTGGGTCCTCCTGGATTATTTGTTTACGACACAAAATTTTCCAACCGACGAGAGGCTAACAGCTTCTCTGTTATAAAGTAGCGCATTAACTTCATTTCAGGTAACCTTATACAGCAGCGAAGAGACTGGCGTTCCAGCAAAACTAACCGACGGAGCTTTTATGTCGCAGACGCCAAGAATAGCACATACCCGAACACTAGAACACGGCGCACGTACATTCGGTATATCCTTAGAAGAGAATCACGGCGCATTCCCCTCTTTCTATGGCTGAGACGCCTCAACCTGCCAACAGCACGTGCACATTTAGTAGCTATACACGCTATATGCGGCCTCCTCTACGCTTCTTCTTCTCCATTAAGTAGTGCTTTATACTCTTCCTTTTTTCACGAACGGTTCCCGCTGGCACAAAGAGGCCGCTGGTATGCTGTCACTAATTTAAACTCCGTTTACGCTCGTTTCAAAAAGTTGGCAGAAAAATATAAAGTCGCCCAACGAAATAAGTGTGCAGTCATTCAGAGAGTTAAAGGGGTGGTTTGAATCTTTGGCCGTGCTCAGAAGATTTATTAGAGGCTGTTCGTGTGGCCGCTTTTGCTCGTTCGTTTGCATCGCGTACCTGGCGGATATATTATTTCAAAGTAGATGTTCTGCGACTTCCGGTAATGCTGATCTGTATGTTTCAGCTGCTACTGCTATACAGAAGGAAAGGCGAAACTTCAAGTTTTCAAACTTGCATACGCAGGCCAAAAGGTTTGCAAAACACTGGAACACCAAATTGCGTATTGTTGTTATGAGTATGGAATACGAGCCATTTTTCATAGTGCTTAAACGGGGGGTCTAATCAGAGGTATTTTTAGCACGCTAATTACGAAGGGAGCAAAGCACTTGTATGCTAACAGCGGACGTGCGTTGGTAAAATGGGAGATTGGAGAAGCCTCTCGGTCGTAAAACAACGCAATCGGAAGAGGACGATGACGATGGTAATGAAGGGATGCAGTGGAACTTAGGCTGACTTTTACTATAGTTTTCCTACTCTTCTCTCTGTTGTTTTTTTCGTGTTTTCTCTCTCTCTCTCTCTCATTAACCTAGGCCAAATTCTTTCTTCTGCTCCAATATTTTGCCTCGCATGATTGATTGTAATGAAAACATAACTCTTCTTGGCCAATCCCCCTAACTGGGTATGCGCCATTTTTCGGGCCACCACCACCACCACCACCACCTACTGCACAGAATCCTGTATGTCTGGGCTGTCTCCACTGTGATGCACTCTACAGCGTGAACCTCACAGGCAACTGCAAAACGTGGGCGCCCTTGAAAGTAAAAACCTAGGCCCCTTTCTCAAGAGAAAGATGCTTAAAACGCGGAGCTTTATGCCGTGCACCCTCAGTCAAAGTCAAAGTTCGAAATATAAACTGCTTCCATCGTGCCGGGATGGCGCAATCGAATCGGCGTCGGCCTCATGGCACAAGGAACCCAGGTTCGAAATCTGACCACGGGGAGCGTTGTTTTCCTGAGGCGCTTGTGCCTTCGCTTATCATCGTCATCGTTTTGTGAACTCCATTGCGTAAAGTTGACTTTCCTGCAGTGAGTTTTGCTGACGGGGAGGTCGCCTTCAGTGAGGCATACAAAGCTTCGCTTTAACTCTTTCGGGACCGCCGCAAAAAGTGATGAAAGAGGGAGGTCTCGGTACAAATTTTTTATTACATAAAGCAAAGGCACCATCCTGCCTTAGCATACACCAAAATGCAGCTAATTATATGTTCTTTGACATAGAATACCAAGTTTTCCTTCAACACTGACGACAGAACCATGAAAAAATCTGAAAGTAAGAACTTCGTAAAAAAACTAAAGAAAAAGATAGAAAAAAGCGCAAATATAAAAACATTAATAAAGAATAAAATTATTTCAGGATATACAAAATCCAACACAATGCTTTGTTTCTTTATCGCGAAAGTTTGATGCGGCTAGGTGTAACTCGTTTTTTGTTTTGTGTGTGATCTCTTTGGCACTAAGGCCTTGGCTACGTCGTCGCCCCGGTACACGCCTGGCTCTCGTCTCGGCGAAAACTTGACCTGTTTCTGCGCTGGTGGCAGGAGATCACTACCATAGGTAGTTAACACCCTAGCGAACAAATATAAACCAGCCAGAATATATTTCGAGCGCACAAACCTACTCTAGAGCCAATTGAAACTAAAACGAACACCCACCTTTGAGCGCGATTTGATGTTCCAGGCTGATCGACACCCGAAACCTCACTCGAGCTGAAATCCGATCTCTAAAGCCGCATTCCGACTCTTCACTGCCACTCTCATCGTTAAAATCAACAGTAGAAGTCAGAGATATGCGAGACGAGACGAGGCGGATTTCTTATCGCGCTTGCGCGAGTATGACGCCATGTTTGTTTACATTCGAAACCACTGCCCGTCAGAATAAAATATCTGATGCGTTGCCACCTGGCGATAAAAAAAGGAACTTCACAGAACAGAAAACTCCAGGTTTCAAACTATCTCCTAGATGTCGCTAGGTGTTCCATCGAGCGAAAATTTGTATTCTGCAGGCTCGCGAAACCATCGATCATATGTGATCGATCGCCTATGGAGCGGTCCCGAAAGAGTTAAAAATACTTCCCTACGAGCAAATAGGCGGCGCTCGCTGCAGCTAAAATAGTCACCGGCCAACAACCATGACGACGCGGAGGTCTACACGTCAGACATACATCCCTCCTGTGACGAAGACATTGTCGCAACACGACAGACCTGATATTAGCCAGAGAAGACCGTGCAGCTTGAAATAAAGTCTAATGATTTCCCAATACCACACTTGCACAGTCTTAAGTGCCTCCCTAATTTATTTTTACCAATAAACATTAAGTTAAATTTTCCGCCTCGTAGTTTATCGTCTATTTTTCCTGTTGATTTAAATAAACGTTTATTCTCTCTCCCAACAGAGACATGCGGCGAATCACGTCTTCAATCGCTGTGATACACATAAGCAAACTTTTAGCAAAAGCGCGAATTCAAAAATGGTTGAGCTTGCACTAGTGGTGCAAGGCTGGAGAAACAGAGCTGGTGGCCCCTCTCCTTTCGTCGGAGACCCGGCTGTTTCACCTGCCATGGATTTCCGAACTTGCCGCTGAAAGTTCCCCACGACTGGCAGGCCCAGTTCGTTTCGTCCGCAGGCTTCCACACCTCTCCCAAAGTGGACCGCGTTAGCACGCGCTAGAACCCGCGGCCATGTCCAAAGCCAACGCCCGTTTTATGCGGTGCGAATTTATCTGACAATTAGCTGCAGTGGGGCCGCTCGTGCGACGACACAACCTGTTTTTGTAGTTTTGGCAATAGATCGTTTTGCCGCATGAACGGCGCCGCGGCAGCTAACTAGCAGATAAATTCACACAATGTAGGGTGGGGGGCGAAGGTAGCGTAGATATATGATTTCGCATTGAATAATATAGCAGGGTCAAAGTTTTTTGAAGGAGCAGCAGCTGCTGCTTCGTGGTGTTAACTGAGTCGAGTGCTAGCCACGAGTTGATAGGCTACTCATGCTCCTGTTCAGGACTTGGAGGTATGGGCCACCACCCGGATTTTGCGCGTAACATGCGCACCTTTTCTCATCACAAAATGTCTCAGTTCAACGGCGTCCAGGTGATATTCACCCGACATATTTTAATTCCATAAATACATTGGTTCAATTAAAAATGCGAATAAGATATGGGACACACAATTTAACATAAGACTCTTGTTCTGACGTAGACAAGAAGCGACCAGTGGCTGAGCACTAGTACAGGGCACGGAGAGATCGTATTCCTGGCGTTCTTGTAGGACCCGCTCCTGGGGCTCCTGTGGTAGTCATTGCTAGCGGTCGTGATGGGCTCCTGGCCTTGTTTGTAGTCTGGGGGCTTGAAGGGCTCGACAGGCTTGGTAGGCTGGCCCATTCTGGAGAGTTGCTATTCAGGCTTGGCGAACTTCTTCTACTGTGCCTCTTCCTGCGCTTCTTACCGTATACAACGGGCTCCAGCGTCTCCTTCATCGCTTCCAAGTTTAGCGAGGTCGCAGAAGACGGTTTCTGGTTGTCCAACGTATGGGCCATGTCTGAGCTTGAGGGGGATTTACCGGGCCCTGGTATGCACCGCAAAACTAGCATTGAAACGAACGCCAGTAGGGCCATAAGCCCTAGTACAAAGTCGTCTCGGCCAGCGTATCGGACTACCTGCAGCAGTGACGCGAGGACGGCTGCCACGCGGCCACAAGCGAAAGTCAAGCACAGTGCCTGACATCGCAAGGGAGTAGGAAACAGCTCGAGGATTAGTATGATGTTCATGAGCAAGGTAACCTGCGAACACCCCTTGGCGACGATGAACAAGACAGCATGCACATCGGTGGCCTCGGTCGCGACGCTCATAAGAGCGCTGAGGCTACCCAGCATCGCGAAGAGGACGGTCGTGAGCGGTAGGCGAGGCAATCGATCAATGACAAACACCAAGAGGATGAACCACACAGCGGACGCTGCAGACGCGGACAAACGAACCTGTGCCTGGTGGCGTGCGACCAGTGACTGTAGCATACCGTAGAAAGCGAACGTGGCCGAAAAGTAAGTGACGGTCATCACGACGGTGCATCTTCGGATGTCGTTGAAGCTTGGTTGGTCCGGATCTTTTACTCGAACGAGATTGCTATTGGCGACCTCTTCCTGTAATTTTTCGGTCATGATCGGCGCTTCTGAAGGCGAGAAACCGTTTTTACGGGCTGCAGCTAGCAATACGGCTTCTGCTTCCTGAATGTGTCGCTTGTAGAGAAGCCAGCGAGGAGACTCGTACACCACCAGGAACGCGCTCATCATCAACAGGGTGGGAGATAGCATGATGGCTTGGAGGTGCTGCCACCGGAGGCGCAGCCGGTATGAGAAGTCGAACCAAAGCTCTGCTGCAATGTCCCCAAAGGCAAAGGCGATGACCATGGTGCGGGTTCGGCGTCTGTCCGCGGAAACTTCAAAAAGCAGTGCCTGAGATATGACAAACACGGCGGTTGTGCCACCTGAGTTTAGGAATCGGGTCGTGACGTACATAATGTACGTGTCGGCGAAAGTAATGCCGAGAGTAGATAGCAGTAGCACTATCACGCCGGTGATGATGATGGGCTTGCGACCGACGCTCTCGACAAAGTAGCTGGCTATGCCCATGGCGGCCAGGGCTCCGGCGCTGTACACCGCATCTGCGAGAGCCACCAGCGGACGGCGACTGCAAACGAGGTTCCAGCGGCTCACCAGGGTGTTGGTGGCTAGCTCGGGATCGTAGTCCCACTCGCTGCACGCCACCTGCACCAGAGTATTCCGCTGCTGCAGATATTCCATTGATGCACTGTGGGCTGTTGCTCTTTGACCACAATTGCGAGTCTAACGGTTTTTCCTAAATCGCCTTTACATTTATCGCTTTCTGAAAGGGCTTCTCCCCTCGGGATTGAGGAACTTTTGTTAAAGAAAGGCGTTCTTTTTCAGGCTTTCGTGCGTCTTAACGTTACGCCCCATTTGAACGCTGACCGGGTGTACTGGCATACAATGCCATGATAGAATGTTTGCAGAAAAGGGCAGCAGCATTCAATAAAGGATTGCCGAGAGTTCTCAAACCTTGGCTATCTTGAAGACAATAGAGAGTTACAGCAGAGAACAGAACCAGTCCCGGTGTATGGTACCCGGTGCACCTGCGCATTCGCACGACCACGTTTTCCGCTTCTGCACATGCGCAGTAGAGCCGGTCGCTTACGGCGTACCTTACCGGTTCTCCATTCTACTATAACTCTGTAACTGCTACCGACTCCATTTTTCGAAATAGTACCTTTCCCAAGAAAGAGTGCGGCGAACATGATAAACTCGATTTCAGCACGCACCGCACGTGTTCTGAATCAACATACACCATATATTATTGTGAATGCGAAAATAAAAACAGGCGCAAAACCAGCCTCACACCACCATGTCGAATGATAACGCACTCGTTCATTGATTTATAGTAGGGTTTAACGCGACGACGCAGCGCAGGTGATGAGGCGCGCCGTAGTGGAGGGCTCCGGATTAATTTTGACCACTTCGGGATCTTTAACGTGCGCCCAAATCTCGTGCACACGGGCGTTTTTGCTTTTCGCCTCCGCCAGAAAAGCGGCCGCCACGGGCGGGAATCGAACCCGCGTCATCGTGGTCAGCAGCGCAACACCTTAGCCACTGAGCCACCGCGGCGAATGATAGGCCACTCGTTAACGGTGCGAAACCTACAGCGGTTGCATAAATTTCTGCGGTGACAACCGTTGGTGACACGGGAACGAAGCCTGCGCATATACAGAATACATATGTGCACATATGTAAAAATGAAGCACATATGCACAAGAAATGCATGACCAACTTCTATCTGGGTTCACTGAAGTTGATGTGGACGCATTTTTGTATACAATACACAACCCGCTATTACGATATGTCATTTTGTGTTGCGATATCGCTATATGTGGAGGTAACGGGTAGTCAGTGCTCGTGCACAACAATGTATCCGTAGGGTCGTTCGTTTTCGGGTTTTGTACATTTTTTTTTAATTGAGGGATAAAATAGGGTGCTTTTTCTAAAACTGATAATCGGTCTAGATCGGGTTTTTGTGGATAACTATTCCGAAATTCGGGGGGGGGGGGTTAAGGTTGAATTTATAGATGTACTAAGTAACACACCCAGTTTATTTTATCAGCGGGTATACGAGCTACTTAGCTCCAAGTCGTTAAAATTGGTTTTTGAAGCTGGTAAATGGGGGATATCAGGGTTTTCTAGCAAATACTCTCCGTAATTGGCGTTTGGAAATGCATCAGTAATGATCATGACAATAAAAATCATTGATAACGTCTAAGAAACGAAAGATTTTATTAACAAAAAGCTGGTCATTGATTTTTTACACATCCTTGTTTACATACATTATCATCTGCATGCGCAACATGTCGGTCTCCATTCTAGACATGTCCGACCGTTGAAAGTACCTCAGCTGGGAGAATTGGTTCTCTCGACATCACAGGTTCCATTAGCCAGGCACAACAACGTTAGTGGAGCATTCGCCAGCCGGGGGTGATGAGCGGCAGAATAATACCACTACTCAATGAGTTCGAAAGCTGAGCTTGTGAGGCTTGCTTCCAGCAACAACGGGGTGAGTACGGCGGATTGCTTACAGAATGGACCTTTTCATACCATGCTATGAAAAGGTCCATTTGGGGAGAAATTGGTTTTACCCGATTCGCCACAAAGATGTCCGGGGTGTAAAAATATGGTAAAGTCGTGTTTTACCCTAAAACGAACAACCCTATGTATACGTATACGAGGAGCACGGTAAAATGACAAGAAACATCAATATAATTTATGTTCTGGAATCTGCATTTACCTTTCTTTGGTGCGTCTTTTTATAAGGATCGTTATGCAATCGTTGCAAGGGATGACCGCAATGTCGTTGTCCAACCATCACCGCAGCATGGGCTGGAGCCAAGAGTTTTGTTGTGTTTTTGTTCATATTTGTAAATGTTGCTTATGTTTCCGGCCATGCAAACGAGCAGGCGAGACCCTCGGTCAGGACATTGGGGCATCGAGTATGTCTCCTCAGCGTTGACAAAGGAATCAATCCTGTCAACTCAAAGACCACAAGCAGAAATTAAACCACACCATTATCCCATGAAGGGGTATAGCTGCGCATTTGTTTATCGATTTGGCAGAGAGCCGTACCTAAAACTTTAATATCAAAAGTGGCTGCGCATAGCGCGCTTTTCAAACAGTAATGTGAAACTGAAATTGAAAGCAGCTCTTGCGCAGCGCCACAACGTTAACACTGACATCACATGATAAATTTACTCCACACGATGTGGCCTTGCCTACAATACTAAACTAAACGGTAGTGTCTATTATCCCGGCAGCCGGGAGAATTACCGCCAGAAATTTCTCACGGCAGTCGCCTATTATTGGCTAAGCACGCTACGCGGATATCCTAGGAGGAAATATTCCCTAAAAAGCCGCGTTTGCAGCCGCCCCTGTAGCGCTGTGGTATTGTACTTGGGTTTCAACGAGAAGGCTCGTGTTCGAGCCTGCCATTGCGATGTTTTTTTTTTTAAGACGATAGTCTTTCTTGGGCTACTTAAACCCAGAAATTTTGGTCTGCGTTTTCCCCCAACCCTTCCCCTACCAGAGAGGCATGGGAGGCAGCCCTGCTTAATTGCTCGGGGCTGGAGTCTCAAAGGGCTATAGTTCGACGGGCGAGAGTGGCGGCCTTGACCAATGGGGTCCCGGAATAGGGACTGCACCTGTGCGGAGGGCCACAGGCCCTAACTCTCTTTTATTCTGATCAAAAATAGTTTCCCTCCTCCTCCTCCTCCCGGCCAAAGTAAAATGCTTACTGCGCAATAGTCTTTCATACTCACAGGCAAGCGTAAACGTCTAAGCCCTGTTTATAGTTCATACTTGTGAACTTTGTTGAACAAGAACAAGACATTACGCAAATATAAAACAGGAAATTCGTACACAAGGGATATATGCAGTGTTCCTTAATTAAAAAAATCCTGTATGCTTGGTTTTTCGATAGCAAATGACGTTCTACATCTACTGCAGAAAACCACCGCCTGCTGTTCTGTTGCCCGCGCCACCTCCTGGCGGCATGTGAAAAATCACGCGGCAATGGCAAAGAAAGGTTCCACAAGCTAGGTTTCACGTTCTGCTTGGAACGCACGTGGAGCACGGCAACGCGGTTCTATAAACCTTGAAGTCGGCCGCCTCGATTCACGCGAGTCTCCGCCGTTCTGCAGCGCTGGCATCGAGGAACCCCGCCTGTAGCAGTGGAACGCGGTAGATTCAAATCGCCTTGAGCAAACCTTTAGTGTGTTTATTTTGAGATGAGCGCGACGGAACCGGAAGAGCATGAGAGGTGAGCGGGAAAGCGAAGGGGGGCATTTCCTTGGCAAATGTCTACAAATACTATTTTGACGACATTTGCAACGAAAGGAGCAGATACGCGGCCAATTTTTTAGCTTTCAGAATTTTTCGGTCATCGTGATTTTGTTAAGGTTTTTTTACTCTGGTTTTTACTATATCAAGAGATCGACGCACAGGACTTCTAGAATGGGTTGAATTACGTTTAATATAGGTTGTGTTCTGTGTCGTTGGGCTGGGTTAGATTAGGTTTGTTGCAGTTGTGCTCGATTTGGGTAGGTTATGACGCGTTCGGTTAGGTTACGCTAGGTTCGGTGAGGCTATGTTATGTTATGTTACGTTGGGGCGTAAGATTATTCAGGAAATTTTAGGCCAGCCAGCTTTTATGGAAATTGCCGCGAGAATTTCCCGTGGGCAATTCTCACGGCTGCCGTGAGATTAGACGCAGCCAAACTAAACAGCATGACACGAGGAAAAAGATTCGCGGCACAATGGGAGGACCCCTGCTGCTCAATCTGTTTGCAGTTTGTCACAAATGACCCGGCAGACAGGGCAGCGAGAGCAACACATCGGGAAGCAAAAGCTTCCAACTAGAGGTGCCGACCATTACGATGCATTAATAGGAATGACATCAATATTAAAGCTTTTCTCTCCCTTTCACTAAAAGCGACGATCGAGTAAAGTTGACAAGAGGCTTTGACAAACAGGTAATGTTGACAAAAGCAGCGAAGCGTAGCAACAGGGTATTCTAAAAAAAATTCACGCATCTCCGCGAAGTGAATACCGACGAGTGGGCGAAGCACTGGGGATCGTTCTTACCGTAAATCACATGTGGCATAGCCCACTCGCGCATGTAAATGAATGACAACGCGTCTGTACAGTATATACAATTCCAATGCAATCCAATCCGATGCAATTCCATTTAATCCAATCCAATCGTATCCATTTCAATCTAATACAAATCCAGTTCAATCCAATACGATACAATGCTCCTCACGCATGCGCAACACTGTGTACACGGACGCCAAACCCCGGACAAAGTGAAGGCCTAAGGTGCTTCGCCCCTAAAATCATTCGATTCATGAAAGCACGGCTTAGGGAATCTCTGCGCTCCTGCTTTCGTGACTCCCACGTACAGTTGAGTGGCGTTCGCTTTCGGACACCATGCGACACGAGACCTCACGGATTCAAGCGCACTCTTTCCTGTAGTGCAAATGGGCGCAAGCTCCCGCGTGACCAAACTTTGACGGAGAAAAGGCCCACATCATGATCCCCCTTTCGTGACCGCTCCTGTTCTAGGGTGGACTCAGGGTGCACTTTCGGTTTACGCGAGGTAATTACGGCGCCATTGCACACAGACGTGGGCCCAGGATTCATAGATTACTGCGCGAAAATAATCGACATTACCATGCGGGTTCGTTTAGGACACTCACCGTTTCCGCGTTGTTGCGGTGGCTTAGGTCGCTGTATATGAGACATTGGCTCAGTCTGCCGTCGGCTTCCAGGGGAATGGCCATGTTCTTCCAGGCGGCAACGGACACGTTGACGCCACTTGGCGGTCGGCACCAGTGGTCCAGGTCCCTCGAGACGAGCGTGAACGCCTGCGTGTGGCAGAGCAGCACCAGCATGCTGAGACTGGCGAAGATTTCCACTCCGCGCTGGAACCATCCGTGGCCGAAGACTTCTTTGCAGTCGAAGAAGTCGCCTGCCCGCAGATCGACCTCGTTTTGTCGCCGACGGGAATAGAGTAGCATCCCGTATCAACCGCGGTGGGCGAAGTGCTCAGAATGATCTTCTCTGGTGAATGGCGCATGCAATGTTCTCATCGTTCACTTCTTCTCCTTCTCGCATTAATATTCATTTGAGGCTGACCACTTCCCCTTCCCTCTCCCCTAAAGCTCAAATAAACGTTTTTACCACCACCACTTCCTTTTTTCCAAGTACCCTTCCGGTTGGAAAATCAAAACCGTAATTAAAGCAGGACGAAGGTTTAAATCGGTTCTCAATTCAATAAGCATGTGGGAAATAATGAAGCCATACAACGCATATATGAAGCCATACAACGCATATACGAGACATGCACTTACGCGGATGATACCAGTGTATTTTTTTACGTCAGCGAATGCTTTCAATTTAATATCCGGAGCCAATGATGTTTTATATGAACTTCATAACTGTAGCCTTGCCAATTCTTTAGCCATTAACGTAACAAAAGCAAAATCTGTCCTTTTAAGGGCGAGAAACAAGATATTTGATATCCATGATGGAGTAACAATTGGTAGCACTGCTATTGAAATAGTTCCTACCGTCAAAAACCCGGGAGTGATTTTTGATGAAACTTTGTCGTGGGGTTATCATGTTAACCCAGTTGCGAGCAAATTTTCTCCCGTTGCTGGCATTCTTACAAAACTACGTTCCGTTTTACCTACAAGCATTAGGTTGGTGATCTATAATTCCTTGTATTTGCCGCATTTACAGTACTGCCACCTAGTTTGGGGACTTACCACTACATCCAACTTGAACAAAATATTCTTGCTTCAGAAAAATGCCGTACGCGCGATCGCTAATTATACATATGACACCCACACCAACCCACTTTTCAAGCAGCTTAACATTGCCACTGTGTAAAACGCTACACAGCAGCAGTTAGACAGCATAGAAATCCCTACGAGTATCGCTATCTGATGACGAAGTCGCGGACACTATGCGCAACTCTACTTAGACGGCGAAAATGTGGAAACGAGATGGCCAGGGAGGGAAAGGGAAGGAAGAGAGACAGAGTAAAGTTCAACAAAAGCTCAAGTGAGTTTTGTCGTGTTCTAGGTCCCAAACTTCGTCGGTACTGCCGGCCGTCTTCGCTCTTCCCGTTAAGAATTACTGCGGAACGTTGCAAAGGCTGGCCGAAGAAGCCTGTTACAATTCAGAGCAACGTTACCCTGTGCGCGCGTGATACAAGTTTGTTGCAGTCCGGTGAATTTTTTGTGTCTTGCGGTAAAGCCCGCCCTCCTCAAACAAGTTAGCAGCCGAGGCGTGTCTGCCGCATGGACTCTCGTTGGCCAAGACTCACGCCCGCGGCTACTGAAAACTACGGAACAAACTGATTCTAGCGACGTCGTGTTGAGACCTGCCTCTACGAACAGACTCCGCCCCATGCTCCGCCCGCTGAAAATCCTCCCTTCCTCCTCTCAGACACAACGCGCGCCGGATATCACGAGACCGGGAGAGGGTGTTCTTGTTTGTTTGTTCTTTTTCGTGCCGAGCGCAAGGCACTGGAAGGCGGTGGAACCTCTGGCACTTCTCTGTATAAATGTGCCCTTTCAGTGACCCGTGTGAGATCGCGTCGGGGTTCCGTAAGGAGTGCTGCTTTTCCCGAGTCATGCTGTAAGCTCGCCCGCAATGGTGCTGCTCCTGTATCGTCGCTGTTCAACCCTCGCCATGCAGTAAACCAGCCAAGTTTTGCTCTCGGCTGTTTGTCGTCAACACCAAGGCAGCTCTTCTGCTCGCCACTCGTTCTACCGCTCCACCACTTCATGACGAAGGCGACGGAGCTCGGTACGGGGCGCCTTCGACAATGTAACAAGTCTCACAATCACTGAGGACTTCGTATTACCGCTTCAAGGCTTGACACCGGATACACGGGACAAACGCTAGTCTACGGCTCCTGTCGTGTATTCCTATGCTGTGTCCAACGAAGCTTTCAGCACTATCATATGCATTGTCGTCGGTGTGAAGTAACCAACTAACTAAACTTTGTCTTGAATTGACTAATCATTACACTTGGATCGTGGATCCTTAGCAACCCAGAAGGCCAACCGAACTTTATAGAGGCTGAGGGGGGCCATACTGGCATAACACGAACTATCCGGAGCATATAATAAGGAATAGAGCAGGAATAAGAGAAAAAAAACATTCTCCACATGATTCAAGCGTATGTTATCAGCAGTGTCGCATACTGCCTACCATATCACAGGCTTAGTGAGCAACAGAATAACAAGTTAGACACAATAATAAACGAGATTATAAAGCGGCTACCGAACTGCCCCAGTACAGGCGAACAGTAAGATAGAAAAGCTAGAAATAACAACACCTTTAAGGAAATCAAGCCAGCCACTCTGAAGGGTAGCTACAAATGCTACAAACTGCGATAACAAGCCGAGCTATACTCGAAAAAGTAGCACTCGCTGAGATACTTAACGAAGGCATGCGCAAAAAATATATGGATCAACAATAACAAAAAATTAACCATAAACCACTCAAGAGCAAAAAAAAGCCAGAATAACATATCGACAGCGAAAAATACACGGACGCGCTCACAGTCTACACCAAAGCAACGTGTAGAAGAAAGCCGCGATGCGGAAGCAACTGTTGTCGATGCCAACCATAGCCTATAAGATTAGTCCACTATCGCAAACACGAATACAGAGGAAACGGAGACCAGAGCAGTCACCTTTGAGTTGACCGGCTTAAAATTGCATCAGAAGAGTCTTCACATCATGGCGCACTGCAACCGAGAATTCTTTGTCTTCTCCGAAGTCAGAACGTCACGAGAGGCAGGACAAGTGCCAAACAAAATGAAAGGAAGGCCCCAGGAAATAGAAAGATTGAGCTGTGCCCCCGGCGACGAGGGCCTCATGGAGAACAAAGCGGCTAACGTACGCCACTGCCCGTGATATAACAAGCCGAGCGGGTGACAACACGCAGTTCCTTACCTTACTTCTTAGTAGCTACAGGGAAGGAATAAAAACGCTCAGGTCAGCAAGGGCACGAGAGAAAGACCCCTTCCTTCCTAACCTGCAGCAACTTTTCCAACCTGTACCACATTGAGCAGCAGTGAGAAAGCGACTGGCATACAGACACTATCGAAAGAAAAAAAAAATGATCCAAAGACACAACTCCGACCAGTTTGAACGAAAAAAAAAAAAACAGCTCTGACCGGTAAATTTGTCGCGGGAGAAGGCCAGGCTCTGTGGTGTCCTAAATGAAGGACCCCACCTTTCGGCAACAAAAAAAGTCTTGTATTTTTCTGTAAAGGTTTATTTCACTTAACTATATATTTAAGTGTTACTAGAATTATTAATGCATTCACAACAAAGTACTTATATTAACGTACATTCACCTCGCGGTACGTAGCGTGGTTTAAGATTCCTTATCCAGGAAACTCTCCACAAGTATACAAGACGTGCATTTATTTCCTGCCAACCGCAAAAAAAGACGGACCTTAAGGACGAGATGATTCGTAGGTCAAGGAGCCGTAAAATCATGGATGTGAGCTATTGCGCCATCTTCGAGAAGTGGGCGCTTTCAAATGGGGGCTGGAATCCGCTAATTTTCGAGCAATGCCAGCAAAATAGAAAAAAGCTACCCTTTGGTTGAAGCAGGTCTTGGGAGCACATTGCAACAGTCGCCCCTTCGTCAGTGCCTTTTCCGCACCAACTGGTCATACCAACAAAAGAGCACAGACCATGGTGAGATCACGAAGAAAGAATGGCCACTCTTTAGACGGCAGTGTCAACGAATTAGGCAGTGCAGTTCTGGCGCCTACACCCTACGGAAATCCGAAAGACACTATTTGCATTCCCCCAGCCGGACACAGTGTCACCCAAAGCGCTCTACGCAAACAACTGGCTGGAGCTGTGTAACCTGTCTAGAGCAGCTGTAATAAGCCCTCATTTCTTTTGTTAGCAGAATGGAGCGAATCATTTCTCAAACGAACCCTGCAAAATTCTCTTCAACACTTTTCTAAATCCTGACTGCTTTCAGAACGTAGTCAACAAACACAACCGGTAATTATAATAAGGGTCACAAAGTACCCCAGCCAGAATTTTTGCTCAACGCCCATCACATAACTTAGACACTTTCATCAAACACTTTCCTCTCTTTACCGGATTTGGCGTTCTTCCAGCGCTCGAATCGCGTCACGACAGCGATGATGGGCCGGCTTTTTTTTTTTTTTCGTTCAGTTGCAGGAATAAACGCATTCTATAGCAGTTTAAAAAAGCCATATAAGCAAAGCAGAAACGAAAGGCATCTATGCTGCGGCAAAGAAATCACGCAGTGCCGCAAAGAGCGCACGATAACTATAGCCTTCGCAGTCCGTCCAGACGTAAAGGAACACGTAAAAGAGTTAATCAGAAGTGTTTCAGAGTTTCTTTAACTGCATGCATAGCGCCTCAATACAAGTCTCAGTATCGCAGCCTTAACAAACATATGCAGGAATTTCATTAAGTAACGTCCTGATAGGTTTTTGTATTTGTTTTACAGTGCCAAAAAGTAACGTCCTAATAGGTTCTTGTATTTGTTTTACAGTGCCAAACCTACGCGCTGGGCCTCTTTTTATCTCCTCAGTTCGGTCTTTCCACACGCTTTTACGTATCGTTCGCTCGTCGGCACCGCCCTTCTAGACCTTTTGATATACAATAAAAAAAGAAAGGAAGTCCACATTAAGGTAGCGAAGCTGTACGCAACCTTCACTATGATTGCGAAGGATTAAGTCCACGATTGCAGCCGCTTTGCATCTACTTCGCTGCCGCAAGTACCCTTACTCCTTCACAAGCCCGCTAGGGGTCCCAGAGGGACGCACGCACCTCGCGAAAGCTACGTCCCAAGACAGCGGCACAGTCTAAAATTCGACCGCAAATGCCGCAGCGAACTTCATCATCAAAAGAACTGGATGTCGACACTGGATGCCGAAACTGGATGCCGACTCGCCGACACTTCTATCAACTCAGTGAGCCCACTTTTGTAGCGTGGGCTACAGTGGCCGAGGTTGAGCAGTTTCGGTTGGTTCCTGGAGAACCGTGCTCCGCATGCGCGAGGAGCAGTGACATCACACGGCGCACAGAACATTGCTCGCTGCCCGCAGTCTCTCATACACCTCACGCGCCCAGCGTCTTCGCCGGTCTCTGTTCCGCACGTAGCGGCCCGGTCCATTTGATGATCATGCGAGAGGTGGCCGGGTGTGGAACCGATGGCTCGTGCGTTGCAGCAATACCGGCGTACGCCTGTGGAACCAGCTTAGCTCTGTGGCAATTGGTGACTCTGCTCCGGAGCCGCTTGATAAATACACATGTCACATAATGCGTATACCACGTGTGTGTCATTGAAGTAGCAGTAAGCATGACAATCAAGCTAATCCTAGACAACTAGGAAAGCTAACAATAACCAGCTGAACCTTAGCTCATGCTACGTACATCCTGTCATAGCCGAGCTAAGCCATTGCTATTTTTTTTTTGTAATTTCTGAAGCATCGAAAGTTCCCAGCGTCGGAGCTCCCGCAAGATGGTGGCCGACAAATTACCTGCGTCGTCCGCTCTCGAAAACTCACAAGAAAGCAGCGGTTCCTTCGGTGTATGCCTTGCGGCAAACGAGCCCAGTCTAAATGTATTGCTTGGCCCGAAAAGCAGCTACAACTTCTAATGTCCGGCCAGATTCCGTTCACATGTTTGTGAGCTAAACGGGTGTAGGAAAAAATGGTCCCGGAAAAAATGTTGCCTGAAGAAATGGTCCCGGAAAAAATTGGTTCCGGAAAAAATGGTCCGGAAAAAATTGGTCCGGGAAAAATTACTCTCGGAAAAAATGGTCCCAAAGCCAAGGTAGGAAGCGAGAGAGAGAGAGAGAGAGAGAGAGAGAGAGAGAGAGAGAGACAAACATTTATTGTACTAATGAGTAGGATGTTCTTAGGAGGTGTATCACGATTGCCCCGCGCGCAAAATTCCCGTCGCAAAAACCCCACGACCTTATCCCCGTGTCTCATTTGCCCCGCGTGCAGTATCCCCGCGTGCCATTTGCCCCGATGCCAGTTTCCCCGACCCATTCTCACGGGGCGATATTATGACGCGTCATTTTAGATGCGGCTGCATCTCATTCACCCGCCTTGGCCCTGCATCCGGCGTTGTCGTCGTCGGCGCCCGCCCCTCCCCCATTCTCCTCGTCGCACCAGCTGCGCTGTCCGCCGCTCACCCCCTCTCTTCTCCGATAGCGAACACTCTCTCGCGAGGGGCATTGGATTGGATTCAATTGGATTGGCTTGGATTGGATTGGCTTGGCTGGGCTTGAATTGGACTGGATTGGATTGGATTTGGATTGAATTGAATTAAAGTGGGTTGTGTTGGATTGTGTTGCGTCATAGCCGCGGCAGACGCACTGGCGCCGGCGCGTCCCCTCACCGTTATGCGCGCTATAAAACGCGGTGCCTGCGCCGCTCCGCTCCATCGTTCCAGCGCCGTTCCTCCGCTGTCCAACGCTGCAACGTGAACCCCCTATGCGTCGCATCTACACAGGGGTTCCCGCGAGGGGAGGTGGGAGTTTTTATTTTCAGTGAGTATAATTTTTTTTAATTAGAATAAAGTAAGGTTGAACGATCTTCTCAAGAAGAAGATTGAGTCTGCCGTTTTCCCGAAGTAGCACTGGGGTGTTATTCCTTCTTCCTTTAGCTGCAATAATTTAGATGAGTGTTCAAAGTACGACGGCGGTAAACGCTATCCCCCCCCCCCCCCTTTCCTCTCCGCTCGGGTCTAGGACATTTCGGTGCACGAACAGTTGGGTGTACGGACGTTTGGGCACATGCACGTTTCGGTGCGCAAGCTTTCCGGGAAACGAATTATCTGGTGCTTACTTGTTCTAAACAGTCATTCTATATTTCCGCGTAACTTGGGTTATGGAGCCCAATAATATACTTCAGTGCTTGCAAATTTACATTAATGCCACTTTTATTGGCGCCAGTTATTTGAATAAATTGAGTATTTCAATATTTCTGTTTATACGTTGTTCAGTAAACATTTATTACGCAGCCAACTAATGAAATCCTTTCGCAGACCCTTTTATTTACTACAGCACTTTATAATGGGCATCCTCGATATACCGGTCCTGGACGATCCGCGGACAGTCCGAGGACTGTTCCGACCGGACGTCCCATAGGAATACATGGGAAAATCGAGCGCCGCATCGCGTCTCGGGCAGTCCGCGGACGATCCGGGACTGATAATCGAGGAGGCCCAATGTAGATACGCTCTTTTTTGCCGCATGCACATCAGCTAAGTAAATAAGCCGATGTTTACGATCTATTTTGCAAGTCATCACCAGCCTATCTACGCCCACTGCAGGGCAAAGGCTTCGCCCATTATTCTCCAATTACCCCAGTCCTGTGCCAACTGTGACCAATTTATCCTTGCAAACTTCTTGATCTCATCCGCCCACCTAACTTTCTGCCGCCCCCTGCAAGGCTTGCCTTCTCTAGGGATCCACTCTGTTATCCTTAATGACCAACGGTTATCTTGCCTGCGCATTACTTGCCCTGCCCACGTCCATTTCTTCTTCTTAATTTCTACTAGTATGTCCTTAACACGCGTTTGTTCCCTGACCCACTCCGCTCTCTTCTTGTCCCTTAATGTTAAAACCCATCATTTTGCGCTCCATTGCCCTCTGAGTCGTTCTCAATTTAGGTTGAACCCTCTTAGTGAGCCTCCAAGTTTCTGCCCCGTAGGTGAGTACCGGTAAGATGGAGCTGTCATACACTTTCTCCTTCCGGGACAATGGTAGGCTGCTATTCATTATCTGAAAATGTCTGCCGTATGCACTCCACACCATTCTGATCTTTCTAATTGTCTCTGCCTCATGGTTGGGATCCGGGGTCACAACTTGGCCTAAGTAGATATATTCTTTTACCACGTCCACTACCTCGCCCCCTATCCCAAACTGTTGTGCTGTCCCGAGGTTATTGATCATTACTTTAGTTTTCTGCATATTAATGTTCAGGCCCACGGTTCTACTCCGTTCGTCTAGTGCGGAAAGCATGCTTTGCAATTCGTCCCCCGAGTAACTTAGCAAGGCAACGTCATCAGCAAATCTGAGGTTACTGAGGTATTCTCCATTAACCCTTACTCCCACCTGTTCCCAATCCAACGTTCTGAATACTTCTTGTAAACATGCTGTGAATAACATTGGAGAAATGGTGTCTCCTTGTCTGACGCCCTTCCTTATAGGTATTTTACTCCTCTCCTTATGGAGGATGATGGTAGCTGAGGACCCATTGTAGATATCCTCTAGCATTTTTACATTATGCTCATCTACCCCCTGGTTCCGTAATGCCTGAATAACGGCTAGGGTTTCGACCGATTCAAATGCGTTCTCATAATCTATGAAGGCTATATATAGGGGTTCAGAATACTCAGCGCACTTCTCTATCACCTGATTGATCGTGTGAATATGGTCCATTGTTGAATAACCTTTACGGAACCCTGCTCGTTCTTTAGATTGACTGAAATCTAAGACTGCAGAAATTCTGTTAGCGATTACCTTGGTAAGTACCTTGCAGACGACTGACAGTAAGCTGATCGGCCTGTAATTTTTCAGGTCCTTCATGTCACCTTTCTTATGGATTAGGATGATGTTCGCGTTCTTCCAAGATTGCGGTACGCTTGCGGTAATTAGGCATTGCGTATAAAGGTTTGTCAGTTTTTTAAGTACAATTTCTCCGCCATCCTTCAAGAGGTCTGCTGTTATCTGATCCTCACCAGGTGCTTTGCCCCCTTTCATTTATTTCAAAGCCTTCCTTACTTCTTCGGTCGTTACTGTGGGATGTCTATCTCCTCTGAACTACTTTCTCGTTCGGCATTATCCTGGATGTCCCGGCTACTGTACAGATCCCTATAGAACTCCTCGGCCACTGTGACTATGTTATCCCTATTTGTGATACATTGACTTGGTTATCTTTAAGTGCATACATCTGATTTTTCCCCACGCCAAGACGCCTCTTTACTGCTTTCAGGCTACCTCCGTTCTTTACAGCGTATTCGATCCTCTCCATATTATACTTCAGTATGTCAGCTGTCTTACACTTATTGATTAACTTCGAAAGCTCCGCTAGTTCTATTCTGTCAGCTGGGGTGGAGATTGTCATGGTTTGCCGTTTCCTAATTAGATCTTTCGTCTCCTGTGAAAGTTTACCAGTATCCTGTCTAGCCATAGTGCCCCTGACTTCTACTGCACACTCCGTGATAATGCGTGTAAGGTTGTCGCTGGCTTCCTGTGTCGTGATCTCGGCTTCCTCGTTAAGGGCAGAATATCGGTTCTGCAGCGCGATCCTGAATTCTTCTACTTTACGCCTTCCTGTTAGCTCATTCATCGGCTTCTTTCGTACTAGCTTGTTACGGTCCCTCCTCAAATCTAGCTTAATTCGAGATCTTACCAGACGATGGTCACTACACCTTACCCTTCCGACCACTTCCACATCCTTCACGACGCCAGGGTTATCGTTTTTTTTTTTTTTCATTTTTACGGTCCCCATTCCGGCTCCTCCACGTCCACTTACGGCTCTCCCGTTTACAGGATAAGGTATTCATTATGCGTAGGTTATTCCGTTCAGCAAACTCAACTAGTAGGTCCCCCTGCTATTTCTACACCCCAGACCATAGTTCCCAACTGCCTTGTCTCCAGCCTGATGCTTGCCTACTTTAGCATTGAAATCTCCCATAACTACGGTATACTGTGTTTTTAATTTAGCCATTGCCGATTCCACATCTTCATAGAATAGCCATGGCTGGATGTGGGGGCATATGCCTGTACCACCTTGAGCTTGTACCTCTTATTGAGCCTAATTACAAGACCTGCTGCCATTTCGTTAATGCTATAGTATTCTTCTATGTTGCCAGCTATGCTTTTATTGACTAGAAATGCCACGCCTAGTTCTCTTCTGTCCTATAGACCACGGTAACATAGAACGTGTCCCTTTTTCAGCACCGTAAAGGCTTCACCTGTTCTCCTAACCTCACTAAGCCCTATGACATCCCATTTGATGCCCTTTAATTCCTCGAACAACACCTCTGGACTCGCTTCACTAGATAAGGTTCTCGTGTTAAACGTTGCCAGGTTCAGATTCCAATGGCGGCCTGTCCGTGTCCAGGTATTCTTAGCACCCCCTGCTGCGTCACAGGTCTGACTGCCGCCGTGGTCAGTTGCTTCGCCGCCACTGGAGACTGAGGGCCGTGTGTTAATTGGCGTATTCATGGGAGGTAATTGCAAGTAATTTTCTCTAAATAAAAGGCACACTCCCACTATCACAAGAAAGCACCTTTACAAACATTCTGTTGCTCCCAAAATGCAGAAAATATGTAGTGTTTCGTGACGGCAGCGCTGTGACGCTAAAATAAACATGCAAATACTGTTGTCGGCAGCTTTTTCTTACTGAGTCTAGAACATCGTCGTGAAGGAAGAATGGGCCTTTTTGAAGACAGTTGCAGCTTCTGTCTCTCTTAAATCTTGGTAAAGCGTGTTTAGACGGTTCCAGGCCTCGCAGTTGTTTGTGCGGTTTTAATCCAATTACTTGCATTAAAATTTTTAATTCATGCTCAGCCCTTTCATCCATCCATCCATCCATCCATCCATCCATCCATCCATCCATCCATCCATCCATCCATCCATCCATCCATCCATCCGTCCGTCCATCCATCCGTCCGTCCGTCCATCCGTCCGTCCATCCATCCATCCATCCATCCATCCATCCATCCATCCATCCATCCATCCATCCATCCATCCATCCATCCATCCATCCACCCACCCATCCATCCATCCATCCATCCATCCATCCATCCATCCATCCATCCATCCATCCACCCATCCATCCATCCATCCATCCGCCCACCCATCCGTCCGTCCGTCCGTCCGTCCGTCCGTCCGTCCATCCGTCCGTCGGTCTGTCTACCCGATTTTCTTTGTTAGATTTTAGCCTCCAAAGGCGTTAATTTCGGCCCCTTATAGGAATATTAAAATATTCCATCTCTTTATCAACCCTTTAGCTAAAACGCAAAGCGACAAAATAAAACCGCAAAAAGTTCACATCAAAATAACTTGAACAGAAACACGTTGACTGGGCCATGGGACCATTTTTTTCCCTAGATGGTAACTGGTACCATTTTTTCCCGGGACCATTTTTTCCGTTTCCGGTGCAAAACACAACACAAGCCCAGCGAAGACGACGTCCCGGCCGATGGGGCCATTCCGGCTGCCTCGCCTCGGTTGTCCCGCGACGAGGTAACGCTCGTTCCCCAACAGGGCGACCTTCAGAACCACCTCGGCGGCTTACGCGAGTTTCTTTTCAACGCGCTGCAGGGGATTTCTCTCCTAACCGACGAGGTTAACGCATTGTGCCAGGAAAACGCCCGCCTGCACGAGCAGACCGCGAAGAACTCCAATCTGCAGTCCGCGGCTTTCCTCTCTTCAAGACGAGGTGCGTGCGCTACATTCGGAGCTGGGGAAGAGAAGGCCAAAATGCCCCCCCCCCCCCCCTCCCCCCCATTGGTGCAGCCGCTAAGCAAGGCAATGTCACTGCAGCTACCTCGGCCAGGGTCCTCCCACCCGCACAACAACGCAAGGACAACAGCATGTAAGTGCCTCGTCCCCTGCTTTTCTGCTTCCGGCCACTACAAACTGGGCCTCCTTGAGTACAGAGCGCCCAGGTGACACGCGCCCACGTGTTCGTGATGTAGCCGCCGGAGCGAAAAACAGCTCGGACATCCTCAGTGTAGTCCGTCGACCCGGCAAAAAAGCTTTGTTTATGTCACGCTTGCACCCTGACTCCTTCGCGCCCCACGTTCTGAAGCTTGTGAACTCTGTTGTTACTGACAACAGCGCTGAGTGTACGCAGCTAAAAAGCAAGTTATACATTTACCTATGCATCATTTTACATTAGTGTCAGTGCCGATTCCTTCGCTGCATTGAACGACGCTACTGTCTGGCCAAATGGATGTTTGTTCAGCCCTTTCGGAGGGTTTCTTCGCGAGGACCACGGGCTACGCCTTAACACCCATTCTAAATGAGTTTCACAATCTACCATCAGAATGTCCGTCGGTTAGGCACAAAATCTAAGCCCTTTTACCACAACGTCGTCTTGAATAATTACGATGCATACTGCACCACGGAGACCTGGTTACCTCACCGCATTGTTTCTGCCGACTACTTTACGGATAAATACACAGTTTTTCGTAATGGCCGAAATTATTTTGCGGCAGTGCAAAACGTATGGCGACGGAGTCCTCATTACTTTGAAGAAATCTTTCTGTGCGGCTAGACAGTCTAATCTTGAGCTAATAGTGAATGCGTATGCGTTGAGGTGAAAGTCAAAGGTGCGAGAAATGTTCTTCTTGGTGTGTACTACTTGCATCCGGCTCTTGAAAAGTCTCTGTTTGCATCAGCTCTACTGAGTTTATCTGAGAAGTTAAAGCCGGAAAACTACAAAATTCTTCTCTTTGGCGACTTTAATTTGCCTGGCTCTTGGTGGGACCCCGAAGAAAATGTGTGGAAAGTCCAAGCAGCTCAATTGTTTAATTTCTCTTTTTTTTCAACGTCATCCTGCCAGCTGCCTTAGATCTAAACCCTGCTGGAAGTTCAGCAACGTTTCCGTGTCAGCTAGCACTCTGGTTGGGAAGAAAATGAAACAGAAGAGCGGATGGCTTCACTTGCTCTCGGCATGTTTTCGTTACTGGTGGCGAAATGTCACGTATCTGGCCGCTGTCAGCTAGTGTGGCGTTCGCAAGACCATCCTGCACCGACCGAGGCCAATATCACGGAGTTTGACCCAAGAATCACTCCAACGCCGATTATTGAAGAACGATGACAGTGACTCAGCAGCTAACCCTAGCAAGCAGTTCGGAGCCTCGCCTGGCCGCCGCACAGCTGAATTGCCAGCGCCAGCTGCCGACGAACTCTCCGAGGCCACTTCGGCGATATGCCCGGCGCTAGCAGACCCAGCCCTCCGACCACCACAGGAATTGAAGTAGTAGAAGTTGAAGGTTTGGATCGTCCACCGTAAGATTTTTATGATGACGCATGTTGGCTCTCATGCCCCAAACAACGCAGGCAGAGCAATTACTTTACGCTAAACTCAACAACTAGGAGGCCGGGCACAGCGTGCCTCGGTGCAGGAACAGGAAAGCCAGCACGCGGCAACTCACTACGCTCGCGTCTTCCGGCGCGCAACAGGCAACCGCGGTTGCCGAACGAGGACGTCAAAATAGCTCTCCGACCGCGTGACGGGCTTGACGTTCTCAAGCACAGCGACGCGCAGCTACGCGGCACCATAAACAGCACTACGGTACTACAGCCCAGTAATGTAGAAATGAACATTGTAAGGACGAACACGGCTCAAAACATCTTAATTATCAGCATAGCCAAGATTTAAAATGCCGAAAAATATAACGCGCTGCGGCAGATACGCATCTCCGACACGACCTATGAAATTAGGACTTACGTCCCTGCTTTGAAAACACTACTAAGGACGTCATCCAAATTATCTCTGCTTACGACTCCGATGAAAACATCAACAAAAGCCTGAAATATAGCAAGAAGCCTACCATACTTACAGCACGCAGAATGGCCAAGGCCAACTCTGCCCACATGTTTGAGGGAAGCCAAGTTCCATACATCCTGTACCACAGAGGAGCAGAATATCGATGCTTTCTGCGGAAAATGAAACAAGAAATCTGCGATGCCTGCTGGGGTGTAGGACACCGGAAAGATAAATGTCCACGGCCGGAGAAAATTACTCGTAATAACTGCAGCGCATACAACCCGGACACTGCACATGGATACGCACCTCAATGTGCAATATGTGGCAAGGATCATGTAATGGGTGACAAACGTTGCCGCCAATGGTACAAGACCCCATACCTGCTCATCCAGAGAAAATTGGAAAAACAAATCAAGCAACAACGTCTACACTGGCCAACATGCAGGATTAGAAGCCTCGGGCTGTGACAGTTAAGAAAAAATTCAGCAAACAGGAACTACCGCTCACCTTTCACGAAAAGATCTACTTGACAAAGCGCACGTCCAGGAGAGAGGCCTATCAAAGTCCTTCCCAGGGGTACTGAGACAGACATAGACGTCACAGAACAGCAAAAGGAGCTCCCGCTCAGCGTCCAAGAATGTCTCCGGCTCAACGCGGGGGCGCTCAAAATCCCAGGCCAGGGCAGTTCGAAGATGTCATCACCTGAAAGAAAAAGACTAGAACGACGACAATAAACTGTAGCAGTAACGAAAGTCGAGCTAGTTGGTACGGTTGCATTCTTCTAACAGTACTAAAAATACGGGCACAATGAAAGACAAACACAGGCGCTGACTATCAACTAAAATTTATTCAAAGGAAAACAACACATGTATACACATACATCTGGTCGTGTGCAATGACTGCGTGCATCGATAAAAATAGCTGCAAGATTCTTATACACGATAAAAACAGCTGCAAGACTGGTCGTTCGCCCTTTCCCTCTCACATACCTGACACCAGCAAACTAACTTCCCTATATGAAAGGGATAAGGAAGGGTGGCTTATGCAGTCCTCACCCAATCTCTTAATGTGGAAAGCTTCCACCACTTCTCTTGTCGTTTGGTTGCTGTGTTTGTATAGTATCCTGTTGTCATTGAAAAACGGGATACACTTTCAAGGACCCCCTTGCTGTGTTGAATTCGGAAGCTGTTGTTTCATTCCTGTATTCTGAAGGAAACCAGGGCTTAAAGGGACACTGAAGTGATATGTAAACATTGCGGGATTACTAGCGCAAATTGTAGTCCGCAGTCCCCAGGCCATGTTTCGACCACTCTAGGCGCGTTTACGCGATTTTATTTAGTAGAAAAACTAATTCGAAAATGCTGTCCTCCTCTCTTTACGCTCGCCCATTTTCTGTGGCGTTTTCGTGTGACGTCAGGAGGGGATGAGCTGGCAATTGGCTGCGCCACGGCTGCGCTACTGCACGGCTCCCCGGCCGACAGAGTCAGTCGGC
Source organism: Haemaphysalis longicornis (assembly GCF_048455015.1). NCBI lineage: Eukaryota > Metazoa > Arthropoda > Arachnida > Ixodida > Ixodidae > Haemaphysalis > Haemaphysalis longicornis. The sequence continues at coordinate 72,874,797 of NW_027526335.1, read as the reverse complement.
CCAGCGTTTCGTCCGCCGGCCGCCGGCTGGTCGTCGCAATCAAGGAGGTTAAAAAAAATTGCTTGGTCGCAATTCGTTCGCTTAGTTGAAACGAAGCCAGGACACGTTTGTGAATGGAAGAATGTGCCTTTCTCTACTTGGTTTGTTTGTACACTGTATCTAGCTCCAAGTCAAGGTCGCTTCACACAAGCGCACATGCGACGCTTCGCTGACTGGTACGCCAGTAGGAAAATATAAGGCCTCTTGAAGGCGGGAGAAGAGTCAGCGAAGTCAATATAGGTACTAAGGAAATAAAATCAACTGATATTTTTACCGTACAGCGTAAAACTAGGGCGCGGGAAGCACTTTTTTGCGCTGGGCGAACAAGCACAGCGGTCAGCAGCACGACTACGCATCTGCGAACGCTTTTCCGTCTACGAAATGCAATTGCTAGACGTGAGCTACTGTGGAAACTCGGGCGACGCTTACTGCACGATCGCAGTACAACAAATAATCACCTAAGCTGGTTGAAATGCCAAAACTAAATAAAAGTGTAAACCGGTTGACAATATATACCTTATATTAGCAAAGCTTCCGCGTCCCGCTCCGTGGCTCACTTGTCTGGGGCGCTATAGGTATGTCAACGCAAATGTTTTGCAAGCCACGAGTTCGAATCCCCGCGGGTACGTGCTTTTTTTTTTTTTTTTGTAAGTTAACTTTTTTGTTTTCCGCCGATGTTTTCTATATTGAGTCCACCTTTTTTTGGGGCCGCACCGTTCATGGCTACACGAACTAGTTCACAAAACGCGCGCAGGCTGGCACTGGCGCGCTAGCGAGTTCTCGTTGGCATGCTGTTGCCATAAGCACCGACTGCTTGCAGGCAGTGGGCACAGGCCAGAATGAACAGACCCTTGGCCTGGTGCGAACACGCTTTTTACGATACAGGCATGAGGGAGGCAAGCTCCAAATATGGGGGAAAAGCGCATGACATTTGGGCGTCTGCGGGTACGCGGAGGGCGTTCATGGTTCATGCACTGCGTAGGTCTCGGCTAGTGACTGCTACGACTACAAGCCGTCCTGGGAGGCTTATCTTGTGCATTTTACAGCCGACAACATGGCAGAAGCGCGGTACGATGATTACTGAGATATTGAGAATGCCCATCCAACAACGCCATTGGTTATGTTTTACAGAGCCGAAACCGAAACCGAAACTTGTGTGATTGCTAACCTTGGGCATCGTCCAATCACGGCGCCCCTCCTCCCAACGTAACAGCCTTAGTTGGTGCGGCCGCCGCAAACCGCGCATGGTAGTTTTTCTTCTTTCGCGCTTTGTAAAATAATTACCGATTTGTCAACCGGATAAACGATGAAAAGTGTGCTAATTTGAGCCAGTCTACGCAGTGCAAGCAAAAACGGGAGCTTGACAAATTCACTTCAGTGTCCCTTTAAGCCGATTCAGTATTGACATAGAGGATCTGTACTATTCCTTGCCACAGTATAAGTTAATGAAGTATGTGGAAGAAACGATTACTTAACATAAAGATGAAGTTACCTTTAGGAATCGATGTGGTTAGCCTGTAGAATCGTTTTTAGAACTACTTGTGTTTTACCTAAGCAGCGCCTTTGTTAGTTTTAACGGTGAGGTATTTGTTCAGAAGTCAGGGGTTTCTATAGGGTCAAAAGTCGCCCCAGTGTTAAGTTCCATTTTCCTGGCTAAATTCGATCAAAAACGTGAGGTGGAATCAAAAGGAAAGAGGAAAGGTGAAAAGAATCTTACGTTTGATGGGCGATTATTTGGTTATTGGCAGTTACGAAAAAATTGGGGCCTTCAAAAATGAGGTCTTGACATGCTTCAAGGAACACGGGGATGGTTTAAACTTAACTTGCAAATTTCCCATTAAAAACAAACTGCAGTTTTTAGATTAGACATTATCTTTTGCATCTGACCACGCATGCCACAAATATGCACCCCGGTCTGATGAACCACTTTTACATTTTAGATCGTCGCACTCAAAGCTTGTAAAACACAGCATTGCCTTCTCCTGCGTTGTCCGCAATTTCAAATTTCTGCTGTCACAGGATGCGTCAGAGCCTTGAAGTACAGGTTCCCAGGTTACTACAAGCAGGTTTTCCGTCCTTGTTAGTTTTAGATGCGTGCGAGAAAGCTTTCAAAGCTTTTAAATCACCTCTGCAATCTCGCAAGGTTAGGGACATGAAGATGAAAATGATTATACCATACGTTCACGGGCTTTCCTATCGTATGAAGAAGATAGGCAGAAAGTATAATGTAAATGCTTTTTCTACAAAAAGTAAACTAAGCCGAGTATGTCCCGCTGTTGAGCGCATGTACAAAAAGAAAAAAACTCCCCCCACCTCCCCGAAGGGGATCGTGCGGAAATGCGAATGCATTGGGTGCACCGATGAGTGCGCTGCGGCAAGCAGTAACGAAGAGAGGCGTGCGCTCCACTGCATTTATATACATTTTCCGAGCGCAGCGAGCGGAGAGAGGGTACGCGGAGAGGAGAGAGAGACCCGCGCAACACGCCCGCCCCGCGCGCGAGCTCTCTCTCCCGCCGAGCTCCGCGATGCGAGCGCCCTCACACGCCCGAGCGCGCTCCTCCTCTCCACTCACTCTCCGCTACTCCGCCCGAGCTCCGCGATGCGAGCGCCCTCACACGCCCGAGCGCACTCCTCCTCTCCCCTTGCCCTCCGCTACTCCCGCCCGAGCTACCACCTGCTCCGGTTGCTAGGCGCGCCACAGCTGTTGCTAGGGGCGAGGAGGAGCGCGGAGAGATAACACCTGTGGGCGCACGCCGACGGGGCACGACAACCCCCCCGCCGCGCCGAGACGACGACGACGACGACGACGACGAAGGCAGAACTACGGAGCACGCGCGATCACGTGCGCTCGCGCTGGAGGAATGCAGGCGCACGCCGACGGAGCACGACAACTCCCAACTAAGAAATGCATTCGCATTTAAAAAAACAAAACTAAATCTCCGCAAGAAAATGTGATATGAATCATACTCCCCGATTTGCTGATCGTAATAAGAAAGGGGTCGTGTATCACATACCATTGAATTGTGATCGTGTGTACGTGGAGCAGTCGGGGAGGTGTGTAAATACCAGGCTCAGAGAGCATCTGTAGTCAATAAAAAGTAGGCTCTGTAGTCACTTGTCACTTCACTGCAAAGAATGCAAGTCTATCCCGTACTTCCATGACACAGCGATACTATATGAACACAGCAATCAAACGACAAGGGAAGTGGTGGAAGCTTTCCACATTAAGAGATTGGGAGAGGACTGCATAAGCCACTCATCCTCATCCCTGTCAGATAAAGAAGTTAGTTTGCTGGTGTCGGGTTTGTGAAAAGGAAAGGGCAAACGAACAATCTTGCAGCTGTTTTTATTGTGTATAAAAATCTTGCAGCTATTTTTATCGATGTAGCACGCAATCATTGCACATGACCAGATGTATGTGTATATAAGTGTTGTTTTCCTTGAATAAATTTTATTTCATAGTCAGCGCCTGTATTTGTCTTTGTCATCGCCTTTTTATCGCTGTCAGAAGAGGGCGACAATAAAGCAAGCTTGGCAGCAGCGGTTTCCCAGGACCAAAAGCAAACTCAGAACGCATCATATCAAAACACGCAGCTTGAACAAGAACTACAAAGGATCGGTGAACTCTTAGAGACAACAGTTCACGAAAACGTTGCACTTAAACATGAAACAGCCCGACTGTAGGCACACACCAACACGCGCAAGGTAGCAGAAAATCAAGTACTCACAATCGAAAATGAGCCGATAGAAGCGGGCGGGATAGAAATGGATTCTGATGCAGGTTCTCCTCCACCAAAGCGGAAAGCATCAGAAATCCTCAACAGACCGAGAATACAAGAAATCAAAAGGCAACTCAGCGTTAACCTCTATACACGCTTTGACTCCATCACCAAAACGTATACAAAATTGTCAATTTTGCTGCTAGCATCTAGAAACAAATGCGAATTATGAACACAAGCATCACCAAGCTAGAAACACCTTGGCAGTACAGTGAAACGACCCCAGGCTTGCAGGCAACACTCGCATCGTCGGGAAGCACAACTACACTGTAAACGCAAACTAGCCGGAAATGGAGTTTTAATCAAGTAATGTGCCCTGAAAAGTACCTATAGCAAAAAATGTACTCCCTAGGCATGACCTAAAGAAGTGGACGAACCTCCACGGTAGTACCGTTGCCCATCCGGGTAGCAAAAGGGAGGATTTAGAACGACTTAACACCATTTGTGAGATGGCGTTCGGTTCCTTGTATACTACCACGTCCACAATAAACGCCCTATCTGAGGTAATCATCTCAAGCGGGCGGTCGCCATGTTAGTCTTCTGTTGTCTCCGTGCACCAGCACTTCAACCGTGGCCTAATGCTAATTAGAACGAGTAAGCAGGACGCTACGGTTGCACGCAGCTACAAAACCAATACCGTACGTATACCCGTATAGATGCTTCAACCAGCGCGATCACAGGCAGAGAGCGCGGCCGTGTTGTCTCAATCTGTTTATTTTGGCGATAGGTGGTGTCAAACTCTGCTGCTAACGAAGAGGCAGTTCTCGCCGTTGCAAACAATTGCAACGTTCATCTGCTTCGCTTGCTTGCGCATACATAGACGATTTAAATTCCCGTGCCAGCGCGCCAACGCACCCGACTGCAGCGACTCAACTTGCCCTGGCGGCACGACTGGCTGCCCGGATGTATACAACCTCTGGCCTCTGTGCTATCAACGCTATCAACGCAGCGCGGCCGGTGACTCGGCGCGGCCGGAGCTTCAAGCCTCGCCTTGGGCCGTCGTTTTTTCTTATTTGTGAAGGACTAGTAGTGCCATTTGGTGGAAAGATTTTCATGTGCCCCTGTCACACGAGGAACGGCCGCAAACAGCATTTGGATACGGCGACAGGTGTGGACAGCTCGCTGGTAAGTGGTCTTTCATCAGTCGATGCGTTTGTCAAACGTTTGGATAGGGTTAACAGCGAAGTACCCGGGTACCCGTGCCGCTCACTGCTTGTACGCGGACGGGCAAAGAAAAAAGCGCACACTCGTATTATTTTACTTGTTTGTGGGTTTTGGGGTATGCGTTCGCATTCTTTTGTAGGCTGGTTTGTAACAGGGCATTCGAGGTAAAATCGTTTGTCGCGCGCGGCGTCGTTTCAAAGCAACGTGACGGTTACTTCGTGCTGGCGAAAATCAGCGCAGTCAGACGGAAGCGGTAAGGAAGGTAGAGAGGTCGGGGAAGAGGGCGCTAATATATAAAAGAAAGCGTAATGCAAGACGAGAAATATAACACAACCCGCCTGCATTTCTCCGAACTTCAGGACAGAGCCGCACACGGGTACGTTGTCACAAACTCGAGCGTACGACGTCTAAAAGTACCGTATATATATATATTTTTTTTTTTTTCATTTTTCAACGTGACCTGAGCCACTTATCTTCCCATTGCCGCACATGCAGACCTGATTGTGTCCCTGTGTTTGAGCGCACAGCCATCCTTTTGCGACATAAGAACCAGCAAACGCGAGAAATTGTAGAAGCCAGCCACATCAGAAAAGCTGGTTCCGAATGTGTCAGTCATCCCTCTATCGCCCTGCTTAATCGAAAAGTCGCATATTTAGACGCACATTGAGCGTTATTTCGGTGCTTCTGGGAATGCGTGTTGGGGGTGGGAGGGGGGTCCTAATCCATGTATGATGCGGTTATCTTTGCTGATTTTTCGCCTTTCGTGCGCCTCAAAGTTCGTTTTGTGGTTTTGTTGTTACGGTTTTTTAGTAGTTTCGGCTGAGTGCGCCGAGAACTGTGACGCATTGGGGGCGCGGCAATTGGGCGCTTGGGCATATAAAGGTTTGAATTGTGCAATAAACTAGTTGCGAGTGTGCGCTTGTGCTGTCTTCATGTGTTCTTGTCCTCGTTAATTTGCGCGCAGTTTATTTTTCGCAATGCATAATTACCAACTCGCCCAACTCGCAACCCTTTTACAGATCCTATACTCCGTAAAAATGAGTTGCCTGTCCTTTTAGGTGCGGCAAAATCTCGCGCAGCGCATCATTCTGCCAGGGGGCCATATCCTAATGTCAATGCACACACTTTGAAAGCAGCTTGCACTTAATGCGTCACATTGTCTGCTGATAAGCATTTTAGATTCGCCCCTCTCATCATCATTCACTTCGTGTAGATGGCGGGATTTTCTTTCATAGCTTGTTGTCACTGCAGTAATTAATAGCAGAATCAGTCCTACAAATCACAGAAACGGTTCGTTTCAAGTTACACTAACACACTTTGCACCACACGGAGGAACAATCGGTTGCAGTGATGAGGCATAAGGGTAACTTGTTGTTAAAGGGTCATTGAAGACAACCAGCAAGTTGATTTCAAACGGAAGTCGGACCTCCGCATAGCCATTTCAGCATTGATTTAGTGCCAAGATGCCTCAAGTGCTGAGAAATCGCTGTTCAACTGCTCATCAAGCGTGACGCAAACACGACTGCAGTCGCTGTTTGCATCAGGATAAACCGGAAGCAAGTGAAGTGATTAATAGCAGTATACAAGCAACTGAATACAACATTACCACGTACCAAGCAGTTTGGTCAGTTCCGGTCAAATCGCTCATGCTTCCCCAAACTCCCCTGTCATTTGCCGTTCGAGACCACTAAGCAAAATGTTTGTCCATTGGACCTGTGATCAGTATTTACGCTTCACTGAAGAAGAACATTGGCCTTTTGAGGCCTCGCAAGTTTTGGCGTCGAACGATTTTCTCATGCGTAGCTCGCATGCTCCCTTGGAAAGCGGTACTGCCACCCCAAGTATGGACGAGTAGCACCATCCAGCGGCAGCCAAGAAAGAAGTTGTGCGCATCAGGCCACTTAAGCCCTTCCTGTGAAAACGTGTTTTTGCTAGTTTCAACCTTATTTTTAAAAAAATGCCAGGTGTAAGAGGGGTATAATAGTGTTCCCCGTGAGCTAATCTATCAACCTAGAGAGACTTGCATTTTAACTTCACTGTCATTTAAAGTTGTGCTCGAGTATATTGTGCGGAAGTAATATCTTTTTTATTGCTGCAAAAGCCACGATGGTTAATGTACTGGCACTTGGTTTTATGAAGCCTTTGCATTCCTAATTTAAGTACTGAAATTCGCAGGGAACCTGGCATAACAATTTTATTACTGTGCCGAATTATTAAGTTCATTTAACCATAGTGTCTGTTTTGAATTTTACATGTGGGGCATTTTTTTTTTCTTTTTTGCTTTTTCAGGTAGATGTTCCTTCGACTCCCTGCCTGCATTCCGCGAAAGGGGAAATTAGCCTCCGCATCGATGGCCAGAGTGTCTTGACTGCATCATCTTTACTGGGAGGACTGTGTAGTCTGTTTGCATCGTTCTGGGTTTTCAACATTCAATATCCCAAGAAGGCACACAAAGCTCTAACGTTTGTGGAACATGCCTTTTTGGACCTTGCCAGCACCAAACCACGTGTGAAGGATTTAGAACTAATTAACTTTTATCGCATCAATATCCCTCACCAATATTTTATTTGTTTTCAATCCTGTAATCATTGGATAGTAGTTTAAAGAATTTCGTATTATGTTTCTGACGTTTTCTTTTTTTTTACTGAACAGGGGATATTTGATGGGCCCTTCTGTATGCTGATAATACAGCTATCTTTTAGTGAAGTAATAATATTAAGCAACTAATATAACTTGAAACAATTATCTAAATAATGTTGGCAACTGGTGCCAAATGAATCAACTCAAAATTATCGGAAAAACACGAATTACATGGCTTTTTCTTCTCACTCTGAAGAAGCTGTCGCGATACCACCCATTCTGTTCTATATCCTTGCAATTAACCCCTCAGGCTGGGTCACTTTTCTTGGCGCATTTGTGTCTTTATCAAAACGCACTGGTATTTTCCGCAGCATATTTCTCGTTCTTTATATTACTCATTTATCCATAGCCATCTCATTGCTGTCTGTCTCGTACATCATTTATCTCTTGTGCCTTTACCATCTAAAAAATGCTCGTTACCTTTCAATATCAAATCGTTACACAGCTCTCGCACATTTCACCACCAATTGAAAAAAAAATTTGTTGTTGTAAACCACTGCAACCATTTTTTTCACTTTGTGTACTGAGTACTGATGCGTACTGATAAGTACTCACGCGTTCTCAATCCTCTAGTATTATATAATGATGTCACTTACCATGCCGTTGTGTTTGTGCCTGTATGTCTTTCGCGTATTTCCAGTTCTTGTAGTAATATTGTTTCTACAGTTTGTTCAACTAGCACACAGATCGCTCATTTCACCACCAACTGAAATTTTTTTGTTGTTGTAAACCACTGCAACCATTTTTTTCACTTTGTGTACTGAGTGCTGATGCGTTCTGATAAGTTCTGATAAGTACTGACGCGTTCTTGATCCGCTATTATTATATAATGATTTCACTTACCATGTGGTTGTGTTTGCGCCTATCTTTGTTTTTCGCGTATTTCCAGTTCTTGTAGTAATATTAATTCTACGGTTTGTTCAACTAGCATTCTATTGCTGTCTTCCATTCCTAACTGGCGTGTTTTTAGCAATTTACCATTTTTGCTTTCTTATAGGAGGTCGCCCTAAGTTTTTATTTCGGAGCCTCCTTGTGTACACCATGTACCATGTAAACTTGTATGCGAAAGTTCGTTTGAAATAAACCTGAAACCGAGCAAAACCGTGTGAAATCAGTACTGCCGCAGGGAACTAGAAACTCTCCCTTGTGGCCTTGAAAAAACTCCTTTCGGAAGGCCTACAAAACCGCCCCAACTTTGCAAAACTCCATTCAAAAGAAATATATGCTTCCCTTGAACCTCCTAAAAACTCCCCTCGCGAGGCCTACAAAACGTAAAACCCCATGCAAAAGAAGTAAATGCTTCCCTTGAACCTCCTCAAAACGCCCCTAAAATAACATAAGTACTTCCCAAGGGAGCCATAATAAGCTCCTATTCAACCGCCTAAAAAGTCCATAAACATCACTTAAAAACGCCTTGAGGAAGTAAAGAATACTCCATTTTGATCTCCTTAAATTCTCCCTAACATTTCTTAACACTCCCTAACTACCTCCTTTCTATCACCTAAAAACACCCTGTTTTGAGGAGGTAAACAAAACCTCCCTGTTCCATGTAGTAAAAAAACTCCTACAAGGAGGATCACTAGAGGACAGGCGAAAAAGAACCTCTAGGGAGTATATGGGTGGAAAAAAAGTTTAGAGTGTAGAAGCGAAGCCAAGCAGTACCGGTCCCATGTCCAAACCACACAACCGGTATGTAATCTGGCAGTGTAACTGCAGAGGGTACCAACGGAAGAGACATAACCTACATATTGAGAGAGAGAGAGAGAGAGAGAGAGAGAGAGAGAGAGAGAGAGAGAGAGAGAGAGAGAGAGAAACAACTTTTATTGAATCGAGCTACTACGACGTCTTCTTAGACGCCGTCGATGGAAGTGGTTCCCTCTTCACGGGACCCATATTGCTTCTCTAGCCGCCTGGCCCCTGGAGATCAGAACGAGCTGGTCTTCCAGGGCGGGGCTCGTTAACAAGGTCTCCCATCGCTCGGTAAGGGTGGATGATGGATGGGGTGGGGTAGTGGGAAAGGTAAGAGGTGGGGGGATCGGCTTGTAGAAATCGCATACTCCAATGACGTGTTGGAGCGTGCCTAACTGAATCTTGCAAAAATTGCATTCCTTGTCGTACCTTTCCAGGTACATCTTGTTTTGAAGGTAAGGGTGCGGGAAGGATCCTGCTTGCATCTGCCTGTAAATCGCTTGCTGTTCTCTGCTAAGCGATTTGTGAGGATCGGGGTAACGTCGCCTCTCCGTCCTGTAGTGGTTCGTAATGTCCTTATAACTAATTATGGACTGTGGCTCACCTTCCTCTACCCGGTGTTCCATCTCTCGGGCGAACTGGTGGGCAAGTTCGTTTCCCTCCAGCCCAGAGTGAGCCGGCGTCCATGTCAATTCAACTTTCCTTTCAGATATGTCGCATTTACTGTTTAGAATACCTAGTGCCGCAAGAGACACCCACCCTTTTCTGTAGCTGTTATACGCCTTTTGGGAGTCGGTGACAATTCTTCCTACGTTGGGCTGCGCGAGCGCCAGCGCTACTGCGGCCTCTTCTGCCACCTCCGGAAAAGACGTCTTGATGGAGGCGCAGGTTACGAGCACATCCCGCGTCGTAACTGTCAGCGTGGCTTTCGAGGAAAACTTGGGTAACGCAGCGTCTGTGACGAGAGTGACCCCATCTTGCTCTTCTTCTATTTGACCCAGAGTCTCCGTCAAGGCCGCTATCCGAGATATTCTGCGGCCGTCGTTACGACCCGGCTTCATGTTTCGAGGCAGAGGCTTACTATTGATTTTATGCAACCATAACCTGGGTAACGGCCCAGTTTCCTTCCGGTCTGCCTCTTGCCAGCCCAACTTGGCAAGAACACGACGTCCCGCCGACGTTTGAGAGAGCCTAACTCTTTGATTAGACAAATGAGCTTCTATCAACTCTTCAACGACGTTGTGTTTCGCCATGCCGAGAAGCTTGTCGGTCGACAAATGCTTCGGCAGGCCTAGCGCCATCTTGGTTGCCTTGCGTATAATGACGTTCAACTGGTCCCTGTCTTTTTTGAGTAGATTGAGGTACGGCGCAGCGTAAACGATGCGCGACGTCACGAAGGCCTGGACAAGCGTCAATGCATCGTCCTCCTTCAATCCTCGTCTTCTGTTTGTAACTCTTTTGATCATATTCGAAATTTGTTCCGTAGAAACCTTGATTTTGGCGATCGACGCCCCCGCCTTGCCGTTGTTCTGGAAGATGACACCCAGGATACGTGCTTGCGTGGTTGGCGTTATGTTCTTCCCGTCGATGGTGATGCGGACGTTCTCTTGTTCCCCTTTCTTTCTTCTTGGCTTGATGACGAGCAACTCCGACTTCTGTGGCGAGCAACTGAGGCCGCACGATTTAGCGAACTCGTGCACGGTCTCTGCCGCTCTCTGTAGGGTCTCCTCCATCCAACTCTCTGACCCTGCCCTCGACGTCCACACAGTTATATCGTCGGCGTATAGAGCGTGATCTATTCCCTCTATGCCTTGAAGCAGGGCCGGGAGCGGGAGGAGTGCCAGGTTGAAGAGAAGCGGCGAAAGAACCGACCCTTGGGGGGTGCTTCTGTCTCCCAGGGCTATCGGTTTGGACGTCTCTTCTCCAATTTTGATTGTTGCTGTTCTATCACTTAAGAAGTCCTGTACATACTTGAATGTTCGCTTACCGCATCCAGTTGTTCTATCACTTAAGAAGTCATGTACATACTTGAATGTTAGCTTACCGCATCCAGTTTGACGCAGGTTACGGAGAATGCTTTCGTGTGTGACGTTGTCGAGAGAGACGACGGTTGGCGTGGACGTTTATTCCAGCGCTCGGGACAAGGAAGAAGTTCAAGCGGTGATGATGATTATTTACAGGTGATGATGATGCCGAGCCCATCGGGGCTAGCACTGATGATAGTGGGTGATTACGAAGAAGCGCCGGTAACATACCTCAAAGTACTGGGAACGTAGTGACTTGGTCTCACATAATTTCCCCTCCGCGAGCGGAAGCGGCCTCCTGGCCGCGAGTCCGTCGGTGGTACGGCGGTTGAATGGCTTCAGCCGGGATACATGAACGATTTCAGTACCACGGCGACGGCGGTCTGTAGGCGGAGTTACCGGCGTGATGCGATAATTTACAGGAGAATTCTCTTCCAAGATTTGGTGGAGGAATTTCTTGCACAGTCCGGGAACGCGAACGGGTGTCCATAGCAATACTTCATCCCCGGGCCGGAACCGCACAGCGCGATGGTTCACGTCGTAGCGGGTTTTCCGTTCGTGCTGCTGAATTTCTGTTCGACGTCGCGCGAGGTCTCGGCAGTGGGCGAGCCGCGAAACGTACTGCTCATGCGATGGTGCATCAGAGGCGACAGGAGCGTAGAAAAAACTGGATTCGAAAGTAATCGATGGGGAGTGTTGCGAGTTGTAGCGACCGCAGTCTGCTGGTAGTGGTCCAACAACGTCTATTACCAGCCCGCGAAAGGGCTCCGAAATGAGCGGAACAAGCTTAAGTGGTGCCTTTCCCTTCTCGTGCGGTTTTCCCACTCTCTGACAGGTGTCACACGCTCTTACGTGGTCCTCAACTTCTTTGAAGCATCCTGGCCAATAAAACTCCGTTAGGAGCCTATCTTTGGTCTTCCGAGCTCCTAAATGCCCCGACCAACCAACTCCGTGACAGAGATCAACAATGTCATGCCGATACTTAGCCGGCACTACAATCTGGTCAAACGTGCGACCTTTTGCATTCCGGTAGTGGCGGTACAAGATGCCATTTTTGACGGGAAAACTGACATTCTTCCTCGCCACCCCTTCCCTGACGGTGTTCCAAATCTCCTTAAGGCTGGGATCGCTGTTTTGCTGCTCGATGAGCTCGTCTCTTGTCACTTTCCCCAGTACATTGCCTAGCGGTTTTGATACAGGCAACACGAGCAGCCCCTCTTCCGTTTCCCCTTCAGCTATATCAGCGCTAGTCTCCTCCTCTGATCCCTCTCTCTCTTTTTCAGCAGGTGACGGGATAGTAGGCTCCGCTGTGCCGACTCCAGCTGGTGTTGCTGTACGCCCGGCAAAACTCGGTTCTTGCCGCTCTAGTTCGGCTGCTAAAGCGCGTGCTTTAGCTCTAGTCAAGGCTTGGATTGTTCCCTCGTGAAAACTTTTCCCTTGCTCTCTAAGCAGACGGTCGGTCCTATTCGAGAACAAGTAGGGGTATTGCGAGGGCAGCTTGTCTGACACCGCCGCTTCCGTCTCTACTTCTCCGAACGGCCCAGTGATGACTACTCGAGCTACCGGGAGACAAATGCTTCCATCTTCCAAAACCGGCTTAATCCATGCGCACTTGCCGTTGTAGTCTGCTTGTGCCACATAGTCAGGGTGCACCAGATCAATGGTTGCCCCACTGTCTCGTAAGACGCGGCATGGCTTTCCGTTCACTGTTAGGTTAAAAAGGTACGGACTGAGAAGCTCCTCGCTAGTGGCAGAGTCACAAGTATACGAAAGGGCTGGTCTGGGCCTACGACAGCCTATGGCAATGTGACCGACCTCCTTGCATTTGTAGCAGGTAGGTGGTTGCCTAGCGTCAAACGGACTCTTTTTGGGAGAACTCTCCGAAACCTTTCCCTCCTGTTTGTTTTGTGATCCTTGACTACTTGCAGCGAAGTCCGCCTTTTTCTGTGCCGTCATACCTGCGCCAGCCCCCTTCTTTCCCGTCCAAGGTTTTCCTCTATCTCCCGCTTTTGCTGGAGGAACCTCGTCCCTTTCTCCCCGGCGTGACGCGTACTCATCAGCCAAGTCGGCAGCTGCCTGCACTGTTACTACTCCGGCCCTGTCTTGGATCCAGAGCTTCATTGGCTCTGAAAGCTTAGAAAAAAACTGTTCGAGAGCCACTAGTTCAAGAGCCTTTTCGAAGTTCCCAAAAGCGCTGGCTCCCTTCATCCATTCTACCAAGTTGACCTTCAACTCGTAGGCAAACTCAGAATACGTGATGCCCTGCTTCTTGCTGAGATTGCGAAACCGCTGCCGGAACGCATCTGACGAAAGTCGGAACCTCTTTAGAAGGCTATCCTTCACTTTGTCATAATCGTCCGCATCCTCCATCGGAAGCCGCGCGATCACATCCGCTGCTTCACATGGCAGCAAACTTAGCAAGTTTCGAGCCCATGTGCTACGGTCAAGCTTCGCTTTTTCACAGGTTCTCTCGAAGTTCACAAGAAAGAGGCCCACATCTTGCCCTACTTTGAAGGGTTGCATTAGCTTAGATAAATCACAAAGATTTTGTCTTCCTGCTACCTCTACTCCTTGAACCTCAGCCATCTTCCTCACTTCCACCTCCAGGCGCAGCCGTTCTACTTCCAGTTCCTTTTGCTTTAGCTGGCACTCCTGTTGCTCACGCCTGTTCTCACGCTCCTGTTCCTGTTGCTTTTGAATCTCGTTCCACGTTTCTGTAATATCTTCACTGCTCAGATTCAAGCCCTCGATAGCGCGAACAATTGCGTCTTTCTTCATCCCCGAATCTACATCTGCTCCTAGCTCCTCCCCCAGAATCAGCAGCTGATTCTTCAACAAACGCTTCCAATCCATGACAGAGAACTAGTGTGGTGCGGCTCACTCTCTACCCAGAAGTTCCGGAAACAACTGCTTCTGTGGTAGCCTCTACCAGCGAAAAGATTGCACTTCTATCTTATCAGCCTGGCAACCAAAAAACCAAAGCCAGCACTCACCAGTTCACAGCCGTCAGTCTCCATGATCTCGGCGTGTTGTTCATTCTCCGACGTCCAGGCTCAGATCCCACCGCTGCCATCCAGTTGTTGCGTCTTGTAGCGAGTTGTAGCGACCGCAGTCTGCTGGTAGCGGGGCCGGTCGCCTTCGCTTCGTCGAGCCAGGACTAGGGGAGAGCTTAGAGCAAACTCAACGGGTTTATTTACATTTTTACAGTGAGTTGTCGAGATGAAGACAGAAGACAGCTCTTGGCGGGCCGCAGCACGCCCTTTTTGTTGACCCCCGATCCCTAGTTCCCTAGGTTAGGGATCCCCATACAAAACAATGCAGACCAGTGGTGATGTGTACGTTCCTCGCTGTGAAGCACCGCCCTCGGGTAGGGACACGCCTTTCAGGTATGTCGGCAGATGCACAGCACACGCACACACACACACCCTTGCCACTCGTCAGGAGCCTGGGCGCTGCGTATCCTTTTGGTGTCTGCCGCGCGCTGCGTTCCCAGGGAGCCTAACAGCACAGATTAACAAGGTTCGTGGAATCACTCCGGGATGGGTTAATGGCTTGACCATTGCCACTGCCTTCTTCGCTGTGCTGCCGCCGCCACGGGGTCCCATTGTCCGGTCGTCGCCGTCTGGGCTTTCACGCGCACACGCGTTCAGTTGCTCAGGCCGGGGGAATACCGGCGGCTCCTTAATCCCTTTTGGGGCAACAACACTCAACGCCGCTCAAAAGCCGCTGTCAATCAGTGGCCGCCGCGGCGTCGTCTCGGCCTCCCTTCGTTTCCGTCGACAAGCGGTGGGGTGGTCGACCGGCGGGCGACTGACCCTCGCAAACATGGCGCCAGTGAGTCATAACAGGAGCGGCCAAAGACGAGAAAGAATGGTGAATAACCAGTAGTCTTTTGCTTTGCGGAGTTGTAAGCGAATGTTACAAAGGGTAGGATAACGTTCCAGTTGCGATGATCAGGACTAATATACATGGAGAGCATGTCCGACAGTGTTCGATGAAATCGCTAGGTCAGACCGTTCGTCTGGGGATGGTAGCTGGACGTTGTTTTGTGGCCGTGTTCGAAGCTCGCAGAAGCTCTTGAACAACGGTTGAGAGAAAAACCCTGCCGCGGTCGCTCAGAAGGACGCGTGGAGCTCCATGGCGCAAAATAATGTTGTGCAGGATGAAGTCTGCCACTTCTGCGGCGGTGCCAGAGCGAATAGGCGCAGTTTCGGCGTACCTAGTCAAATGATCTACGGCCGTAACTATCCATCGGTACCCACAATGGGTCGCAGGTAGCGGTCCATACAAGTCGATGCCCACGCTCTCAAAGGGAGCCGAAGGACAAGGAAGAGGCTGCAGTAGTCCGGTCGGAGGAGTAGTCGAACGTTTGCGGTGCTGGCAAGAGGCGCACGAGCGGACGTACTTGGCCACAGCTGCAGAGAGGCCAGGCCAAAAGTAGCGACTACGTATTCGCTCGTATGTTTTTGCGACGCCAAGGTGCCCAGCGGTTGCCGCATCGTGATATTCTTCGAGGATACGACGTCGAAGTGGACCAGGTACTACAGGAACCCATTTGTTGCCATGAGGATGGTAATTTTGGCGGTAAAGGACACCATGGAGGAGTTGAAACTTGGCGAGTTGACGACGTGCACGGCTGGTCGGAGGTGGCACACGACAGTCGAGGTAGTCCATGATGGGGCGGCAGTATGCGTCTTCTCGCTGTAGCGAGGGCAAGTCACCGTGTCCAGCAGCGCTAGGGAAAGTGATGGGTGCCAAAGGGACATCGTGGTCGAGGCTTTCCTGGAGAGCAGTCGACGGAGAAGACAATGGGCAACGAGACAGAGCGTCTGCGTCCGTATGCTTCTTTCCGGACTTATACGTCACGACAAAATCATATTGTTGGAGGCGGAGAACCCAGCGACCAAGGCGCCCAGACAAGTTTTTCATGGAGGATAACCAGCATAGTGCATGGTGATCTGTGACCACTGTAAAGTGACGGCCATGGAGGTAAGGCCGGAATTTTTGAACAGCCCAAACGATGGCAAGGCATTCCTGTTCAGTAATGGAGTAATTCTTCTCGGCCGGTGTCAACGAACGACTAGCATAGGAAACGACCCTCTCCCGGAGCTGAGCATCACTTTGAAGGAGAACAGCGCCGATTCCGTGGCCACTTGCGTCTGTGTGGAGGATAGCGGGCTTGCTTTCATCAAAGTGGCAGAGTACTGGGCTAGACGTTAAGGCGGCTTTCAATGCCTCAAAGGCTTGTTGGCACTCATTCGACCAAACGTAAGCTGCGCCGGACTGTAGGAGCTGGTTGAGGGGGGCCGCAATGGTGGCAAAGTTCCGGACAAAGCGACGGAAATGCGAGGCCAACCCGAGAAAACTACGCAGATCTTTTTGTTGGCATGGACGCGGACATCCGACAACGGCAGCGATTTTGTCGGGATCGGGTCGTATCCCGTCCTTGCGAACGACATGGCCGAGTACCTTGATTGTTTTGGTCGCAAAACAACATTTTTTTTAGTTCAGCTGAAGTCCAGCATTGGAGATGCACGTAAGCACTTCGTCCAAGCGTTGGAGATGCTCAGCAAATGTCGAGGAAAAGACAACCACGTCGTCAATATAGCAGAAACAGGTCTTCCTATTTAGTCCTCTGAGCACTGAGTCCATCATCCGCTCAAAAGTTGCCGGGGCATTGCACAAGCCGAACGGCATGACATAAAATTCATATAGGCCGTCGGGAGTAGCAAAAGCCGTCTTTTCTTTGTCGGACTCGTGCATCGGTATCTGCCAGTAACCAGAACGCAAGTCAAGGCTCGAAAAGTATTCGGCTCCTTGAAGGCAGTCCAGGGCGTCGTCGATCCGGGCATAGGATACACATCCTTTTGGGTAATTTTGTTGAGGGCCCGATAATCTACACAAAAACGCACGGAACCATGCTTTTTCTCCACCAGGACGACTGGGGAAGACCAAGGACTGGACGAGGGCCGAATAACGTTACGCTGCATGTCGTTCACGTTCTCCTCAATTACTTGCCGTTCTGATGGGCGGCGGTGAACAATAGCTGATCCATCAGTTTTGATGCGATGCGTAGCTGCAGGGGTACGAGGAAGGAACTTTGAATGGGTGTCGAACGAGGCACGGTGCTTGTGTAAAAGTTCCAGTACTGAGGATTTCTGTAATGGGGTAAGGTCCGGACCGATGGTGACCGCAAGAGACGACGTAGAGGAAACAGTCGTGGAAGGTCCACTGCCAGGTGAAAGAGCACCAGACGGAAGGGTGGACACGTCGTCGGCAGAAACAGAAGCAACCGCACAGCCTTGCGGGAGCAGAACCGCTTCGGAGGTCGTATTACACAGAGGGATAAAGGCGCGCCCTCGGGAAAATCGTACCAGACAAGCGGCTACAGCAAGACCTCGTGAAAGGAGGCGGCCGCACGGAATGGCCAGCACATCGCCGTCAACAATTCTGTCAGCGGAAACTGAAAGAATGTGCTCTTGGCGGGCGGGCACAACGTGATCGGTACGTAGCACCAGACGAGGCGTACTTTTTTCCGGGACAGCTGAGTGATGAACGTCTGTGATGCTAATAGCAGGAGTGCGGCAACAAATAACAGCGGAAGTCGACGAAAGAAAGTCGCAGCCAAGAATAAGCTTATAGGGGCACTCCGAGATCACCGAACACTGAATGTGATGACACAGCCCGTCGATAGAAGCGCGTACCGTGCAGAAGGCAGAAGGTTGGATGGACGTGTCGTTCGCACCACGTAGTAAATGGCCACTGTATGGGGTTTTTACCTTTCGTAGTCTCTTACAAAGGTCAGCTCGAATAATAGAAATACTTGCTCCAGTGTCCACCAAAGCTCCGATATCGTTACCTTCAACTGATACTAACAACAATCTGATGGGTGTTCTGGAGGAGTTGCTAATGTACCGATAGATGCAGTTTCCCCTCCAAAAACTGCATGACTTAGTTTTCCGAGAGGTGGGTGGGGTCATGCACGACAGGGCGAAGCGGAGACACAGATCGTCGAAATGGTGAAGGGGAACGACGTCGTGACGCACGAGAATTGGTTGGGGACTCGGAAGTGGCAGGAGGAGAGGACCGCCGTGGCGGAGATGGGTAACCCCTCTGGCGGTAGCCGTAACGAAGGTTTGGTCGGTCACGTTCGTACGTGTCGTAGCCACGTCGCTCATCAATTAAACGCCTCCTACAGAACCGCGACATGTGCCCGCGAATTCCGCAGTAGACACACACCGGACGGTTGAAAGAGGGCTGAGGGCGCTGCGGCCGCCATGCTGGATAGTAAGGCTGCGGCCCAGGGACCGGGTTGACCGCTGCCACATAGCCAGGAACTGGTTGGGCGGTGACGCCTGCCACGGACAGAGGCGGCCTGCCAGCCACTTCGGAATAGGATGGCGTGACTGGAGGAGGGGTAAGATCGGCGGGAAGTCTTCCGTGAGTACACGCTGCAAGCTCCTCTCTAATGATCTCTCGCAGGTTAGGTGCAGCCGAGTAGGGACTGGTAGAAGAAACGTGCACAGAGGTGCGGCCGTCAAGTTCTTCCCGAATCAGTTCGCGTATTAGAGCTCGGAGGTCCTCATCGCCGATGTTCCGGGCCACGGTACCCTGCTGGAGACGGAGTGACTGAAGGTCGTCCAGGCGTTGGCACGTTGTCCTCACATCCGAAACGGTAGTCGGATTCTGAAAGGCCAGGGCATTAAAGGCGAACTGGCCGATCCCTTTCAAGATGTGGCGCACGCGATCAGCCTCCGTCATGTCTTTGTTGACCTTTCGGCACAGGGCCACATCTTCAATGTACGACGTGTACGTCTCACAAGGATGTTGGAATCGTCCCTCCAGCTTCTTTTTCGCGATGTCTGAGCAGGCCGAGGAAGAGCCAAAAATCTGGCGCAGCTGCGTGGTGAAATCGTTCCAGTCATCAATACGGTGCACATTGTTCCGGAACCACGTTTTGGCCACTTCGTCCAGGGACCACGAGACGTTTTCAAGCTTCGCGCGGTCGTCCCACCTGTTAAAGGCGCTGATGCGTTCGAAGGTGTCAAGCCACTCGTCAACGTCCTCATTACGAAGGCCAGCGAACATCGGCGGATCCCGCTGGCGGCTGGTGACGAAGTACGGTGGGACGGCGGCTGAGCCCGCCCCACCGGTTCCGCTGCCGGTTCCGCTGCCGGTACCTCTGCCGGTTCCTGCGGCACGTTCCGCTGTCATAGGCATGGCGTCTCGCGGCAAGCGACGACCCGAACGGAGCTCCAGGGGTGCACTCAGAGATGGAGGACGAGGGGTCAAGACGCACGCTCCACCACTTGAGAGACGACGGTTGGCGTGGCCGTTTATTCCAGCGCTCGGGACAAGGAAGAATATCAAGCGGTGATGATGATTATTTACAGGTGATGATGATGCCGAGCCCATCGGGGCTAGCACTGATGATAGTGGGTGATTACGAAGATGCGCCGGTAACATAACTCAAAGTACTGGGAGCGTAGTGACTTGGTCTCACAATATATATATTGACCAATTGGAGACAGCGTAAAATTCGATGTCATTGCACTACACAAAACGGGTGTAATTTCAAAGCTTTCGGGATATGTTACATACTTCCAGCCAGCAATTACCGGCAAACCTTTTATAGCAACGTTAGTTAGGCGAGACATCCCAGTCATCCAGCACAACACCAATTGAAACGGCAGATCACATTCTTCTAGAAATGATAGAATGCCAGAACAAGGAAATTAAATACATTATATTGGTACTAAATGTATCCATCAATACAAGATAACAGCACAAACTCGCCAAACTTTTCAAAGCCACGCTCAACATCTCTAACAAGAAAACCTACTAATTATTGGCGAATTCAATGCACCGCACGCCGCTTGGGGTTATAAGGAAACTCGTAAAAGTAGAAATCTTTGGAAAGACATACATCAACTAGACCTCAAACTCATCACCGATTTTACCTTACCTATTCGAATCAAAAATAGCGTGTCCAGAGGACACTACGCCGAACATATAGCTGACCAAAAACACCCGAAACACTCAATGGCTCAACTTACAAGAAGACTTAGGCAGTGATTACTACGTAGTCGCAACCACAATAACACCTACCTCAAGTAACGTAAAAGCAAGAATCACCAGATTCACCGAGTGAGATAAGTTTCGACAGATCCGCAACAATAGCAGGGAGGCCGTCGATGAAATAACGGACATCGATAGCTGGGTGCGCCAAATTATTGGCGACGTCAGCACCGCCACAGAGGAGATTTCCAAGGGAGAGGAAGAACAAAAGGATGTGCATACGAAAGTTGCTCACCTGTGGCTGGCAAAAAAACGGTTGCAACAGGGGTTCAAAACGAACGAACACCTCCGCAATCTGCGGTCGAGAATAGGCACGCTTATTAAGGGGATAGAAGATTATACCCTAAAACTGGACAATCAGTCTTGGAACTCACTGTGCGAAGCAATAGATCGACACATTGATCATTAGAAAACGCGGCACCTCTTTGTTATCTCGACGATCCCGAGAAAAATAGAACAACCCAACAGCACAATCTTGCAAAACTCATACATACATACCCCGGCACAGAGCAAAAACTTATCCAGGAACTACGTCATGTATACCTCAAGGCAGAACTTCCCACCCCCCAGACACTGTACGCAGGGGTGTATAACCAGGAATTGGATGCCCCTATAACACGAGCAAAGGTTAATTGCGCAATAAAAACTCCACGAATCAACTCTGCACCTGGACCGAATTGAATCACAAATAAAATTATCCGAATTTTAGACGACACCTCGGTGCAGGTTATGACTAAATACTTCAACAAATGCTGGGAAAGTGGCAACCTACCAAGTCAGTGTAAGGCAGCCGCAATCAAACTGATCCCAAAACCAGGAAACAAACTCAATCTGGAAAATCTTAGACCCATATCGCTCACTTCATGCCCATGAAAGCTTCTGCAACACGTTGTACTCAACAGACTGAATCGATGCATGGGAGAAAAAGATCTATACCCCCCCCCCCCTCCACCATGGTGGGTTTCACAGAAAAACTTCCCTCAAGACACCATGCCCAGATTGAAGAAGCAGATTCTCCAGGGACACGGCGGTTCCCCTCTGGAAACAAGAGCCATACTTGGGTTACATGTAGCCAAAGCATTTGATTCCGTGAAGCACGACGTTTCAGAGTATCCAAAGTATTAATTCTTCAGAGTATCCAAAAGATAGGGGTAGCAACACGAACCTATCAATATATCCGCAACTTTCTAAGCGACAGGACAGCCACACTTAGTCTTGGTTGCATCCAAAGCTAAATTATCAACCTCGGCAGCTGAAAAACACCGCAAGGCTGAGTATTATCTCCGTACTTTTTCAATATGGCTCTACTGGAGCTACCCAAGAAACTAGAAGAGGTATAGGACCTGAAATTCAGTTTTTATGCAGGCGATATCACACTCTGTACTTAGAAAGGCCGTGATGGAGAAATACAAGAACGACTACGGCTCGCAGTAGATACGATAAACGCGTTCATGTCTCCTAAGGGTCTGACGTCTGCTGCGCGGAGAACTCAGTAATACTTATCCTCCGCCCTGCACACCGTAAGTGACGGTCAATGTCCACTGATGATCGCCAGATTGAGCTGCATCACGCGGGAAGAAGCATAGCTACTGTAAACTCAATTCGAATCCTGGGTTTAAATATCCCCACCACAAGAAATAACACGGACAGCACAAAGGCATTGGACAAGCAAACTACACAGACCATACGCCTTATCTCTCGCATAACCAACAGAAAGCGGGGATGAAAGAACAAGGTACGATAAAACTCGTCCAGGCTTTTAGCTACTTATCCATTATCATGAAACAAATAATCTTGATTTATTTCTATGGGCGAGCAAATACGCGGCGGCGATAACGCATACCGGCTCAAAAGTGTCGGGGAAAGGGGACGCTGAGCGAAGGGCAGCCATTTTCACAGCGGAGGGCAACAGAGGAATCTCGCGGAAAAAGCCGCCGCTGCTGTGGGGCCTGACGATTATTCCTCCTTTGCGCGTGTCGAGAGCGCACGTATGTTCCTCGTCGCATACCATCCGCAGCTTCTTTCCCAGACAACAAAGACTGGGTATGTCTACCCCGGTTTCTCCTTTTCGCCCCTGCTGTTAAGCAGACGTGTTTCCGCACCACGAAGAAAGACGGGCAGAAATCTCTCGAACTGTCGCAATCAGATGCTGCATATTTAAGTATTACTTAGACGCGTGTCGAGAGCGCACATGTATTTCTCGCTGCATAAGGCCGTGCTGCCCAGCAGGGGAATGGAAAGATGCAATGTCGTGAATTACCGAAAACACCCACACCGTATATATGAGTCGTTAACGCAAGTTAGCCTAGCAGTCGGAACCGACACGCGCTTAGTGTTCGAGAGGATCGTCACCGCATCGCCGTTTCGTCTTCTGTTCGCGGAGGTCAACGGAACGGTATGCGGTCAGCGTTTTTCTTACTGCGCTTATCTCCGCTTTATGCGAAGGAAAGTTTGACATCCACCTCAATGCAGCCACACGGCTACAAAGGAAAGGAAACTTACTCCACCTTGGGGATTTCCCCTAAATCTGCTCTAATAATGTCCGCTTTCTGTACGTGGCTGTGCTGCACGCAAGGAAAAGGAAAGATGCAATGCCGTGAAATACTGAACACAACTACAGCGTACGTATACAGGGCGTTTCAGGGAAGACTTTACGTAATTTTAAAAAATAGGCTTTCGGAGGCGAAATTGTTTTTCCAGCGCGAAGTGATCACAGGCCGTGGCGGACGCAGTAAGACGAATTCTAATTCCTTTTTAGTGCAACAATTATCTAGTACTTCTTATCTAACTTCTTAATTACTGCTGTTAGGCATGTCATTGTAATGTGGAAATTGTAGAGGATCATCAGTCAACCCGATATCTAGCGTTACGTTTGGGAAAATGTAGTTGCCCGCAGACCTATGGGCTCAGTACTTCAGCCACCCGGACGCACGCATCTGGAGCTCGACGGCTGCAGAGCGCCGCAAAGCCATGCCCACATGTTGACGTCACGCAGAGCACGCCGCCCTACTTTTCGTTCGAGACACGATAAAGCCACGGCCAGGATGAGCGGAGACGCTCGCCCGCTGTAGCCCGGCCGTGATAAAGCGCGGCGTGCGTGTGATGGCTGCAGCTCTGAGCGACGTCAACACGGGGGCATGGCTTGGCGGCGCTTTGCAGAAGCCGCGCTCCAGATGCGCGCGTCCGGACGGCTGAAGTACTCAGCCCATAGGGCTGCGGGCAAAAAACATCTCCGCAAATCTAACGCGGGGTGACGGGTTTACTGCTACAATTTCCAAATTACAATCACACTCCTTACTGTAATAACTGAAGAGTTAATTAACAAGTACTAGTTAATTGGTGCCCTAAATAGAAATTGGAACTCGTTGAATTGTGTCCCCCACGGCCCTTGATCCTTCCCGCAAGAAAAAAAATTCACCTCAGAAACTCCTTTTTTTTAAATTACTTAAAGTCTTCCCTGAAACACTCTGTATACGACTTGGTAGCGCAACTTAGCCAGGGAGTTTTAACTTGTGTGGGCTCAATATTCGCGAGGATTGCCACCGCAAAGCCAAGAGGATTCCACCGCAATGCAAATCGATAGCGACAAGCAACTTACCAAACTAAAACTCATCTCCAGAGCCAACCTCCTCAACTCGCCGCGATTGCATTGCGAAAATTCTCAGCCACTGGGGTGGATTAAAGTATTTGATTTTACAAACAAAGTTACGAACTTACCAGTTATGGAATCAAAAAGGGAAAATTTCTGTGTGTCGAGATTTTGGCCCATTTTATAAATATAAAGGTGGTCAAAATTAATCCGGAGCCCTCCACTACGCCACACTCATAGATCCGGTGTAACTTCGGACGCTACTCCCCCCCCCCCCCCCCCCAATCATTCCATCAATCAACTAACTTACCAGTTAGAAATACGTAGTTCTTGCAGTATGTCTCAAGCAGTCATGCATGTCTTCTTCATACGACGCTGAAGCACTACAGGTGCCATGAAACGCGTTGTTGCTACGCAAAGTTCTGTTTTAAACGAGAAAGCGAAATGTTTTGATCTAGCAGCGTTTTAAATTTGGTGTGTCTCCACCCGCGCTTTTCTTTTCGTTCCTCTGCCATTGCCGCGTGATTATGTGTACTGCCGACCACTACACTTACGGCAGAAATTGCCTGTGACGAGGAAAAATTCCGAAAAAAGCCCATAATGACGTTCAAAATAAAAAAAAATGAATTCCGTAATGAATTACACATTTACAGAATAAAAATCTAATAAACTTAAGTAGTTTGATGCTGCTTGCCCTTAGTAGTCACCAGTGCAACAGTAGAGCGAAAGAACTCTCTGAAAATGCGGCACGCCCATGCCACGCTTCCTTGTGCTTCTTTGGCAGATTACAGCACCCCAATTACAAGCGAATCGCATAAACGGCATTTTAAAACACTTTACGCCCTCTTCAAAATATTAACATAAGGCCAGGAGGACCTGCCACAGCTCGTCGTTGCCCGAGTGTTTCGCTCCGGGCCTTCTGGCATACCACCCATGCTAGCGCACGTTCTGCGCGCGAAGCGAAACTTGTAAGCGATAAATATAAAAAATTCAGGGAAGCTTGCACTCACGCGTAAGACTTGAATGGCGAAGCTTTTGTAGGTGAGAATTACCGGACACATAGTTAAGTTTCAGTACTATGCTTTATTTGCGTAGTTTCGGTGCTATTAACCGTCATCATATGCACCAAAGAGATCTTCGTCTTTTCCGCGGTGAGTGGTGGATTCAAAGACCAAACGCCAAACACCGTGAGATAACCACACGGGGCCGTTATAGTATAGCACGGTCGTCAATCCCGCGACTGCCTTCACATCGTGCCGTACTCTACTGCAGCTATTGCAGCGGGACACAAGTGGTCGTCCCGTCTACTCGTGTTTTGCGAGGCACCGCTGACAATCTTCCATGGAAAAAATCGCGCACCTGCCACACCCAGGCCACAGTGGCCACAGCCAGACCACACCAGCCACTGGGGCCGTGGTCGACAATGGAAATGGCGCCTCCCAGATCGCGCAGTTCTACCAGGACCAAGTGGTATTCATCACCGGAGGAACCGGGTTCGTCGGGAAGGTACGTAGCAGCTCATTTGCATTCCTCGAGTCATTTCAGTCATGATTATAAAAAAAAGTACATAAAGAGGATAAAACATCGTGTCTATAATTAATCTGTAATTCATCCGGAAAATGCACGATGACAAAAAGTCAGTGCCACAATTTGCAATCAGCGGGAGCTTGAGTTTGGACAACGGTCGTAAGTGATTGTTATTGCACTGCACGTGTTGAAAATTTCAGAAATTCTCAGTCGGTACTAGTAATAAAGCCTAATTGCTTTGGAGTAACGTTTCACACAGCCTTCGTAGAATCTCAACGCCAGAAAATAGCGCTGCGAATTGCGGGCCAGTCGGTTGTTAAAAACAGTTCGCTCCGGAAGAGAGCGCATTTTATAAAATGCGCATGTCAGTCGTTTTATAACAAGGAACGCCCCCTTCCTCCTTCCTCCCTCCCTCCCAACAGCAAGTTGTAAACCAAGTACTTAAGATGGGTATAGGTATTTAGCGCGGAAAAGCCATGAAAGCACAGATATCTTTTCATGCGCGTTTAAACTGGCTAAGGAAGAAGACAGCCCTTAAAATTTTAACTAACACCTGAAAGAAAAAGCCAGAGCCAATTCATGCTCCACCATTATCGCAACCTTCGCCTTGCCCCTGCCCCAGCCCCACCCCCAACTAGCCAGGGAGGAAGCATTCATCTGGCGTCATTGACAAACAAATATCTATTACAACGCACACATCCTCCAACCCATCTCTCCTACCCAATAGCTCCCTCACCTGTCCTTTTTACCACTCTCTTAATTCAACCAACCACATGGTGTAAGCCTGTCAAAACACCCCGTCGCTCAACCCCAATCCCAAGCCTTCCTCCAAGCAGTGGGAGGGCCTGCTGACCAGTTCCCGTCCCGCTGAGCAGATATTTCTCGTCACCAAAGCCAGGGCTGCAGCTTGGGCCCAACGGTTCCTAGACTGAGATGAACCCACCCCACTGAGTGACGCCTTTCTAAAACGTGTGCTCACTACCTCAAATGTTTTTATCAGAAATATAACTGTAAATTGGAACAAAAGGAATACTAGCTATACGAGGTTATTAATTTCCTGAAGTAGTGACCTTCAGGGGGGCTCGCGACGAATTGCAGAAGTGTTCAAAACACGCAGCGTTGATGTTAGTTACTGAATTGTTAGGCAGCAAAGGCAGCACAGGAACTTTAGATGTATAAGTATTTGCGTACATATAAAAACTCTTTTTTCTGGAGGGACGGAATTTTGATTAAACTTCATTGCCTCCATGAATTCCCAGCTTTGCTTAGACACGAATGCGTTACTGTTTCTATTCGTTACACCAATGCCTTTTAGCTATCGCGCATAACGGTCCGTAATTAGTTTCCACGCGCAATTTCAGTCCGCCTTTCACTATAAATTCAAACTATGATGACAAAGACAACTATACGTGAAATCAAACGAGTGCAGAACTTACTCGTTGTGTATTTTTTTCTTCTCGGATACGCTTTTTTTAAGTGTTACGGGCTATTGACTTTATTTTAACATGAGTACGCAAACAGGAAACCGGATGGTTGAGTTTACGGCACTTCGCCAAAAGAAGACAGCAAGTCCATTTTGAAGTTCTAATTTACACCCCAAAACTAAAATCTTCGAATAGCCATTTCGACTTCAATTCTACCTTAGTGCATGCAGAGGCAGTCTATCAAAAGTACATGGCATCTCAATAACCCGAAGTAAAAGTCAAAAGACAGTCACATAGTAAGAATACAGGCAACACAAAGGAAACCAAAAAGAAAAATATATTGTCGTAAGGAAACAGTGAGCACGAATAAGAACCTTGTCATACTGATCAGCTTGTATATACTTTGATCAGAAGACGACGACGATTGCTGACAAGCTGTTGGGCGCCTCAGGTCCGTTAATTTTCGCTTTTTCTCGTCCTTTCTGCCAAGATTTCCGCAAGAACGGCGGCCTCCTCGCGGAGGTAGTCTTTATGCGTCGCATGGGACTTCATCTGAGTCAACCGTTTTGAGAAGCTCCCGGAAATCAAGCGAGAGAGAGAGAGAGAGAGGCTAAACATGTTTATTGTTTCTTAGTAAAGAGTCTTTAGGGTGGCCTCCTCATTCCAGGAGGCCATTGGCACGGGCCGCGTCTTCTGCCCTCTCCACCAACTTGCGCTGGACGTCGAGGGAAGAGCTGGCCAAGGCGCTCTCGCAAAGCTCATAAGTGTGGAAGGGATTGGGCGGGTCAAGTGGGCTTTGTGTACAGCCGCCGACCATATGAAAAAGTGTTCCAGACTCCTCGCAGAAGCGGCACAAACGGGGATACAGGGTGGGGGCTATGTAGTGGTTTCTGCTAGGGTGGGGGTAAGAATTAGTTTGCAGGGCACAAGTATTCTATCGTGGCCCTTGGGTAGTTGTTTGTGCGGTGGGGCGTAAGTTTGTCTTTGTAGCCGATAGTGCTTGGTAATCTCATGAAACAAGACTAGAGGAAGCGGACGCAGATCTTCTTCTTCAGGTGCTCGGCCGGTCAATTCTCGAGCTGTGAGATGGGCAATCTTGTTCCCTGTGAGTCCAATGTGCGCAGGCGCCCAGATTATCTTGGCGGGTCTTTTTAGTGGCTTCTGTTGAAGTATTTTAAGTGCAATTTTGTGTATTCTCCCGCAGGAAAAGTTGCGACAAGCCTGTTGAGAGTCAGTAATTACGGTCTCAACTTGAGTTTGGGTAAGCGCCAAGGCAATGGCCGCTTCCTCGGCGAGTAGAGGGTTGGCTCGGTCCAGTGATACGCTGATGCGGTGCTCTTGGCCTATAATAACTGTTGCTACTGAGGCCCGCCTTCCGGGATAGAGGGCCGCGTCCGTGTACGCCACGGCAGGATGGCTTCCATACCGCTTTGAGATAGCACGGGCTCTTGCTTCTCTGCGGTTGGCGTGATGCACTGGGTGCATGTTTCGCGGTAGCACAGGTACTGTAATGTGGCGCCTGATATCATGCGCGATGTCTGTGACTTGGGGTGTTGGGTGTTGAAGCGGAATCGATAGTCCAAGTCTCGAAAGGATGGATCTGTCGGTTTCCGTAGTGCCTAATCTTGCCCTCTGGTGGGATAGATGTGCCTCTATGAGTTCATCAGCTGCATTGTTGAGTCCGAG
The DNA here is from genome assembly GCF_048455015.1 of Haemaphysalis longicornis. NCBI lineage: Eukaryota > Metazoa > Arthropoda > Arachnida > Ixodida > Ixodidae > Haemaphysalis > Haemaphysalis longicornis. The sequence goes on along the minus strand of NW_027526335.1, from coordinate 72,846,158 downwards.
ACGAAACAGTTTGTCTGTCGAGGTGCTGACTGGTAGGCTCAGAGCCTGCTTGTAGGCTTTTCGCATAATGGTGTCCAGCTTCTTCAATTCCGTTGTTGAAAGCAGAGCATAGGGTATTGCGTAAGTGATCCGCGAGATGACGAACGCCTGTACGAGTCGGAGTGTATCGGATTCCCCATGCCCCTTGCCTTAGTTGTTATGCGCTTGAGCATGTGTGCGACTTGCTCCGTCATGGTCTTGATCTTGTTGATTGTTATGATATTTTTCTTCTCCGCCTGAATGGTGACGCCCAGTATCTTGGTGCTTTGATTTGGGGTGATAATGTGCCCATCTATGTGTATGGCGATGGTGGGTGTCGCTGAAGCTTTCTGTTTGGTTGGAGACACAAGCAATAGTTCGCATTTTTGAGGGGCGCAGCTCAGCCCGCATGACCTTGCGTAGCCATTTACTACGTCCGCTGCTTCCTGTAGGCGCTCCTCCATTACTCCCACTGAACCCGTGGTGGACCAGATGGTAATGTCGTCCGCGTAGAGACCGTGATTTATACCCTGAATAGAATTAAGTAGGGCAGGGAGTCCTATGAGAGCAATCCTAAGAGGAGGGGAGATAGTACAGCCCCCTGAGGAGTCTCACGTCCTCCTATTGGAAAGGGGTCCATGGTGTGGTCCCCTACTTTGAGTATGGCTCTCCGATCTGTGAGGAAAGACTTGACATACTGGTAGGTCTTGACTCCGCAGTCCAGTGTGTTCAGCTTCGCCAGGATGGTCGTGTGTTTTACATTGTCGAAAGCGCCCTTTAAATCCAGTGCCAATATAGCCGTCGGGGAGTTACGAGTTGCGGGTCTCATTGCTTCTTCTTTGAGCTGGAGCAGTATATCCTGCGTTGATAAATGGGGTCGGAAACCCACCATTTCTAGGGGCAGTTTGCCCATGTCTTCCAGAAAGGATTGAAGTCTTTTGAGGATGATGTGCTCCAGGAGTTTTCCTATACACGAAGTAAGAGATATGGGCCGGAGGTTCTCTATACTGGGTGGTTTTCCTGGTTTCGGGATCAGCCGAACTTCCGCGGTCTTCCAGTCCTCAGGTATTGTTCCTTCCTTCCAGATATTATTAAAGTAATTGGGGAGCTCCAAGAGTGACGGGTCGTCAAGGTTAACAAGCATCCTATTAGATATGTGATCCATTCCTGGAGCTGTGTGTCTTCTCAAAGTCTGTATGGCTGCGGTCACTTCGTGCAGTTGGATGTCTTCGTCAAGCGCCGGGTTTGGTGCTCCTCAATATGGTGGTAGAGGTTCTGTTGGGTGTGTCTGGAGATACCTGTTCTTGAGGGCTGTGAGCAGGTCTTCCATGTCTCCAGGAAATTGGTGTATGATTTTAGCCTTGTTGTGTTGGGACTCTGTTTTGCTAGCTGCGGAGTTGATCAAGAAGCGGAGGAGCTTCCATGTTGCAGTGGTGAGGGTGCCGCGCAGGCCATCGCATAGAGAAAGCCAGTTTTCCCAGCAGAGAGACTTGGCGTACTTCGCAGCTTCTTGTGTTTTCTGTGCGAGCTGTTTTCGTAGTCTGCGATTATGTCTCTGCCGCTTCCATTTCCGCTGCAAACTAGTCCTCGCTTCCCAGATGTGCAGTAAATGAGAGTCGATGCACGGCGTGGCTGTGGTTGTCTTTATTATTTTGGTGTGTGCAAGGAAATCCTGATGAAGTTGTTTGATCCAGTCGTGTAAAGAGATTTCGACCTGGGTTTCTTCGGCTGGTGAGCGGTTGCTCCGTTCCTCTCTGAGCTTCGTCCAGTCCGTGAGGCGAGCCCGACCTATTACTGCTTTGTAGTCCGATCCTATTACAGTGGTAGATAGAATGGCGTGATCGCTGCCTTGATATTCGCCCGTATGGATCCATTGAACTTGAGGAATGTTTTTCGTAAAAGTCAGATCGGGAGCTGTGTCGGCCGGGCACGACGCCTCGGGCTCCGCCCGCTACCTAGCGCAGGTAGTTAGACGAGGTGCGGCGAAGCCCTGCGTGGCCTGACCCGCACCTTTCTCGCAGGACGAATCAATACAAGTCATTTCTCTCTCTCTCTCTCTCTAGTGACGCTTGTGCCAATGCGTGTAGGCCTACTGTGGTCTGTGACAATCGTGAGGTCTTGAGATTCTATCAGCGAGTGTAGTCTAGTGCCTCTTGGGTAGGTGTATGCGTAGCCCCACAGAGGGTGAGCAGCGTTGAAATCCCCCGTAATGACAAACGGGTTGTTGGCTGCTTTGAGTGTAGCTTGTTCAATTACTTGCTGAAGAATAAGTGGGGAGCTTTTAGCCCTGCAATACACATTCAAAACTTACAGCGAGCGGGCCTTCTTGTGGACTTGTGGTATTATTTCAAGTAGAATGCCAATTTCTTCAGACTGCTTAAGTGGGTGTTGAATCGCCACGTATCGTTTGCTGACCAGAGTGTGCAGGCTTTTGTCTGTGCCTGCTTCGTACGTTATGTATCCTGGAAGGCGAACTGGTGTATTAGTTTCTTGCAGAGCTATAATTGCTGGTATCGTCGTGGAAGAGGAGATGTATTAGGAGAGTGATCCATATTTGTTCTTGAAACCTCTGCAGTTCCACTGCCATATAGTTATTCCTTGTCCGTGAGACAATTTATTACTGGGTGGATGAAGGTCCATCTTGATTCATGGGTGAGGAGAGACATGTGGGGTTGGCGTTATCTGTTTTGGTGGTCTTCCTGGTTCGGGTATTGAAGTCGGCTTCCTCGAGAACCTGCACCCGTCCCTCTAGCCTCGTTAGGTGGGAAGTTTTTTGTTTCAGTGTTTCCATAATCTGAAGGCTTTCAGCACTTTGGGCTGCTTGCAGGGCGTTGATAGCACGCGCCACGTTTACCTGTGCCTGCTCTTCCATTGCGCACTGTGGGAAGATAATGTTCGAGTTATTGTCTGGCTGCAATAGGTTATTCGGCTGTGGGGGTTCTTCGGCTGCTTGTGGCGGTATGGTCACGGCGCGATTGCGCTGTTCTGGGGAGGGCATTTGTGTGTTGTCAGAGCTGGACGCTTTCCGGTAGTTGTTTAACTCTTCCTTCATTGCCGCCATGTCTGCGCGCATGGCTGCTATCTCATCCCTAAGCATTGCATTTTCTTCTAGCAAACGTTTCTCTGTTGCTGTGAGGGAGTTATGAGCTTTGGGATCGACAATCTTTGCCCAGCTCACCCGATGCAGCGATGTCTGGGAGTTTTGGGAGCCTTCTTGGTTTCCTCTCGTGGCGCTTGGGGAATGGCCTCGGGAGGAGGCCCGCGACTTGGACTCCGAGCGTAGCCTGCAGCCACTCGAACCCCTGTCGGGTCCTCTGGAGTCGCCTCTCCGCGTTTGGGATCTAGAACGGGAGTGGTCCTGGTTTCTCCTCGGTCGTGGAGACGGGGACCTGGAGTGGCCCGAACGGGGGGGCTGGCTATTCCCCACTTGCTTCCGCCGATTCACCGGGGGCAGGAACCGCTGTGGGCACGCCTTGGACGCTGTGGTGTGGGCGCCGCTGCAGAGAAGGTACCTTGGGTGGCAGTCATGTTGGTTGCTTGTCAACGAGGATCCGCATGTTTTGCACTTGGGTGTTTTCGGTGAGTTGGGACACACGTCGGCTCTGTGGCCCACTTGATGGTAAGTGTCACAGTATGCTACCGTGCGCTTGTACAGGTAGCATCTCGTTATTCTTCTTGCCTTTGAACATGAGCAGGAAGGTGCCGGTGTTTCCCATCCTTCTGCAGGTGAGAAGTTCGTGGTTCGGGGCCGCAATGGCGTCTTAAACTTCCTTGGGGGTGTAATTCAATCCGATGTTGTAGATAACGCCTTTGCATGAGTTGTCCGGAGAAACGCCGTAGGACGAAACTTCGAAGGTGTTATTGCCAATCGTGAGTTTCTTGATAGAGTTAAGCGCTGCAGCGGTCGCCGGCGATGGAGTGCTTACTGTGAAAACGTTCCGTTCTTCATCGATGCGGATTTTTACCTCCGCAATGCCACATTGGAGATTGGCTTCGCGTGCGATAGCTTTCGTCAGGCCCATAGGGCTCACCTTACTCAGCTGGAGGCCGTTTCGTGGACGGATTGCCAGCTTGTAGTCGTCAACGGGAAGCGGTAGGGTTTTCGTCTTGCGCGCCACGTGCCCTTGGCGGAGGGCTGGTTTTAGCGGCGTCGTGGTAGGGATCTGTTGCATCTTGTGGCATTGCGACCGGCTTGTAACTTCTATCCACGGGATCTGGGCTTTCGCATCTTTTTCCTCTGGCGGAGGATCGTCGTGAACGTCACGAATTTCCATTGCTTCGTCTTCGGATGGGCCTAGAGACAGGTGGGTCGCATGTCCAGCTGCCCCGTCGAGCGGCCTGTCGGCCATCTACAGAGGTGGGGCTGGCGTGGTCGTTGCTAGGCCTAATGGCCGCTTCGAAATTTCAAGTCACCGTAAAACTCGTAAAAGTCGACTTACTGCCCGAGGTTTGGTTCCGGCGCACTCCTGATGACTTTACGTATGCAGTCCGATGGTTGTAGTCGGTCACCAAAAAGATTTCACGAGAAAAAAATTCCCCCGCATTTCCCCGAAGGGGAGTATGAGGAAGTGCGAAGCACGGGGTGATGCTATGAGGGGGAGTTTGTTGAAGTTTGGTGGCATTTTGCCCGTTAGTTACATTAACACCCCCTCGTGATCACGTTCGGCTTAACACGACTCGTTTGTCCCTCTGCGGAAATCTTGGTGAATTAACGTGTATGTTCGAGAGGAGGAGCGCACCGCACCGCAGCGCACCGCAGCTGCGAAGCGCCGACCGGAGTGAAGGGAGAGGAGGCGCAGTCACGTGAGAGAATGCAGAACTAGCGGGTTTGTAGTATCACGTGTACATCACGCAGTTATCAAGCCGCTATAACGCCGCTGAGTCGCCAACGCACGCCGCTGACGACGTAGTTTGAATGCGTTAAAGATATAACGCGCGTTACTAACACTGATATCAACGTCGCGTCCGTGGCTTTCGAGGAGCCGTCTTTGTGCATGACTGCACCCTCTGAGAGCTGGGGAGACACTGAAGGAAGGCGCGAGAGCGGAAGGCGCGAGAGAGCGGAAGGCGCGAGCGCGCCGAACCGGTCCTCTGCGCCACCCGAAGTGCCCGCCGCTCGGACGGGCTACCGTACCCTGCTTCCCACCCTGCCGACGGGTAAGCTAAGTGAAAACTCGGTGTTTTTGCATGGCGACCCGTCGGCACGGCCGTACAAGATCGACGACGTTGCAGCGGCTCTCAGCGCTGTGACTGACTTGAAGAAGATCACCGGCCTAGGACCTTTTCAGTTTAACCATGTATGGATGGTTACGTTCCAGTCGCCCGAAGAAATGAAAGAACTGGCCTCGAAGGGGGAAATCGAGGCGAAAGGAAAAAGGTGCCTGGTCATTGACCCGAACAATCAGGAAAAGACAGTGAAGCTCCACTGGGTACCCACAACCGTGCCAAACGAACTTCTGGTGCACCACCTGGAACGCTTCGGTGTCGTCAAAAGTGTTTCTTTCGAGAAGTGGCGATGCCCAAACATGGACCACATGGGAAGCACCACGAGGGTGGTGCAGATCGTGCCGAGGGACGCGAACTCCCTTGATGCGATACCCGACCAGGTCACCATCTACGGAAACCTGGTCCTAATAGAAGTACCCGGCCGGCCTACCATGTGCCTGCGCTGCCAATTGCGCGGCCACATGCGCCGGCAGTGTACAACGCCCTGGTGTCGCGTCTGTCGCACGTTTGGGCACGACAGCGCTGCGTGTGTGCAAAGCTACGCCGCCAAGGCCAGAGGCAAGCGCGCGGAACAACCTCTCGATGAGTTTATGGACATCGAAGAAATGCAAGAAACAACGAACCCACAGCCTTCCTCCCAGGCAAAGGGCGTTCAACCCGCCAAGGAAAATGAAAGGAATGAAGGCGCCGACAACGTCTCCCCCCTTGGCGAGACCTTGGATACAGCTGCGGGGAAGGAGGGAGGTGTCCCCGACTTGCCACTGGAGAATGACGCAGCCGCAACCCCCCGCCCCCTTCTTCAAAACGCCGCCGGAACCGAGCAAGAACAGGCAGCGGAGGGGGAAAACGAGCAGGAAACCAGCCGAGAAGAAAAGAACTCGGCGCCGGCGCCCATCAGCGACCCGTGCCCCTCCACCTCAGTAGCCAGCCAGGGAGCACCTCAAGAGAGAAGAGTCGAAACACGACGTCAGGCACGAGCCAAGCAAGCCGCCACCACCCCAGACGGTCAGGAGGGGAAGAGGCCCACCACAAAAGACGCACCACCGAGAATTCCTGAACAGCTCAGGGGGGAACAGAAAACAGCCCCAGCGCAAGACGGCAGGACCGCCTCCCCCACCGGCTGTGCGGACACGACACCGCGCGACAATGGCAGCGGTTGCGGCTGAGCGGATAATCGGTAAGCCCTCACCCCACGATGACAGCCCCCCTCAACGCGGTTAAAATAGCTACTATTAACGTAGTTAGCCTAATTTCTTCCAAACGTAAGAACTGGCTGCTCGACCTTTTAAACAACGAGAATATCGATGTTGCCCTTTTGCAAGAAACCAAGTTATCATCAATCGAAGACAGCCAAAATTTTGTACGCCTATTCGGCCACAAATTCTGGTGCTTCCACACCTTAACTTCAGCCCGCGCAGACGGTACAGCCATTTTAATACGGAAAAACCCTTCCCTCAAAATTGTTGACTGCGAGCTCGCAGAAAACGGCCGTTTTTGCCTCGTTGATGTCCTCGTGGGGAGCGAGCTGGTGCGATTCGCGTGTGTCTACGCCCCTAATGAAACAGCAGCTCGCTCGGACCTGTTTAACGCCCTGCGGCCTTACTTGTGTGTGTCTGGGGCAGTTTTCCTTGGGGGTGACTTCAACTGTGTGTTGAGGGCTAACGACAGAACAGGGAAAGGTGGTGGCGTCGACGCATCGTCCCGTGTTTTGAGCGCAGTCCTACGGGACAGCGACCTGTCCGACGTAGCCTTGGGGCGCAGCTGGCCAACCAAACGCTACACGCGCTGGCAGGGCTCGTCCCACGCGCGTCTGGACCGGATCTACGTGTCGGGGGAAGGGGTTACACGAGTGTCCGACTACACCGTCACTCCCATCTCGTTCTCTGACCACGGCCTCGTAACGTGCACCGTGGCCCTTAAAACATACACGGCTAAGCAGAACTCAAGTACCCGATGGCTAATGAACTCCACAGTACTTAAAAACGCGACATTTGTCGAAAACACTCAAAAAGAAATTGAAGCACTTCGGTCGGGAACCATTAGTGTGGAAAAGTGGGAAACTTTTAAAGCACGTATAAAAAGTTTTGCAGTCACCATAGGGCGCGAGGAGGCCGCACGAAAAAAAGAAAAAAAGGGCCGCCTCACGGAGACTCTCTGCGCGCTCATCGAGGCTGATGAAGAAAGACCAGGGGAGTTTAAAGACGATATCTGGTTAATTAAAGAAGAGCTCCGGGGAGAGCTTGAGAAGAGTTTTTGGGGAGCCCTGGTGCGGAGCAGGGAGCAAAAGGTAGAGTTCGAGGCAAGGCCATCGAAGCTTTTTGCAGCCTTCGAAAGGGAGAACTCGACACAGAAAAACATCACGGAGGTCAAACATCCCGCAGGTGTGGCAAGAAGCAATGAGGAAGTCGCAAGAGCTTTCGCTGAATATTATGCAGAACTATTCTCTCGACGGTCAGTCCTAGATGCAATCCCAGCTGAAGTACTAAATCAAATTCCCAAAATACCTGAAGAAACCAAAGATTTGATCAACACCCCCATAACAGAAGCGGAAATAGAGCGTACCATCAAGAGCCTACCGCGGAACAAATCTCCTGGACCGGATGGTATCATCTCAGAGTTCTATATAGCCTTTAGTAAGGAACTGAGCCCCATCCTAGCCATGGTCTTCGAAGAAATAAGAAAACAGAAGCGCCTGCCATCCTCCATGCGGACAAGCCACCTGGCCTTAATCCCCAAAAAAGTACCCACCGATTCTATCCCCGACGTTGCCGATTACCGTCCGATCAGCCTTCTCTCAACGGACTACAAGATCCTGGCCCGAGTTCTCGCCAGACGGCTGGAGAGTGCACTAAGCGCTGTAGTTGGTCCTCACCAGACATGCGGTTTCAAGGGGCGGTCCATCAATTCCAACCTACATCGCATGAGGGTAGCCATCGAGGCGGCTGAATCAGGTCTGCTACCTTTGGCCATCGTTCAACTGGACCTGAGGAAAGCGTTCGATCAGGTGGACCACAATTTTCTACGGATCTCCTCCAACACTGCGGAATCGGTGACACAATGATCGATTGGATCAAAACTTGCTACGAGGAACCTGCGTAGTAACAAATAGGTCTGTGGGAACGCCCATAGACATCCACAGGTCGGTGCGCCAGGGCTGCCCCATGTCACCCATCCTATTCACCCTCTATCTTGAGCCACTTTGCCGTATGGCCCTTGCATCCGAGGTCATCAATGGCCTGAACATGGGAGACGAGGAGCTCCGTGTTCTCGCCTATGCGGACGACGTGGCCTTCATCTGCACTCGTGGATCACAAGTGGGCGAGGTAATTAAACTAGCAAACCAGTTTTGCCGCTTTTCGGGAGCAGAGATAAATTTACTTAAGTCGAGGGGAGCCTGGTTGGGTGATTGGGCTTCCAAACCAAGTCACCTATTTGGAATGGCCTGGGAAGAGGAGATGTCCAATTACTTGGGAGTCAACCTCAACCAAAGCGTCGCAGTCAAAAATCGGTGGAAACCCAAGCTGTCAGCTGCGGAAAGAAAGCTGCAACCATGGAGAAATAGAAACATTGCTCTATTCACGAGGGCTCATGTGTGCAATGCGATTGCATACCCCGCAGTGCTGTACGGGGCCCGCATAACTTCCATCGACGCAGGCACCCTGAATAGGCTGCACCGGTCCTGGGCGGTGTTTCTCTGGCGGTCCACATTCGAGCCCATGCGCCGCTCAAACCTCTTCTGGAGCCTAGAAAAGGGTGGATTTGGGCTCGTCAACGCGGAGCTCAAACTCACTATCCAACGATTCTTGTACTTTCTGGGTCTACGCGATCCGTTCCTAGTGGCAGCCACGCAGTGCCTGGGCACCAGACACTTGGCCCCGTGGCTCGCCACGACAGCATCACTCTGCTTTGACACGCGCGGAACGAGGTTCTACAAAGAAATCGCGCTAGCCTTAGCCATGCTCGAGCAGCATTTCTCTTGGGATTATCTGCTCAAAACAAAACCCAGAAAACTATACTGGGACCTCGTGGAGAAGGTCTTGCCGCCCCCTCTCTACCGACAACCCCCAATACCTAACGATGTCTTGAAGCGAGTAAGACGACTCCCTGTGCCCACCGCCTCAAAGGACTTTTTCTTCCGCCTCCACATGGGGGTGCTGCCCGCAAAGGCACGTCTGGAGGATAAGGGCTTCTTTCTCCATGGCGGCGCGGGTTGTCTCCTCTGTGGAAAACGCGAGACAGCAGAACACGTCCTCACAGATTGTAACGCCGCGGCCGTCTTCTGGGACGAGCTGCAGACCGCGTACACCGAGCGATGGGACCTGTCGTGGTCAGGCCTCCGGCACTTGAGTGCGCCCACAGAGAACAAGGCGCTTCGGGACTGCGTGCTTGTCCTGGGGCTCCACTCGCTGTGGAGGGCCCGAGTGGATGCAGTGGAGTGCGCCAGGAACCCCAGGCCTACCTGGAGGCACTTCACGGCAAAGGCTGAATGGACAGTGAGCGTGTTGGGGTCATCAGATTCTGACACGGAGCTCCGCGACTCACTGCAAAAAGGATGCCAAGCACTGCAGCGCTTTAAAGAAAAAGAGATGCAGCGCTGGCAATGGCTGTGATCTTGCCTCACTAGTACTTTGTAGAGACGCTTTTCCCCTCTGAACAGGCTTTGTACATCCTTGCCCAGAGTTTACACTCATATGTGAACATGTTACCTTCACACGATTCCCAGTTCATGTACTCTGATATTACTCTGTCTCAGGATGTCATATTTTCCTGCTTGTTTGTTCGTTGTTGCCACCGCAGTCCCACTACGTTGCTTACTCTGCGGCTCAAGTGAGGGCACGCCTAAAGGTGATTGGAGTCCCTGCGGCGACAGTATGTACGCGTACCAGCATTGGTCACCGCATCGAGCGTGCCAGTGCATTATGTATATATGTATATCCTTGTAAATAAAAAATTGTGTTTGGAAAAAAAAAAAAAAGTCGCGTCCGTGGCTTAGTCGGTAGAGCGTCGCGCTGCGGCCGCAAAGTCCGCAGATCGAAACCTGGCGCCGGATACTGTTTTTTTTTTATATAGTGTAGTGGCCTGGCTGGCGCGCCGAGAGAGGGTGTTGCGAGCTGGAGAGTAGTAAAGGGGCTTTAGGAGAGTAGGCGAGGGGGGAGAGGAGGCGCTATGCGAGCCGACGATTCAGGCTCGCTTAAGAAGTGCATTCGCACTTATTCCTGGCCAATCTCCCACGAGGGTATGTGCCATGTCAGCGGCCAGGCAGCGCGCGCCCATCTCCCCCCGTTGCTAAGGGAGACGAAAAGCGCGCGCACCCGCAGCTGTTGCTATGCGGACGGCGGAAGGTTCGGGGTCGCTCATAAAGTGCATTCGCACTTAAAATTCAGGAGCCGAGGCGAATTCCATCTATGTGGCGATGATGATGATGATGATCTCCGAAATCAAGCGAGGTCAGCGGCGGTTGCGCTATGGCTGCTGCCTTGGCTGCAGCGGGAAGCGGTACAACAGAAGAAAAGAGATCCGAAGCAGCAATGGTGGAACCACCATGTAAGCGACCCAATCAAGGTGACGTCGATGACTCCACTGTCGGTAGTCCGTCTTGTTAGCACGTTACAGCTACTGAAGAAGGAGATAATACTACGGAGATGGCTGACATGGATCAGGAGGGATTCAAGGTCGTGCGTCATCGCAAGCGGAGAACTGTTGGCATACCCGTATTGTTGTCTCCTGGTGAAAAGGGCAAAGATTTGAGGTGGGAGAACCCAATCGCGCTTTTTTCTGCGATCTCGTCTTTGCTCGGCAAGGCACCAAACCGTGATCGGTTTACAGCTCAAGGCACCTTACTACTCGACGTAGCCACAGAGGAAGAAGTGAACACACTTTTGCGATGCAACCGGCTGGGTGGTGTTGATGTATGTGCCCGACTGCCGTATTCCTATGTGCAGAACACATGCATCATCCGAGGCATGCCCAAGTGGCACACAGAAGAGGAGCTCCTGACCTACCTCAAGCCGCAGGGGGTAACCCACGTCAGGCGCGTTGTGTGGCGAAATCCCTCTTCACCAGAAACGTGGCAAGTTGTTCCGACCGACGCGGTTGTGCTGACGTTTCCGCCGAACTCCGAACGCCGGGAGAAGATCAATTTGGGCTTTACAAGGCACGTCGTCGCCGACTACACGGAGTCACCTCCACGCTGTTTCAAGTGTCAACGCTACGGACATGTCGCGAAATCTTGCAGAGGTGAGCAGTGCTGCAAATGTTGCGGAGGCCCAGATAACTTCATAAATTCAAAGGGAGACGTTACCTGTGCAAATTGTGGTGGTGATCACCCATCCAGCTACAGTTGATGCCCGTTTCACGTGAGCGCGTTACATCAAATGAAGGCGTTCCTTTCTGGGCCTGAGCCTCCACCACAAGCTCCAAAGCCATCTGATGAACAGCACTTCCCAGTATTGTCATCTTTGGAATCTGCAAATGTGAAGGACAGTGCACACGGTTCGCCATGCTCATTGTCACCTGAGCTGCCAGGTCCTCCAAACACGACTGAGTCCGCACAAGAGCCATTACAAGTTAAGCAGCGTCCACGAGAAACACACTGCCCAGCGGCACCTGAGTTGCCACTTCCAAACGCGACTGCACCCGCAAAAGAGCCACCTCGGCATTTACAAGCAAAGCAGCGTAAAGGAGAACTATACTCTCGAGTCCTGAAAGAGCGTCATACTCAACGCGATCAAAAAGAGGAGCAACCGAACACGTACAAAGATAGGGGACAAGTCTCGACTACAGATGAGAAAATCAATTCGATGTTGAAGCAGCTGATAGCTGCCCTGCGTTTGTTATCGGTCGGCGTGAAAACACCAGTTGCGCAGACAGCTGTACAAATCCTGGATGTTGTGGAGCCCTTTTTGGCCTCGTTCAATCAACAACCAGGACAACGGCCCTGACGTTGAAACGACCGACCCTGCAGGAAAGAATTCGTCAGTCCTTCATTCTGCAATGGAATGCTCGAGGTCTGAAAGGTCGCCTGGAAGGTTTCAAGCAAAGGGTGTTGAAATACCACTTCTCTATTATTGTGATCTGTGAGCCAAATATCACGTCATTTCGTGTATCTGGATATAAACAATTTTCGTCGGATGCGAGTGGAAGTTCAAACAAAGTGTTAGTCTGCATTCGCCGTGACTTAACCTATATTAAGCACCAAGTTCCGGCCCACAGCAGCAATGAATATGTTGTTGTCACGGTGCAATGTAAGACCAACACATTTTAAGTCATACCTAGATATGTGTCACCCCGTGCGCGATTCGATGATAACCACTTGGACACGAATATTGACAGCTGCCCTGGAGCTCACATCATTGTAGGTGACTTCAATGCGCACCATGAGATCTGGGGAAGCATTGTAAACACCACAAGTGGGCGACGTCTCGCGAACTTTATCCAGCCTCATGATTTGGACATTCTGAATGATGGTTCACCGACATTTTTCCAGGGTGCAACTTACAGCAGCTGCCTAGACCTCGCACTTATAGCTAGACGCCTTGTATCCGTAGCCGCGTGGTGCGATGACGTTGACTCCTACGGAAGTGACCACGTGCCCACATATGTTCAGTTTACTTGGTACAAAGGTTCACAACGAACACGGGTACAACGTTATACTGACTGGCAGGCCTTTCGGTATTCTGTTGATTGTCGTGTAATAGCTTGGATTCAGTGACTGATTTTGAACTGAGCATTGTCCAGGCAACCAGGGATGCATTACGCAGCGCCACATGCTCCTCTCAAGGGAATCCAGGGGACGCTTCGTATCAAATGCTTCGCGCTGTTAGACGTCGCGCGGAAAGGAGCTACAGACAGACAAAACCTGTCTCTGACCTGACAGCGTCTCGCAGAGCTCAGAAACTTGTGCAGCGTTATTTAGAGAAGCTTGGCCGACAGCGCTGGAGATCTTTCTGCTCCAGATTAGACCCACGAAAGCCACATTCTAGGATATGGCAGATCGTTCGTGAATTGCCGTCTACACCCACTCAGCAGCATCCATTCCGAGCTCTGGCCGTATACCAGAACCGCATGGACACAGATGTTGCCGAAAACTTCTGCATTCAAGTGGCAAGGGACAATGCTGCAGGCATGGCTCCATTACATCGCTGTGCTCCTCCAACTGCTGATAGCCGCCTAGACGTGCCCTTTACGCTCCACGAGCTCATTGTAGCGCTCTCTGCTTCGGCTCGTTCTACAGCTCCTGGGCCTGATGAAATAACGTACCCTGCACTTTGTCATCTCGGCACGCAAGGAAACAAAGCTCTGTTGGACCTCTACAACTTCTGTTGGTGTTCTGGGTCTGTCCCAAGCCACTGGAAAAGAAGTCGTTTAGTGGCTGTCCTGAATCCTGGCAAGTATCCACGAGACATTTCGTCCTACAGGCCAGTGGCATTGGCAAGCTGTGTAAGCAAAGTGATGGAGCGCATGGTCCTCGCTCGTCTGGAATGGTTTCTGGAGAAGCGTGGCTTGTACCCAGACGCCATGACAGGCTTTCGCAAAGGACGTTCTTCAATAGACAGCGTTATTGACCTTGTCACTACCGTCGAGAATGAGAAACACTGCCGTCGTCTTACAGCTGCCATGTTCCTGAACATTAAGGGAGCATTTGATAATGTCTCCCATGATGCCATTCTGGATGCCCTTGAGTCCATTAGTATTGGAGGACGGTTGAATCAGTGGATAGCGAGCTATCTCCGCGGACGGATGGTTTTCATGTCCACACTTGATGGAGTGACATCCGATCATTCCGTCACGCGCGGCGTGCAACAAGGAGGAGTCCTCAGCCCTACGCTAGTTACCCTGGCTCTTATAGGAATCACTAAAGTGCTCCCTAAAACAGTGTCAGTATCTGCCTATGCGGATGATATCTGCATTTGTACATCAGGTGTAACGCGTCTTCACGTGCAAGCACGGCTTCAGAAAGCAGTATCTGCCACTTTGACGTACTTACGCCGCCAAGGACTTCAAATTTCAACGTCAAAAAGTGCAACATTGGCATTTACCCGAAAACCCATGATATGCTACCCGGTAAAGATCGAAGGAGCTATTCCATGTGTCACGCATCATAAATATTTCGGCCTGACAATTGATAGAGATCTGTCATGGTCAAAACATGTCTCGGCACTAAGAAGGAAATTACAAAGTTTCACCCACGTCCTTCAACATATGGCAGGAAAATCATGGGGCCCATCGGTTTCGTCACTGTTGCGCCTTTACCAGGCGCTCTTTATTGGCTACTTGCAATACAGTGCCCCTATACTGTGTAACCTTCAGCGATCGTCATTACGCGTGCTTCAAAGTGCACAGGCACAAACAAGCCCTACGAATCTCTTTGGAGTTGCCTCGATGCACATCAACGCGTGGAACGATCGCAGAAGCGCGAGTCTGCCCAATTCAAGTCTACCTTGCGCAAGAACCTCTTCGTGTGCACCTCAGACATGTGACAAGACATGAGTGCCATCCACTGTCGAGTGTTTTCAGGGACCGGCCGAATTAAAACTACTCCCGAAGTATTTCGGCGCAGCAACATTTGATGCTCTTCAGATTTGCAGTCGCCAAAGAAGAAGAAGAAAAAAGAAAGGAAAGGCCGGGAGGTCAACCAGGTGTAGAGCCCGGTTTGCTACCCTGCACTGGGGGAATGGGGCTCAAGGAATAAAAAGGGGGGGAGAAGAGGAAGAGATAGGAGTGGGAAAGCGCGCACTCTAGTCCCGTTTCGGGCACTATAGTCTTTCAAGCAAGTTCGTTTCACTCAGGAAACGTAAAAGGGCTTTCGTCGCCTTCTGCGAGGTCGATGGTGAAGACCGATGACTTAAAATAGTTTCCACCGTAAATGGTCGATTGTACAATCGGCTCAGCGCGGTGGCAAGCACGCTCCTCTCCGACGAGTATTCGGGGCAGCGACACAGCACATGTTCTATAGTCTCTTCCGCCCCGCAGGCGTCACAGTGGGCGCTGCTGGCCATCCCAATGAGGAAGGAGTAGGCTTTCGTGAAGGTCACTCCCAACCACAGTCTACAAAGTAAAGTTGACTGGGGTCGAAACAGCCCATACGGAATACGGCGCTGAAGAAGGGGATCCTGAATATACAGTCGGGGATTCGAAAAGTCCGGTGTATTCCATTGCTGCATGGTAATCTTGCGTGCAAGGGAACGAAGCGTCCTGGCGGCATCGGTTCTTGAAAGCGGAAGTAAAATGGTGCGGTCGCTCTCATGGCCTGTACGGGCAGCTTCATCCGCCAGCACGTTACCGATGACTCCGCAGTGACCTGGAAGCCACTGGAAAATTACGTCATGGCCGGCTGTGATGGCTTGATGGAATTTTTCTCTTATCTCTGTCACCAGTTGGTGTAGGGGGCCGTAGCGCAGGGCTGCGCGTAAGCTCTGTAAGGCAGCCTTGGAATCCGAAAAGATCGCCCAATTTTGAGGAGTAGCTCCGATGATATGGTCAAGAGCCTCACGAATGGCTGCAACTTCTGTAGCTGTCGAGCTCGTGGTATGGCCAATACGGAATCAATGGCCAAAATATCAGAAGTTCCTCCATGGGTTGTACCTGACCTACAGGTGCGGTTGTAGATTCCTGGAATCGGTAAAAAATCCCACATGGCGTCTTCCTTAAGACAACTTTCACTATTTTACATCAGTGAAATGTACGGAGAGGCCTCGCATGTTTTTGTTGACAGCTCGGTCACGGCGTCTTCGTCGGCAGGGGCAGTGGTTATGCCTGGGAAGGACCTGACTCAACGTTTCAAGATTGCTTACAGGACGTCATCTACCGCAGCAGAACTGATCGGTTTACGCGAAGCGCTCCGCACCATTTCTTATGAAAGGCCAGAGCAGTGGATTATCTTTTGTGACTGCAAACCAGCGCTGCAGGTACTAAGATACCCAATGAAGCGAGGCGCGTACGATCAGCTCTCCACTGATGTCGCTATCCTGTTTAAAGAGTTGAATTAAAAGGGCCACACGGTGGTGTTTCAGTGGATACCAAGTCACTGTGGCATCGCTGGGAATGAGTTGGCGGATTCAGAAGCACAGCAGGCACACCACAATGGAACTCTCCTGTCTATACCGATCACAAGGAAGGAATCTAACGCGATACTCTACGGAGCACGTAGACAAGCTGCAGCCTTGCATTCGTCGCACCCGCAGAATCGACATGAACGCTTTCACAAGCTCGATCCAGAGCGCAAGTTCTGGGTCAGTCATGCTCCTCGTCTTCGCCGAAGTCAAGAGACATTGCTACACAGGCTGCGTCTTGGAGTAGCATTGACTCGGAAGTATCTTCACACAATCGGACGAGAGGACAGCCCAGACTGCCTTCTGTGCGGTTGCCCTGAGACTGACGAACATTTGCTTAGCGCTTGTCCAAAGTACTCTAGTGAGCGAATGAACCTTGAGACAGCTTTACTACGCTTGGACACTCGCCCTCTGTCCGAACAAAAGATTTTGGGCACGTGGGCTTACAACCGGAAGCAAAGCCTAGCCGTTAAAGCACTGCTTACATTTCTTGGTGACTCCTCTTTGAATTCTCGCTTCTAGGTTGCGGCAAAATTGAACAGACTGCGAAATAATGTCTGAGCAGTTTCTTCTTTTTTTCATGGATGATAGTCATGTGCTGAAAAGTGAACTGTAGTCATCTGATTCAGCGCCCCGTTGTACGTGAGACGTTTATTGGTTTTACTGCTTGTACATAGCTCATTTGTCGCTTTCATTGTCATTTCCCATACCTTCCATATTCATTCCTTTCTCTTTCTCTCCCCAGTACCCTACCCCCAGAGGGAAGAAGCAGGCCCAAGATCAATTTCTCAAGCCGACCTCTTCTTCTTTTTAATAAACATTTACTCTCTCTCTCTCTCTCTCTTGTATATAAAAATTGTTCCGGCGTTGTTTTCCCACTTCAAAAAATGCGCCGCCCATGCTTTCCGTACCGATTGTTAAGGGGACTCACCGATGGGATTAAAAACATCGTGTACCGATATGAAAGGTTTTAGAAATTCATATAAATGTTCCTAACGGCCTAGTTTTCTTCTTTTAGAAATATTTAACTTCTTCACCAATATCCAGTTTCATTAGGTCAAATCAAATCAAATTTTATGTTCCTTCAGCATACAAGGAGAAGGCAGTCGCCGGAAGCTGCAGTATTTGGTAGCTTGACGAGGCGGGTGTCCCTACATTCGACAGCAACTGGCGACACCAGTTTGTCGTGCCAAAAAATGGACACTTAAAATGTCGGTTTACAGGGCGGAATTGGAAGTGTAGAAAAAAAGAGTGTAGGAAAAGCAGAAAAAAAGAAAATAAAAACAAAACAAACAACGTATATTCGTACAGGATATGACCGCAATCGTGAAGTCTAAAAAATAAATCGCCATAAACTGGTTAACGTGATACTTCACGTGTACACATACATCACAGGGCAAGCATGATGAAAACAAAAAAAACAGGATTCCTGGTGTTTTATTAGAAAAAACAACCTATATGCTTAGGTGGTTCTAGCTGTTCAGCAAACAAGAGTGGTATTTTTTATTTCAGTACAGAAGTTCCTAGTTTGCCCATATCTAAATAAGGAAATTTGGTAGTTTTGAACATCGATATGTGTTTGTATTGGTGCACGATGCTTTTTAAGTCCGTGGGTCATGATGTAGTGAGCTCCATATGAATGTCAACAGGTGAGTATCCCTCCACCGGCGAAGCTCTAGCGTGCGGCCGGTGTTTTTTTTTTTTTTTTCGCTCTCTCGGATGCGCCGAGCCCACTCAGCAGTGTCGGTACATGCAAGAGTGTAGCTACATCATCTGTAAACTCAGCCTGCCTCACTGCCCTTAATTCTAACTCCTTTCCAAGCATTTTTTTTTCCTTTGCGCATGCGCATGGGTTTACGTCGGAGGGTTTGTGCGTACATGGGGCCATCGGACTTTCTTTTCGCCTAGCCATGCAAAGCTTCGCTTTAAAATCGGAAAATCTCTTGGTGTTTTATTTGCCGAGGGTGATGAGGCGTACAGTAGTCGTCGGCAACGAACAGGTCCGGATCATGGCAAATGGGCATTTTTGTCTTTCGCCTCCATCAGGAAAACAGGTGCCAGGGAACGGTATAACCAGCGTCCTCGTGTTCACCAGTACAACGCTTAGCGACTCTTGGTGGGTTGCGGGAAATATGGGCGCGGTCGTTTGTATGATCTTGACATTGATTTCGTATGCGATCTGTTTTGTTACACATTGCCTTTGAAATTGGCCTCGTTAAAATAAACTCAATAGAAATAGTTTTTGTCTAACAAAGGCGTCCACATTTCAAATTTTGCTGGAAAAAATTCTGGTGTGTGTGTCATCCCAGCCCTCCACATTTCAGGTTCTATTGGAAAAACTGTTGCGCTCTTGTCCTGGTGTAAAAGAGGTCTACCTCCTAGTGCGACCGAAGAAAGGAGAAAAACCCGAGGCGAGGATTGAAGCAATGCGTAAATCTAAGGTAATATATGCGCATAATATAGTGACATATATCGGTATCTGTGTTTCGGTACAGAACTTTTCTCGACAAGCGCAAAGCTATTCAAAGGAACACTGTTGTAAGTGGTAAAGAGAGAGAGAGAATGTAGTTTAATGGTACTGACGACGTCTATCCAGCAAAGAGCCTGACATGATACGTCAGGTGAAGAATGAAACGAGTGAGAAAAAAAAAGACAAGCAAGAAGGAAGGAAAGAAAGAAAGAAAGAAAGAAGAAAAATAAGGAAAAGAAAAACGAATGATGATAATTGGAGTCGGAATCAAGTTCAGTAGTTCGGTATAAAAAGAAATGTCGAAGTATACTCACAGAAATGTTCACCTCACGTTGAACGGAGATCTGAGACTGTGGAATAACCACACGCGAACACGGCAAGTTTAGCGTTAGCATGGCAGCCATGCTGAACACACAAACGCGAAATATTCACTTTGAAACCCCACAGAGTTGAAATACAAGGAACGAGGTCCTATATTACACGTATCATCCATGTTCAGCACTGTTGAAGAGTGTTGACTATCCCTGAACTTCGGAGGAAGATGAGAAACGGTTTCACTCGCACGTGAGGCCATTTTAGCACATGACCAGGGGCCAAGCACATCATGTAATGTAAGACGCGATGAGGGTAGTTTTCCCGAAGTCACTGTCAAGGAGAGTATGTGTGTATCATATCGTTAACACACACAGATGACATGGTGGATATCTTCCGGACAGTCGCAGTCTTTCCACAATGGTGAGTTATTCTGATGAAGTTTAAAACGGAACAGGAGTGTGTAGGCGACGTTCAGACGTATGCGGTGTATTACAGCTCCGTCGTCCCTGTTGAGACCAGGCGTCAACTTGAAAGAACATTCTCGATCAATGGAGTACAGTTGTGCATAGCGGCGTGATGGAACAGCCCATATGGAAAGCTGTACCTGCCGGCCAACACGAGTCGCCAGTGCGGCTGTATATTTCCTGGAGGACGGTACGGCCGCAATAAGAACTTGGTAATTGTGAGCCTAGGAAACTGTATCGTCTGCTGTAGAATTGCCCGATACACCGCAATGTGCCAGAATCCACTGGAGTTCGACGAGGTGGTGAGCACTGACGGCTTGGTAATGTAAAAAACCGAATGTCACAATGTAGCTGTTGATTAGGAAGAGTCTGAAGGCATTGAAGGGCCGCGCGGAAGTCTGCAAAAATTGCCCATTGACTGGCTGACTGGGTGGCGATGTATTGAAGAGCGGCACGCAGGGCGGCGAGCTCAGTCGCGGTAGATGATGTCCTGTGGCTGAGTTTTTTGGTGATCGTGGTTCGCGACGCCGCAATACAAACACCAATCGTGGAGGAACCTTCGCTGACTGAACCATAAGTATATATGTGGGTATGGCCGGCTTATCTGCAGTGTAGCAGTTGCAGAGTAAAAAACTTAAGATCTGGAACGGAAAAATCTGCTCTACGCGTGATTCCTGGCACAGTTGTGTAAACACTTATGGGCGGGAGCAACCATAGTGGGTACGAAGGCACAGATGGGACCTGGTAATGTTGCGGTAGAAGGTCTTCCACATCTGCAGCAGAGGCCTCAGAAACTGGGTCGTTTGGTTGCCTCGTCACAAAGCGTAAACGCGCACGAAGCAGTTCCTGTTTGCGCAGCGCTATCGGCATCAAACGTCAACTTTCAATGGTAGTGCCCACAGTGGATGTCCACTCGTAATAAAAAAGGTCGTAAAAAGGTAGTAATGGCCGTGTTTACTAACTCCTTACGAACCTCACTACCCCGCGGTTTTCTACGTATAGGCTTAGGCTCTGCCACTAACAACTGCATGGTTAGGAAATTAACTGAGTTTAGGAAGTAGTATGCACTACATTATGGTCGTATTTGTGACTAGGTTATGCATGGCCAGTTAGTAAACGCATGTAGCTCAGAAGAGTTTTATCGCTAGGACTTTACTAGGGGAGGTAGTGGTACTTACTGCCTGCTTCAGTTAGTAACTCTGACAAGTACTAAATGTACCACCTTCTGTTACTAAGTACCTAGTGTATACTAGGACAAGTAACTTGGTAGTGTTCCATTAGTGAATGCCCCGTCCTTTTTTTTCGGAATGTGTTTTTTTTGGGACTCCCATACACACACGCAGTATGCGCTCCTGCATGCTTTCTAAAGCTTTTCGATTTTGTGCTGAAAGGGGAAACAAGGCAGGAAGGCTGTAGCGTAGCAGACCTTCGCAGAGAACGTCGTAGAGGCGATCAAGCGAGCACACTGTGCAGCCGCCAGTGTTGCTATACTGACCAACACTTACCCCCGGGATTTCTTGTTTCGTGCGGTTCACTTACACAGGAGCACATAATACCCACACAGCAGGAGAAACCCAGAGAAACACGTACTTGCCAACACTTGCCATTTTCCGTTCCGCGCGAGTCCCAAAACGTACACAGTGTTGCATATATACCCGAAGAGTAGAGTTTATACAACCACAACGGTTTGCTGGCCAACACTTTCCCAGGGATTATGCTTCATGCGGGTTCCAAAACTCACACAATATTGCGAACTTGGCACTTGGAGTAGCTTCTTTGTTGCGAGGCATACGAGACGTTATAACACTGTCTGAAACACCTTCAGAGCATGCACTGGACCCACACTTTCCTGCTTTCCTACATTTATACCAGGCGGGATTACGTATTCTCCTTAAAAAACTCCATTAATCGAACCATTTTTCATGCCCAGGTGTTTGAGCGCCTCAACAAAGAGCAGCCCAACGGTATGCGCAAAGTGAAGGTGGTGCCAGGAGAGCTCGCCGAGCATAACCTCGGATTAACTGCGACCGACCAGGCCACGTTAGAGGCAAAGGTATCCATCGTCTTCCACTCAGCTGCAACTGTCAATTTCAATGATCCTCTCAAGTAAGTATGCAGCAACAGCAGCTACGTAGCACGTTCTACAGTCTTGTGCTCAGGAAAATTGCATAGTTGGAGGCAAAGACGTACATCCCAAGCATAGCACTACAGCTTCAAGTATCAGTGAGATTTCCAGTGTATTGTTGCAATCGGTAGGTCAATATTTGTGGGGAGAGTGTGTGGATACAGTTAATGAACATAAACGGAGCTGTAAATAGTCTATCTCACACGTGAAACTAACGCGAATTCTACGTGGTGCAGAAAGTCGTACGAAATATGTGATACCATGTTAATCCGTTGGGGCAAAAACATTGCCAGCCATAATTTTTTTCAACCGGATACGGTGATTAGGCCTATATATCTTGGTAGTGTTTTATGCTCCTGTAATAGATACGCTTGTTTTGTTGGCGAAATCTTGCAGCTTGCTTTTTTTCTTTTAGACGGGCAATTGAGATAAATGTTCTGGGTACACGGAGAGTTGTGGACCTGTGTACAAGGATGCCAAACCTACGCGTAAGTGGTGAGCCGTCTCTTATGGTGCTGCATTTCTGTATTGACGTCTGTTTGCAGTTATTTTCACCCGTTGAAACACACACCAGCTGTTTTTCGTTGCAATTGTTCGAAATTGTTTAAATCGTGCGAGATTACCATAGGGTACAAATCATTTAAAATTTCCTAATTGCAAGACATTTTTTTTGGAAATTTCAGTTGTTTATGTGAGGGTGCTGCTTTAGTTTTATGATGATAATGATTGCTATTTGTTTACCCTTTGTAGCGGGGCGATGACTTGTCATCTTACCAAAAAGGACTAATATACCTATGTTTTATACTCTTGGTTTAATGCGAGCGCTGCTTAGGGCAGGCACAAAAACGTATTAGGCACAAAATGGTTTTCTATCCTGTTAAGGCCGAACCGCATGGAGCCTTTTTTCGCGCGAATCGCGCGCGTCGGCGATTCCGCGCCCGCGGCAGCGCCTTGGATATATTTTGACGCGCGTCGCGCCCGGAAGTGGGAGGAGCCTGGCGACTTGCGCCAATGTGGAGGCGCGCGCCTCATGGCGGCGGTTTCGAAGCGCCCGAGACAGCCGGCTGGCTCCGCCGGGGATGTTTAGGCCATAGAGTTTCTTAGTAAGTATACTAGAGAGGAAACTGCGCCTCGTAAGCCATGTCGTCGTGGGGGTACATGGGACGGCATCCTTTTTGGCTTGGGCTTGGCATGACAACTGGATTCTTAAGTGGTTTTTGGGATTTGCTTTCTTCACTATGCATTCACACGTTTACGAGCTACAAGGAAGCCGAAATCCTCCCCTTTCTGTGGTAACCGTGTTCAGTGAAACAGCAGGCAATGCGTGATCGCACCTGACGTTGCTCATGGTGCAGTCGAAGGACGTATGACTGAGCGGGTAATATGCCGAAACAAAACGTACTTCGACGAAGACAAGATACGGCAGATACGGGCGCTTGTATGCGTCCTATCTTGTCATCGTCCACGACTGTTTAACGCCACGTTCTCATTTCTCTTGTTATAGCTGGCGGTCGCGGTGCACCGGTTCGCCACGAAGGCAACGTTTTCATAGGCACGGTCAAAAAACTTTCGAAACTCTTCAAACAACTTATTTTTTGAAATAATGGTAAAATTAATAAAATCACATTCTCTAACGAGTTACCCCCCAAATAATAACATTGTTCGTAACTACAACTTTGGCCTGCGGAATAGCAGGCACAACCATTCCGGCAAAAATACGCTTTACTTCTTTTTTTCTTAGTTTTAAAACAGCCTGTTTTTATTTCCCACTTACATAATTGAACACTATTCTTCGCGTTTTTGTGGCGCATTATTTAAATTTGCGGTCACTAAAACGTTTCAATCCAAGCCAATGATGGAACTAAGGCGAGCGCGATGTATAATGGCGGTCCATGACGACACAGACGACATTAATGTGAGCCGCATAGACGCTAGCGCCAGATTCCTCTCTAGTGTATACTGTAAGAAACTCTATGGTTTAGGCTTACCACCCCAGCAGATATTGAGTGGGCGCTTTTACTAACAGCGCGGATTATGTTTTATAGTAATGTTTTCACCCACATTATAAGATCCTTTAGCGCACAAGCAACTTCGTTTGTGCCTTGAGCGCCATTTTAGAGAGCGCTTAGAAGCGGTCGCTCGAGCTCCCGACACCACTTCGCTGCCGAAGCCGCCGCCATGTTGCCGCCGCCGGCCGCGGCGCGCGCAGCGTGAGGGTGGTTACGCGGCAGCGTCAGCGCGCCTGTGGCGTGCGCGGCGCGTTTTCGCGAGCAGAAAACGCTCCATGCGGTTAACGCTTTACCGGTGGTAACTGTCCTAGGCAATATTCCGCTCTCTGCTTTTCATCCACCAGCATCCTAATCTTCTTTTCGTCGCCTCGACGGCCTTGAAGTTAACTTCCTCTGTGCTACCCTTATATTCTAGGGCTTCTGGAAGCCAATATTTCCATCATGTAGATTTGGATGGATACCCTCGCATTCTAACAATATTTGCCGCATAGTTTCTGTTTCTTTTCCGCAGACCTAGCATACCCCATCATTTTGTGAATACTTCCCCACAAGGCTCTTAGTTCGCAAACAATCTGCTCTAGCCTCAAAAAGCAAAGCACTGTCCTGGGAGTTACCGTAGACGTTTTCCTTTCTGATGCCCAATTTCTCACCCCTGCATATCTTTAACGACATTTTAGCTTCCATTTTTTCTCTACATTTATCCGTTTCTATCTGCCTTGCCCCTTTTTTGGTTACAATGGCTGTTTTGGATACTCCACTGTTCTTTCCGTATTTCATCGATCGCCTTCTGGTCTTCCTTAACCTCCGCGTGTCCACGCTTTTCGAGTATACAGGTACGCTCGCTTATTTATCGTTGGTGACCTCATAAGGAACCATAGCAGTTGAAATAAAGCAGTAAGGTAGAATAACTTTGGTTGTTTCGTTATTAACCTCGGCTAGCAGGGAATTCTTACGCATCGTAGCAATCACAGAAGACTTCAGATGTCAGAAGACATTCTATGCCATTAAAAACGGGTAGTTAGACATAGGAGCAACTGGTAGAACATGTCAGAGTTATTGCATAGACGGGAATTCTCGATAAGGACTTGTATGGTCGCAACAGCGTCTATATTCTTTTTCACTCGTTAACTCTCCTTAGTATGAGTTGCTTCAGGCTCGAGCCTGTTGAATTAACTGCGTGCCGCTATAGCACACATTGTTACTTCTGTGGTGAAACCATCAGCGCCTACACTTCAGCGACGTAATCTGTGACCACGCTCGCCATCAACTGTTGCTTGCTTCGGTAAGCAACAAGGGTACGCAACTGCTGCTTGCTTCGGAAAAGCAAGAACCCCTTGCAGAGAAGGAGAGAGCCCTTCGCATGCTCTGCAGACAGAAAGACCAGGTGGAAATATGGCGTGGAGAGAGTTTTAGCATATCGGCTCGCGTACGCTACGGTACCGGCGGCGGGTACTAATACCCGAGTGCGCATGCGCGCACGGGCACGGTGAGGCGGGCACCAGAAGAAATGCGTACATGCCCAGTCGGGTCGCGGTATCCGACGCCGGCAGCCTGCCGCACGCAAGCCGATATGCCAAAACTTTCTCCCCGGAGTGCGCGCGACAAGTCTACTGCGCACCCTGGATCCGGACGCTACCCAGTACACGGTTTCTGTACATCGCCCTTTGCGGGCGTCGAGGTTCTTTTTTATCATTATTGCGTGTCCGATAGATGCCCCAAGTCGGCACAAATTTACGCCGTCGATCCGTGGACAGCGAGCGATAGAAGAACAGAGAACGGAAGGACGCGCGTGGGGGCGGTGACGTGAAGCCGAGGTGGCAGCGGTGGCGCTGTCTTCGCGCAGCAGGCAGCGGCTGCTCACCGCCGGAATTCAGAGTTAAATAGTGCGAGACGAGTGCAGCGCCGAATAGGCGCCAAAGGCGGGGGGTTAGGATTGACGGCAACAAAATTCGCGTACCGGTGAACAGCAAAAAGAGCGACAGATTAATGCCGCTTCTAAAGTCAGTAAATTCGACCACTGAGATGGTTACAACGTATGGCACGGTTCACATAATGTGCGAAGGACGGGCGAGAAGCGTTTTTGAGTTCGAACAAGTTTGTCCTGAACGTCAGTGCTACTGTATTGGGTGATCTGTTAAAACCTGTGCAACGAACACCGACAGCGTAATTACACTGCAGTGAAATTTCAATATGTGAGCTCAAAAGCTTCGCGTTTCCTCTCATCTTCAAATCTGGGACACACAACAATAAAGAGTTGTAATATTACTACTTTGTTATTCTGATAAATGACTCCTGACATTCTTTAATCCCAATGTGTCTTCCCCAGGCTCTTGTGCATGTATCAACAGCATACAGCAACAGCGACAAGACCGAAGTAGATGAAGTAGTCTACCCCCCTCGGGTCCATCCCTCCAAAATAATCGAAGCCACAGAGTAAGTACGCCTCCCTTCGGCACTCTAGCCATTGAGAGCTCGTCAGCCGTTCATCGCTCGGAAGGCATAGTTGTTTGAAGGCGAAATATTTGAGGAGTAAACAAAGAGGTCAAATCTAAAGGGGTCATGCAGACAAAATACAAGTTTGTTCTATTCGAAAGATTTAGTGTTTTATAGGGCCCTAAGCAATTGTTCGGCAGCAAACGATGCTTTGTTCACTGTGAAATTAAATATTTTAGGTCCAAATTTCCATTATCCCGCTGAATCGTGTATTTAAGGGACGTCGACAATGATGCATTTACAGCAGGGCCTTAAAACTAAATATATCCTGCTAAACAGGGCCCCTACCATCTCGCAGGCACCTGTTTGATTATCTTGTTTGTCACCCGCTCTCATAGATGGCGCTGTTATACTGCTGAACAGTCAGTGTTTGGTCGTGGCCTTGGTCGGCTACCGGCGGCGCGCCGTTTTGTACTTGTAGGATTGTACTTGTACTTGTAGGATCGAGTAAAATACATAGACCTCATATTCCGAGTTTTCTAGCACGAAGACGCGACAACGAAAGCTGATTTACAACTCAAAGCGCAGGCAGCGTCAGCCAGACGAGCCTCGCTTCAACCTTAGGCTAACGGCGCCGCCTCGCGGCGTGTGTCGGAGTTAGCAAAATTACACCCGTTCCCCTTGCTTCCGCGCCGAATGGGACAGCCGGAGCAACGGGGCGCCGCCGGCAGCAAATAGCGGAGGCCACGTTTTGTCACGGCCGGGCTGGAGGAGCGGCGGGCGCGCAGTTTCATACGGCCTGCGCTTCGGGTATAGTTCCCACCTTTCACCGCCGCTAGTTCGTGGCGCTTCGGACCAACCCTCGCCAGTTGACCCACAGCACGGGCGGGGTAGAGGAGCGGTGCGTGCGGATTTGCCGCTGCCCTAGCCCTGCCGTGGCTACAGGTGATACCTGCCAGTGTTAATTTACATGGGCGTTCTTAAAATAGTTGATTCCTTACCCCCTTCTGAATTTTCGGTCTATTAGGGTCAAACAGCCTAACATTATCATTCGGAAGCGCCGAATCAAACATTTGAAAGAAACATTTTAACTCGGGGCACATGAAGAAAAATATGCGAGGCCTTCATATCTTATCAGCGATTGTATTATATGAAAATGGTGAGACAGGCAAATAAACACGGCACTTTCCGTGACTGAAAATATCATTTCTTATTTTTTTATTTTTCCTTTCGGATGATGTCTTGGTTTGCACACGCACAGGGCACGACCAGTGACGCGAATGATTTCCCGTCGAGGGAGATAGGGTTATCGCTTAGCTAAACGTGATTCTGCTATTCACGCTCCGGTCGGGCTGAGCGGCCCGCCGGCAGCGAAGCGCACTGTCAAAAACACACAGCTGCGCTCGGCCAGAAGCGATGCGTCGACTAACAGAAAGGCGGGTTGGAAGGGCAGAGGGTTGGTTCGAAGCGCCCCCACTGTAAAGAATCTGCTGTATTGGTTCCTTCTTGGGTGCGCAGGCCGTATGAAAATGCGCGCTCGCCGCTGCTCCAGTCCGGCCGTGGTTTTGTTATCTTGTTTATCGCCCACTTTCATAGATGGCGCTGCAGTGTTCGCACTTTGCTTCTGGCCAGACTTTACACCTGTCGTATTTTTTATTACAGTGCATACTAATCGTTTCCTAAATCTTAAGCTATGACTCGACAAACATGGTCACGTAAGCGACCATACACTACGCTACCGGGGGCGGGTACTGAGACCCGACTGCGCATGCGCGCGCGGGCACAGCGATGCGGTTTCCCTCGTCACTCAGTTTGCCTGTGTCAGTTTGCCTGTATTTGCCTATGTCAGTTGGTCAGTGTTGTTTCAGACAAGTCCAGCGCGTCCGACGGCTGTGTTAGCGGTGTCAGCCAGCAAGTGCCGCACTAACTGCTTCAGTGTTTACGTGTACGTTACATAACTTTATTTGTTCACCCTTCAATTCTTACAGTAATAAAAAGAATGTGCCTATATTTAAGCGCAAATAGCCCATTCCTTTTGCCGGCCTCAGCCATAACATCAGGGCTTATGGCATCATAGGTTCTGTTGCGGGAAATCAGCTAGTGGGTCGCATGGCGATTCCCTTTTTTCCTTATTGTATAGCTCTTTTGAGCGAAGTCTGCATTAAAAGTGGTGTCAGTATGATTCTAACGAGGCAATCTTTCGAATGAAACAAAGTTGTGTTTTGTCTGCATGACACCTTTCAACTAAAGGTGCTAGCTCAGAACTGCTCTCTACCAGTCACAACAAAAAATAGCCCCGCTGTGTCATCAGAGTTTTTTTTTTTTTTTTGTAGGTGGATGGATGACAAGATGATAGACGCGATCAGTGGATTGCTCCTCGGGCCGTACCCAAACACTTACACTTTCACCAAAGCTCTAGCTGAGTCACTGGTGCTGTACGAACGAGGAACGCTCCCAGTCGCCATAGTCCGGCCTTCCATTGTGACAGCGTCTTGGAAAGAGCCCTTCCCGGTAAGACTACATGCACGCTCATGGTGCGTTTACGTTTTTACCTTCGGTTGCACGGCATGTGAACATTTTTCTTGTGCGAGCGATAGATGGGACGTGTAGGCAAAATTTTCACGGCGCTCTGTTTATCTGCGCCTTTCTGCCAACAGAGCGAGCAATATAAAACAGCCCAGGGCGACATAATGGAGAGAGCACGTGGAAAAAACTGCCGTTTATAAAAACAAAGCCAATCATACGAAAACCTTTGTAAAAACTATGAAGCAACGTAATTGTTTATTTAAAGCGCTCGTGCTTGTGTGCTGTTTTTCCTTAAGTCAGCACAATGTTACTCAAAAGCTATGTAATGTTGACATGGATGAGCCGTGTACCAGTGATAGTAGCATATCCTGTATACTCTTTGTGCCAGATGGCTAAGGCGTAGAAGAAGCCCTAACCTGTAAGGATGCTCCATCGGCCACAGCGCTTGCGGTACAAGTGATAGCAAACATAACCCAACTAGAAATCACAAACCGGACAGGGTAAGTACCGTGGCTGACAAGCAATGAACCGTTAGGGCCTGCAGGGACGACGCGCCACCCAAATACATACCTACACATCATCATCATCATCATCATCATCATCCTATCTGCGCACACTGCAGGGCAAAGACCTCTCCCATAGATCTCCAATAATGCCGGTCCTGTGCTAACTGCGACCAATTTATCCCCGCAAAATTCTTGATCTCATCTGCCCATTTAACCTTCCGCCGCCCCCTGCCACACTTGCCTTCTTTAGGGATCCACTCTGTTACCCTTAATGACCAACGGTTATCTTGCCTTCGCATTACGTGCCCTGCCCACACCACTTTCTTCTTCTTAATGCCTACTAAATATGCCCTTAATACGCGTTTGATCCCTGACCCACTCCGCTCTCTTCTTGTCCCTTAATGTTACACCTATCATCTCCCATTCCATTCCTCACCGAGTCGTCCTCAAATTTAGTTGAACCCTCATAGTGAACCTCCAAGTTTCTGCCCCTTAGGTGAGTACAGGTAAAATGCAGCTGTTATACACTTTCCTCTTCAGGTACAATGGTAGGCTGTCATTCCTTATCTGAAAATGCCTACCAAATGCACTCCACCCCATTCTTATCCTTCTAATAATCTCTGCCTCATGGTTGGGATCCGGGGTCACAACTTGGCCTAAGTATTGGCCTAACCTCCCATGAATACGCCAATTAATCCTACACATACAGAATACATAAATGAGCGCACACGTTTCCTTCCAGTAGGTACAGATCTTCCGGATGACTGGCCCTCGATCGCTCGGCCAAGCACCTGCGACCCGTATACACACACCGAAAAAAGCTGGGCCACCAGCACACGGAAATCCTCACAGCCCTTCGAACAACAGAAGGCATAATCCCTAATCCGTCATACTCGCTCACAGAAAAACAAGCCACTAAAATTCGAGAAGCCAACCAAGACAGCTGTTGGCAGTACGATCAAGGCTGCCCTCACGCCCAAATGCCTTGCATGCGGACTCTAAGCAAGTAGTAATCACTGTCTCCGGCGTTGTTCTGCCAAGCACTGTCTCCGGCGTTGTTCTGCCATAGTAGATACGGCTGAAAACAGCCGGGAGCGAATCACCGACAATTGAAATTTGCCACGTGCGTGTTCCCGGCTCAAATAAAAGAACATCGGCTGAAACATTGCACGCAAAAGTTGTTTTGTTGATAAAGGGTGAGCCCTTCATAAATGCAGTTTTCAGCTACACAGACCATCAATTCCAACCAAGATCAATTCGGGCAAACATGACAACGTCTGCTATGCACTTTAGCTAATGGAGGTTTGGGGGAGGCGGCGGTGTTCAGAAGCCATTTCCTTGCTATAGATAGCCTGTACCAAGGCCGTCCTCCCGCAATAGAACGAGCCGCAGGCTGCCGGGCGCGCTCCTTTTAGAATTTGCCACATTGTTTCGCATCATCTGGATAAAGTTGTGCTGCTGAGCACGAGGTCGCGGGTTCGGTTCCCGGCCGCGGCGGCCGCTTTTCTGATGGAGGCGAAAAGCAAAAACGCCCGTGTGTACGAGATTTCGGCGCACGTTAAAGATCCCCAGGTGGTCTAAATTAATCCGGAGCCCTCCACTACGGCGCGCCTCAGCGCCTGCGTTGCGTCGGCGCGTTAAACCCTACGATCAATCAATCAATCATCTGGATGAACCTGCACCACTTGTAACTTACAAAAAAATAACACAACATTACAAGAATAATCGACGGAATTTCCCGCTACCTTACGCAAACCTCATGAAGTCGCAAGAAACAGCACTCAAAGTTCTACCAACAAACACCTTCCTGCATCCAGTTAGGCCACGCCGGATATATCCCACCCAATACTGTATCCAGCAGAATGGAAATACTGCCAACATCCAGGTACACTCAGACATATTGTCATACAGTGTAGGAAAAACAAGCACCTAACACCTCTTCCCCGCTCCCCCAACCATCAAGAGCAGTGGGAGACACTGTCTCTCGGAGCAGCCCCTGATCACCGGGAGAGCAGCCGATGTTAGGACGGCACTGGGAACTACTACTGCAAGAACATCATAAATGTTCTCTCTCTCTCTCTCTCTCTCTCTCTCTCTCTCTCTCTCTCTCTCTCTCTCTCTCTCTCTCTCTCTCGTCACCCAAAAACGGTCATTGTGCTCTTTCCGAACTTCATCTTTTTTTCTCTTGAAATGGGAAGCACAAACACTTCCAGTCTAGAGGAGCAATGCCGTGTCCCTCACTCTTCCCACACATGAGGGCGAGTCATAAAAGCGATCTGAGGGGCTAGTTAGGTGTATTGACATGATGTAATAAAAATACTCATGTAAGGACGGGACAAGGGAAGGGAGACAACACACAGCGCGAGTGACACAGACGCGGGACGCCGGATTTCTCGCTCGGCAGGCCGTTTAATGCTTTTGTAGTGGAAGCCACTCGGCACCCCAGCGCAAGCAGCTCCCCCTCGTTCTTCTTGGCCTACGCTCAACGGTGAAGGAATACCTCGGCTTCAGCGCAGCGAAAATGGTGTACGGCTCAACAGTGCGCCTCCCGGGAGAATTCGTCTCCGACCAGACACTTTCCGCCCCAGCAGCCTCTAACCACATCGAGAAGCTGCGCGCATGGCTTGCGCAACTCAGGCCAACAGCACCTTGCATCGCCCGCAACAGAAATGTTTTCACTTTCCCCGACATGTACTCAGCTACACATGTGTTCGTGCGACACGACGCAACGAAGCCGCCCCTCACTCCGCCGTACGACGGCCCTTTCAAAGTTTTGGGACGTAATAACAAGACCATCACAATCGACGTGCGGGGCAAACGAGAAGTCGTCACCGTCGACCGCGCCAAGCATGCTCATATTGAGGTTTCTGTTCATGCAGCTCTCCCGTACGTTTTCAGTGATAACCAGTGGACTCTGACCTTTCGCCATTCAGCCGGTAACTGCTGCCTTTCTTTAAAAGCTCCGCAATATAGGGGGGAGCCCCTGTAGCGGAAACCGCTCGGCATCCCAGCGCAAGCGGCTCCCGCGAGACGGGGCTTTTCCTTTCTCTCAGGTCTTTGTGGAAGACGCGTATTGGCGACGCCACCGCCTGATTACTTCGGGGGTCATTCCCCCACCTTCTTCAACGGTAGCCGTCGAGGAAGGCATAACTTGTTGTCCGGTCCACTCCTGGCATAAGTCCTGGCGTCGTCGCCGTCTGCTCGATTGGGGGGCCTTTTTCCTCTCTCTTTTGAATGGTGCGGGGGTTCCCCTTCTTTCCCTCATCGGGGGGGCGCTCTCAGCGTACGCATCTTTTGAAAATAAACAGCAGTCTTGTCTTGAAACTGCCAACCAGCTCCACGTCTGATTTCTCGCCTCCTTCAGCAGCCGACATTCCGGGCTGCTACACTTTCACGTCGATAATTCTAGAAGATTCACTCGAAATATGCGTGGGAGAAAGGGGTGATTCGGTTCTAGGAAATACTGTTTCTAGCAGAAGACCACCGCCTCCGCATCGGATCAGTTCGCCCGAGCGCGACAACAAAAATGAGCCGAGCTGCCAGGGTGCGCAAGCTGATAACCGGAATATACAGCATATAGCCACGCCGGTAGAATCTCCCGTATGTGCCTAAGCATACGCCCTTCGCTTACTTCAACAAAAAAGTTTTGGAACCCCAGTACTGACAATAACGAGAAAGTGTTAAAATTTGTTTGAGAGTTCCTTCACTTTTCCAGTCTTGCAACGTTCCTCGTACGTTTCCCGTTTCCCCGTGTTGCGCTTTTTGCGATGCATTCCTAAAAAAAACGTGGTAAAATGGTAGTAACGGCGGTATTTACGAATATTCAGAAATTTCGATTAATACTCGAATATTAATATGTGATATTCGTATTCGCTTCGAAAACTATGTATTCGAAGCATTTCTAATATTCGAAAGGGTTCGAATAATGGGCCATTATTGAATATTTGGATTGATTAGTTTAAAGGGGGACGCGGCTTACAACTTCGGAAAAATGACCAAAACACCGTTTTTTGAAAGTCATATATTTGG
Organism: Haemaphysalis longicornis; assembly: GCF_048455015.1. Taxonomy (NCBI): domain Eukaryota; kingdom Metazoa; phylum Arthropoda; class Arachnida; order Ixodida; family Ixodidae; genus Haemaphysalis; species Haemaphysalis longicornis. The sequence goes on along the minus strand of NW_027526335.1, from coordinate 72,812,986 downwards.
CTTCTATGTTTTCTATTCTGTGCGTTTGCAAAGTTTTTCCGCCGAAAACCGCAACAAAGTGGCATAAAAATACTTTTGGCAGCCGCGGGGACAAAATGGCAGCGTAAAAGGGCGAAAAAAACGGTAATTTTCGGAGCGCTGCATCTCCGCAAAGGTGCCACCGGGCGCGGTCATTTCATACCATTGGATCAGCCGAGCGATTCTCTTTCCTGTCCCGGTTATCTCTTTTATCTTCGTTCATTCACAAAGGCAGCACAAACGGCAGATAAAGAAAGACGCAAAAACGAAGCCAGAAATACATACTGAAGCGTGATTGGCCTTCCGGTCGGTGCACACCCTCCTGATTGGGCGTGGCTGCGACAATGCAAGATGGCGGCCGCCTGAACTGCGTAGTGCGCGTTTCTGAGCTCATTTTCGCTGCTTCGCTCGGCCAAGTTTCTCTTCTGCCATTTTATCGTCTGGTATTCAACACGGACATTAACGCGATGGGAACGCCTGAGAACACAAGCCAGATTACGGGAAGTTGCGTGGCTCGAAACGCGGAGGTCATCGAATGATTCGTGGTGCGTGAGACTACCCCTGAGGGTGAAACGCGGTGTGCGCGCTTGTGATAGCACTTCGCTTTTTTTTTTTTTGCCTGATTTGCGATGCCTACACGCTTACTATTGCTATGTTTTACAGTAGGCTTGCTAGCCTTAGGAAAGAAACGACCGACCTGTCAAAAGCTGCCGCGCGCACTGCGTAGCCACTGCGCGTTAGAGCCTCGCTTGACTGCGCCACCGGGTACGATTGAATGCCAGTGTTTGTAATTAATGCCTGTGACGTTAGATTTAGTCTTAAGAGCGACCTGACTGTCCATGTCTGGGATAATCAAAGTATGACATGTTGCAATATAAGAGCGCCGCGATGCGGGCGTTACATATCGCTTTCTTACTCAACGTTTCACGCGCACTTCGAGTAATCATGCTAACAGGTCTGAGTTAGGAAAAAAACAACTTGAAATTTTTAGGGAAATTATTAGTACCAATGCATACATCTATAGTTTGGTGCATATTGGCTGTGCTGCGAAAAATATTGGATGCCCTAAATTTCAAGAGTACTAAAAAACGTGCATGTATTGTAGTTGAAGTTATGCAGAATATTATACCAAGCTTCAAAGTAGCTCATTCATACCCTTGTGGTAAGTAAACTTTTGGCAATGAATGCCGTCACGTACGAGGACGATGTTGCTGCTCCAGGCAGGGTTATAAAGCATAAAAGAAGTCAAAACACAGTTCTCAAATGTAAGTAAAAAAAGAAAGCTTCACTTGTTGCCTTGGTCACAACACTGCAGAGGGAAGTTTTTCAGTGCAATACAAGCAACCAGCTAACCTACTTTGCATTGAAAGCCATCTCTCTCCCGTTTGGTCCATGACCTGGCTGTGTGTACTCGTTCTTTCTTTATTCGACATCAGACTTGTTACAGATGTCCAGAGCACAGACAAAAAGCCTCAAAGGATTGGGCTTGATGAGGGTCTGTGCCCCTTCGTCGAATGTTTGTTTACAGTCAAAGAAACAAAGGTGCTTAGCAGCGGGAGTAGCACAGAACTTATAAATTATTACAAGGAACATGAAATGAGAGCAAGGTTTACATCAAAGGAAAAAAAAAACTCTTCACAGAGGATCTGAAAATTATGTTTTATGGAAAGAAAAAAGCTGCAAAAGGTAGTCCTATGTCAAGGCAGGGCATTCCAGAAGCCCCGTCTTTAAAAGGGCATGAAAAGCTACAACCCTGGCGACTTTTGATGAATTAAATCTATGTTGGAACTTCAATAGCCTTTTTTCTCAAAACAGTTTTTTTGCCACCTACGCCGCATGCTCCAATGATTTCTTCGTGACCGCTAGGTCCATTTTGATTCCATTCTTGCGTTGAATTCCTTGAGGAACAGTTGAGGTCGTAACACGCTTAGTTTTTCAGGTTTACGTTTTGCGAATTTTTTATTCAACTAGTCGTTCATGGTATATATATGCATGTTGTAAATTATTATTGTAGGGATTAACGCGCCGACGCAACGGAGGCGATGAGGCGCGCCGTAGTGGAGGGCTCCGGATTAATTTTGACCACCTGGGGATTTTTAACGTGCGCCGAAATCTCAAACACACGGGCGTTTTTGCTTTTCACCTCTATCACAAAAGCGGCCGCCGCGGTAGGGAATCGAACCCGCGACCTCGTTCCCTGTTTTACATTTCCCTCTAAAAAACTGAAAACAAAAACATTGTCTTGTAATAAAAAAATCTAAGACTGTCACGACCTCGTCCATCCATTTCGGAATGCAAAGCACATCGAACAAGTTTTCTATCATGTTTTAAAGGCCGCTCAGGCTCGGCACAAGGTGACCAGAAAGAAAATTTTATAAAACGAAAATTTTTCAGGATATTACTTTGAAATTTTTATGGTGTATCACAGAAGCATTTCCAGTTGCTGTGCCAATTTTCATCAAAATCCATAAAGACATAAAAAAGTTGATGATATTCGTATTCGATTCGTATTCTAAAAATTTGATATTCGCACACACCTATTAGGAAATTAACTGGGTGTAAGAAGTAGTATGCACTAGATTAAGGTCGTGCTTAGATTTTGCATGGCCAGTTAGTAAACGCATGCCGCTCCGAAGTGTGTTATCACTAGGACTTTACTAGTGAACGTAGGAGTGCTTACTGCCTGCTTCACTTAGTAACCCTGACTAGTGCTGCATTTACTACCTCCAGTTACTAAGTACCTTAGTGTGTACTGGGACAACTAACTTGTTCCGTTTGTGAATACCACAACTTTTTTTGGTAGTGTTGGTATTGATCTTGCTACGCTTGCTGTCAGCTCTCAGTGTCGTCGCCAACCCTCTTACTGCACTCGTGGCCGCATTTGATGGTCCATCTGTCCTGTGTCTTTCCTGCATGTCCGTCATGCATCACTTGTAAATACAGCATGGCTGCATGAGGATAAGTGATGTATTCTGCACGTAAATTACCTCTTAGTCTGGGAAAACCGTACTGCAGATGTGGCCCCAGCCGACATAAATTTGATGCCCCCCCCCCACCCCCCTAACCCACTTTGTGGCCCCATCCTTATCTTTACAAAAATCTTCCCAACAAAAACCACAACCCACAAATTGTGACGTCCACTTTATCAGCGCGGCTGACATACACTAAACGAGGCTTAAGTGAAGTTTAATTTGCTGGTATTTCTTTCAAGAGCTGTGTAATAATTTTTAAGCGTTCAAAAGATTCATGACTTCTCAAAAGCCCCCCGCCCATACCCCCTTCACAAAAGTCCCTAAGTAGTACTTGTAATTTTGCACATACCTCCGAATGAGAAAGGTGCCGATTTGCGGGGATCTGTAAATATTGACATGTTTAAGTGAACGAAAGAACAATCAGATGGGCATGATGAAAATATATTATGAATGTCTTCTGTATATATACCACCTCTGTTTTCTTCGTCTTTCGTAATCACCCAACACCGTCAAATATCAATAGGACAGAAACGTTGCCGAAAAACGCACATTAAATATCGACAGCTCTTCTATATATGCCATCGCATATCGCAGTACGTAGTTAAGTAAGCAACAGGTGCAGCAACAGGTGAACAAATAAAATTTGGGTACATACAACTTCTGTCTGCATTTCAGTGTCCTCTTAAACTTTAGCTGTGCTCTGAGCATAACCCACACCTGCGATGTTTATTTTCAGGGCTGGATTGACAGCTATAATGCATTAACCGGCCTCGTAGTGTGGGTAAGTTCTCACAAAACAATTTGCATCCCTGTTAATCGTAACCGGTGGAGCTTTAGTTCACTGTAAAACCATACGCCGTGTGTTCTTGAAGAAGGCGGAAAATAACTTATTTGATCCTTTTTTTTTTCCCGCAGTGCGGTTTGGGGCAGCTGAGATCATTCCTTAGAGAGGAGAAGGCCATTATCGACATCATTCCTGTGGACATAGTGGCTAATGCACTCATTTCTGTTGCCTGGCACACTGCAACTACAAAGTACGTTGCCACACTTTTTTCACGCTTAAAAATTAAATATGCCGGTGCTCAATATTGAAGCTTATTAGTGCCACTTATAAACACGGCGTCGGAGCGAAAGCAATATCCAAAAGTGAATGTTTTTATGCGCATTGTTGCTGCAACCTTTTTTCCCAAGTTACCCTTTGTAAACTTTGGCACTGCTAAGAAAAATCTACGGTGGTACCTGAGCGCTTAATTACGATTTGATAATGCATGTGTCCTCTTTTCTCGCTGAATTATGTTGCCGAGTTTGGTTTTGCCGAGTGTATGACGCCGCTTTCTTTGTGAGTAGGCTTCGCCGCTTTATTTGTATGGGAAAGCCAGCTTTACAAACACCTTGCTTACCTCATCGAGTCCTGATGAACTCGCCCCACTTCTTTCCACAAATGTACTTCTGAGAAAACATTTTCCATAGAAAATATCAGAAGTTTCATATCGAAACGTGAAGGCACAAGGCGATCCTACTTGCCGACAACTTTAGAACACATTGGTCTGTTACGCAGGGCTGGGATTGCCGTGTTTTTCGCCAACTTAGCCAAATTTCGCGTGAGGGATACTCACGCGTTAAAAGGCCTGAAGCTCCCGCTCCGAAAAAACTTCCGACATCCTCGTATGTGCCAAGGTTACGAATGCTTGCTGGGTTTGGATTTTAATCGCAAGCACAATCACTACCTTTTGACGGCGTGCTAATGAAAGCGCTTGCTTGTGCAGACGAATCATGGTCACCGGCTGCTTTGCGCATGCGGGACAGATATAAAAATATGGTTCATTTCTGTCATAGGAATCGGCAAAACACGGAAGTGAAATGTGCAGCAGAATCTGCAGCGAAAGTAGCATGATTTTGGGGGTCGGCGACTGTCTTGTGGGTCTGCTCGTCGAGCGACGTCCTGCTGGCCGGTCGCTTTGGCAAAGATGGGACCACTTCGGTCCTGCTTTTTGGCGTGGACGGCAGGTGGTTGCGGTGCGGCGAGCTCTGCTTGTGGAACGCAAGAGGCAGAATTCGTAGCTTGGAACGTGAACGCAGCTTACGCTGCCCGACCGAGGCGCCAACTGTCAGCGCTCGTTAGCGTCATGATGCACTACTTCGCTTCACCTCTCCTAGACGACATCACCATCCGCGTCAATGAAACTTTGTCTGCCGTTTCTCCACACGTTTTCTTTCTCCTGACTTCGCTGTACTGGCGTCATTTCTGCGACGGATATGACGTCAGTGAAATCTTGGTGTATCCCGGCATAAAACGCTTTCGTGTTACAACCGAATGTGTCATCTGTGTTTCCTCTTGGAATCAGTCAGGAAAATAAATGTCAAAGTACCCGCCGCGGTGGCTCAGTGGCTAAGGCGTTGCGCTGCTGAGCACGAGGTCGCGGGTTCGATTCCCGGCCGCGGCGGCCGCTTTTCTGATGGAGGCGAAAAGCAAAAACGCCCGTGTGTACGAGATTTCGGCGCACGATAAAGATCCCCAGGTGGTCAAAATTAATCCGGAGCCCTCCACTACGGCGCGCCTCATCGCCTGCGTTGCGTCGGCGCGTTAAACCCCACAATCAATCAATTAAATGTCAAAGTATTTCCACTCCAGATATCTTTGATTTGGCACGCCCGTGATAGCCGAGTGCTGGTGCTGTCTTGGCGTAATACCACAATAGCACTGCTGCTGCCGCTCACGTGAGAAAACTGCATGACCTTGACTGGCTGCCAAACGCCTGCGAACCCAATACAGAATAGGCAGAATCTGCGCTAGTTGGATCATACTTGAATTAATACTGGTCAGCCTAAATTTAACTGGGTACGCAGACAATGACAAGAATGACTTGTGCTTCGTTTCTTGTCATTGTCTGCGTACCCAGTTAAATTTAGGCTGACCAGTATTAATTCCAATAAAGAAGTACTGGTGCTGCCACGGGATGCCCTTGAAAATCGGAAAAGTTATAGTGATGATAAACATTATAGCTGCTCTGATGAGGCGGTTTGACGGCGCCAACTATAGAATATCGTGCGGCAGCATATGAAGCGTTGCCCGCTACCCCTTATTGTAATTGCTACTATGCGTGTGTGTAACACTTTGCTAGGCTTCAGAGTACGCATACAGGATTCAAAGTAGGAGTGCCGATATATTTTAGTCGATTCTCCCACTGATCACGCTGTAAGTAATCCATCGATTTAATTATTTATCGGTGCATGCCCCAGCGGCGTCTGTATAGCAGCGCACGCCACAGCAGCACACATTCGTTTTATACAGCGTTGTCGAATATTCCATCGCCGGGTACGTTGATTTGATTGATTGAAGGGTTTAACGCGCCGACGCAATGCAGGCGATGAGGCGCGCCGTAGTGGAGGGCTCCGGATTAATTTTGACCACCTGGGGATCTTTAACGTGCGCCTAAATCTCGTACACACGGGCGTTTTTGCTTTTCGCCTCCATCAGAAAAGCGGCCGCCGTGGCCGGGAATCGAACCCGCGACCTCGTGCTCAGCAGATCGCCGGGTATGTGCTAATTTTCCGTTATGTATTCCTTTTCTTGAATAGCAGCAACGCGGGCGTCTGCTACTTGAACACTGCATCACTGCACTTTAACACTACTTGAACACTTGAATCAAGCAGTTCAGCTTTGCGCTTTGTCACACATGTCACCTTCTTTCACCCTGTGCTTTAAAAGCGCTTCACAATAACAGCGTATCACACTAAACTTTCTTACACCCCTTTTGGCCGAAAAGGGTGTAAGAACCCTGTCCCATGGCGAACAAATTTAATAGGTGTATACGCTAAAAAAAGGTGTAAGGATAAAAAAAGGGTGTTCGTGTGAACACCGTAAAAAAGGGTGTAAGGTTGCTCAACACCCTAAAATAAGGGTGTGGGCTGCGTAGCTACGCGTGACGGTGTCACAGCATGACATGGACATATTCAACAGGCACAAGCCACACTTGACCATCGAATGAATTGAGCAACAAAACCAACACTATGCATGAGGGCAGCGAGTAAATACTTGGAAATACACTTGCTCTTCATGCTTTTATAGCCAGCAAAAGAAAGTCTTCCAATAGAGCCGGTGGGCCTGTCACAAAATTAAGATATTTAGCGCTAATTTCGGAATGATGCATCATATGTGAGCATATACAAATCAGCATGCATATTTGCAAAAACCTTTTAACCGCGAGGTCGTTGTTATCTTCAATCAGTCATATAATTTTATTATTTTAAATACAAAACAAATATTCCCCGCAATCTCTACTCTCCTTCAAGAAGGGTGTTCATTATTTCAAAAGCCTTTTTCCCAAAAGTGTGTAAAGCTACTAATTAGGGTGTTAGAAACTAAGCAGTTCACAGAATAAGCTGAACATTATCCGGTTTACCAGACGACAGATGAACGTTTCTGTGATTTGATATAAAGTGCGTGTCCATTGAAGTAAAGACTGGCCTATTTTGCTCATTTTATCGTCTGCGCAGTCAGACCAATGGTCATTTTATTTTAAGTGCAATGCACTTCTTAAGCGACCCTGAACCTGCGTCCACCGGCGATGTCCGCGCACGTGGAGATGGGCGCGCGCAGCCTGGCCGCTGACATAGCACATACCCACGTGGGGGATTGGCCAGGAATCTCCTCGTCTTCCTTAGCAACGGGGGGAGATGGGCGCGCGCTGCCTGGCCGCTGACATGGCACATACCCACGTGGGGGATTGGCCAAGAATCGGGCGTGAGAAGGGCTAATGCACCTGCTTAAAGGAGTACTGACACGAAATTTCAAAGCTGAGATCCGCTCTAGCAATCAAGTACAACGACAACACAAATAGGTGTCTGTGAATAAATGCATAGCACATACCCACGTGGGGGATTGGCCAGGAATCTCCTCGTCTTCCTTGGCAACGGGGGGAGATGGGCGCGCGCTGCCTGGCCGCTGACATGGCACATACCCACGTGGGGGATTGGCCAAGAATCGGGCGTGAGAAGGGCTAATGCACCTGCTTAAAGGAGTACTGACACGAAAGTTCAAAGCTGAGATCCGCTCTAGCAATCAAGTACAACGACAACACAAATAGGTGTCTGTGAATAAATGCATCTTTCTTTCTTTGCAGTTGTGTGTGTGTGTGTGATCTCTCTTTCGCGAACATTACCGAACCGCGCAAATTCAACTCGTGCATTCGCACTTTCACATTCTTCCCCTCGGGGAAATGCGGGGAATTTTTTATCACTGCCCGCTGTGCCCTCGCTAATTGTGAACACGTTTAGTTATAGTCGTGTACGAAAATAGTCGCATGAATGTGCGTGCGTGTGAATGTGTGTGCAGGCCAGAGCAAGTGACGGTTTACCACTCCACCAGTAGTGCCTTCCAGCAACACACGTGGGCCGAAGCGACCACGAGGATTCAGGAAGTCGTCGTGCAACACCCACTGCCTAACTTGACGCGCTACCCGAAATTTAACGTGACCAATAACCCGCTGTGGCACAACGTCAACCTATGGCGACTCAGCTACCTACCCGCGTGTGTTGGAGACCTGGGCCTCAAACTACTGGGTCGAAAGCCAAGGTTTGTAACTGCAACCTCCAGTACGGTCAGGCTTGCAGCAGCAGGGTATCAGTGCACTAGATTATTCGAGTTGTTCACCGAGTTGAATAGCCGGCTGCGGGACTAGAAGGACGGAAGCGGATGTTCTTACTCTGATGCTGCAATGTGATGTCACTACGCTAAAGTCTGTCGGTCTATCATTAGGTTGTAGAACTAGCCAAGTATACAATTTTAGATTGGTACTGTAATCTGCTCTGTAAGGCATGCCGAAGCAGCATGCCTATACAGCAAATCTCCTGTAACTGAGCCTTACGTTCTTCAGCTTTTGTTGTCTGTGATAAAGGACAGGAAAACATGATTATCTTTCTGTTTAACTCAAAGGTAACACCTGTAGCAGCTCTTTCGGCTTTTTATAAGAAACACTGCTTTTCGGATTTAGAGATTAATGAGTAAACTGGCAATATCGCCTCCTATGACCCTTCTTTTTTTTTCAAACGTTAAATATGACATCAAAAAGGCAACTCAGTGATAGCCTGCCGTGCGGCTCTGCCACGTAGTGGAAAGGGCAGAAGAGGGTAATGGTAGTAGTGGTAAAGTGCATTTATTTTGGGGTCAGACATACGTTGGCCCCTTTTGGTGGCAGAGGGTCAGAAGGGAAACAGAAGAAGAAAGAGGCCTGATCGGACGCTTCCCAAGCAACTGTGGGCGTTCGTTGTACATCCGGTACAACAGCCGAAAATCAACTGCCAGGTTTGGACAGCCACTGTACATCCATTGTACGTCCTTGTTTGTATGTATATTTGCGGACGTACAGTGGACATATAGCAACGTATGTACAAGGATATTTTTTGGTCTTTGCTTTTATATTTATTTCGCCATTTATTGACGCTTAGTGGTGTTTTGGAACATACACGAGTGGATGCCATTTGGACATACGGAAATATATATATTTCCGTTCAGGAGTTTTGAATGGTTATGACTAAATAAACCGCTTCCTCGAGTATGCCGCTAACTCTTGGCCAGAAGGCTAAATCGAGGCGTTTGTTTGGGTCCGTTACGCCTCTACGCCGCGTGGGTGGGGTGGCTAGATAGCGTGACAGCGAACAAGCTACGACGACAGGCCGGGCCCCTGAAGTGCCCTGCACTGTAAACTTGACTGAAGTAGTCCGGAAAAAACGAAAGTTTCTCAGCATGCTTCGAATGAGACGAATGTCTCTTTTGCAGGGTCCAAGCCAACTTCATTGCTTCATAGAAATTTTTAGACATCACAAAGAATAAAAATTGGATATTTCTAGCAGCGACAGCGCGCTGTGAACGCAATCAAATAAAAAACACAGTCTGATCAACAATTAAAATTTTGAATATTTACACATTTCGGTAGTTCTCCCACATCTAGCTGTCGCGACAATAGAGGCACAGTAATTTCAGCGCTCTCTCTTATGTATGCATTATATGCGATCCACACCCCTGGATTGATCTCCTTCCCCTGTCTTAATTATGACCACAGCCATTAGAAATCATTCTCTTATACCGCGCCGATATACAAAAAAATCGGACTGATATACAAAAAACAGCTATGCCTTCATTATCTGAGAGAAAGGTTTCAACTTGCTTGATGAGCCTGAAGTATAAAATTTGGCGAATATACGCTTCGGCAAATAAATTGACCACTTCCTACGAGTCAATTATCTTTGATGCCGCCACCTTACAGGTTCGTGCCCCTCTATTATAAATCTCGCAAGAGTCTGGATGTTGTCCAGTACTTCACCACTCATGGCTGGCTCTTCCCATCGAACAACATGGTGGCACTTGAGAACGACCTCTCTCCGACCGACAAGCAGGTATAATACTATCCCGCAAGTTTTCCTCCCGGAGAGTGCTCTAGGTATCTAGGTCGAGTGCTCCACATCTATTACTTCCTGCCTAGCTGTTGTGCTGTGTCTCTGTGTAAATGTCGCGTCACTTCTGAGACCATCTAGTATAGCAAACAATAAACGTCTGGCTCTCGCTCTCATGCATGCGCACACATGTGCACGTTCAATTACTATTTTTCCAGTAGCGATCTGCGCATGTGCGGGCTGCCAGTCTGCCATTCCTGGCAGTAGCTTTGGGCGAAATAAACAAAAGAGCGCCCCCTCAGCTTGCTGCTTGGGGAGCGGCTATGCTTCCTAGGGTACGTTTTTATTTCCACTTTTCGAAAACGTCGCAGTGTGTTCATACGTGCGCAAAAAAAAAGGCATTCAACGGGAAGGGGCAAAAATGTTTGAGGTTGACAATGCTGCCAGCACTTGGCTACCGAGGGAGCATGAAAATGAAAAAGAGTGAAGAAAAAGGGGCACCTTGGCCACTGCAGATTATTCATGGGAGCGTGCGCCTGTTCCCTTGGCATTCATGTGAAAGGCACGGGTGACGGGTGGGTGCGGCAGGGACCGCAGGATGAGAACGCTTCGTGCACGAGTTCCCCGAAATCCAAACATTTTGGGGGGGGGGGGGGGGGGTCTTATGTTAGTTGAGGTTCGCCGTGGCACCTGCTAGGAGGATCGGTACTGGAAACAGGACCATTTTATTTATTTTTATGCATCCGTTCGCAAGGGAATGACTGTATCTTGAGTGCCTCATTCTCTTCATAGTTATTTCTTAATATCATTATTATAGTCATCCTGCTAACCTACGTTTCACTACAGGCATTTGAAAGCACAACAGGCTATCCTTGGTATCACTCTCGCTGTTACAGTTAGTCAACGTTGATGTCCGGAGCCTACCATGGTTTACTTACTGGGAAGAATACATGCTGGGCATTCACAAATACCTCTTCAACGCAGACCTGTCGAGGCTTCCAGATGCACGAAGGCACATGAAATGGTAAGCAAGCCTGTGTAAATTTAAATGAAAACAGGGGCACTCCGACGAAACCATTTGACATGAATCAGAGAATGGTTCAGAGTAGTAATAATTCAATGCCCAACATTAAACGAACGCACGCCCTAAGAGTCATGTGTGCCCTCTTTTTGGTAATCTGGCTAAAGTGTGTGGTTATGAAAACAAACAGCATCCAAAGATGCACTTTCTGCTTCGCATCAGTCAGATTTGTAAGCTTGGGTGTAATAGTACCCACCAACCCCAGGCCCGAATGTTTGGCCCGAGTGTTTGGACGGAAACATGTGCCCGTCCAAACATTTAGAACAAGATGTATGAGCTACGGGAAATCCAGCCAATGAAAACATATTGAGTTATTTTTTAGTATTCGGAAAGCTATGAACTAACTTGGTGTAATACTAGCAATGTGTTCATGAGAGGTACTGACACCAGTTTTCGGTGTTAATATTATTGTACAGTTCGTTTTCATTACCCAACAAAATACCCTGGCAAAAATATGAGCGGCCTGAGACGCGTGGAACATACTTCAATTTGACCTCATTTATCCTGTCGACGGAGCGGCGCCCAGCAAATGGACATGAGCGTGACATCACTTCGTGGGAGGGAAAATAAGCGGCGTAGCCGTGTGTCCATGTGCCTCCAACGCTTGTCAGAAACTCGTGACGTCACTTCACACGTCCGGCCAGGCGAGCGGCGATTGGGCGCTGGTAAATTCACGCACTCATGCACGAAACCAGAGCTTAACCGCTGCCAGAAAGGCACCCTCGCCAAAAATAAAGTTCCACACGCAGGGCAGAAGCCGGCTATATAGCCCAGAATCGCAATAGAAGTCGCATCAGTACTTATATTGAAAGCGATCATCAAATTTATGTCTCAATGGTAGGCCTAAACTGCTTCAAGCAGCTCAGCCGCTCAGCTCCGGCGGCGGGGCCGTCGAAACAACGCCTCCACCGGCCTCCGCAGTGTTTTTACATCCGCACAAAACAATAAGGTCATACCGTGGTTCTGTCATACGTGCCCTTCGGGCCGGAAAGGCGGGAAACCGAAAGCGGCAATTTTCAGGCCGTTCAGTGTAATTAATTATTGCGCGCTCAAGTATTTAAAGTATGTTTCGGGTTCGCCAGACCATTAAGCATAAATAAAAGCAATAAAGAGAGAAGATGATATTTTGGTGTCAGTACTCCTTTAACAGAAAACAGGGTAGGCCAACAAACCATAGATGTAAAGATATCTAACTTATGCGTTCAAGCGCCTTCAGGAACTGATTGTTCCCGCAGTACAAATTCTAAAAACCCGAAACATTCCTCCAGTATATTTCCAGATCTTGTGCGTTTTTGTACCTTTAACAGTAAACCTCATTCACCCTAGGCTCCCATCCTTCGTTGCAGGCTTCGCTTCAATCACCGGTTTCTCAACCTACTGCCGGTAACGTCTGTGTGGCGCCTGCTAAAGAGACGGTCGTAGACAGCACGGAGGCTCCGAAACTTCAAGCTAACGCTTGTACTGAAGCTCTGCCAACAGCTGCCGTTGCTGAGACCACTGTTGTGGTCTCAGCAGTGACAACAATCGCAGCTACCAAGCCAGTTCCCCGGGAAGGATGCACGCCGGCAACGACTACGAGGAAACAATAAACTGCTCATCTACACAGCAATCAGCCAGAGATGCACTGTTACTGCAATGTTTGGAACATGAACAATTGAAAACTTTCGTGGCATGCCACCACCTATGCCAGCGTTGCGCAGACTGGAAAGAGAATTATCACTGTGAACGTTACTATAGACTGGCTAATCATGGATGGGCTTAAATAAGCTTTACAAGCTATTGTTACGTTAAGAAACATTACATTAGGCTACTGGCTTAATGAGGGCCTCGTTTCTAGAAGCCTTGCTACCAAAAGTAGCGTAAAAGGGGTTTTCCCGCCAGTCGATTGCCTTTGACATGCTGTAGATGGTCAAGTTCCAGATCAGGGGCTAAAAAATCCTCTTCACATAGAGTTGTCCTGGCGGCGCGGACTTCCATGATTACAATAGAGTTTTAGCATTCCATATGTTTCGTCCTTTCCGCATGTACCGTTCGTACCGTGACCCAACTGGGCACTTTCGCATTCGTTCCAGCAGAGGGGGTTAGTTCAGCTTATGGGCCACCCCCGCTTTACCATGCACGCGCATTCGTTCCGGTGGGGTTCGGGCCTCCTCGCCGTGCCCGGGCGCGCAGGCTCAGTTGGGTCCCGGTACAGACTGTACATACCAAAAGGACGGAACAGATGGAAGGCTAAAACTGTCTAACAAAAATTCTGCAGAAATTCAGAGAATTATCTACTAATGCGTGGCACTAATCTTATGCCGCTTGTCTTGAGTGTGACATTTTTACAGCCAAATTTTTTGGTTTTTCTAAATCCTGTCCGACCATTAGCTCCACTTACGCTATTATAATGATTACAGGTGGAACTTTCACGAAATGTGCATTATTGTTGAAATTCCTGGCGTTACACGCTTCGCCATTTTTCGTGACTTTTTATATTTTTCTTATTTTTCAGTTTTTAAAAATCTCATGCGACCAGTTATCTCCATTTACGCCATTATAGCGATTACAGGTGGAACTTCCGCGATATCTGCATTTCTGTGTGAATGCAGGGCGTTCCACGGTCCTGGCTGTGGGGGTTCTTGGCAAAGAATGTTATGCATTAATATCCCATAAATATTCCAAATACAGCACCACAGGTAGCTGATTTGGCAGAGCATCAGACGCGTAACAAGAAGGTAGCGTGTGCGGTCCTCATCCTGGGTGTGTTTTTCTCCACTTCCGTTAGTAACATATAAAAATGGTTATCTTGATTTAACAAACAGCCAAATTACTTCCCTTATACGTTCCTTCCTTTTTTCACTCCAGCATTACCTTTCTGTATTCATTTCAACGAGCTCCTCATGCCTAATTACATATATTTACATGGCAATTTCCACGGCAGTACTGTTGATTATGAGGCATTTTTAATGTTAACGCGTGATGTGCCCCATGAAGCAAAAACGTTGCATTATGACCAGCGGATGGTACCAAAACCCCACGCGTCATCAACCAGAAGAAAAAGTGGCAGTACAGTAATCGAACCCAGGGACGCACGGTGATGGCAGGTGACCCACTCCTTTATGCTGACACCACGTGAAACACTGCTTTGAAAGTAGTACTTTAAATATTGTGATGTGCCCATGACAATATTAATGAAAGGGTGCTAGAGGACAACAGAGTCAAAAAGGACATCCACAGTTCAGACGCGATATGGTTCCTTTGTTATCGATGGAGCGTTTTGAAACGGAGCTGCTGCATTCACTACCCTTGTTGTCAAAACGCTAAAGGTCAGCTGAGAGGGCGATACCATCAGCTACGGTTTCATTCGCCGTGGCCCGGGAGCCGAACGGGAACGAAACCAAATCGAAAAATCGGAACCGAGCCGGTATTTTTGCTGGAATTGAACCCGAACCTTAACCGTTATTTCTTGAGCATGCTGGACCCGAACCGTAACTCAGCCAAAAAAAAAAGAAATATGGGTAAAGGGTACGGCGAAACGATTCGACCACCTGCTGTTGATAGCACGCGGTCAACACCATTCGGGGCTTTTCTGTTTCACGCACTCCCACGTCGTAAATTCTCACGCACTTTTCCCTTCGCATCAGTTGCAACATCATCAATGCTCTCTTAAGTCCATGCACTCTTTCTTGACAGAGCGAAGCGTCCGCGTCATGGTGGGCCGGGCCTTTGGAGACATGTACGTACGTCAAGGGGCAGTGCCGTCTCCAACACTTTTTAATATGGTCATGGCGGACCTTCCACCTATGGTGGACAAGATTTCAGGCATATCTTACACCATTTACGCCGACGACATCACCACCTGGTCGACGGGCGGCTCAATCGGCGAACAAGAGCAGGCTCTGCAACAAGGACTGAATACAATCACTGACTTTCTGGAGTCAGTGGGTTTTTCACCTTCTCCCGAAAAGACAGTCTTTGTAGTGGTAGCCAATGCCCGCCTTCGCAAGCAGCAAGTGAAGGACCACATCAGCCTTTCTATGAACGGAGTGAGACTGCAAGCGAAAGAGAGCGTTCGTAATCTTGGTCTCCCTGTTGATGAAGATGGTGGGTGCGGAACATGAACGTCGCAACTTCTACGCACGTGGAAGAGCACAACCCACCTAATCAAACGAGTCACGTCCAAATCATGGGGAACTGACTAGAGCTTTCTGCGCACGCTTGTAAACGGTCTCCTGATTTCCAAAACAATGTACGGCATTAACTATACATACCTCACAAATAAAAACTGGCAGAAGCTTGATATCCTGCATCGCGAAGCTCTACGCGTCGTTACAGGATTGCAAAAATTTACAGCCAAGGACGTTCTGTACGCACAAGCGCAAGCTAATAGACTTGACGACATAGCCGAAGACAGACGGATTGGACAATTTCAGCGTCTGGACAACACCGATGCAGGCAGGAGACTTCTTCTCAGAGCTGGTTTCGAGCTTCCCGGCAGACATCCGCACGAGCTGCCGTTCCGCCTTGGGACGACATTATTGTGACAATGAACAAGCCACTGCCAAGAAATGTCGGTCACGACAACCCAAGACGAAGGAAAAAGAAGGTTAAAGATGACCTCCTAGAACTAGCCACAACTAGACCGCGATACCAGAGCAAATCGCAAGCATGTCTACAGAGACACCGCAGTTGAACATGACCACGTCTCACTCTACTGGTACAACCTCGAAGACCGAAGCGCCAAAGCACACGTGCGCTTTGTCAAAATTTCGAGCCGAGAATCCGAGCTAAGGGCCATCCTGCTTGCCTTGACTGAACATGCAGGCAAACATCCGAGCACCCTCGGCCCTCCCGAGCACATAATAATTTACACAGACTCAATGGACGCAATTCGAGCCCTTGGTTGACGCAAAACTACCAGTCGCACTGTCCGCAGAATAAAGAAGTTCATTGCTGAATGCCAACAGAGTGGCCTGCAATACACAATTCGATGGGTCCCTGGACATGAAGAGATTGAAGGCAATGAAGAGGCACACATAACGGCCCGGGAGCAACTTCGTATTCACCCCGAGCAAGGCTGTTTAGAACCCGTCGATTCAGATGAGGAGGCCGACATCAACACAGAGGACGGTGCTGCTTTCGCGAAGGTCGAGCGGAAGGCCGTCCTTCAAAACGAAATTCCGGAAGACCCCAACCCGTTGCCGCCCGGATTCAGCCGGTGGGCAACAGTGCGGCTAAGGCGTATAAGAACGGGCACGGCCCTTATGCCTAGTGCGGCTCACTATTTCTTCAGGCGTGGAAACCCGTACAGCTCTCCGAACTGCCAGAAATGTGGTACCGGTGCCCTGTGCAGTGCGGGACACCTCCTGTGGGAATGTTCGGCCCTCAGTATTCCTAGAGAACGCTGCCTAAAGACACTTGGCCCGCTACGACCGGCAGACTACGAACTTTGGCTTAACCCACTTGGAGCCCCACCTCACAGGAAGCATCTGCTGGACACTGTTGATTTTCATCAGAGAACGCGGCATTGAGGACTGCTTTTAGGTGCCTTTCTTGCCCTGTTCTCCCCACTCCTTACATCCTATCCCTTGTCCGACTCTTGACCGAGGCCTCCGGTCATGTCAAGGGGACTTCTCTCCCTCTCTTTTTTTTTTCAATAAAAATGTGTTCCTTCATTCTTTTCGTCGTTATAACATGAGGAAAGGTATGCGAACCAATGTTGCTATGGTATACGCTACTGCTGGTATCACGAGCAAAGAGCAAGGCTAAGCAATCTAAATGACCCACTCTCGGCAGCCGACCCGCGAAAGGAAACATCGACTTAGCCCTTCCCTTGCTGCGACTGTCTAAAGACAATCTGGCCGCACCATTGCTGCACTGAGCAACGGTGGAGGCCCACACCCGAAATCTGCAGACTTGTTGCATTTCATAATTTGATTTCAAAATTTCAAAACCTGGAAAGTGTTCGACCTTTGACAAGTGTGGCTTCCAAGGCTGCTCGGTGGCCGAGCCGTTGGCTGCTGTCCACAAGGATGCGGGTAGGATCACTGCACCCAGTGCCCTTTTTAAAGCAAAGCTTTCTAGCTCTACCAGCCAACGGTTCTTTCGTTGCGTGCGGGACAACCAACTCCCAACGCGTCGGAAGGGGTGGCGGTAGGAGGGAGGAGGCGGAGGGTTTCACTCACGGAGTGCACTTACCCAGCGTTCCCCGCACGGAAGTGCCTGCTCACCGGCGGCGGCTTCGGCGGTACGGCTTTGTCGTCTGCTTTAACGACGGATGTTTTGGGCCTGTTTTAGTGCAGCTTCGCGTCCATTGCGCTGTGCCTTCGCACAGCTTGATTAACTTGTTCGACAGAAACTCCAGGGTAACCCGCACCCGACGGAATTAAGTGGTCGTACGGCAAACATACGTTAAGGATTGGTTTGCAGGGTGGGAGAACAAAATGTACAAACCACATACAGACATCTGGCCGCTGGAGAAACGCTACCTTTAGCGCATTGCTTGCCACGAATGGGACTCCGCTTTCTAAATTGGTGATTGCCAATTCGGTTGTGTTTTGAGATGTACTAGAAAAGGCGAAAGTAGCAACTGGGTCTGATAAATAGGGACTATAGAAGTTCCCTCAGCTTTTTCGCCATTCTCAAACTTACTAAACTAACTAGTTTAAATCGTTATAAATTGGAATCACTAAGCTCACATACCGAATTGTTTCGGTGTGTGCGCTTGTATCGCGCGGAGGTGTAGCCCCAAGCTAGCACATCAGGATGAGTAGGTTCCGCTGTCTCACCCTTCGAAAGGCGCTCCTCTCCGTTTTCTCTTTCCCGACTCATGGTCGGGCTACACCGGCGGCGTCCGTCGCTCCAGCCCGGCCGTGGCCGACGCTGCTGCTGCGTTCAGGACGCCGCCCCCACGAATTCCAGGTAACAACTCGCAGAATATGTGGTTTCACTCTTTGCAGAGCCACGTGTGTGAATTCAAGTGACGTCGCATGGGCAATCGTTGTTGGTGTCGTTTAAAGCTTTGCTTTTCAACCACCTTCACAGCGTGGATTGGAGCCAATTTTTTTTTTCTGAAGGAGACGAAAAGCGAAAACTTCCATGTGTCAAGATTTAGACGCATGTTCAAGATTCCCAGATGGTCTAAATTGCTCTGCCTGTCTCATAGCACAGGAGTAACTTGATTTTGGGCATCAAACACTTCAATATTTTTAGAAGTGTGTTTCCATGGAATAAAAAAGCAAAGGCCCACCTCATTGTTTTAAATTGTTACGAGCAGAGTTCCTACACAAATATTTTGGCTATTTTTTTCAGCCCTCAGCCACCAAATAAAACACCTAAAGGTAGATTTTGTTTTACATATCCCTTCCTTTTTCCAACTTTTAACATGTCCCAACCTGTCATCACGGCGAGGGCAGCCATGGTGCCTGGTATAATACAGTAGCCGACCGAACATTGCCAACGCCAAAGCTTTGGCAATGTCTTGCCTTGACGGTTTCAGGCTGTCGGGAGTGTCTTCGTTAGAGTCAGAGGCGCTTTGTGGCAGCGCAGTCACTTTGCGCACGATCTCGTCGTCCGTTAGCTCCGAGCACAACACTATGTTGCTGTCCAGTGCAGCAAACTCCCGAAATATCGCGAAAGTTCCAAGTAGGTTACCCCGCCGGGAGTCAAGCCAATCCGCATCCAATCCGAAGCAAACCAGGTGGTTAGGATTAAAAATGGCGTCATCCTGGAGCCGCACCGTGGCTCTGTCGCAAAATATTTTGTCCGAAAAATCGAACTTTTGGCTTTATTTTGTCCGAAATGTTCGTTATTCATATACATTACTCCTGTGGGACAACCGGCGGTTTCTCGGGAAAGCCCGGAATATCCAGCAGGTCCGAATGTTTGGTGTCCGAAAAAAATGGCCGGCTACTGTAAGTTTTTCAGGACTCGTAGAGCGGACAACTTCGTGTTTTTATTTAGCACATCCAAACAATGATAATAGATACAGCAGAGAAAACATAACGTAAGACGCGCACTTTCTCCTTTTGCAAGGAACTGTATCTCCCGTCCTTGTGAGCACTACGTATGTCGTGTTGAAGAAAAAAACTGGCGAAGCTTGCACTAAGTCGCGCAAGGTTTGAACGATACTACTGAAGCTGCAGGACTTCTTTTTACGTGAGCGCGGAAGGACCCATCACGCATTTGTACGTCTTAAATTGTTTATTCATACGTTTCGCCGTCGCTTTGCACTGTCCTATAGTAGTAGGCATCGTCATATGCATCCATAACGTACTGTTCCTCATGCCAAGCATTACATGCGTGGTAGCGCTTGACGACAGCTAGGGCGCAGCGGCGGCGCGTACGTGCACGACGCATGAGCGGCGTGGAGTCGCATAGAGATTCTGTGTGATTTTGTGTTCATCCGCAACCAATGGCGTCTCGCCGTTTGTGTAACGCCTGCGACGTACGTTTGATACCTTTAATTTGATACGCCACACGCCCTGGCGTCATCAATCTGAATTTTAACCCAATCTATGACTAACCATGACAGGTCAGCAAATAACTATAACGCATTTTTGTCCCACGTGATTCCTCTCCTCCAGACCTTTAATTTTATTCCACACGCGCCCTCACGGCATCATTTCGAATTTTAACCCAGTCTATCATTGATTCATTATGACTATCTGACGACTATACCCAGGAAGTATTTTTTAATTTATCCCGCGTGATTCCTTTAATCAGGGACTTTAATTTCATACATTACACGCCCTAGCGGCATCAACTTGAATTTTCACCCAACCTGTCACTCCCCATGACTATCTCATGATGCGGTTATTATTCTACCTAAATGGGCGTCGCCCGGACGTTTCAGTTGACATTTGAAACAGCGGCGGAAACGGCCGCCGCCCCTTCTTCTCTCCTGGGCTCACCTCTTCCTTTTTCACCCCTAGCATATCATTAACCGTCAACAGACGCAGGCGAACAACCAGAAAGCAAGCGACGCCGTGTGCTTTCCCACCACCCTCTCCCCCCTTCTTACATGATCCCTCAGGAGGATAAGGCAAGATATCTTCCCTCTTCCCCCTCCTCCCAACCCAAGAACCTCAAAGCAAAGCAAGGTAACCCTTTGTTATGACCTCCCCAGCCGATTATCAGTCACACGCCTAGCCGCTAAAACGAGTTAGAGAGCAAGTGCTGGGGTTCAGGAAAATTCTGCAAGATCAGACACCCCCCGCCCCTCAACCGATCATGCGGGTCGGGAATGCTGCCATACCCGCAGGTAACCTGCATCTCTCTCTCTCTCCGAGCCGAAAGCGACGCATGAAACTTAAAAACCAACAATAGCTATATATCCTAGCTGACGCAAACATTTGCGCAAAACTAATGACATACGAACGCACGTGCGTAATAATAATAATAATAATAATAATAATAATAATAATAATAATAATAATAATAATATGATAACAAGAAGAAGAAGAAGAATGTTTTTTTTTTTTTACACGGAACAGAAAACTGTACAATCAATCTTTGCCCTAGCACAATCGTATCTCGCTGGAAACGCAGAATGGGCTGCTTGAAAAAAAAAAGAATCGCACCACCCTAGCGCAATATACAAATTATGAATTGTAGAACAACTAGTATCACTAGCATACCTCAGCAAAGTTGGACCGGCTCTACTCACTCACGACTTTATTTTTAGTGTCCCCTCTCACTCGTGATCAAGCGGGTGCATTGCTGAGCAACTCATCTACACTTCCCTAAACTCAAACTCACCGCGAGCGAAAATCTCATAACTCACTCGGGCTCAGAACTCAAAATGGACTCAAAAGGCAAAATGAACTTAGAACTCAAGTGGACTCAAAGCTCACTATGTACTCAGAACTGAAAATGGACTCAAAACTCAAAATGAACTCAGCACTCAAATTGACTTACAACTCAACATGAGCTCAGAACTCAAATGGACTCAAAACTCACTATGTACTCAGATCTCAAAATGGACTCAAAACTCAAAATGAACTCAGAACTCAGAATGGACTCAGAACTCACTCGTGCTCAGGCGTACTCAAATTCAGTCGGACACCTAGCCATGCCACACTAGCCTCGCGCTCACTCAAACTTAAACTCGCGCGTGACTTTGAGTCCAAATGAGTCTGAGTGAGTGGACTCATGAGTGAGTCCGCCGAACTCTGGTCATCAACGGCTGCTGCTCCGATTGAGATCACCACGTGGCCTCCGCGATCGGCTGCCGGCGGCGCCTATCGCGGAGGCCACGTGCTGATCTTCATCGGAGGCCACGTGCTGCCGGCGGCACCTCCGCGATCGGCTACCGGCGATCGGCGATCGCCGGTAGCCGATCAGCACAGTGTCAAACCGGTGCTTCCCGGGAGGTGGAGCTCCAAGTGGATGGACCCGAATTTCGTAGTCCACCGGGATCTTCAGGCCAGGAATCTTCAGGCCACGTTTTCTACAGAAACTGAGTGCCGAACATTACCACAGGGGGGTCTTGCACTGCACAGGGCCCCGGTACAATATTTCTGGCAGTTGGGAGTGCTGTGCGGATAGCACCGCCCGAAAAAGTAATGAGCCGTACTATGCGTTCATTAATGAGCGCGTGGTACGGCTAATTAGCCGGCTGATGAGCCAGCTAATGAGTCTACTAATGGGCCCTTATGCGCTTCAACCACACTGTTGCCCAACGAATACGAAGGTAATCGCAGGAGCTACGCGTAGCTGGCGATAACGCCCCCGCGCAATTTATTTCGGGTGCCTGTAATTACGTTTACGCGATACCCCTTTCTTCTCCCGCACCTCTTCTAAGAAGCCATCATACCCCGCGACAGCAAAAAGCCCTTCTTCCTTTTCAGAAAGACATGCAGTGATGATGTCCAGCTAACCATCACAAAGCAAATCATCGCAGCAGAAACCAAGAAAACGAGCAGATGGCTTTAGACTGCGTTTAATTCACACCAAGACAACGTGAAATAAAAAGTGTCTTAATATTTTTTCAAGCATTTCTATGCTCTACACGCTCTGTTTTTACAGGCTTAAAATGAGGATTGTTTTACGCCGGCAAACATCTCGGCCTTCTTTTCTAATAAAGAGCCTTCTCTCTCTCTCTCTCGAAGCTTCAACTGATATACGATGCATTCCGCGGTGAACCTACGAATAAATCTACGCCACCTAAAAACCTTCAATCTGTGCCAAAATTTAGACTAGGGGTCGTTTCTCGTCTTTCACCTCAATCGCCTGCGCGGCAGAGATCAAAGTCGGTGGCAGCAGCGCCCACGCGCTAACGGTTGGCCGATCGCGTATTTCAAAACGCCTCGCTGCACAGAGCGTGCAACCACGTGACGTGTCTGTTCGCGCGATGCAGTAATTAAACGTCGTCATTGGCTGCGTCCCACACCTAAAGCGACCTAAAAGATGCCAAATCAGTATCATTAACAAAAGCAACACGTATATTTGTGTTTAAAAAATAAGTTTAGAAAATAAAGGTAAGCAATGAAAAACATTTGGGAGATAGACTTGCTGGGGCTCGAAACCAAGCCGTCAGCGCCACTACTCGGCACTCTAC
The DNA here is from genome assembly GCF_048455015.1 of Haemaphysalis longicornis. Taxonomy (NCBI): domain Eukaryota; kingdom Metazoa; phylum Arthropoda; class Arachnida; order Ixodida; family Ixodidae; genus Haemaphysalis; species Haemaphysalis longicornis. The sequence goes on along the minus strand of NW_027526335.1, from coordinate 72,789,981 downwards.
ATCGAGGCCACAGAACCCTTTTTTTTATGGCCTGCTTCGACATTTCTACAGTACATCACACATCATGTCATATTGTAATGATCCGTCAACCCTACTTGGCTGACTCAGTGGCTTTAAAACTTTCTAAGACACACTAAATCGTCAAGCACAGGCAACCACTCAGGGGGATCACCCACTGCATGAAACACTTCCCGTATATACTGTACGCTTTCGATGAAATTATTCCTGCAGGCCGGGCATTTATATCCGCATTCCTCACCGCCATTCTCGTCCTCCATGTACTATGATGGCTGAGGAGCATCATCAAATTGTACGGCACACCGCCCTCGGGTAAGAACCGGTCCACGGGTAGGAACCGAATTCTGTGCGGTGTTATGGATAAATCTTTCTTTAACGTACGTTGGAGGACGTCCCAATGAAACACTGGGTCCCCACAGTCGATGAAGACGTGATTAATAGTTTCCGGCTTTTTGCACAGACTGCAGACTGTTGTCCACGGCACAAAAATGCCTCTTTCTGGTAACCAAGTATTTACGGGAAGCGTTTCACTGTGTAGTAAAAAAAAGACTTAATTGCAGGTATCACCGGCATACTTTTCACCCTCCTTAAAACATCAAGCCCAGTGCCTGTACCGTATAACGACCTATACAGTGGCACGTGTAAAGAAACATCCACTAAATCTTCGTACAGGCGCTTCTTCGAAACACTACACAGATAATCGAAAGAAAACCGTACCTTCAAGAATTCAACAGACAGAGTCACTTCTCGCAAATATCCTTTAAGCCCCCTGCAAACAATATCACTTGAGGACACAACAAAGTAAGGTAGCACATTTTCCAATCGCACTTGAATTACAGCGCTCAAGAATGCGTCTTTTTCATCCCGCACAAAACAAAACCTTGCGACAACTTGTCGTAAAAATAAATGACAAAGATCAAGTCCTCCTTTTTTGACTGGCCGAAAAATATTAGAGCGACTGGTTCTTTCCCAGCTGGAAGACCAAATAAAGACAGCAAATACTCTGTGGATTTTTTGGACATCAGCACGTGACATACACAACACTTGCAGCACGTACCACACTTTGGCTAACAAAAAAAAGGTTACAGGTAGTGCTACGGGCAAACAGAAAAGTTGTGCCCTTGCCAGTTTCCGGTTTTGTTCCTCAACTTTTCCATCTCGTTACTCCAGTAGTCTCGGCTATCCCTATAATGCTCCAGAGGCACCCCTAGATATTTTGTTGGTGCCGTGGTCCATTGTATGCCTTCAAAAACGGGACGGGTTGAGCACCAGTTCCCGTGCCAAAATCCCGAACATTTGTCCCAGTTAATTGCGGCCCCAGATTTTTCACAAAAGGACTTAACCACCTTAACTGCTTCGCTTATGCTCTTTTGAGCGCGACAGAGAACCGTTATGTCATCTGCGTATGCGAGCAGTTTTACTTCAGTGTTCTGTAATGCGAACCCCCGTATTCGGTCATGCTTGATTATTTTTAAACATAAAGGCTCGAGATACAACGCAAAAAGGTGGCGATAACGGACAACCTTGCCTGACCGAACCACCAACATTTATTCCTTCACTGAAATTTTTGTTAACAATTATGCTCGCCTTGCATCCGGCATACGCCATCTTTATACCCTCCGAGATAACAGACCAAACATTCGTGTATTCTAAGATTCTGAAAAGTATGTCATGGGACCCCCGATCAAAAGCCTTCTCGAGGTCGAGTTGCACCAACGCCACACGACCTGAGAAGGCATCACAGCACTCTAACACACTTCTGGCGGCGTGCACATTGGTACTTATCATGCGATGCTTAATACCGCAAGTTTGATGCGTTCCTACCAAAAACTGAATTACGTTTAGCAACCGTCTAGCTAAGATCTTCGTGTAAATTTTGAAGTCGACATTTGCTAGAGTAATTGGCCTATACGCCTTTACGGACAGCAGTTTTACTGCATCTTCACACTTCGGTATCAAGATAATTGGCGCCTCCTTAAACAACTGCGGGAGAACCTTTAGTCTGTAAGCCTCCACCAATACTTCATATAAAGATACCGCTACCTCCCTTTTGAAAGCCTTGTAAAATTCCGCGCTTAACAAGTCTGGCCAGGGTGACTTACAGGTGTTCAGATCATCTATTGCGTTTTCTAATTCCCACACACTAATTGGTGCTTCCATTATTTCACAAAGCTCTGGATCTAACTTGGGCATAAGCGATAAAAATTCATCAGCAAAGCCAACGTTCATTGGAATGTGCCTGTCTAACAGCTGAGGCGAACGCCCGCTCAATCGGTTCTTTTTGGGCCGTAAAAACATTTCTGTACTGTATTTCCCTGAGTTAGCTTTTCTGCGCGTAAGGTTTTTCGTCAGACAACGCACGCTTTGTAGACATTTTACCGAACCACATCTTATCTGCCCGTGCTCTCCCGATAGCTCCCCTATAACGCTCAGTATCAATGACTTCTAGTTTACTTTTTGTGTCTCTTATTTCTTGCTTAAACTCGCCGGCGTTTGCGCTTTCTTTTAACAATAGAGTCCTTAACTGTTGGCGAAGTTCTTTTTCCTTCCCTCTTTTCTGTTTATTGATAATTGTGCTTCTTTCGACTGCATATATAGAACCCGAATGGTGGGCCCGTTTTAGCAGGCGCTCAAAAGAGTGCGCGTGCAGTGACATCACACAAGTCACGTGGGTGCTCTGTGCAGCGAAGCGTTTGAAATCACGCTGGCCGATCCGCGCTGCGCACACCCTCAGGGCTACAGATTGATGCCATACCACGAACGCTGCCTCGCGTTCCGCTGAAGATTAGATATTCATCGCGAAGTCTACACCTGTGCCTGTGGACCTTCGCCATCACGCGTGTGGGGCTGACTGATGGTTGCAGCCTGAGGCAGCGCCCTGCGGGGTTATAAAGACGCCGACTCTATCCGAGCTTCAGCCGGTAGCAACAGCGGCAAAGCGGTGACTTCGGCTAATCCCCGCTCTGCGATTTCTCCAGGTTTGTCTGAACCGTTTCGTAATTTTACAGCGACTGCTGCATCCCTGCTACTACTGCTGCTGCTGCCTGTATTGCTTGTATTTATTGGCGGTCTGTTACTGGTCGATATATTGTACAGATTGGAGCAACTTTTTGCAGCGCAGGACGTCATTATTACCCATGAGTATTTTCTGCTAATATTTAGACATTGCTATCGAATATGCCTCTCTGTGCATACCTGTACGACATGTCCGGCCAATATACGGCACCCGTGGGAAAATAAAAATTTTTCATACACTAAAGTAAAACGAGATTGTCCCTAAGCTTCAGCGCATTGCCTGACCAACCTGATTATAATCTGTTTAATCCTGTTCTAATACATCATACAAGAGCTCGGAAAACCCAAAATCAAGATTTCATTACCACCCCTTTTATTTTTGCAATACTCCCAGTCGGAAAATGTTTAAAAATCAAATATAATGGTGAGTCGCGATCCTAGTTCAAATCAACCAATTAAAATCTTTAAGAAGACGTTAGCTTGCACTAGTAACCACGGGCAGATGCTTTTAACGATTTTTTCATTAGTTTTAGTGGTACTGTTGCCGAAAGCAATATAGCTTGCTGTCAAATCATGCCTCCCTGCAGAGATAGTATTTTTCTTCCGCTTACCAATGTGGCCGAGGTTATTCAAATCAGTTGAACAGCACCAGTCGCGATGTTAACAAGCTACAAGCGAGGCAGATTAAACAGGGACTCCAACCGGAGCGCACAATATCGTGAATGGTAGGACGCACTGATCTCCACTAGAGTTGCTGGATGGCGCTTCGAGCTCTCCGGCGCGCGGCCGCCAGAAGTTCGAGCGCTCGTCCCGGAAGCAGGGCAAATGGCCGCCGTTCCAGCATAGCGCATGCTACGTATGGGCTGGTTTCGCGCGCATTCCGCCAAAAAATGCCTGCTTGTTGCGCCGTGAACTGCCCAAGCAGACCAGAGAAGTCGTCTAGGAAGACGTTCCAATTGGAAGTATTACAATATTCTGTACGACGTGCGTGATACGCAGCGAAAAGCAAATATCACATCAGTGTCGTTTTTAAGCTGTGGCTCTTGTTACGCAGATTCCCTCGCTCTAAGCCGGATTTATACCGGCGTTGGGTGGCAAACTTAAGAAGGGACAAATGGGCTCCATCCCCAGGCAGCAGGCCACTGTTTTGACAGAACGGGCGTACGAACTCGGCTACAGCCTGACGCCGTGCCCACGTTGTTTTCTTTCCCGAAGCATCTGGAAAAGGTATAGTATGACATGGCCCTGAAAAAAAAAACAATACTGTTCGGCCATTGCAGTTAGCTCGTTTAGCGTTTGTATAACTTCCCCTGCGGTTGATGCTACGTTTATTAGACACTGAAATCGCCTGCATGGGCGCTACCTTCTTTCGTAGTGTATTTGCAGAGTCACTTTAAAAATGACGCTCTACAAATTAGCACGGAGCACAATAAAATCTACAAGGAGCTGTGGAAAGCTGTGGTTGAGGAAGAATTGTTTTGCAAACTTACTCTGAAAACCATGTACTGTAAACAATGAAACGTAATTGGAGAAACATCTCCATTACGTTACAAAGCGCGAGATCTTAATTTTGAAGTACCCAATTTTTTTCTTTCAATTTTTTAAATGCTCCTATTTGCGTTATGTATCTTAGTGGTGCTATGGTAGCTGTCCAAGATGCTAGTGGTATAATTTCCAAACACACATATGCTTGAATTCATACTGTAAAGGGTTCCGATGTACTGACCTTCAAATGTAAAACAGGAGCAAGCTGCGCAGTCATTTCCAGGTTGTTGTTTTTTTGTTGTTTTTTTTTTTTTGTCGGCCCGTAGCAAACCTCAAATCGGTTCTTTTGTTTCAGGCAGCTTCCTTCGTGTTGATATCGAACTTGCTTAGCTAGTCGATTTTCGAATAATCCAAGTCATTTCACAGCTGTTAATTTATTGTTTTCGACTAATGCAAGTCCCTTCACGACTGTTAATTTATTGCAAGACGTGCATTTAACACGAATCATAAAGTCCACTGGCTAGCATAAATCCCGTTCGAGCTGCGTCGTCTCCTCTCAAACCAAGACCCAAGTGACATTTTCGTTCTCCTTCGCAATTAAATTCTGCTTCATATTAACTTCGCATGTTTCGGTACAGCATAAGTTGCGATCTGAACGCGATGTGTATAATCAAAATGCCAAAATGCGCTAATGGTGACGCTTATCAGCGGTTGAGAAGTGCAGCAGACGCCCGACTTCCGGAACGAGCCGTTGAACTTCCGGTGGCCGTGCGTGCGCCCGGCCGCGACAGCGGCGAAGCGACATCCAGCAACTAAGTGGAGATCAGTGGTAGGACGCTCTCCCCACTGCTCCAATTATAAAAAGAGTGATTTGTGAAGCAGCGTTTTAAAGCGGCACTGGCCAGCCGCCAGAGAGCCTCAAATAACCACGCGGGGCCGTTATCTTATAGCACGGTCGTCCCTCCCGCGTTTGCCTTCAGATCGTGCCATACTCTACAGCAGCTATTGCAGCCGTACACAAGTGGTCGTCCTGTCTACTCGTGTTTTGCGAGGCGCCGCTGACAGTCCGCCATGGAAGAAACCGCGCACCAGCGACCCCCAGGCCCCATCGACCACACCCAGGCCACAACAGCCACATCGGCCGTGATTGACAATGGAAATGGCGCCTCCCAGATCGCGCAGTTCTACCAAGACCAAGTGGTATTCATGACCGGAGGAACCGGGTTCCTCGGAAAGGTATGTGTCAGCTAATTTGCATTCCCTGGAGTGATTTCTAGTCATGATTGTCGAAAAAAAAAAGATGGTAAAACATCGTGGCTATAATTACCTGTAATTCACCCACCCACAAAATGCACGACAACAAGTCAGTGCCACAATTTGCAATCAGTGGGAGGCTGAGTTTGGACGACGGTGGTTAGTGATATGTGTTGAAAAATTCCAGGAATTCACGGTCGGTACTATACTACGAATAAAGCCTAACTGCCTTGGAGTAATGTGTCACACAGTTTCGTATCATCTCAACGCCACAAAATAGCGCACCCATTTGCGGGAAAGCGGGGTGTTAAAAAAAGTTCTCCCCGGAATGGAGCACATTTTAGGAAATCTGCATGGCAGCCGTTTTATACAAAGACTGTAGCGGTAGTAACCGGCGATGCCCGGTGGGGCCATTATACTAATGACACTAATGGGCATAACACGTGTTCAGTTATTTGTTAGTTGTCATAATTGGCTACTTCACCATGAAGTTTTACACAATATAGAACTCCTACCTGCTGCAAAATCGAGTGCTCCAGCGGAGGCTTGTCGTGGTAATGGGAAATGTCTGAAGCTCGTGTTTTACTAGAACTCTCGCTAAACAAATCGCACCAATATGGTGCGCTCAAGTGAGTGAGTAAGTGAGTGAAAAACGTTTTATTAAGCCGGTGAAGCAGGGGTGGTTCCCTATTCCAGGCAGCCATGTGATGAGCAGGCAGCCCTCGTTCTGGAGGCCAAAAGTGTCTGGACATCCAGACCTCTGCTAGTCACCAGGTTTGCCCACAGCTCAGGGGTGGGTAGGGGGTATGCATGAACAGAAGGGAGATCGGGGCTTTGCTTGCACTGTAATATGATATGAGGAGGAGTGGAGGGTTGTAAACAAGTCTTGCGCATTCGGCAGGAGGTTGAGCTGGGAACAAACAATGGAGGCGGACTGGGTGAGGGAAGGTATTTTTACCCCTGGGAACCTACGAAGGTATGAACGATGCTCATCGGTCACAGTTTTACGATATATGACACGGGCTGCTACGGAGGCGCGTGGTTGCAGAAAGTGCCAACAGGTGGCGAGCGCTATGCGAAGGCGGGAAAACTCAACTGAATTTCAGTCCAACGGGGTGTAAATTTAAAAATCATCCTGGTCCTTTTATCCGCATGTTAGGACAAAACCCTCAAATGAATTTCTGGGCAAATGTATTGACATCATTTGCAAGCAAAAAAGAACTGGATATATCAGAAAAGAAGAAGAAGACGTCGGCTTGAACAGCCAAGTCTGCGATGCTCTGCTAAAACCGACCTTCCAGAAGTGCGCTACTTCAATACTTCCTTGCGAAAGCATAAGGACGTTGTGCGTGAAGTCATCAGGACCCTGTGCATACCAAAGGTTTGCCCGTTAGCGCACCACTTCGTTTTTCATGGCCGGTTTTCTCCCTGAGGCGGCGGCGCCGCGCTGGGCCTAACGTTTGGCCTAGTACAAGTACGCACTCAGCGGCGATGGCGAGCTCGGCCATGGCCTCGACTGAACCTCTCAGCAAGCAGCACGACGATACCCAAGATGAAGACAACATGCAATGCGGTTCAAATGAAGAGGAGCCGATCGAAAGCAATCCAGACGAAGGCTGGATATTGAATGTAAGTAGGGCCCAAAGACGGAAAGCCAAGGTGAGCGACACTAAGAACCAGAACCTATACCCCTGCGCGGCCGATACTTCGACCGAGCATTCATAACGCGAAGCCTAAGCCCCCGCCGCTGCCGAAAGACGACTACAAGCTTGTCATCAGGCCGAAAGAAGGCCTAGCCCTCGCCAAGCTTAGCCCTGCCCAGCTCTCCGAAGCGCTTCTGCAAGAAGCAAAACTTACGTGGCGCGAAGCCGACTTGCGCATTCGTGTGGATGAGACCCAGAATATCTTGACTGTGAGCACGCCTCATCAGCAAGCTGCCAGGACTCTCAATCAAATCCGACAATTGAACATTGGTGGCCGAATCTACCCTATCTACTCTACGAATCTACTCTACGGGCTCGCTCCCTCCGAGTCGGCAAAGGGTGTCATCCATGACGTTCCAAACCACTATACTATGGAGCAAATTCTAGACGACCTGTACTTGCCGGGGTATGAGTTTCTCTCGTGTCGACGCCTCGGCACTACAGGAACGGTTGTGATCACATTCCTTGGGCATAAAGTGCCGTTCTACGTGTATTACAAAGGGGTTGAAGTCAGGTGTTACCTCTATAAGAAAACTGTGCCGTACTGCAGCAGCTGCAACACCACGGGTCACCGCTCTGATGTATGCCCAAACCCGAACGTGCGAACCTGCGAGCTCTGTGGACTGCGGAATCCTGAGTCGGGACACGACTGCAAGCCCTACTGTGCCCTGTGTAAGGGAAACCATCTGACGGCCAGTAAGGGATGTCCCAAGCGATTCTGCGAGCCCTACATCTTGCGGCGTAAGGCTCTGGATCGGGAGCGTGGAATCGAGCGGAAAGCTCCGGCGGCCCAGTCGAGATCTTCACGAAGCACGTCTCGGCGACGGTCCAGCAGCTCAAGGTCGACGGCTCCTATCCTGACAACTACCACATCGAGGAGCTCCCAGTCTACATCCAGATCCAGATCTCGGAGAAGGAAGAGCAGCTCCCATCCACAACCAGAGAATGAAAAGGTGAGCTGGGCTGAAGTTCTTTCTCTCACTGCTCACGCCCCCAACTCCGCGTGTACGAAATGTAACCAGATAAAAGCTGAAAATGATAGGATTAAAGCTGAGTGCTCTAAGCTGGAAGCCGAACTTCAGAACTTAAAAAAAGAATTTGTGTCCTTAAAGACTTCAGTAACCCAGTCTGCAGAAACTCAAAACTCACCAGAAATTCAGCAGCTAAAATCAGACATGAGAGAAGAAATTAAGCAATCCTCAGAGGCAATCACCAAAATGGTTGGCGAAATGATAAAAGAACAAGTAGCTAACCTCACAGCGGAGGTTTCGGCGCAGATAAGAGCACTGACACAACAGGTGGCCGCCCTAGCGGCTACCGCAGCCCAGCTTCAACAGTCAAACGCCGCTGTAACCAGTCGTGTAGAAGCCTTAGAAAGCCCAGGTGTGCAGTCTTTGACCAGACATTCGCGTCGAGATAAACCGTACGCGCGACCATCACTGCAAGAAACTCAGGACAACTCCGACATCGCCAACCATGGCAAATGAACGCAAGAAGAGGGAGGAGCTAATACTATGGCAGTGGAACTGCAGGAGCATAAAACCCAAAATCGCTTCTCTAATGCAGTACATGGGGTCCGGCTGCGGAATGCCTGATGTCATTGCACTTCAAGAGACAAACGGGCCAGCAAAGCTACCGGGCTATGTTACACACGGGGACACCGAAAGACATAATTCAAGCACCCTCATACGGAAAAGCATAACTGCGATTCAACACTCCTTAATTCAGCAAGAGCAAGTAGGAATCTTGTCAGAACTGATACCGAGAAACGCGGAGAAGGCCAACAGTCTTTTCACACTAAACCTGTACTGCAGACTAAAGCACAGGACGTCTGAAATCCATTCTATTATTAAACAGGCGGTCACCAAATCGGCAGGTAACCCGCTCATTGTGGTCGGGGACTTTAATGCCGCACACCCCCTCTGGGGTTATGGCTACACGAATGGCAGGGGTACAGAACTCAATCTCGCCATCGAGGAGGCGGATCTCACGCTAGTGACTGACCCGTCGGTACCTACGAGAACGGGCAACAGCGTGACCAGAGATACGTGCCCCGACCTCACGCTCATTCGAAACATTAACCAAGTTCGATGGTGTAACACTGGAGAGAACCTGGGCAGTGACCACGACATAATCTCCACCGTAATCCTTGCGGACAATTACAGTGCTTATGTCGGAGAAGCGAAACTCACAGACTGGAGAAAATTTCGAGAGCGTCGAGAGACTCAGTCTCCGAAAGAAATTGAAAGTATAGAGGAATGGGCCAGCGAAGTCAGGGCGGACATTAAAGCCACGACGAAGAAGGTTCACCTCACGACGCAAATACCGCACGTCGACCCCTGGCTACTCCACATGTGGGAGGCCCGGAGGAGTCTCATTCGTCGTTGGAAGCGACAGCGACATAACCGGAAATTAAAGAGACGCATTGCCTTGCTTACTGAAGAAGCGGCCCGGTACGCAGTGCAGCTCAGTCGAGAAAATTGGCTCTCACTCTGTGACGAGTTAAGGGGGATTCTCAGTACCTCCAAGACATGGAGGTTGTTGAGGTACCTTATAGACCCGACAAAAAGCAAGGGTGAGTCCGCCAGAGTAATGGCCACTGTTATGCACTCGTTCCCCGGTACGCAGGACGACCTCCTTCAAGAACTTCAAACAAGATATACGCCAAAATCTTCCACTCCACCCTTCCCGAACTACAAAGGACAGCCCAACCCCAATTTGGACAACGACATTCAAATCTTCGAGGTCAAGGCAGCACTTGCAAAAATTCGCAGGAACACCACTCCCGGACCAGATCAAATAACAAACAAGGCATTGGCGAATCTTGATACGTCCTCGGTGATTGCGCTAACCGCATTTATGAATACTTGTTGGAGGGACGGTACGCTCCCCGCGGAGTGGAAGACGGCCGAGGTCCATTTAATTCCGAAAACGGGGAAAAAACCAGATATCGAAAACCTCCGCCCGATCTCCCTCACCTCTTGTGTGGGGAAGCTACTCGAGCATATCATCCTCGAAAGACTTCAATCCTACCTGGAAGAAACAAACAAGATGCCATCAACCATGTTTGGTTTCAGCCGTCACCTTTCAACCCAGGACATCCTCCTGCAGATAAAAGAAGATGTAACGGGCCAAGCCAACCGCCACACTCCGAAAGCCATCCTGGCCTTGGACCTGAAAGGGGCTTTCGATAACGTCACTCACCAAGCGATTCTGACCAACCTGAACAGCCTTGACTGCGGAACACGGACTTACAATTACGTCCGAGATTTTTTATCAAATAGAAAAGCCATCCTCAGGCTTGGTGACTTGTCCTCCGGTCCCATTGACGTGGGTAGCAGAGGCACACCACAAGGAGTGGTTTTATCTCCCCTACTTTTTAACATAGCCCTTATAGGCCTACCTACCATCCTGGGGGCCATCCCGGGTCTGCACCACGGCTTATATGCCGATGATATTACAGTGTGGACAGGCAAGGGTTCGGTAGGCGAGATGCAGGACCGTCTCCAGCTGGCCGCTGATGCTGTGAGTGACTACGCAAGGACGTGCGGGCTTTCCTGCTCACCACACAAGTCCGAACTTCTTATGGTCGGGAAGAGAAGAAGGAAAAAAGTCCAAGATCCCGGCATCCAGATCACCCTGGACGGCCATACCATCCTACCGTCACCTCACATCAAAGTCCTCGGTATGACTTTTCAAGAGGACTGCTCAAACACCATTCTTCTTAACCGGCTCAATCACACAACGGGACAAATTACCCACATGCTCCGAAGAATAACCACCAAAGCGAGGGGAATGAAGGAGGCGGACACCCTTCGTCTGGTAGAGGCCTTCGTCATCTCACGCATTACCTACGCCATTCCCTATGCTATATTAAGCAAGGGCGACTTGGCCAAGATTGACACCATGATCCGGAAAGCCTATAAGCATGCTCTGAGGCTCCCTATTAGTACCTCGACCGACAGGCTTCTGAAATTGGGCCTACATAACACGGCCGCCGAACTAGTCGAGGCCCACCTCGCCAGCCAGCGTCTGCGACTGAGCACGACGCCATGCGGGAGGAGTCTCCTCACCAGACTGGGAATGGCGTCCCCCGAAGAAAGATCCCAGCAAGTACGCGACGTACCTCCAAAAATAAGAATAAACATTGACGTTGCACCTATACCCCGCAAGATGGACCCAACTCACCACGCAGGGAGAAGAGAATCAAGAGCGCGCACTCTCGACAAACGTCACAGGGACCGAGACCGCACGGTTTACACAGACGCCGCCGACTACGCCAGAAGGGGAGCCATGACCGCCGTGGTTACTTCAACAGAGAACCACCTCACCAGCATCACCTTGCCCTTCCCAACCACTACCCAGGCAGAGGAAGCGGCCATTGCTCTGTCCATCTCCCAGACAAATGCGGATACCGTTATTACGGACTCGCAACAGGCTTGCCGAAACTTCCTTCGTGTTAGAATTTCCAAAACGGCTCTGAACATCCTGCTGCAAAAGCCACACGAAAGAAAAGTAAAGATTATTTGGACGCCAGCCCACTCAACCCTCAAGGGCAACACGACCGCCCATGACATCGCCCGAGATCTATCCCGCCAGGCGACACGAGGGTGTAGGTTAGAGACTGCGTGTCCTTTGGTTACGTATCAGGACATAACGGGGTACTATAAGTGCCAAAGAATGATATATCCCCCCGGTCATGCATCCCTAACCAAAGAACAGGAGCACTGCCTCCGGCTCCTCCAAACAAATACGTTTCCTCATCCGTCAAAACTTCACTTGCTCCATCCCACTAAGTACTTCCAGCTGTGCAAATTTTGCGCTTCCCCGGGCACCCTGTACCATATGGTATGGGAGTGTTCGGCAAACCCCAAAATTCCAAGAATCGCGCACCCTTCCCGTGAGCAGTGGGAGAAGGAGCTGTCCAGCTCCGGTCTCGATTCCCAGCTTAGGCTGGTGGAAAGGGCCGTAGCGGCAGGGGTCTCCAATGGGGTCCTGGACTGAGGGCCCCACACCACATTACGATGCTTCCAATAAAGTTTATCCTCCTCCCTGGATATATCAACGCACTGTGTGATTATTGAGGAATGTGTAAAAACACACCGCTTTCCAGAAATCCTGATTGCCTCTCTTAGGTGGGTGTCATAGAAAATTGTTGTAGAACAATGTTTAGATACCTCAGTACCTATATCAACATCCAGTTCAATATATCGAATAACGAGCGATAAAAAAATTGATATCTGAAAAACATTTCACTGCTTTTCAACGGCTCCTTGGTGTAATTTTTAAAATTTACCGCAATACTGAGCTGCAACACCGTAATCACAATCTGCTCACGAAATTTGAAGCCGTTTGAACCAGCCCTTTGGCAAGGCGTGGACACCACCTTCTAGGCCTTTTCGGCTCGTCAGGCGTGTCATTTGTAAAAAAACAATCTGGCCCTTTTACCGGCGTCGCAGGGCGAAATCCTTACACTTGGTTTTCTGCATTTGTATGAGTAACATATGTTAGCAAAAACCAATTGGATGAATGAATCAGTGATATATTTATTGGGAAATCTTCAGGAACACCCCTTTTAGTCCAAAATTGCGAAATCACCTCGACAGTCTTTGTTAGGGCGAAATCCTGAAACTGTTTTTTAGATATTCTTAAAGGCTAGACATGTCAACAAAAAGCGCTTCGGTATGTGAACGGGAGACCGAGATAATCAAGAATTTAGGAAAACACAATTTCGCCCTTTTCCACGGTTACAAGTGCAATTTCCGAAAATCCCGCCTTTGTGAGCACCTATGCTATTACGCAAATGTACTCGCGAAATTTCAAGTCTCTAGACCTACCAGTTTTGGCTGGGCATTGATGAGCCAGTCAGTCAGTCACTCAGTCAGTCAGTCCGGCACTTCTCTTGATAGGTATAGATTGCTGAAGCGTGCAAGCTTACCTTCGTAATTTCTCTCGTAAGAATGAACTCAATAGCAATAGGTGTTTTTTTTTAACGAAAGCTTCTACATTTCAGATTTTACTGGAAAAACTGTTGTGGCGTGCGTCTCATCACAGCCCTCCACATTTCAGGTTCTACTGGAAAAACTAATGCGCTCTTGTCCTGGTGTCAAGGAGGTCTACCTCCTCGTGCGACAGAAGAAAGGAGAAAAACCCGAGGCGAGGATTGAAGCAATGCGCAGATCTAAGGTGAACTATGCACACAATACAGTGACATGTATCGGTATCTGTGTTTCGGTACAGAACTGTTCTCGGCAAGCCCGAAGCTATTCAAAGGGACACAGTTGGGACTGGTAAACATTATTTACATGCCGCATGAGGTTAAAGTCCAAAGTGCACATGACCTGTTCTCTGTTTTTTGACACCACTTACGTGAATCTTCCGCGATAAAATTGCATTCAAAAGGGCCGTTCCCCTCGCACCGTTCACCTTGCCGATTTCTGGATAAGAATGACGACACACAGGCATGCCCGCAGGCTAAATTTACTGCATGGCTTGTTCCTTTAGTGTGTACAACTGGTACGTTAGCAAATCACGGATATTACCATAAATTACATTAAAATGAGCATCGTGAAAGCTGAGAGTCCATATTTCCTAAAAAAGTGCAACTCAAAAATATGAAGGATCATGTAGCATGGAAATATATACAACATTGCAAACCATGCAGATCTAAGTCGTTACAGTAGTTCGAGCAACGGCCGGGGAACGCCGCTGGGTGTTTTCTAGTATGCTGCCTTTTACGGGTAAACTATAGGGACCGGGCGGCCGTTGTATGGCACCACCGTCGCTTCCGCTCGTCAGTGGAATGCCGGTGGCGGTCAGCGCAGCGTAACTGTGCATGGCTTTCTGCCGTTTTAAATGCAGAGCATTTCAGTAACTCACGATGTCACCCGCGTTGACGTCCGTAGTCGTAGTCCGTATCGCTCCCCCTACACTATATAAAAAAATAATATTTACCGGCGCCAGGTTTCGATCCCACGACTCTGCGGGCGGAACGCAAGGTACATGGTGCTCTACCCACTGCGCCACAAAGCCGACACAGAATGGAAGGTTATGAACGCGCCTTATATCCTTGACTCATTCAACCGTCGGCCACAGGTGCGCCCTCTCCCCCGCGTTCTCCTCGCCTTCTCTCCGCTCGCAACACCCTCTCTCGCCGCGTTGGGTTCGCGCTGAGCAACAGTCGGTTCGAGCGCAAGAACAGGTGGGGGCGCTCGCATCGCGCTCTCTCGCCGCGGTCGGTTCGCGCTTAAACCACATATGTCGTTCGCGCGCGCTCCGGCGCTAACATCTGTGGCGTGATCGTGACGTCAACATTACGCGTTCGTGTGGTGGCGCGATTTCGGCGCTATAACACTCTCTAGCGAGGGGCATTGGATTGGGTTCGATTGGATTGGCTTGGCTTGGATTGGATTGGGTTGGATTGATTTGGATTGGATTGGATTAAAGTGGATTGTGTTGGATTGTGTTGCGTCATAGCCGCGCCACGTTGCGTCATAGCCGCTCCACGTTGCGTCATAGCCGCTCCACGTTGCGTCATAGCCGCGGCAGGGGGTTCACGGCACGTTTCCCGTTTCAACATCGACTTCATCGACAATGTCTACGCTGGAAGACAACAATTACAACAACAACAACCAATACGTAATCCATAAGACTTGCAGGCGCGCCCCCCGCGGAAATGCTCTGCATTTGATCGTGCCCCTCGCAATGGGGGTGCTTTTTTTTTTTTTTTTTTGCGGTGCGGCTTGCAAAGCGTTCGTAACCCCCGTGCATTTTTCAGATCGGTAAATCTTGAGCGTGGATGTGACCTTTACGAGGCATGCTGTAAGGTCCACTTACGAGTTAGCGGCCAGGTGCCCGGGCTGCGCGTGAGAACGCGCCGCTCTGTCTGGCGACGTAGCACTGCCGACACTGCGCTGCAGCCACCGCTAATTCGTCGCGGCGTGCGCGGGAGACGGATTGTCTGGCCCTTCGCATTCCTCAAGGATAATCCCCCATTGGGAGGGCAGACGGCGGCGCCGGATTCCAGGAACGCCTGCCGGACCCGCTGGGATTACCGGCGTCTCCATTGTTGTCGCGCCCTGGTCAGCATGACGCACTGTCGCCGTCTTTCGTTTTCGCCCCGCGGGGTCGCTCGAACTTGCTCGTCTACGAGCGTGCCGTTGACCCGAAGGTGGCGGCGCCTCAATGAATATTCCGTGGCGTGCTGAGTGACAGCTGTCTACATGTATTTGGGCACGCCCATACGCGTGTACGAACGCTACAGGGGCGTTCCCGAGAGAGTGTGATCTCGAGGTTATATAAGACCCAACTTGGCCGTTGGAAATCGTTCTTGTCTGAGCGCTGAGCTGGCAGTTCCCGGCGAGGCAAGGAGTCTCGACCGTTAACGCTAGGTTGGGATTTGTGAGCCCCCTAGTCGAGGTTAAGATCGCGTCGGAGGTTTAGGGTGCAGCGCCGCACCGGGCAACTAGACGGATCTTGCGGCGAGACCAAGTCTCGGCCGTGGTTACTCGAGCGGTTTGTGTACGCTCCGAGAGTAGGAGAGTTAGACGAAGTTGAGGAGCTCGAGTGATTTGTGCGCGCTCGGAGCTAGCGTCTAGCTGAAGTTTGAAGTTTTTCTTTTTATTTCTCATGTACCCAGTTTTCATACTGTAAATAGCTGTACATAAACTTCCGTTTTACTTAATCGACTTCAACGCCTCGAGTTCGTCAATTCGACCGGAACTTCAACACCATCACCCAGTCAGCCTCCTGCCAAATCAACCGGAGCCCGGGCGATTGGGTTCCTGATCGACACCGGACTTCGGGGAAACGATCTTTACTGGCGCAGCCGGCAGGATTTGGCAGAAGAAATCACCAGGCCGCAACCAGGGGCAGCAAGCAGACGCAAGCCCGCCTTCATCGGCGGCAGCCGAGCTCCGCGCGGAGGGGAGCGGCAGAGCCAAACCAGCGCACGGGGCCAACGACGCAGCGGCCGACCACCGGAGGTGCGGGTGAGTGGGATTTCTTGCGCTTCGTTGTGGCGGTGTAGGCTGAGACTGGGGTTGCATGGTAGTCACGCGGAGCATGCTGGCGAACATGGCAGCAGGAGGGGTGGTCCAAGCGGAGTCCGAAATAATGATTATTAGGCGAATGGAATTGGAGTTTCAAGAGCGAAGGGAAAAAGCAGACCGCGAGTTCGAAGAACGAGAGAGAAAAGCAGCGCACGAATTCGAAGAACGCGAGAGAAGAAAGGCGCGAGAATTTAAGGAGCGCATGCAAAGGCTGAAGCTCGAATCTGAAGAGCGGTTGCGAAGGTATGAGTTGGAGCTGGAGCGGAGAAGGCAGACGCCCTTGCGCTCGGACACCCGCGAGCAGAAACAATGGGGCACAGACCCAGCTAGTTGTATAGCAACAGCGAAGTTGAATGGTTCGGGCCAGTGTTTGGAGGTTGTACATTGCGATGACAAAGCAAGCAGCCGTGACTCCCTAAACGAGGCTAGCATTTCCGCCGATGTCGAACGCGCGGAGATGCACATTGGGTGGAGGAGCGACGAGG
The DNA here is from genome assembly GCF_048455015.1 of Haemaphysalis longicornis. NCBI lineage: Eukaryota > Metazoa > Arthropoda > Arachnida > Ixodida > Ixodidae > Haemaphysalis > Haemaphysalis longicornis. The sequence continues at coordinate 72,772,971 of NW_027526335.1, read as the reverse complement.
TAGGCGCGGCCAGTGATACCGTAGAGCGGTGTAATGAAGCGATGCTCGAACATGACGAGCAGCCTCGCAGGCAAAGTTTGGGAATGGAGCTGCAGCGCATGAGACAGAACCCTTCGAACAGGCCCAGTTACGCGCTGACAGCAAAGTTGAATGGGGGCAGCCCGTTTTTCAATTTGAAGCCGCGCGACGACGAGATAAGCGGCCGTGGCTGCGCACGGGAAGCGAGCGGCTTCGCCGTGAACAGCTGCATGGAAAAGGAGGCGAGCACGCGGAGTGTTCAAGCGAGCGCGTCCGGTATAGGAGAAGAGTCAAGGGGTAGCCCCGTTGTTGCGAGTGTAGAGCCGCCTGCTGCTTTTGCGCCGGACACTGCGCTAATGCATGCGGAACTTGCTGGCACGGCCAGTACCCAAACTCTAATCGGTGGACCGGAGGAGACTGGAGTCGCGCAGGAAAGTCTCGGGGCCCGCCGCGCTCTAAATTCCGCTCGAAAGTTGCACGAGAAAGTGAACGCCGTGTCGGGCGTTCAGGCGCTCGCCCAGAGGAGAAGGGAGAGAGAAGACGAGAAAGCATGTGATGAGACGGAGCGAAAAAGAGACGGAGCTGACGATCGGGCTGAGGAAAAGCAGGAGTTAAAGGCGGATAAGGGAGCTGAGAAGGTAGACTGGGTTGAACATGTAGAAAATGGAAGAGGAAGTGAGAGAGAACGCGAGAAGACGGAGGATGAGGAGCTCAGAGCATTTGACGAGGGTAGGAACGATACGGAGATGTCGCGTGGGTTTGGTAGTCTTGAGGGTGAGAGTGTAACCGAGGAGGCCGATGGAGAACATGAAAACGCGGGCGTGGAGACTACGAAACCAAGAATGAGAGCTCCCGAGGAGGTTGTGAAGGAGAGGGAAAAACCGTGTGAGGAGGCAGCTACAGTTGGAGGCGAGGAACGAGACGCAATCGGCGATCTCGCGAAACCGGTGTCCGAGATAGAGCTTCGTAGCTTTAGTGTTGGTTGCGGCCATCACCGAGATTCAGTCGGGAGCCGCGCTGGATGGGTTGACGCACTAAGTTCTACGACCTGGCCGTGTGTCACAGGCCCGAGCTCTGAGTTGTGGCAGGATGAGTGCGTGCTGGGACGGCTGAAAAACTGTCTTGGTCCGGCCTCTGCTCAGAATGCACCTAGCGTGCACGAGCGTTTTTTGGTAGTGACAGGTGCTTGTGAGGTTGTTGTTGTGGGGCAGTCCGTGCGTAGGGGAAAGAATGATCCCGAGAAGGTCGTCGCGTTCGCGGGCCGCCATTACGCTCCAGCATCAACCCTGCGCTCACGCGGCCAGCGCGCAGCGTTGCCTTACGTTGGGGCAGTGGAGAGGCATGGCCACTTGGCCTATGGGACAGGAAGCGAAGTCGCATTTCGCGATACCACTCCGTCTTCCCCGAAGTTGTGTTCGCCTCATGGGGCTAAATTGTCGAGACTTGCGTTGACATTGCAATGCTTCGCGGTCTGGATCATCTGCAGAGGGGGCGGGAAGTACGCGAATGCACTCCCCTGCTTTCAGATTGTTGCTTGGGGAGGCTAGTATTGAATTGCCTCCGAGCCTTAACACCGCCACGACGGACGTGAACGTTCCCGTTCACCCGTCTTTTTTTCGTTGGTGGTGTGTGTGTGTGTGTGTGTGCCGCGGTTGTGCGCGACGAGATGCCTTGAGTGCTCGATCCGTGCACCGAATTGATCGACCCGCGCACCGAACTGAACTTTCCGTGCACCGCAAGTGAGCGAAAGCACAGCTGAACATTCTTGAAGGAACGTTATCATGCTACGCCGTCACGGAGGACATTTGCGCGCGTGCGTATAGTGGCAATGCAAACTTTCTTAACGTTTTATTTTTGTTGACTGCAAAGTTGCCCGTGTTCTTTACCAGTTCTTATTCCTTTTGTTCTTGTTGTCGAGTGCCGGAATGATTGTGCGTGTTTGCGGTTATAGCGCGCATCAGTGTTATAGCTTGAGTTGTCCCGTTGTTGGTGGCGTTTACGCGCTCCGGAGACACGACCCAATTTCTTTTTACCCGCACTTAGTGTTTTTAGCAATTTTCTGGTGTGTTTCCGGTTTGCTAGAGTATTCCGTCCCTGTTGAACGGCTAGTGAATAGGTTGTGTCTGTAGTTTAGGCTAGAGGGAGTTGGATCAGCTGGAGAAATAGAAGGGGGCTCATTTGTGGTTATACCTAGCTCCTTCCACGTGTTTTTTGTTTGTTTGTTTGTTTGTTTATCCCGCTGTTATTGCGGAAGGAGAGTTGAAACGAGTGGCCCTTTTAAATTCTTTTCGGATTGACTGAACCAAGAGGCCCAGTAACCCTCTTAAAGGGGGGAGTTGTAAGGTCCACTTACGAGTTAGCGGCCAGGTGCCCGGGCTGCGCGTGAGAACGCGCCGCTCTGTCTGGCGACGTAGCACTGCCGACACTGCGCTGCAGCCACCGCTAATTCGTCGCGGCGTGCGCGGGAGACGGATTGTCTGGCCCTTCGCATTCCTCAAGGATAATCCCCCATTGGGAGGGCAGACGGCGGCGCCGGATTCCAGGAACGCCTGCCGGACCCGCTGGGATTACCGGCGTCTCCATTGTTGTCGCGCCCTGGTCAGCATGACGCACTGTCGCCGTCTTTCGTTTTCGCCCCGCGGGGTCGCTCGAACTTGCTCGTCTACGAGCGTGCCGTTGACCCGAAGGTGGCGGCGCCTCAATGAATATTCCGTGGCGTGCTGAGTGACAGCTGTCTACATGTATTTGGGCACGCCCATACGCGTGTACGAACGCTACAGGGGCGTTCCCGAGAGAGTGTGATCTCGAGGTTATATAAGACCCAACTTGGCCGTTGGAAATCGTTCTCGTCTGAGCGCTGAGCTGGCAGTTCCCGGCGAGACAAGGAGTCTCGACCGTTAACGCTAGGTTGGGATTTAGGAGCCCCCTAGTCGAAGTTAAGATCGCGTCGGAGGTTCAGGGTGCAGCGCCGCACCGGGCAACTAGACGGATCTTGCGGCGAGACAGAGTCTCGGCCGTCGTTTCTCGAGCGGTTTGTGTACGCTCCGAGAATAGGAAGAGTTAGACGAAGTTGAGGAGCTCGAGTGATTTGTGCGCACTCGGAGCTAGCTTCTAGCTGAAGTTTGAAGTTTTTCTTTTCATTTCTCATGTACCCAGTTTTCATACTGTAAATAGCTGTACATAAACTCCCGTTTTACTTAATCGACTTCAACGCCTCGAGTTCGTCAATTCGACCGCCATCTCCAAGAACTTCAACACCATCACCCAGCCAGCCTCCTGCCAAATCAACCGGAGCCCGGGCGATTGGGTTCCTGATCGACACCGGACTTCGGGGAAACGATCTTTACTCATGCCATGTGTGTGATTTACGCCCATACTCGGTGTTTACAAATAGCAGACGACGCTCAATGCGCCAAGCTGGAAGTCAAGCTGGAAGTGAAAGTTCGTTGCTTCATGCCATTTTTTTATGCCTGCATGCAGTTTCGCATATTGAGGAGTATATTGCAGCTAGATGCTCCCACAAAGCCGGTGTGTGCAACCGATCTAGGAATGCTGCGGCGCTGGCCTTGGGCAGTTGATGACGAAACGGCGTCGCCGTCGTGCACAAGCGAAAGACAAAGTTGGGGGATGCCTTCTAAGATTTACCTCAAAACAGAAATTGTGATGAACGGCGCTTCCGTAACTTCATTACCAACGGCTGAAACGTGTTTAATTTCACAGAAATGCTCTTACTACAGTCATCGGGAATCGTTGATAGAATAAATACCGCATGATAGTAGAACGTTATTGCTTGTCGTGGAGAAGCATTGCTTTACAAGAATTGCAATGGTTGCTGGCTAGTTGGTAAATGGTTTTTCAAAAACCAATTCCTGCGTGGCTGAAGGACGCAAGACAGGAGGGTGCCCGAAACCTGTACTCAGCTTCACAACTGAATGCTGCGGTCGGTTTACAAGCTGCCACCTACGCTTGAAAAATCATGCACACCTTCGTGTAACGACGATGAGAGTTTATCGCAAAGCTCTATCGTATGGGTTTCCTTGGTTGCCTTCTGGATTTAAACTTTGACTAGTTGAGCGTCGAATTTGACCAGCACACACTTTGGTCTTTTGATCGCAGCGTCTTTGACTTTGACCATTTCCCATTCGATTTCGCAGGAAGAAAGCTTTGCGCTCAAACATCGTAATCATTAGACGGAGGGCTAGATGATATTGCTGTTTAATTTTGAACTTGCATGCCCCCCTCTCCAAATCTAAACTTTGTCAAGCGTGTCGGAAATGTGTCTGTGCTGGAGGACTCGGGCTGATGCACCCATATTTGAGGCAACTAATCGCGCGCTTTTGGTGTCTTCACCAGGCATTACAGGATTCTTTTAGGTACTCTGTAAAGAATACTTAAGCAATAAAAACACCGGCTGACGTTAACGCTGCCACCTTTTTTAACTATCGGTGCCAGCCTTTATTCTACGCAGGTGGTAAAACACGAAGGGGAGGAGGGATGGTGGACGGTTTGTAGCTTGGGATGTTGAGTTGGTGAATAACTTTGGCACTTGATAAAATGACCACCACAAATGTGGGATCTACACTTCGGCTTTCAGGCTCCCATGCTGTCACAGTGTCGCTCACCAAAACCGAAGGCACAAAGCTCACGGTTACAGAAAGTGTAAACTACCGCAACATATTTCTACGGCTACACAGTAATCCATCTCGTATGCAGGTGCATTTCTATTTAAAGCACACGTATCGAGGTATCCCAGCGCTAAGGCTGGCGTGGAAACCGTAGTCATTGAAACCAGTGAAGATAATTTAAAGTGGTAGAAATGAATAATATTATTGCTAATAGTTTTATTCCTACTCAGATTGCGCGGAGCCAGGCGCAGAGCGCTGCAAAAAGCGCTCGTGTCAATGTAGCCCATTCCCAACCTTACAAGCATCCAATAAGTTTGCGTAGCCGTTAGTGCATTTAAGAAGAAAATAATACTACTAATAGTAGTTTTATTCGTACTCAGAACTGGTGTAGCCAAGCGCAAGTCGCTGCAAAATGCGCTCATGCAATTGAAGCCGATACCCAACTTTAGAAGCGTCCGACAAGTTTGCGTAGTCATTACTGCATCTAAGAACTCAACACATCTGTCTAGACTTTGTTTCACCGCACATATACGCTCACAACACCACCAAAACATTCAAAGCACCGAAGCAAACACGACAAAAACAACGGGAGGCTGTGTAGTCCAACGCACCGGCTCATTCCGCTGACGAGGGGAGCGCCGGGTGGTGGCGCCACCCGTCCAGCTGCCCGGTCCCTAGACAGTCCTCGAGCTTCGTTCTGTTGCTGTTATTGAATTTAGTTGTGTACATTTGCGTTACAAGGTACACAATTTGCAAAAGACAAACGAAGTGGACAGCATGAGCGCAAACTGAATGATTTATTACGAGTACAGTATTTGCTCGTGGCTCACAACATTTCAACAGTGTTACAACATACAAATGGAAAGGGGGAAATGTGAAACAAAAATGATGCACACATTCGTCTAACGACGACGATACTTGAACGTGCAGCTTTCTCGTGATGGATTCTTCGGTTGGCAGATCCCACGCTGAGAGTATGTGCTATTCTGTAGGTACCCTCCCCTCCCATTTTTTTAGGAGGACGAGGAATAATCTCCACTGCAGTATGCCACTGGAGGGTCGGTGACCACTGGGCGCAGCCCAGCAGTGACTTCGGGAGGACGTTCCACCAGGGCTTGGGTCAGAGCCGCCCAACGCCGCCTCCCATTGATTAACAGAGGAAATTAGGCGTAAGGGGCTTTGGGAGCACGCCCTAATAGTGTGGCATATGGTGCCGACATCCTCGCAAAGCGAGAATAGGGGTGATGGGTACTTATCAGGATATACGATGAAGGTGTGTGCGACAGCGAAGGGTATTGGTCTGAAGGAGCCGCCAGAATCGTTCTTCCGTTGCAGGAAGTGAGGGGTATTTCTGGTGGCGGAAGCGGTAGTGCGCGGTAATGGCCGCGTACGTAATAAGGCTATCTATTGCACTCCGTCGTTAGGGGTAACTGAAAGGCTTGCTCGGGCAGTAATATCTCAAGCTGCTGTGTAGGCCGCCTCATTATCCCCAAGCCGGTGTGGGCAGGTGTCCGCACTATCTCCATGGGCGTTTTGCGGGGATTGCGGAGACGAATTTTGAGAGATTTGGCTGATATGTACCCTCGGACAAAGTTTCATATAGCAGATTGAGAATCGGACAAGATGGCGTTTGGGGTAGGGCTGTGAAAAAAGGCCAGCGCTATTGCTGCCTCTTCCGCCTCAGTAGGTAGGTGGGTGCGCATGGTGAGAAATAGGGTGAGAAATACCCTGCACTTGCTGTCAGGGTAGGCATCGGGGTATATTCTGTGTAGAATTAGTGGCGTTAGGAGGGTCTGTAGTTGTCGGAAGATTACGGCCTAGGCTCTGCCCAGCTTGTCGCTGGCTGGAGGGAGAGGCGGTATACGCTTTGGTGATATCGTGTTAGTTGGCGAGTCTTTCCTTCGTGTTGAACCAGAGTTGTGTGGCCACTTCGTTGCCAGCGCGGTGAGATATATAGCTCGCGCTGCGACGTGGGCCGACTCGTTTCCGTTTTCTTTTGTCTCTCGTGTGCTGGGAACCAATTAATGTGTTTTTGGTTGCGAAGGTTGGCTCGCTGCAGGATGCGGACCAGTGTGGGTGAGATCTCTCCTTTGGCATAATTCCGTACTGCTTGGCGCGCGTCGTTGAGTACTGTGGCGCAGCCTTTGTCGGCAAGCGACAAGGCTATGGCCACCTCCTCGGCTTCCTCGGACTTCACACAATTTATGCTTGCAGTGGATCTTGTGGCCCCTGCTGCGTCAACTACCGCCACGGTGTAGCGGCTGCCGCCCGCGTATTCTGCAGCGTCGACGAAGCGAGCGCCGGGGTCCTCACTGTGTTTGTCCGTCAGGGCTTTGGCTCAGGCTTGGCGCCTGCCTTGTTCTGTGGGTGAACGCTCCTAGGTATTGGGTCTATGTGTGGGGCTTGGCGAACTTCGGAGCGTGCTCTTGTTTCCTTGCTGCCGGTGGTATCTGATCTGGAGTTTTTCGAGGATTTTGCGGCCTGTCTTGTTTGCTGATAGCCTTTCTAGTTGAGACACTCTCTGTGCTTCTACTATCTCTTCGAGCGTGTTGTGGATTCCTAGTTATAGCAGCAAATCTGTGGTCGTGGTGTCAAGGTAGGCCGAGGGCGATCTTGTGAGCGTTATGTATCAGTATGTTGATCTTTTTGCAGCCACGTAGGTTGCGTGACAAATCACAAACACTCGAATTAAGCGGACGAGATTGTCCTCCTTTATGCCGTCCCCTTTAGAGGTTACTCGTTTGAGTAGCTGCGTGGCGTTGGCTGCCTTGTATATAAGGCGGTTGACCGTGTCCCCATTCCTCCCATGAGATTCTACGATCATTCCTAGTACCCTGATCTTAGGTACCGTGGGTATCATGGTAACATCTTTGGTGCGTATCGTGATCTATACTATTCCCTTTGCGGTTTACTTTTGTGTCTTCTTGCCGGTTGGGACAAGAGTAGTTCCGACTTCTTTGGCGAACATCTGAGACCAGTGCCTTGGAGGTGATCTTCAATCTCGTTGACCGCTCTGTGGAGTACTGTCATGATGTGTCCGTCGCCGCATTTGCATTTGCATACCCATAGGGTGATATCATCGGCGCAGATCGTATGTTCGACGTCCTCAAGCTTCTCGAGTCTCTCTGCCACTCCGATCATGACTAGATTGAAGAGCATGGGGATGATTCCCGACCCTTCTGGGGTGCCTTTGTGCCCTATAATACATTCGCAGACTCTTAACCCGCCACGAGTTCGGCGCTTCGTTTCGTTAGAAAGTCTCTAACGTAGTTGTAGCTGCGCTCTCCCAGGTTGAGTTTCGATATTTGTCCTAGAATTGCAGCGCGTTCGATTTTGTCAAATGCACTCTATGTGTCGAGACCTAATATGGCTTTGTTGGCGCTGGTCTGACCGTCTGTTACTTGGTGTTTGAGCTGAAGCATGGCGTCTTGGGTGCGCAGGTGTTGCCTGAATCCGATTATCATGTGGGAGAAGGGTTCTATTTGTTCGGAGAACTTTTGCCACTAGGAGGACGTGCTCGAGGACTTTGCCATTGCAGCACGTCAGCGATATAGGCCTGAGGTTGTGCGGGTACGGAAGCTTGCCCGGCCTTGGGATTAGGATCTTTTGGCCTTTTTTCCACTGTCGGGGGAGTTTGCCTGTTCTCCAGCATTCGTTGTAGTAATTCGTTAGGGCTTCTATTGACTGGTGATCGAGGTTCCTAAGGGTTCTGTTCGTTACCCGGTCAGGAACGGGCCCCGGTCAGGGGCGGGCGCTGATCTGCTGATGAGGACATGGAGAGCCGTTCTGACTTCCACGACTCTAATGTAGCGGTCCAGGGCTTCATTAGTCTCGCCGGTATATGAGCCGTGTTGTTTTACGGCCGACTGTGGCACATCTTTGTTCAGTAGATACATTTTGACGACCGTATCATTCTTGGTCATCGTCTCCTTGTGTAGCCAGTCGGTCACGCTGATGCGACTTGGTCTTCGTCTCGTGTAATAGATGTCTTAGGGTGTTCCATGCTTTGCCGTTGTGCATTTGGCCGTTGATCGAGTAGCGTAGCTCGTGCTATTGTTGCTTGCAAAGCTCCTGAAAATGTTCCTCCATGTCCGCGATCTTTTTGCGAAGTTTGCGGTTGAGGCCTTGTTTCTTCCAACGTGCGAGTAGAGAGTTCTTGGCGTCGATCATGTGTGCCAATCGGCTGTCCATCTTGTCAACTTCGAGTTCAGTCTCGATCTTCTTATTTGCAGCCTCGACGCTGCCTGTTAGGTCTCGGCACCATGCATGGATGTCCGTGATTTGGCTTGAGTTTTCGTCGTGTTGCGATTTTCTTCGTTTCCTGAAGTCGTTTCATTCATCCCATTTGAATTTATGTGTGCCAGCCTGGTATGCCCCGTAAAGAAGGACATTTTTTTTCTATGTGATCAGGTGGTCACTGCCCAGGTCCATGAATGTGTTGTACCACGTTGCCGGTTGCGAACCAAAGTTCTTGATGAAGGTAAGGTCGGGGTGGTCTTTCGAGTCACTGAGTTGCCAATCTTTGTCGGATGAGCCGGCTCCGTAATGAGGGCGAGGTCGAGCTCGCGTGCGTTTTGTGATAAGTTTCTTCCTTTGGCGATGATGTAGCTGTAGCCCCATGCGGGGTCAGCGGCGTTGAAGTCTCCCCCGATTAGAAGTCTATGCCGGTCTTTCGTCTTGCAGGCTCTGTGCAGGAGTGACCGGAATCGTTGAAGTCTTTGTGTGCGACGGCTGAGGATGAGGGATGAGGATGCTCTATTTCCTTTTCCTGGTTGGTATTAGTTCGATGAACTTATGCTCTATCCTGGTATTCTTGTAGTTGTGCTCTATGAAGGGGAGCCCTTTCTTGACGAAGGTGCAGACGCCTCGGTCCTCCGTCGGACTGGAGTGAGCTCTGTATCCGGGAAGGGTCGGGGCGTCCTCGAGTGTTTTTTGCAGTAGTATGACGTCCGGCGCATTCTTGGGATATGTGCTGCTGTATCGCCGCTCTCTTGCCCTTGAATTTGCGGCAATTCCATTGCCAGACTTAGTTGTGGTGCGTTGGAGGCCATGTTAGCTAGAAGTTGGGTTGCGCATGATTGCCTTGGTTGCCGTGTACTTGGGCGTATTGGGTGAATATCGGGTCGTTCATGATGGCCTCGATCGCTGATTTTATGCTGGTGAGAGTCTCCTTGATCTCCTGGATCTCTGGTTTAAACTCTTTGTTTTCTGCTCGCAGCTATCGCTGCGCGGGTCTGCTTCTTGAATGAAGGTTCAGAGACTGCCCTTTTCTTGGGGGCCGGAGTTTCACTGTGCTGATATTCGTCGGTGCTGTCGTCTTCTTCGGCCACTGGCGTAGGCTGTTTCACTGCTTTGGGCGGACTTGTGACGCTTGCGACGTTCGCGGACTGGCGTTCTTTTCTTATCGCCGCGATCTCCTCAGTGAGCTTCTGAATCGTGGCTCTCATTAGTTCTTTTTCTTGCTTGAGCGCGTTGATTTCGCCGTCTCTCTGCAATTGCCTTGGCTTTTGGTTGCCATTCGTTTTGTCTAGTGCTTCCCTCTTTCCATATTTACGGGATCGGCCCAGGTGACTCCGTCGCTCGACGAGCGCCTGTCGGTGCTTGCGTCGCTCCTACTGCAGCTACTCTCTCTCGAACAACAGCTACTTCTTATAGAGCTGCGATTACGCAAGGCGCAGCGTTCCATAAAAGGCGTTCTGGACTTGATTGAGCTCCGGCGGAGAGCTGGGAACTCCTTGCGCGGGGGAAGGTGTTCGTTGACCTTTCGGCACTCCCATTGCCTCCTGCGGACGATGTACTACGTCTTATAGCGGTCCTTGCATTCTTTACTAGCGGTGAGGTGTGTTCATCCGCAAAGTCCACACTTTAGGGTGCAATTGTGGCCCGACTCAGCCCCTACGCGTACGAAAAGTCGGAGTGGGACACACATCTTTACGGTGGCCTAACCTGTTGCATTGGGGACACATGTCAATTTGCTTGCGGTATAGGTGGCAGGGGATGAACGCAGCCCCGTATCGAATGTAGAACTTTAGGAACTTTGCGGCCGCTAAAAGCGACGATCACTATAGTCGTAGTGCCGATGCGTTTGACCCTCAGGGCCAAAGGGTTCCTTGTGTTTACAATGTTGTTTCCGATGTCCCTTGGGCAATCTTCTATGGGAATGATACATACGACGCCCTTGGTGGAGTCGTACGGGACGCTTTCGTAGGCGTTCACGTTTTGATAGTTGCCTTGGACTATGATCGTCTTTATCGCGGAATACTAATGGCTTAGGCGTCCTTCGGGGTACTGACGACCACGATGTTTTGCTGTACATTGGGGCAGATGGTATCCCCCATGCTGTCGTTGGTTTAGATGCTAGCAGCTGCTGAGATAGCTGCCGATACTGCGGGAGATCCCACCTTGACGATACAACACATTCACTACCTGTGGGCGGAACGCGAGGTACATGGTGCCCTTCCCACTGCGCCACAAAACCGACACAGAATGAAAGGCTACGAACGCGCCTTATATCCTTGACTCATTCAAACTACGTCAAGAAGCTGCTGATACAACGCATTCACTACCACCAACTCCCCAAACACTAAACGTTAACGCAATACACCCACCCCGTCTGCGACGCATTTGCTCGAGTCCCCCTCGCGGGGAGATAGGCCTTTACTTTTTTTGTTCCGTGATCGATCCCCACGTGGTGACATCGGCGCGCTATTCTTTCTTGCCTGGTGATTCTGGTGGAGCTTCAACCGCTACACCAAGGACCATGCTCCATCCACTGTTTCGTCGTCATCGGTGATGGATCCCAAGGGGATATGCGCCAGCGCCCACTTGCGCTTCCCATAACAATATCATTATTTAAGTGAATGTTGTGCAAGGTCCCAAAATTAGGAAAATTTTATTTGTTCTAAGTAGGCCAGTAATATGTTTGTTCATGCAGACTTGTTGCGCTATAGTGCAGCAAATGGAATTCGAGAGCCCCAAGTGTCTCTCCGGGTGCTCATTCGACTCGAATGTCATTTGAGCTGAATGCCATTTCAAAACCCAGTGGAGCAGTACAACTTTGCATTTGAGTCAAATAACATTCGGTTCGAATGACATTCGGACGCCACTGTAGCAGGGGCATTACAAACAACCAAAATCTAGTCACTATTTGATTACCTGATCAATATTCACACTCGTTCACACTGCTTTTTTTTTGTGCCTGTAAAGCTACGCAGTCTCAGGTGGCTGTGCGCTAACGTTTCGTTTTTAAATGCAGAGCATTTCTTAGCCTCGCCTCTTCCTGCGTCGGACGGCGTCCACAGCTCCGCGTCCGCAGCAGGTGCGCCTCTCCTCCTTCCCTCCTCTCTCTCAACAGCATTGGCGCGCGCATGCGTCGTAGTCAGCCCGTTCGCTCCGTCGCGGTCTCGGCGTAACAGGTGCGTGATAGCAGCGCGGTGGGGCGTGAAAGGGCGCGCGCTGCTTGCGCATGCGCGCTCTCCCCCCCGTACTGCTCTCCCTCTACTGCGCGCGCTGCAAATATAAAGCGGCTAGCGGTCGCTCGTGCTTCAGTCACTGCGTTGCTCGCTCCTTCCTTGGTTGACGCTCGATCCACCCTAACGCGACTTTACTCTCCTCTCTCTACCCCAAACCAACACCAACGCAACTACGACCCAACTACCCACCCTAACGCGACTTTACGCGGCGTTAACGACCCCCAATGCTCTGCATTTACTCGTGTTCCCCTCGCGGGATGGCGCGGGAATTTTTTTTTCTCACGTATCTCCAATAATGCTGCAATCATGCACGCTTACGTCAGGAAAAAAACCACGTCGTTGCTCCGGTCATACCACGACCTGCCAGAACAACATACGCAGCCGATGCGAATCAGTCAGGAACGGTCCCTTCTGCTGTTTTCAGTGAAGTATAATGAGACACTTAATGACGCGTAAGCCTGTACGAGCGGCCGGCCGTATGCGACAAAAACAACACGCCACACACGCGAGCACAATCCGGGACAGCGTCTTGCCAGGCGGACACAAACTATACGTAGAAGCGCTCAACCTCGGGCTTAGCCTACGTTCACAGCACGAAAAAAGAACCCTTGCAACTGGTCACCGCTACTGTCGTAGAAGAAAGCCACTCATATTATTCCCTCAGAGAGGTTGCGTTACGCAGACACACTTTCCACAATCATTACAGCAATAGATGCAGCCTCAATGTTCTCTGTTGATCGGTGACGACGTTGCGCACAAAAACAGACAACCGCAATTTCCTGCATGATGCACGAATCACGACTAGAAAGACGCACACGGAACAAACGACGATAAAGCGCCTCCTTAATGCACTACAGCACATTCGTAACACAAATCGCGTGCAGCGCTTTGGCTCTCGGCAAGGTTGTTGACGCTAAACGGCACGACGGCGGTGGGCAAGCGAGTGCGGCCATATTATAAGTAGTTCTTTAAAACGTACCCCACTGACGTCATGCAAACGGCAAGACGCCATTGGTTGCGGAGGAGCACAACATCCCTTTCACCGACTATATTGCTTTCACCGACTATTTCACCGACTAAGCTGTCACCGACTATATTGCTTGTGCCAAGGAGGAAGTGGGGTCGCATACGCTATTGCCTCACATTAGGCCTAACATAAAGCTTCGAGGTCTTGCGACGTTAACCGGTACCAGCAGCTTGACGTAGTTTGACGCTGCTTGACAGGCACGCCATTACGCTCGACGTCAGGACCCGTTAAGCCTAACAGTGTACGTGCTAACCGTTAAGCCTAACCCGTTAAGCCTAACGGGTGTGCACTATCGCCCCGTTAAGATTAACAGGGGCTATAGCGCATACCCGCAGAAGTTTACTCACCGGCCGACACTTACCCTGAGATATTTTGTTGCGTGCGATTCCCAGTACTTACACGGGGACGCGTGCTCGCATAGCAGAACAAACCCAGAAGCACGTGTATCTGCCTATACGCTTACCATTTTCCGTTCCGCTCGAGCGCCATAATTTACAGTGTTACAAACCCGCAGAGTAGAGCGCAACCGCAGAGGTGTGCTGGCCCACACTTTCCCCGGGACTATCTGTTTCATGCGAGTTCCAAACTAGCACAATGTTGCAAACTTACAAGGCACACAAGACGCTAACGACGTCCGAACCACCTTCATAGTACGCATTGGCCCTATAATTTCCTTCTTTCCTACATTTATACCGGGGAGGCATACGTGTTGGCATATAAAAAAAGTCCACTTATCGCCAATTTTACTCGCGCAGGTGTTTGAGCGCCTCAACCAAGAGCAGCCGAACGCTATGCGCAAAGTGAAGGCGGTGCCAGGAGAGCTCGCTGAGCATAACCTCGGATTAACTGCGACCGACCAGGCCACGTTAGAGGCAAAGGTATCCATCGTCTTCCACTCAGCTGCAACAGTCAATTTCAATGAGCCCCTCAAGTAAGTATGCGGAAACACCAGCTACGTAGCACGTTCTACAGTCTTGTGTACAGGAAAATTGCATAGTTGGAGCCGAAGAAGTACCTCCCAAGCATAGCACTATACAGCTTCAAATATCAGTGATATTTTCAGTGTATTGTTGTAATCGGTAGGTCAATATTTGTGGGGAGAGTGTGTGAATACAGTTAATGAACATAAACGGAGCTGTAAATAATATCTCTCACACGTGAAACTAATGAAACTCTGCGTGGTGAAGAAAGCCGTACGAAATATGTGATACCATGTTAATACGTAGGGGCGAAAATATTGCCAGCCAATAATTTTTTTCAAACGGATGCGGTGATTATATATCGTGGTACTGCTTTATGCTCCTGTTACTTATATTTGTCATGCAAAACTCCTTGCTTGTTTTGTTGGCGAAATCTTGCAGCTTACTGTTTTCTTTCAGGCGGGCAGTTGAGCTCAATGTTCTGGGAACACGGAGAGTTGTGGACCTGTGTAAAAGGATGCCAAACCTACGAGTAAGTTTTGCGCCGTCTCTGAAGGTGCTGCATTCCTGCATTGACGCTTTTTGTGCAGTTATTTTCACCGGTTGACGTACACACCAGCTGTTTTTCGTTTTAATTTTACGAAATTGTTTAATTCGTGCAAGATTACCATACGGTATCAATCCTTTAAAATGATCTAATTGCGAGACAATGTTTTCTAGCAATTTGAGTTGTGATGTGAGGGTACTGATTTAGTGCTTACTTATCGGTAGTGACCTCATAAAAAAACATAAGCTGAAATAAAGCGGTAAGCTGGAATAACTTTGGTTGTCCTGTTATAAACGTCGGCTTGTAAGGAACGACTACTCTTCGTAGCGATAACAGAAGAATTCAAATGCCAGAAAGCCTTATTCTATGGCAATAAAAATGGGTAGTTAGAAGTAGCAGCAGCTGATAGAACATGTCAGAGTTATTGCATGATCGAGCATTCTCGATAATGCCTTGTATGGTATAGCAACAGCGTCTCCATTTTTCACTTGTTAACTCTCCTTGGTACTAGCCGCTTCACGCTCGAGCCCGTTGAGTAAACTTCGTGTCGCTATAGCAAATATTGTTACGTCTCTGGTGGAATCATCAGTGCCTACACGTCAGCGACGTAATCTGTGGCGAGCATAAGCACACGCTCGCCACCAACTGTTACTTATTTCGGTAAGCAAGAAGGGTACGCAACTGTTGCTTACTTCGGAAAGGCAAGAACCCTTTGCAGAGAAGGAGAGAACCCGTTCGCTTGCTCTGTAGGCAGAAAGAGCAGGTGGCAAGGCAGCATGGAGAGAGTTTTGGCATATCCGCTACCGTACGCTACGCTACCGGCGACGGGTACCGGAACCCGAGTGCGCATGCGCGGAGGGCACTGAGAGGCGGGCATCAGAACGAATGCGCATATGCCTAGACGGTTTGCGGTACCCGACGCCGGTGGCGTAGCGTACCGTAGCCGATATGCAAAACTCTCTTCCGAGAGTGCGAACGACAAGTCTAACGCGCACCCGTATACGGACGCTACCCAGTACACGGTTTCTATACATCGCCTTTTACGGGCGCCAAAGCTCTTTTTTTAGGGGCGAAGCTCGTAAAGCCATGGGTCTGTCCATCCCTTGTGTCTCGTGGTACGTGACCGCCGCATGCTTTCGGAGATGTCGCAAAGTGGGCCGCGTTGCACGCGCAAGAACCGGCTGCAACCGGCAGCGCAAACTCGGCACCGGGAGCGCGAGCTCGTCTGTGTTCACCAACGGAGGCGCGAGCGCACGTGCACTGCGAGGGGGAGATCACGCAAGAGATCACGCCACGAACGCAGGCAGTCGTTCTCGGAGATCGAACGAGACGCAAGGACCTTTGCTCGTTTCCTCTCGTCTTGTTCGGGCACAAGTTCACCCTAAATAAAAGTTCTTTCTTTACCGTTGTGTCCCATCTTACGTGACAAATTGTGGTGGAGGTGCGGGTAGTCCTCGATGGCGCGGGGTCTTTCACCAGGTCTGGGCCTGGGAGCATTGACTCCGAAAATAAAAGTTGATTTGTACAATGTACGCACACAGTCTTACGTCTTTCTTAATGATGTAATGGGCGAACTTTCACGGGAGAGTTACGGTTACCGATGATCTCCCCCTCTCGAGCTTCGCCCCACTTATCATCATTCATTCCGTGGATATGGCGTGATTTTTTTTATTGCGTGAGCGATAGATGGGCCATGTCGGCACAAATTTACGCCGTCGATCTGTGGACAGCAAGGACTAGAAGAGAGAACGGAATGACGTGCGCCGGGTCGGTGGCGTCAAGACGAGCTGGCGGCGGTGGCGCTGTCTTCGCGCAGCAGGCAGCGGCTGCTCACCGCCGGAATTCAGAGTTAAATAGTGCGAGACGAGTGCAGCGCCGAATAGGCGCCAAAGGCGGTGGGTTAGGATTGACGGCAACGAAATTCGCGTCCCGGTGAACAGCAAAAAGAGCGACAGATTAATTCCGCTTCTAAAGTGAGTAAATTCGACCATGGTTACAACATATGGCACGGTTCACATAATGGGCGAAGGACGGGCGAGAAACGTTTTTGAGATCGGCCAAGTTCGTCCTGAACGTGGGTGCTACTGTATTGGGTGATCTGTTAAAACCTGCGCAACGAACGACAGCGTAATTACACTGTAGTGAAATTTCAATATCGGAGCTTAAAAGCTTCGCGTTTCCTCTCATCTTCAAATTTGGCACACACAACAATAAAGAGTTGTACTATTACAACTTTTCTACTCTGCTACACGACTCCCATGATTCTCTAACCCCTCTCTTTCATCCCCAGGCTATTGTGCATGTATCGACAGCATACAGCAACTGCGACAAGACTGAAGTGGATGAAGTGGTGTATCCCCCGCGGGTCGATCCCTCCAAAATAATCGAAGCTGCAGAGTAAGTACTCCTCGCTGCGGCTCTTTTGCCATTGGGAGCTCGTCAGCCGTTTATCACTCGTAGGGCATAGTTGTTTGAAGGTGACTTATTTCATGAGTAAAAAGAAAGGTCAATTTTAAATTATATGGCTGTTAGCTCAGAAGTACTCTCTACCAATCGCAAAAAGTAGTCTCGTTGTGTCATCAGAGCTTCTTTACAGGGGGATGGATGACAAGATGATGGACGCGATCAGTGGATTACTTCTCGGGACCTATCCAAATACTTACACGCTCACGAAGGGTCTAGCTGAGTCGCTGGTGCTTCATGAACGAGGAACGCTCCCAGTCGCCATAGTCCGGCCTTCCATTGTGACAGCGTCTTGGAAAGAGCCCTTCCCGGTAAGACTACATGCACGCTCATGGTGCGTATACATTTGTGCCTTCGGTTGCAGAGGATACCAACATTTTTTATTGCGCGAGAAATAGGACGTGTAGGCAAAATTTTCGGGGCGCTCTGTTTACCTGTGTCTTTCTGTCGACCGAGCGAGCAATAAAATAGCCCGGAACGACAAAATGGAGAGAGCACGTGGAAAAAGCTTCCGCTCATAAAAACAAAGCCAATCGTACCAAAACCTTTGTAAAAACTACGAAGCAACGTAATTGTTTAATTTAAAGCGCTGTTATTTACGTTTCCGTGCTTGTGTACTGTTTTTTGTTAAGTAAGTACAATGCGACTCATAAGCTATTTAATGTTGACATGGGTGAACCGTGTACCACAGGTAGTAGTTTCAGAACGTTTTGCCTGTACATACTTCGTGCCAGATTACGAAGGCGTAGAAGCCCTAACGTGTAAAGATGCTCTATCGGCCACAGCGCTTGCGGTACAAGCGATAGCAAACACCACAACTAGAGATGACAGACCGGACAGGGACAGGCAAGAAGCCGTTAGGGCCTACAAGGACGACGCGTCACCCGAACGCAGCTCTACACATACAGGCTACATAAATGAACATCCGCACAACAGGTTTCCTTCCAGTAGGTACAGATCTTCCGGGTGAGTGGCTGTCGATCGCTTGGCCAAACACCTGCGACCCGTACACACTCCGAAAAAAAGCTGCACCACCAGCACACAGAAATCTTCACGGCACTTCGAATAACAGAAGGCCTAATCCCTAATCCGTCATACACGTTCACAGAAGAACAGGACACTACAATCCGAGGAACGCGAACCAATACTCTATTAACAGACAGCTGCTGGCAGTACGATCAAGGCTGCCCTCAGGCCCAAATGCCTTGCATGCGGACTGTAAGCAAGTAGTAAGCACTGTCCCTGGCACTGTCCTGCCATAGTCGATACGGCTGAAAAGTGCAGGGAGCGAATCAGTGGCAACTGAAATTGGTCATGTGCATGTTTTCGGCCCAAATAAAAGAACATCGCCTGAAACATTCTACGCAAAAGTTGTTTTGTCAGTGACAACTGAAATTTGCCATGTGCATGTTTTCGGCCCAAATAAAAGAACATCGCCTGAAGCATTGTACGCAAAAGTTGTTTTGTTGATACATGGTGAGCCATTCATAAATGCAATTTTTAGCTACACGGACCATCAATGCCAACACCAATACCAACAAAGAGCAATGCGGGCAACCATGATAATGTCTGCTATGCACTAAAGCTAATGAAGGGGGCCGGGGGAGCGGGGGATAAGAAGCCGTTTCTCTGCTATAGATAACCTGTACCAAGGCCGTCCTCCCGCAATGGAATGGGAGCCCTATTCTCGACGCAGTAAATTCACCGTGAACTGTGAAGTCACCGAAAGTCTCTTCTGATTGGCTTCCAATTTTGGTCATGTGCTTCCGGTTGACAAGGCGGTGTGTGTGTGTGGTTTTGTCATTTTGACGTTTCATGACGTTTACTAGCACCAGTTGTTAAGTTTACCTTATTTCTCTCTTCTGAAAGCGCGTAATTCTTGGCTGGCAATGAAAAACTAGACGTAATGGCGCGGACATGACAACGCATACGGCTGTCTTTGCCATACAACAACAACACGGCTTGCGTGTCACGCCCTCTCTGTGATTGGCTGAGAAGACGTGGCGTAATATAAAGAGTTGGCGGGAATGATTACGTCACATACTGGCAACTCCAGCCTACGTAAAAGTGACGTCCTGCTACGTAACAGTTTGAAAATGGCGGCTGCTGTCGCCGTGAAATAGGGGAAAACATTTCACCAACCCTCGGCACCGTGAAATACCCGCGTATTTGCAACAGGCGCAGTTTCGCATGGCGCGGGGTTTAAAACTTCTCTTGCGTAAGAAATAATAGTTTTGACTGTTTCCAAGTCAGCGATAAGGGCACATAAAAATGACATCCCCAATTTTGTTTTTATGATTGGCAATAAAAGAGCAACTATATATGTTTGGCGTAACAGTAACATAAGAGAACAGTACAAGTCTCTCCATTACAAAGAACCCAATGCACGGCATTTGTCCACACTCCTCCTAGTATGCAGTTGGGTCACTTGATCGAATTAAAAAATAACAAAGAAAACTGACGGTTTTGTTCATTACTGCGCTGATTGAGTTCTAGCTTGACGAATGAGTGGAACGGCGGCATCAGTACGGCCGGGAAGGTAACAAAGCAACAAAGCTCGCATTGAAGCAGAGACATCGACTATGTTACTAAACGCGATTGAACGAAATCAATAGGTACGGTAAAAAAGATTGCGCGATGTTCTTTAGCTCAACACCCGCCTTTCACTCGCTTTTGTAGCAACGTCACTTGGTCCCTTTGTTGTGTTGACGCCAATTTTGACCTAAACAAATTTGTTTCTCTTGCCAGCCTCAGCTGCGGTCCTAATTTTTATAATACATGCCCAGTATTTTTATATCTTTTGTGAGCAATATTTGATAGCTTGATTGTGATCTTTATTACCTAAGCACCAAATTACACTGCATGCAGTCACAGCTATACCTGCACACGTCAATTGCTTACGTTTTGCTTGCTCAAGAAACATGGTGAATTCACCGTGAATTTGTGCAGTCGAGAATAGGCCCCGAGTGGCAGGCGAATGGGAGCGCTCCTTTTCGAAATTGCCACCATCTGGATAAACGTACATCACTTGTAACTTCTAAATAAATAACACATCACAAGCCTAATCGACAGACTTTCCCGCTACTTTACCCAAACCTCGCGAAGTCGCAAGAAATAAACACTCAGACTCCTACAAACAAGCACCTTCACTCATCCAATTAGGCAAACACCGGATACATCCCACCCAATACTGTATCCAACAGAATGCGAATGCTGCCAACAGCCAGGTACACTCAGACACATTGTCATAGAGTGTAGGAAAAACAAGCACGGAACACCCCTTCCCCGCACCCCCAACCCTCAAGAGCAGTCCTGTCCAGCCCCTGTCTCTCGTACCAGCCCCTGCTCACCGGGAGAGCAAACGATGTTAGTACGGCACATGGATTCCTCTGAAGTGGGAACTACTGCAAGGACGCCATAAATGCTCTTAATAAATGTTCTCTCTCTCTCTCTCTCTCTCGTCACCCAAAAACGGTCATCCCGCTCCCTCCAAAACAATATATTTTTTCTCTTGCAGTGCAAAGCACAACCCCTTACAGTCTAGAGCAACAATGGCGTGTCCCTCACTCCTCCCACATATGACGGGGAGTGACACAGACACCGGACACTGGCTTTCTCACTCGACGGGTTGTTCGATGCTTTCTCATTGATAATGCTTGTAGGTGCGCGGGATATAAATGTGAGCGGCGCGAGCGAGGGGGTGTCGTTGATAACAGTCCCGTCGCTGTGCGCGCGCACATTGCTTCTGTGCGCCCACATGCTATAAGATACACTCAAAATATGCGCCAAATTTGGGGTAAAGTGATGATTGTGTTCTTGAAGATAATGTTTTTAGTAGAAGACCACCGCCTCTGCAACGGATCAGTTCGCTCGAGCGCAACAAAAAAAAATTTGCCGAGGTGCTAGGGTGCGCAAGCTGATAACCGGAATATACAACATATAGCCACGTCATTCGAATCATCTGCATGTGCTTAAGCATACACTCTTCGCCTACTTCAACAAAAAATTGGGACCGCAGTACTGACAATAACGAGAAAGTGTTAAAATTCCCTTGAGAGTTCCTTGATAGACTCGAGGGTTTAAACGCGCCGACGCAACGCAGGCGATGAGGCGCGCCGTAGTGGGGGGCTCCGGATTAATATTGACCATCTGGGGATCTTTCACGTGCACCGAAATCTCGAACACACGGGCGTTTTTGCTTTTCGCCTCCATCAGAAAAGTGGCCGCCGCGGCCGGGAATCGAACCCGCGTCCTCATGCTCAACAGAACAACATTTTAGCCACTGAGCCATTGCGGCGGTTCCTTGAGAGTTCCTTCACTTCTCCAGTCTTGCAAGGTTCCTCGTACATCTCCCGTTTTCCCAGGTAGCGTTTTTTGCCGTTGATATTGATCTTACTACGCTTGCTCTCAGCTCTCAATGTCGTCGCCAACCCTGTTACTGCACTCGTGGCCGCACTTGACGGCCCATCTGTCCCTGTCTTATCCCGTCTTTCCTGCAGCTGAAAAGTGCGCATAACCGCCATGGCATCGCCTGTAAATACAGCATGGCTGCATGAGGATAACTGATGTATTCTGCACGTAAATGATCTTTTATCCTGGGAAAATCGTACTGCAGCTGCGCCTAGGGTGTCAAACCGGAACCGGAACCGAGCCGAAAACCGGAACAGAAGCCGAATTTTGCCCGGAACTGGAACCGAACCGATCCCGTATTTTTTCCGCCATTTTGGAACTGATCCCGAACCGGAACGAATCGAAGGAACCGCTTCGAACCGGTTCCGGGGCTTGAAAACTGTAATTTATGGTTTTTGATTATGGTGGTCTACCTAGTGTCTGAATATATTTTACCACTCGCCCGATAGCACCACCAAATATTATGCATAGTCTGTATTTCCACAACCAATTAGTTTTTCTTCGTGGTATTACCCTCAGTTTAATGTAAAGTTGTCAGTATATACTATCAGTTTGTGTTAGATACTGCCCATTTCCCCCAATTTTCTTTTTGCATTTATAAATGCAAAAGAAAATTGGGGAAATCTTGAACGCATGTTCTGAGGCAACATACCAAGGCTTATTCATGGTGGTTCCCATGTACAAGGTGTTTCATATTCTGTAAAGTTTTCAATGTCTTGGTAATTCGAAAGCATCCCTCCTACCTTGCGAAGGCCTTCAAGGACATTATCAACTCCTGGAGGGTTATAAGCTGGGTTAGTTGGTACTTTTCCCCTGATGGCTAACAGCGCAAAAAACAAGGCGAAGACGCGAAAGGGGAGGACACAAATAAGCGCTGTTGTTACTCTCAAATTCTTATGCACTGCTCTTAAAGCCTGCTCACAGAACATACCTTCCGGTAAAACAACGCATCGGCCATTTTCATCCGACAAAAGCAATTTCAGGCCATTCTTCACCAGGTAATCCACCATACCGTTCCAGTTGAAGCTTTTTTCGGGCCTATATAGCTGTAGACCCCACAACGGCATCCATGCGCTCCCCGATGCAGCGCTGCTTGTCACCCCCCCGAAAATGGCGAATGATGTCACGGGCCAAACTTCCCTTTTCCCCTTTTGACAAGCAGGGCTCAAAGGCAAACTTTGGGCCTAACTGCAGGACATGGCGATGGGGCTCCGGAAGCTGCACTTCTCACAACGCCACCACTTGTCCTTGCGTAGGAGTGGATCTTTTCCTTGTTGGGAGGGTAAGCCGGCGATGTTTCAAAACGCTTCCGTTACTTGGTCAGCGGAAACTATAGGTACGTGAAAAGCATAGCAGATCAACCAATTCTTTTTTTTTCAATTAGAAATTTTTTGCCTCATTGTGCGCAAATACGTGCGTGAGCGCGCGTGCTTGTATAAGAATTTGATGGTATCAAATACGATAGCGCTCGGGCAGGCTCTCTGTTACCAAGAGAAATTGCCTGCCTGTCTGCCTGCCTTCCTGCCAGCCAGAAGATCCCGGCGAGGATGCGTGATTGGAGACTAGGGGTGGCCCGTTACCAGCCACCCAGGGGGAAGGGGTGGACGCAATGCCTCACCACAGCGACACTCGATGGTACCAAAAAACGAGGGTAGACGAACGGTCGCCTGCTTAGTAGACGGATGGGGCAATGGGCAGCCTGCAGGGAGGCTGGCCATTGGTAGAACTTGACAGAGAATAACAGCGCTTAAACGGGACGAAAGAAAGATTGACAAGACAGGCGCTGAGCGAGACATGAACTGAAAAAGCGTGGTAGTGTGGGCTTGTTGGTACATACTTGACAGAGAATAACAGCGCTTAAACGGGGCGAAAGAAAGATTGACAAGACAGGCGCTGAGCGAGACGTGAACTGAAAAAGCGTGGTAGTGCAGGCTTGTTGGTACATACTTGACAGAGAATAACAGCGCTTAAACGGGGCGAAAAAAAGATTGACAAGACAGGCGCTGAGCGAGACATGAACTGAAAAAGCGTGGTAGTGCAGTAGTGGTAGAACCAACAAGCCCGTACTACCACGCTTTTTCAGTTCATGTCTCACTCAGCGCCTGTCTTGCCAATCTTTCTTTCGTCCTATTTAAGCGCTGTTATCCTCTGTCAAGCATGTACCAACAAGCCCGCACTACCCCGCTTTTTCAGTTCATGTCTCGCTCAGCGCCTGTCTTGTCAATCTTTCTTTCGCCCCGTTTAAGCTGTTATTCTCTGTCAAGTATGTACCAACAAGCCCGCACTACCACGCTTTTTCAGTTCATGTCTCGCTCAGCGCCTGTCTTGTCAATCTTTCTTTTCGCTCAGCGCCTGTCTTGTCAATCTTTCTTTCGCCCCGTTTAAGCGCTGTTATTCTCTGTCAAGTATGTACCAACAAGCCCGCACTACCACGCTTTTTCAGTTCATGTCTCGCTCAGCGCCTGTCTTGTCAATCTTTCTTTCGTCCCGTTTAAGCGCTGTTATTCTCTGTCAAGTTCTACCAATGGCCAGCCTCCCTGCAGGCTGCCCATTGCCCCATCCGTCTACTAAGCAGGCGACCGTTCGTCTACCCTCGTTTTTTGGTACCATCGAGTGTCGCTGTGGTGAGGCATTGCGTCCACCCCTTCCCCCTGGGGTTGCTGGTAACGGGCCACCCCTAGTCTCCAATCACGCATCCTCGCCGGGATCTTCTGGCTGGCAGGAAGGCAGGCAGACAGGCAGGCAATTTCTCTGGGTAACAGAGAGCCTGCCCGACCGCTATCGTATTTGATACCATCAAATTCTTATACAAGCACGCGCGCTCACGCACGTATTTTCGCACAATGAGGCAAAAAATTTCTAATTGAAAAAGAAAAGAATTGGTTGATTTGCTACGCCTTTTGCTACGCCTGTCTTGTCAACCTTTCTTTCGTCCCGTTTAAGCGCTGTTATTCTCTGTCAAGTATGTACCAACTAGCCCCTCACTACCACGCTTTTTGAGTTCATTGGTAGAAGCTTCGGGCGAGGATGTCACAAGGGGAGGCGGAGGCGGCGGCCCCGGGGCGCTGCCCACTTGCCAGGAGGCTACATGCCTGCCTGCCAGAAGACTGTTGTGAGGATGCATTATAATGGGAGTGGTCGGTGAGGGGAGTGTAACACATGCCGGTACCGCGCCGGTTCTGTCGAGTCATGTTCTAGAGCGCAGCTCTTAAGCACCTGCTGGTCTCGTGTTGTGTAGTCCATAAGGGTCGGCCTCGTTGTAACAAGACAACGAAGAAGCCACCGAAGATAGAGCAAACAGAGAAGTGGAGGATGAAAGCATGGCAAAAATGTGAGAAGGAGGGTGGTATGCTGAAGCCGCGCGAGACATGCTCTCCGGCGATACGCACTACGAGATAACGCCAGAGTATAGCGCGAGCCATCGTGCGTTCGCTGATGACGCTATCACTTCCTCAGCCGCCCGAGATCCACGCCGTCGCCGAGAAGACGACAGTTCGTGCTTCGCTCAACTTTCACATTAGGGAGTATCGTAATCGTCAGTCACTTTTTTATTGAGTATGAAACTGCGGGTTTATGAGCCCAGAATAAAATCAAATTGAATTATATAAATTACCTAAATTAATAAAAAGAAACTTGCGGCCTTAAAGAGTAATTCTTTCACACTCACACACATAAGCAGCCTTACGTGCCCCTGTGAGCTTTTTATATTGCTTCAGTTAATGTTGTAATCATTGACCTCCCATATAAAACATTTGGCAGTAGATTGTGCAGTTAAAGGAGCCATGAAGAGAAAATACAACTTCGTTTAATTTGAAAGAACGAGGATTCAGTATCTCACTCAGCTCCATTAGAGGCACAAAAGATGTTTTTTTAACGAAAAAAAAGCAAGAAGTATTTAAAAACTTTCAAATTTTGTGCCACACTGACGTGTTATGAGCAAGAATGACGTCATACGGGCCAACAATAAAACATAATTTTCAGTGTGTTAACTCCACGTTAGCATTCAAGTGATGCGGTCAAATGGAACTAAAGGCCCCATTACAGACGTCCAGTCATGTGTCGTCGCGAGAGGTCTCTTAGGCGGCCGCCAATCGCATAAACAAGGTTCCGTGACGTCATAGAAAAGTTGCGGGAAATTGGCTAGGGGGTCGCGACTGCTTCAAACGTTTTCTTTAATATATCCGTTATTTGTTCGAAGATTGCGATGATATTGGTATCATTGTTATCGGGACTAAGCAGTCTTTCTAAAAAAACCCAACTTGTATTTTGTCTTCATGGCTCCTTTAAAGGAACTCAGCAAAAATTCCGATAAACACTTTCACTTTTTCCTACTCGTCTGGAAGCACTGCGAAAGCCTTGCTATCGCAGCACGAAGCGGCACTGCCTGCTTTCCTCGTCCCAGTAGACACGCCTTCCGTTTCTGCATTGCTTTTGTGGCTTTCTTTTAACAGGGTAGCTGTTTGAGCTTGAGCTTAGTCCTGTGGCGTTAACAAAAAAATACCAAAAACAAAACCTGCGGCGCATGTAAATGGTGCACCACCGCAGAAGGGATAACAATGAAGCAGGCTTTCGCGCCTGCTCGAGTGTGAGCACAAGGGGCATGTGCGAATATATGCGCACCCTTTACTATGCCATTTTAAAGGTGATAGTCTTTCCTGGGTCACTAAAACGCAAAAACAAATTGGCGCAGCTTGAACTAGTGGTGTGAGGCTGGGGAAGCAGTGCAGCTGAGGGTCGACCTAGCTTCTTCCCCCCCTAGAATCCGCTGTCAGTATTGGGGACCGACAGGAGAGCCTGATACCGTGCGGGTAAATTTGGTCTCACCCCTCAAAACTTAGCCTAGCCTAGCAAGAACATCGCGAAACCTTAAAAGCATAGCGAAGCCCGGCAAAACTTGGGAAAACTTATGGAAATCGGAAGAAACTAGGTGGGCCTTTCATCTCCGCTGTTTCTCTACCCTCGTGCCATTAGTCCAAGCTGCACCATCGTAAACCGTAGAGCTGTTGTTTCTGGCCGTAATGTGTGCGGCGTCATCAGAAAATACCGCTTCATAGTCACTCCCACCGTTTACCGGGCACGTAAGCACGCGCCTCACGTGGAGCGCACGGCGTCGTCCAGGCTTGCGCGTGGCGCTCGGAAAAAATACCAAGAAAACAGTTCCCCCGCGTCTACGCCTCAAGGGGGAAGCACAATGCAGCTCGTGATACAGACGCCCAGTTCGCGCAGCCGGTTGCCGCCGGTCCTAGTCCATGCTGACGCGTTCCACTTTCAGAAAAATGTGAAAGCGTGCGGGCACAACAATCCTGGGGCACCAGCGATGCATGCGGAAGACGACAATATAGATGGACATGACAATGACTACTACTTCCACAGTGAAAAGCGACGACAGAACATATAAACAATTTCAAACCTAATGCAATACATCGCATTGTGTCCTTCAGTGCTTACATAGAAAGGAATCCTCCAGCTTAGCTATGGTTCAAGCCTTGCGCGACTTATATAGTGCAAGCATCTCGAATTCTTTTTTTAAGTGGCTATCGAAGAAGTTCATTGCTGCAGCTGGAAAAAGCCGTCCAAAAGCCGTTCCACCGCCGTAATGACGTAATGACGTAATTACGGTGGTCGAAGAAGGGAAAGAGAGAAAAGCGTTTTGAGCAAGTTTCTAGGTCACCTGATGGGCATAGAGCAGTAATTTCTGGCTGATGTGTTTTGCGACCCTCTAATCTAAGTATTGGATATGTGTTGGTTGATTACGCTCTGCAAGCTTTCAGATTGCTAACAAAGTTGAAAAAAAAGGCTGCAAGGACTCTTTGACCCGCCCATATGTGATCGTTTGCTCGAAGATACCTACAATACCAATTTGTTTTTATACCGACGTTACAATTAAACGAAAACGTAGCACTATAAAAATCAACAAAAAAACACTCCTCCTTTTTCTTCGAACCCGTTCGAACTAGTTTGAACTAGTTCGAACCGGGACGGAATGGTGCTCAGGAACCGAACCAGGAACTGAACCCGAAACGCTTGAACCCGCACCCGAACCGAACCTGAAAAAATGCCGGTTCGACACCCTGGAGCCTGCGGCCCGAGCTGACAGAAATATGATGGCCCCCACTACTCCGCTTTCTCTCCTCATCCTTATCTTTACATAAATCTTTACAACAAAAATAACAAGCCACACGTTATGACTTCCTCTTCATCGTCGCCGCTGACGTACACTAAACGAGGTTTGACATGAAGTTTAATTTGTTTGTATGTAGTTCAAGAGTTGTGTATTCATTTTAAACATTCGAACCATTCATCACATCACAAAAGCCCAACACACAAACACACACTTCAGCAAAACCCCCAAGTATTTGTAATTTCGCACACAACTCCGAATGAGACAGATGCCGATTTGCGGGTATCTGCAAGTATTGACATGTTTAACTGAACGGAAGAACAATGAGATCGTCGTGCTGAAAATAAAGCAGTCGATAATTGGTGCTGGTCTTCTGTATATACACCACCTCTGTTTTCTTCGTCTTCCGTAATCACTCAACACCGTCAAATATCAATAGGAGAGCAATGTTCCCGAAAAACACGCATTAAACATGGACTGCTCTTCTGTATGACGTCACATGTCGCAGTACGCAGTTGAGTAAGCAACAGGTTCAGCAACAGGTTTACAGGTAGATGTTGGGTACACAACACTTCTATCTGCATTTCAGTGTTCTTTTAAAGGAGTAGTGACAAGAAATTTTCGTGTTGCGTTTTTTTCGCTGCTATGCGTGCCTACCAGCCCACTAATCGTAGAATGACACATTAGACGGTAGAGCGTAGCTTAAACATTCATTTACGGTGTCGTTTATTCGTGTCAGTTTCGGTTTCGACCAGCCGAACACCGAGCGGCCGCCATGAATGGAGGTCGTACATGAGGTCATCATTCTTGCCGCACCGCTGCCGCATAGAATTTCTTACAATACTTACTAAGAAACTCTATGCGCTGCCGTTCTGGTCGGGCGCGCGAGCGCTGCTGCATCCCCACGCGCCCGGGCAGCATGACGGCAGTCGGAAACCCCCGACGTGATACACACGGCGTAGCAGCGCGCGCCAACCGCAGCCAGCGCGTCGGCTATTGGGCCAAGGAGCAGATGATTTTGGGAATTTGGGAATAATCGCGAGCGCGAGAGAGAGAGAGAAAGAAAACACTTTATTTGAGCACTAGTTGGGCTAACGACGAGTGCTGACCAGCGCTTGGAGGGTGCCGGTGACCTGAGCTGCTCGTTCAGCAAGTCCTTGCTGGACTTGAGTGTCCGAGCTGCGTAACGCCGCCTCCCAGTGCTCTTCAGAAGAGATGAGAGGGAATGAGTTGTGGGGGCATTGCCAAATGATATGAGAGACTGTTTCGGGGGCTCCGCAGTCGGGGCATTGGGGAGAAGGAAATATTGAGGGATAAATTGCATGTAGTCTGGCGCAACAAGGGAGGGTATTGGTTTGGATAAGGCGCCAGTATCGTTCCTCTGCGATAGAAAGCGACCAGTGGGGTGGAGGGTAGCGCAGGCGAGAAAGGCGGTAGTGGCAGGTAATTTCCTGGAAAGTTAACAGGCTGTCACGGGCTGATTGGGCTCCATGGGAAGGGTTGCGACATGGCCCAGCTCGGACGGTTAGCTCTCGAGCTGCAAGATGAGCCGCTTCATTTCCTTCCAGCCCATGCGGGGCTGGAGTCCAAATCAGCTCCGCGCGGGAGGTGGGAGGATTTCGAAGAATTTTGAGAGCCTCCGGGGAAATGTTACCACGGGCAAAATTTCGAATGGTCGTTTTCGAATCAGAAATAACAATTGTTGGGGTAGGCCGGTGAGTGAGCGCAAGTGCAATGGACGCCACTTCCGCAGTGGCAGGGGAGCGCGTTACGATAGTTAGTGATTGGTAAGGGGGTGCTTCGAAAAACGACGACATGTAGAAAAGAACGCAGGATGGCGCGCTACTAGCAACTGGATTTTATTTGGAAAAAACAAACATTTATAATGTGAAAAAACGCCAACTCACCGATGTTCTCGCACGAGTACACAGAAACAAAATACAAAAAACCGTAAAAAATTAGTGAAAAAGATTTAAATCTTTTTTTTTTCCATGAGCCGATGATGTCATGCTGGCCCCCTCAAGGCTTTCTCGTGCGGGCAGAGATTAAAGTGAATTTAAAATATGTTACACTGAACGGCTACTGTTGAAACTTGCTGGGATATATCTCCTGATAAAGAGGAAGCATTTTACGTAGTTATCTGAGCTTTGAAATTTCGTGTCTACTCCTTTAAACCTTAGCTGTGCTCTAAACATAACCCATACCTTCGATGCTTATTTTCAGGGTTGGATTGACAACTATAACGCATTAACCGGGATCGTAGTATTGGTAAGTTCTCACAAAACGATTTGCATCCCTGTTAATCATAACTCGCGGAGCTTTGGTTTACTGAAACCATACGCTGTGTGTTCTTGAAGACGGTGCTAAAGAAATTATTCTACCCTTTTTTTTCCCGCAGTGCGCTCTGGGGCAGCTGAGATCGTTCATTAGAGAGGAGAACGCCATTGCCGACATCATTCCCGTGGACATAGTGGCTAATACACTCATTTCTGTTGCCTGGCACACCGCAACTACAAAGTACATTGCCACGCTTTTTTTCACGCTGAAAATTTTAAATATGCCGGTGCTGAATATTGAAGCTTATTGCTGCCACTTATAAGAACGGCATCGGAGCAAGAACAATGTCCACAAGTGAATGTTTCGATGCGCAATTGTGCTGCATCCTTTTTTCCCAATGTACCCTTTGCCAACTTTGGCTCTAAGCAATTTAAGAAAAATCTACGGAGGCACCTGAGCGTTGATTGATTGATTGATTGATTGATTGATTGATTGATTGATTGATTGATTGATTGACTGATTGATTGATTGATTGATTGATTGATTGATTGATTGATTGATTGATTGATTGATTGAATGCGTCGACTCTACGCAGGCGAGGAGGTGCGCCGTAGTGGAGGGCTCCAGATTAATTTTGAACACCTGGGGATTTTCAACGGGCGCCGAAATCTCATACACACGGGCGTTTTTGCTTTTCGCCTCCATCAGAAAAGCGGCCGCCGCGGCCGGGAATCGAACCCGCGTCCTCGTGCTCAGCAGCACAACCTGAGGGATTAATTACGATTTGATAATGCATGTGCCATCACTTCTCGCTGAGTTATGTCGCTGAGTTTTGTGCTGCTGAGTTCAGTGTTGCCGAGCATATGACGTCTGTTTCTTTGTCAGTAGGCTTCACTGCATCACCTATGTGAGAAAGCTAGCTTTACAAATACCTTGCTTACCTCATGAAGTCCTGATAAACTCAGCCTCACTTCTTCCCACAAATGTACTTCTGAGAATGCATTTTTCCGGGGACAATATCGGCAGTTTCATATCGAGACAAGAATGCACTAGGACATTTTATTTGCCGACAGCTTTCGACCACACTGGTCGGTTACGCAAGTCTCGGAGTGCGGCTTTTTTCGCCAACTGAGCCGAATTTCGCGTGAATAATACTCACGCGTAAGCTGCCGTTCCGGAAAAACTGTCGACATGCTCGTATGTGGCAAGGTTACAAATGCTTGCTGGGTTTGAATTTTATTCACAAGTACAACCTCTACCTTTTGACGGCGTGCTAATGAAAGCACTTGCTTATGCAGACGAATCATGGTCACCGGCTCCTTTGCGCATGCGGGACAGATATGAAAATCGAATTTGTCATCTGCGTTTTCTCTCGGAATCAGTCAGGGAACTAAGTGTCAAAGTATTTCCGCTCTTAAGGTATCTTTGATTTGGCCCGCACCTACTGCCGTTCCTTTTCGTGATAGCCAAGTGCTGGTGCTGCCTTGACGCGACACCACAATAGCACTTCTTCTGCCCATCACATGAGGGGACTGCACAGCCTCGGCTTGCTGCCAAATTC
Source organism: Haemaphysalis longicornis (assembly GCF_048455015.1). Classification (NCBI taxonomy): domain Eukaryota; kingdom Metazoa; phylum Arthropoda; class Arachnida; order Ixodida; family Ixodidae; genus Haemaphysalis; species Haemaphysalis longicornis. The sequence continues at coordinate 72,741,530 of NW_027526335.1, read as the reverse complement.
CCGTGAACCTAATAAAGAAGTACTGGTGGTGCCACGAGATTCCATTGCAAATCGGAAAAGTTTTAGTGACGATAAACTATACAACTAATTTGATGAGACGGTTTGACGGTGGCTCAGTGGCTAAGGCGTTACGCTGCTGAGCACGAGGTCGCGGGTTCGATTGCCGGCCGCGGCGGCCGCTTTTCTGATGGAGGCGAAAAGCAAGAACGCCCGTGTGCACGAGGTTTCGGCGCACGTTAAAGATCCCCTGGTGGTCAAAATTAATCCGGAGCCCTCCACTACGGCGCTCCTCATCGCCTGCGTTGCGCCGGCGCGTTAAAGCCCACAACAAAAAAAAAAAAGACGGTTTGACGGTTCCAACTACGGAATCTCGGGTGAATTAAGCTGAATACGTGCCTGCTTATGAAGCGTTGCCCAACACCTCATATTGTAATTGCTACTCTACGTGTTTGTAACATATTGCTAGGCGGACGCTTACAGGATTCAAAGTAGTCGATTCTACTCCTGGTCGCGCTGTAAGTAAACCATCGATTTAATTTTTTCTCGCTGCATGCCCCATCAGCGTCCGTATAGCAGCGCACGCCGAAGCCGCACACATTCTTTTTACAAAGTGTTGTCCAATATTCCATCGCCGGGTGTGTGCTGAGCTGCCTTTGCTAGAACAACAGCAACGCGGGTATCTGGTACTTGAACGCTTCAATGATGCTCACATCGCACTATTAAATGATATATCATGTCCTACGCGCCGATTCACTCATCCCCGTATGCCGCCTTAATAACTTGATTTAACCTGGTGTCTTGGGAGCGATGTGGTGCCTACTGCTGGTGTAGTGATCATCACCCCATTAGGCTTGGCACCACCCTCAACTCGTTGCATCAGCTTCGACTGAGCACACACTAGAAAACTGGGAATTCCACACAAACACACGGTGGAACAGCTGAATACTTGTGCGGGTGCAAAATGGGGCGTGATATATTCGCGGCCGACAAGCGAGGCCCTTTTAGCAGTAGCTCAAAGCACAACTTTTCCATGTGCTCTGGTCCACAGAATAAAGCTAGACATTGTTCTGTGGACCAAACGACAACTGAACTTTTCTGGGATTTGATATAAAGTGCGTGTCCATTGAAGTCAAGACTGGCCTATTTCGCTCCTTTTATCGCCTGTGCAGTCAGACCCTTGGCCATTTTGTCACTTCTCTCTGAGCCCTTAGATAGGATAACTGTGAACACGTTTATTATAGTCGTGCAAGAAAAAAGCCGCATGGTTGTGTGTGAATGTGTGTGTGCAGGCCGGAGCACGTGAGGGTCTACCACTGCACCAGTAGTGCCTTCCAGCAGCACACGTGGGACGAAGCGGCCGCTAGGATTCAGGAAGTCGTCGTGCAACACCCACTGCCTAACTTGACACGCTACCCGACTTTTTACGTGACCAATAACCCCGTGTGGCACAACGTCAACCTTTGGCGACTCAGCTACCTTCCCGCGTTTATTGGAGACCTGGGCCTGAAACTACTAGGTCGAAAGCCTAGGTTTGTAACTGCAACCTTCAGTACGGCCAGGCTCCCAGCAGCAGGGTATCAGTGCACTAGAGTTTGCGAGTTGTTCACTTAGTTGAATAGCGGGCCGCGGGAGTAGAGAGACGGAAGCTGGTGTTCTTACTGTGATGCTGCAATGGTATGTCAGTACGCTAAGGTCTGTCAGTCCATCAGTAGGTTGTCGAACTAGCCAAGTATAGAACTTGAGATTGCTACTGTAATCTGCTCTGCAAGGCCCGCCAAAGCAGCATGCCTATACAACAAATCTCCTGTAGCTCAGCCTTGAGTTATTCAGCTTTTGTTATTAGTTCTGTAAAGGGACACGAAAATCTGAATAGCTTTTTAACTTAAAGGCAACACCTTTCCCAGCTCATTCGGCTTCTTATGATGAGAAACACTGCTTTTCGGATTTATAGATTAATGAGTAAAACTGACAATGTTGCCTCCTTTGCCCGTCCTATTTTTTTTTTTTTTTCGGACGTTAAATATCACAAGAGGCAGCTGAGCGATAGCCTACCGTGTGGCTCTGCGACGTAGTGGAATGGGCAGCAGAGGGTGATGGTAGTAGTGGTAAACTGTATTTATTTTACCGTCAGACATACATTGGCTCATTTTAGTGTGAGAGGGTCAGAAGGGAAAGGGAAGAAGGAAGAGGCTGATCGATCCAGATCGGGCACTTCCCAAGCAACCACGAGCGTTCACCGTACATCCGAACAACAGCTTAAAATCTAACGCCATGTTTGGACGGCCGCTGTACATACATTGTGCGTCCTTGTTTGTACGTACTATCGTGATAGATTGAAATACGAACAACGGAGTGCGTGGCTTTCCGAACATGCCCGCATACTGGCGACGGGCCACGTGTGCGCTTCGCTAACAAGTTATGAGAGTTCGTGACCAACCTTGACATGGAAAGACCATCGTATTTCCATCGTCCGTTAGGTGCTCAGCACAAAATTTTAAAAAAAAGTTGCAGAAACATCTGCGTTTTGATCCTATGATGTAAGCGCAATAGCTAGACTTCGACTCCCACGGAGCGTTTTCGTACGCAGTTTCGCCATTTCCCATCATGATTCAACAGTAAAGGTGATCAAAAAGAGAGACTAGCAACGAGGGTTTTTAATCGCCGTGGCCACGAGAGATTCTGTGGCTTAAAATGTGAGCGTGAAAGATTACGGATGCAAGGTGTTGGAAAGTTTCAGCGAGGAGGCGCATTTGTCCGTGTTTATTCTGTGATGTCTAGGCTGGGCTGAACAATTTTGCTTTTTTCGAAGCGAGAGAGAGGAGATTGTTGTTCAGGAAGACAGTTGTGGTCAGCTCACGCTCACCAGACCGTTGACCGTTACCTCAGTCAGCTAGCGCTGATCTTGAGGTAACGACCTGGTCTAAGCTGCCTCCCATATCTCAAAGTGGAATATGTTGTTTGTTTGAGTTGTTGTCCTCTAACCATACCGTTGGACATGGCTAGCCTGCGTCCAAGAGGGTGAATGTTTCCCCTAATGTAGCCCAGTTTTAAGTTAATGGGTCATGTTCTCACAAAACACATTACGCACATAGATTTTCAGATACTTGTGTTGGATATTCGTCCACAGAGTTCGTGATTCTTCGGCATTATGACCTCGTTGTAGCAAGGGGGAAGATCGTGTTCCTAGGCATAGCTTAAGGATGCGTTCATAACGTTTTTCGAGGAGGGCAGTGTGGTAGTCGTGGTCACAAGGAGCACGGTATGTGAGTTCACTCCTCTCTTGATGAACTGAACAGAGGTTTTGTCCAATGCCATTTAAAATTCCCGCCTCAGCAGTGCTAGCACGCCCTCTGCCTGGAACAGCACGAGCGGGACTTCATATCTTTTTGTGCTCGCTTTCATCTCGTAGCAGCCGGAGCCCAAGTGCACAGTTTTGAACGCTTCTTTTAGTGCAGAGCACTTAAGGGGCTCGCTTTCTCTTCGTAGCTCGCTCGCTGTACCCAAGTAGAGTCACACGGCGTTCCGTCATCGCGGCGTAACCAAGAGGCTTCGAAAGCCAAGCGGTTTAAATAGTCATAAGCGTTCGAAACTCATAAAACGCTAGCGCTAGTCACACATCTCCCCGTTGTTTAGCGCAAGGAAAACTGTAGGTACCGTCAAGGGCAAAAGTTTACGAATGATCAAAGCAGCAATTTTGGGTTATTTCTCTGCCGCACGGAGCCCCGGGTGTTATGTAGTATATCTTTGCAATACTGTAGTAATTAAACAACAACTCACTGAATGTCGGCTGCTACCGAAAAAGAAACAACCTAATATTGCCATTTTCGTGGTCCGTAATTTTATTTGAGGCAAAATATACGTCATTAACCGGCAGCGCCCACGTTCATTTAGTTGGAACGCTCGTTGGGATAGTTTTTACGCCAGTAAGCGAAAAAAAATTGGGCCCATCTCCCTGCGAGGGGGAGATGGGCCCGAGTAAATGCGTCGCATAGGGGGTGGGTGTATTGCGTTAACGTTTAGTGTTTGGGGAGTTGGTGGTAGTGAATGCCTTGTATCAGCAACTTCTTGACGTAGTTTGAATGAGTCAAGGATGTAAGGCGCGTTCGTAGCCTCCCATTCTGTGTCGGCTTTGTGGCGCAGTGGGTAGAGCGCCATGTACATTGCGTTCCGCCCGCAGGGTCGAGGGATCGAAACCAGGCGCCGGGTAGTATTTTTTTTATATAGTGTAGGGAGAGGGGTGCGGACTACGACTACGGACGTCAACGCGGGTGACATCGTGAGTTACAGAAATGCTCTGCATTTAAAATTGGCCCCGTATCTGCTACTTTCGTTTGCAAATGTTGACAAAAGACGATAGTCTTTGCCGACATTTGCAAACGAAGGAGCAGATACGGGGCCAATTTTTTCGCTTCCTGGCGTAAAAACCATCCCAACGAGCGTTCCCAAATAAATGAACGCGGGCGCTGCCAGTTAAAGACGTGTATGCCAATTACATGCCTCCCTTTGCTTTCACGCTCAGCTCCCGTGCTGTTCCTCTTCCGTCGCGCTCTTCCCAAGGCAAACACACTAAAGGTTTGCTCAGGCCTATTTAAATTTACCGCGTTCCACTGCTATAGGCCGGGCGGCCGGGTTCCTCGATGCCAGCGCTGCAGTACGGCGAATACGCGCATAAATCGAGGCGCCCCACTTCAGCGTTTATAGAACCGCGTTGTCCACGTGCATTCCAACCAGAACGCGGAACCTATCTTGTGGAACCTTTCGTAACTGCTGGCGCTTCATTTTTTTTTAAATGCTGCCAGAAGCTATAGTGGCGCGGGCAACAGCAGGTGACAGTGTGATTTTTTTTTCTGCAGTGGATGTAGTATTTCATTTCGCGAAAATCAAGCATCTATGAGTTTTTTACAAAGGAATACTGTAAATATCCCTTGTGTATAAATTTTCTGTCTTATATTTGCGTAATGTCTTGTTCTTGTTCAACAATGTTGACAAGTATGAACATATAAACCGGGCTTAGACGCTTAGTTTTGGCTGTGAGTATATAATACTATCGCACTTTGGCCGGGTGGCTGAATCGAGTCACAGACAGACAGACATACAGACAGGCCAAAATATCTGGGTTTAAGTATCCCAACAAAGACTCTATATCGCCTTTAAAACTGGCAGTGCAACGCCGGCACGTGCCGGAGGAAAAGCAAGAACAAAAAGAACAGAACTCCGGCTGGCGCAGGTTCAGGCAGGGGGCGCGCGAGCACTGCGAAGGCGAGAAATTTGAATTCCATTGGGTGGTAGCAGTGAGCAGATAACGGCGCTACAGACCATTATGGCGAATAACTGCTCTGCACTTCCGAAAGCTTTCACATTGAGTGGAAAGGCTTTAATTTTCTGTATTCCGTGGCCATTTTTTTTTTCGCTTATAAAAACCAACCCAACATCACTAAATGGCTAAACTAAATGAACGCGGCCGCTGCGCGTTAATTACACAGATTTTGCCTCGAATTTACCTGCAGTATTTTTGCGCTAAATAATGGGGAGATGCATGACAAGTGCCAGCGGTTCAGTAGTTCCGAACGGTTATGACTAAATAAACCGCTTGTTCGAGCATCTTGTTAACTCTTGGCCGGAAGGCTAAATCGAGGCCTTTGTTTGGATCCGTTACGCCGCTACGCCGCGTGAGTACGGTGGCTAGTAGGCAGCGTGACAGCGAATGAGCAACGACGACAAGCCGGACCCCTAAAGTGTACTGCACTTGAAATTGGCTGAAGTTGTTAGAAAGAAACGAGTTTCTCAGCATGTTTCCAATGAGGCGAGTGTCTCTTTTGCAAGGTCCAAGCCAACTTCACTGCTTCATACAAATTTTTGTATATCGGAAAGAATAAAAGCTGGATATTTCTACAAGCAGCAGTGAGCTGTGAATGCAACCAAATGGAAAATACAATCTTAGCAACATTTAAAATTTTGAAAATTTACACATTTCAAGAGTCCTCCCACATCTACCTGTCGCGACAATAGATGCACAGTAATCTCAACGCTCTCTCTTATGTACACATTATCTGCGATCCACACCTCTGGACTGATCTGCTTCCCCTATCATATTTACGACCAAAGGTACTGGAAATCGTTCTCTTATAGCACGCTGGTATGCGAAAGAATCAGACTGCTGGGCGATAAATAAATGCTATACCTTAACTATACAGCCTTTAGAAGACAATAGAGAGGGGTTTCAATTACTTGATCAGCTTGAAGTATAGAATTTGGCGAATATACACTTCGGCCAATTCAGTTAAACGGACACTGAAGGGAATTTGTCAAGCTCCCGGGTTTGCTTGCACTGCGTAGACTGGCTCAAATTACCACACTTTTCATCGTTTATCTGGTTGATAAGTCGGTAATTATTTTATAAAGCGGGAAAGACGAAAAACTACCATGCGCAATCTGTGGCGGCCGCACCAACTAAAGCCTGTGACGACAGGAGGAGATGCACCTTGATTGGACGATGTCCAAGGTTAGCGTTCAAACAAGTTTCGGTTTCGGTTCTGTAAAACACATTCGATGGCATCGTTGGATGGACATTCTCGATATCTTAGTAATCGTCGTACCGCGCTTCTGCCATGTTGTCGGCTGTAAAATGCCTAAGATAAGCCTCCCAGAACGGCTTGGAATCGTAGCAATCACTAGCCGAGGCCTACGCAGTGGATGAACGCCCTCCGCGTCACCGCAGACGCTCAAATGCCATGCGCTTTTCCCGCATATTCCGAGCTTGCCTCACTCATGCCTGTATCGTAAAAAGCGTGTTCGCACCAGGCCAAGGGTCTGCTGATTCTGGCCTGTGCCCACTGCCCGCAAGTAGTCGGTGCTTGTGGCAACAGCACGCCAACGAGAACTCACTAGCGCGTTATTGTCAGTCCGCGCGTTCTCCGAATTCTCTCGTGGAGCAGTGAACGTTACGGCCCAAAAATGGTGAACTCAGTTTAGAAAACATCGGCCGCAAACGAAAAAATCAACTTACAAAAAAAAGCTTGTACCCTCGGGGATTCGAACTTGCAACTTGCAGAACAATAATCTTAGCGCGTCAGACCACTCGGCCACAAGCCAACGCACCCGTGGTTGGATATATGATATATATAATGTACAACCAGTTTACACTTTTACTTAGTTTTACCATTTCAAGTACCTTAGTTGACTATTTGTTGTGTAGCGCTCGTGCAGTAAGCGTCCCCCAAAGTTCCACAATATCTCACGTCTAGCAATTGCATTTCTTAGACGGAAAAGCGTTCACAGATGTGTGGTCGTGCTGCTGACCGCTGTACTTGTTCACCCAGCGCAAAAAAGTGCTTCCTGCTCCCTAGTTCGGCGCTGTACGGTAAAGTTTCAGTTCATTTTATTTCCTTAGTACCTATATTGACATCGCTGACTCTTCTCCCGCCTTCAAGTTGCCTTAGATTTTCCTACTATCGAAGCGTCGCATGTGCACTTGTGCAGCGCTTGTGTGGAGCGACCCGGACTCGGAGCTTGATACAGTGTACAAACTAACAAAGTGAAGAAAGGCACATTTTTCCATTCACAAACGTGTTGTGGCTTAGTTACCGCCCGTCGGCGGCCGGCGGACTAAACGCTGGGCCGACTGACTCTGTCGGAAGGTCGGCGAGCCCTGCATTAGCGCAGCCAATTGCCAGCTCATCTCCTTCTGACGTCCCACGAAAACACCACAGAAAATGGGTGACGGTGCACAGAGGAGGACAGCATTTTCGAATTGATTTTTCTACTAAATAAATTCGCGTAAACGCGCTCCGAGTGGTCGAAACATGGCCTATAGACTCCGGACTACAATTCGCGCTAGTAATCCCGCAATGTTTACAAATCGCTTCAGTGTCCCTTTAACCAATTCCAGCGAGCCAGTTTTCCTTAATGCCACCACCTTGCAGGTTTGTGCCCCTCTATTATAAATCTCGCAAGAACCTGGATGTCGTCAAGTATTTCACAACTCATGGCTGGCTGTTCCCATCGAACAACATGGTGGCGCTTGAGGATGGCCTCTCTCCGGCGGACAAGCAGGTACAGTCGAACCCGTTTATAGAGAATTGCAATATGCACCCCGATTAGTTCGATATATCCAATAGTTCGATATAGCCGAACCCGCCTATAACGAACTTATCGTTACAAGCTCGCAATCCGCGAGAGCCCCCCCCCCCCTCCCCCCTCCCCAACTGCACCATCCCCGCATGCAGAAACGAACACAGTAAAGTAGCCATTACCATACCCAAAATAATCCATTTATTGCAGTAATAAAGCTACTTTCAGCCTGAACTGCCTACTTCGCAAAGAAAAAAGCGGTGATTTTTGTTTTCACTTTCGTTTTGGCGGCTTCAACTAGCATAGCATTCTTTACACGAAACATTGTTTGCACCAGTTCAAGTCCGCGTCCTCCAAAATCTAAGAAGCATTGGCGAAGCACATCGACTGCCGAAAGCGCTTCATTATAAGCTTCGGACGGCTTTCACTCGCGACACCATCGGGAACGTGGGGGAGCTCTTCCCACAGTTCACCACCGATGCTGCTGTCTTGGTCCGGACTCGCTGACTGCGTGGGTTCCGTCGCGAGTCCCGCACGTCGGAAACAGTCACGGAAAGTGTCGGGCGTCACGTCGCTCCTTGCGAGGCGCAATGTCTCAGTCGCAACTCTTGCTCCGTGGTCGCGGCCAATCCACACCTCAATCGCCGCTCCGAGACCATGCATTTCGGCGGCCATTCTAGGCGTGCAGAGTTCGATATATCGGATGTGAACTTCGTTATAAGCAATATGTTTCCCATGTATTTCCCTAACTGTATTATTTTTGTTCGATATACAGCATAATTCGCTCTATCCGGGTTCGTTATAGCCGGGTTTGACTGTATACTATTTTCATCCCGCAAGTTTTCTTCCCGCAGAGCGCTTTAGCTATAGGCTCCACATCTATTACTCCCTGCCTAGTTGTTATGCTGTGTCTCTGCGTATATTTCGCGTCGCTTCTGAGACAATCCAGTGGAGCAAACAATAACCATTTCGCTCTCACGCATGCGCACGTTTAGTTTTATTTATTTTTATGCAGCCGTTCGCAATGGAATGACTGCATCTTGAATGCCGCATTCCGTCCACAGTTGTCTCTACCTGTACGCACGGTATCATTATATATTCATCCCGCCAAACCTACGTTTGACTACAGGCAGTTGAGATCACGACGACAGGATATGCTTAGTGTCACTCTCTTCTGTTACAGTTAGTCAACCTTGATGTCCGGAGCCTACCATGGTTTACTTACTGTGAAGATTACATGCTGGGCATTCACAAATACCTCTTCAACGCAGACCTGTCGAGGCTTCCAGATGCACGAAGGCACATGAAATGGTAAGCAAGCCTGTGTAAATTTAAATGGAAACTGGGGCACTCCGATGAAACCATTTGATATGAATCAAAGAGTAGTACAGAGTAGCAATAAAACAATGCTTAACAGTAAACGAACGCAGGCTCCAAGAGCCATGTGTGCCCTCTTTTTGGTTATCTGTCTGAAGTTGATGGTTCACTCGTATGAAAATAAACAGCACCCGAAGATGCTCTTTCTGCTTCGCACCAGTCAGACTTTTAGCTTGGGTGTAATAGTACCTACCAAGCACAGGCCCGAATCCGGGCACATGTGCCCATCGAAATACTAGGGTCATTTACAATATGTACGAGATATGTACGAGTTAAGGAAAAAATATTTGGGTTTGTTTTAGAATGCGGAAAGCTATAAATTAACTTGGTGAAAAAAACTAGCAATGTGTCCATGAGGCGTAGTGACACCAATTTTCGGTGTTAATATTATTGCCCAGTTCGCTTCCATTGCTCAACAGAATACTCCGGCTGAAATATGAGCGGCCTTGAACGCGTGGAACATACTTCAATTTGATCTCATTTATCGCGCCGACGGAACAGCACGCGGAGCAGCGCCCAGCAGATGGGCATAAGCGTGACATCGCTCTGTGGTAGGGAAAAGAAGTGACGCAGCCGTGTGGCCGTGTGCCTCCAACGCTCGTCAGAAACTCATGACATCAATTCACACACCCGGACCGGCGAGCGGCGACTGGGCGTTAGCGCGTTCACGAACTCATGCGCGAAGCCAGAGCAACAGGCATAACCGCTGCCAGAAAGGCACCCTTGCCAGAAATAAAGTTCCACACGCGGGCAAGAAGTTGATAATATATCCCAGAATCGCAATAGATGTCGCCATCAGTACTTTTATTGAAAGCGGTCATAAGATTTACACCTCAATGGTAGGCCTAAACTGCTTCAAGCAGCTCAGCCGCTCAGCTCAGGCGGCTGGGCAGTCAAAACAACGCCTCCACCGGCCTCCGCAGTGTTTTTATACCCGCATAAAACAGTGAGGTCATGCCGTGGTTCTGTCATACGCGCCCTCCGCGGTGGAAACGCGAGAAACCGAAGCGGGCAATTTTCAGGCCGTTCAGTCTAATAAATTATTGGGCGCTCAAGTATTTGAAGTACTGTTTCGGGTTCGCCAGTCCATTAAGCATCGATAAAAGAAAAAAAAAGGAAAATAATATTTTGGTTTTAGTACTCCTTTAAAACAAAACAGAGTACGTCAACTAACCATAGATGTAAAGGTATCTAACTTATGCGTTCAAGTACCTTCAGGAACTCATTCTTCACGCAGTACAAATTCTAAAATCCCGAAACATTCCCCGGTATATTTCCGGGCCTTGTGCATTTTTGTGCCCCCGAAAGAAAACCTCCTTCACCCTGGGCGCCCATCCTTCGTTGCAGGCTTCGCATCAATCACCGGTTTCTGAACCTGCTCCCGGTAACGACTGTGTGGCGCCTGCTAAACAGACGGGCGTAGACAGCACGGGGGCTCCGATACTTCACGCTGACCCTTGCATTGAAGTTCTGCCAACAGCTGCCTTTGCTGCGATCTCTGTTGCGGAGTCAACAGTGACAACAATCGCAGCTACCAAGCCAGTTCCCCGGGAGTGACGCACGCCGGCAACGACCACAGGGAAACAATAAACTGCTCATTTACATCGCAATCGGCCAGAGATGCACAGTGACTCAGCGTTTCGAACATCAACCTTTGGAAACTTTGGTGTCATGCCACCACCTGCCCAAGCTACACCTTCGTCGCGCCAGACTGGCAAGAGAATTATCACTGTGATCATTACTACGCTGGCACATCATAATAAGTTTCACAAGTTACTGTTACGTTCAGTAACATATTACATTAGGCTACACGCTTAATGAGGGCTTCGGTTCTGGCAGCCTTGCTGCTAAAAGTAGCATAAAAGGGGTTTTCCCACCAGTCGATTGCCTTTGACAGGCTGTAGATGCTCAAGTCCCAGATCAGGGGCTAAAAATCCTTTTCACACTCAGTTGTCCTGGTGACGCTGGCTTCCTCAGTTACAAGAGAGAGTTTTAGCATTTCGGCTGTTCCGTCCTTTCCGTATGTACCGTCCGCACCGGGACCCTACTGGGAACTTGCGCATTCGTTCCGGTATGATGGCTTAGTTCCGCCTACGCTTTGCCATGCTCGGGCATTAGTTCCGGTTGGGTGCGGGCATCCTCGCCGTGTCCGCGCCCGGAGGCGCAGTCGAGTCCCGGTACGGACTGTACATACGAAAGGGACGGAAAAGACGGAATACTAAAGCTCTCTAATTACAAATGTCCCACGAATATTCTGAATACAGCACCACGGGTAGCAGATTTGGCAGAGCATCAGACACGTAACACGAAGGTTTACCGAGTGCGGTCCCCATACTGGGTGTGTTTTTCTCCACTTCCTCTAGTAACATATAAAAAAAACAGCCAAATTACTTCACTTTGCACGTTCCTTAATCCTTTTTGCACGCCAGCATTTCCTTTCTGCATTAATTTTAACGAGCTCCTCATTCCTAGTTACAAATACATACATGGCGTTTTCCCCGCTACTGTTCATTAGGGGGAATTTTTATAATGCAAGCGTGACGTGCCCCATGAGGCAAAAAAACCCGGCATTGTGATCAGTGGATGGTACCAAAGCCACACGCGTCATCAACCAGAAGAAATCGTGGCAGCACAGTAAGTGAACCAAGGGACGCACGGTGATGGCAAGTGACCCACTCCTTTATGCTGACACCACGTGAAACACTGCTTTGAAAGTAGTACTTTAAATATTGTGATGTGCCCGTGACAATAATAATGAAAGGGTGTAGAGGGCAACAGAGTCAAATAGGACATCCACAGTTCAGACGCGATATGGTTACTTTGTTATCCAGGGAGCGTTTTGGAACAGGGCTGCTGCATTCACTAGCCTTGTTCTCGAAACGCTGAAAGTAAGCTGAGAGAGCGATACCATCAGCTAGGGTTTCATATCAAACAGAACCAGAAACCGGAACCGAACCGGTATTTTTTCCGGATTGAACTCGAATTTTAACCGTTTTTTTTTTTTTTAGCATGGGGGACCCGAACCATAACTGAACCGAAAAAAGAAATAACGGTTAAAGGTTCACGGCGAAGCGGTTCGACTGTTGGTAGCTTGCGGTCAACAGCATTCGGGGCTTTTCTATTTCCCGCTAGCCCACTTCGTAAATTCTCACGCACTTTCCCCTTCAGAAAGGTCGCAACACCGTCAATGCTCTCTTCGTCGTTACAACATGAGGACAGGTATGCGAACCTCTGTTGCAATGGTATACGCCACTGCTGGTAGCACAAGCTGAGTGCAAGGCTGAACAATCGAAATGGCCTACTCTCGGGTGCCCGCGCGCGAAATGGAACATCTACTTTCCCCTTCCCTTGCTGCGACTGTGTAAAGCCAATCTAGCCGCCCCATTGCTGCACTGAGCAACGGTGGAGGCCGACACCCGAAATCTGCACACTTGTTGCATTTCATAGTTTGCTTTAAAAATTTGAAAACCTGGAAAGTGTTCTACCTCTGTCAAGTATGACTTCCAAGAGCTGCTCGGTGGACGTTGGCTGCTGACCGCAAGGGTGCGGGTTGGATCACTGCACCCAGTGGCCTTTTTGATGCAAAACTTTCTAGCTCTACTAGCCAACGGTTCTTTCGTTTCGTGCGGGACAACCAACTCCCAACGCGTCGGAGGCGGTGGCGGGGGTAGGGAGGGGGCGGAGGGTTTCACTCAGGGAGCGCACTTACCCGGTGTTCCCCGCGCGGAAGTGCCTTCTCGCCAGCGGCGGCGTCGGCGGTACGGCTTTGTCGTCTGCTTTAGCGACGAATGTTTTGGGCCTGTTTTGGTGCAGCTTCGCGTCCATTGCGCGGTGCCTTCGCACGGCTTGATTAACTTGTTCGACAGAAACTCCAGGGCAACCCGCACCCGACGGAATTAAGTGGTCGTACGGCAAACATACGTTAAGGATTAGTTTATAGAGCGGGAAAACAAAATGTACAAACCACTTACAGACATCTGGCCGCTAGAGAAACGCTACCTTTTGCGCACTGCTTGCCACGAATGGGACTCCGTTTTCTAAATTGGTGATTACCAATTCGGTTGTGTTTTGAGAGGTATTAGAAAAGGCGAAAGTAGCAACTGGGTCTGATAAATAGCGATTACAAAAGTTCCCTCAGCTTTCTCGCCATTCTCAAACTTACTAAACTATAGTTTAAATCATTATAAATGGGAATCACTAAGCTCACATACCGAATTGTTTCGGTGTCTGCGCTTGTGTCGCGCGGTGGTGTAGCCCCAAGCTAGCACATCAGGATGGCTAGGTTCCGCTGCCTCACCATCGGAAAGACGCTCCTCTCCGTTTTCTCTCTCCCCACTCATGGCCGGGCTACAGCGGCGGTGTCCGCCGCTCTAGCCCGGCCGTTGCCGACGCTACTGCTGCGTTCGAGACGCCGCCCCCGGGAATTCCAGGTAACAACTCGCAGAATCTCTGGTTTCACTCTTTGTAGAGCCACGTGTGTGAATTCAAGTGACGTCGCATGGGCAATTGTTGTGGGTGTCGTTTAAAGCTTTGCTTTCCAACCACCTTCACTGCGTGGATTGGAGCCAAATTTTTTTTTCTGATGTAGACGATAAACGAAAACTTCCATGTGTCAAGATTTGGACGCATGTTCAAGATTCCCAGGTGGTCTAAATTGCTCTGCCTGTCTCATATAACAGGAGTAACTTGATTTTGGGCATCAAACACTCCAATATTTTTTTAGAAGCGTGTTTCCACGGAATAAAAAAGCAAAGACCCACCTCATTGTTTTAAATTGTTACGCGCAGAGTTCCTACACAAATATTTTGGCTATTTTTGCAGCCCTCAGCCATCAAATAAAACACCTAAAGGTAGATTTTGTTTTAGATATCCCTTCCTTTTTCCAACTTTTAACATATCCAAACATGTCATCACGGCGAGGGCAGCGAGCGCCATGGTGCCTAGTATAATAATGTAGCCGACCGAACACTGCCAACGCCAAAGCGTTGGCAATGTCTTGCCTTGACGGTTGCATGCGGTCGGGAGTGTCTTCGTTGGAGTCAGAGTCGCTTTGTGGCAGCGCGTTCACTTTCCACACGATCTCGTCGTCCGTTAGCTCCGAGCGTGACACTATGTTGCTGTCCAGTGCAGCAAACTCCCGAAATATCGCGAAAGTTCAAGATTGGTTACCCCGCCGGGAGTCAAGCCAATCCCCATCCGATCCGAAGCAAACCAGGTGGTTAGGATTAAAAATGGCGTCTTCCTGGAGTCGCACCGTGGCTCTGTAGCAAAACATTTTGTCCGAAAAATCGAACTTTTGGCTTTATTTTGTCCGAAATATTCGCTATTAATATACATTACTCCTGTGGGACAACCAACGGTTCCTCAGGAAAGTCCGGAATATCCAGCAAGTCCGAATTTTTGGTGCCCGAAAAAACGGTCGGCTACTGTAGTAAGTTTTCAGTACTCGTAGAGCAGACAACTTCGTGTTTTTATTTAACACATCCAAACAACGATAATAGATAGCAGAGAAAACATAACGTCAGACGTGGACTTTCTCCTTTTGCAAGGAACTGTATCTCCCGTCCTTGTGAGCACTACGTATGTCGTGTTGAAAAAAAAAACTGGCGAAGCTTGCATTAAGTCGCGCAAGGCTTGAACGATACTACTGAAGCTGCAGGACTTCTTTTTACGTGAGCGCTGAAGGACAAATCATGCATTTGCACGTTTGAAATTGTTTATTTACATGTTTCGCCGTCGCTTTGCACTGTCCTAGTAGTAGTCATCGTCATATTCATCCATATCGTACTGTCCCTCATGCCAAGCATTACATGCGCGGTAACGCTTGACGACAGCTAGGGCGCAGCGGCGGCGCGTACGTGCACGACGCATGAGCGGCGTGGAGTCGCATCGAGGTTCCGTGTGATTTTGTGTTCATCCGCAACCAATGGCATCTCGCCGTTTGTGTAACGCCTGCGACGTACGTTTGAGACCTTTAATTTGATACGCCACACGCCCTGGCGTCATCAATCTGAATTTTAACCCAATCTATGACTAACCATGACAGGTCAGCATATAACTACAGTAGACTTTCGATAAACGAAACTTCAAGGGACCGGAAAATTTAGTTCCGTTTAACAGGAGTTCCGTTTACTGAGAGAAATGTTCTAGGGTGCAAATTTATGTGCGTACACACTTCTAAGGGCATTTCATGGAACTCTATAGCCACTAGAAAGTGACTGTAGTTGATAGTTTTCAGAAAGCAAGAAAACTACAAGAAGCGTAGGCACAGCATTCACAAAGTTGATTTGGCAACAATCAGTCGCTGTGCGCTACAAAATGCGTCAATTATTAGATGCGAAGGCATCTCATTCACACGCCTTGTCCCTGCGTCCGGCGGCGTCGTCGGCGTCCACCCCTCCCCCATTCTCCTCACCGCGCCAGCTGCGCTCTCCGCCGCTCACCCCCTCTCCTCTCCGATAGCGAACACTGTCTCGCGAGGGGCATTGGATTGGATTCGATTGGATTGGCTTGGCTTGGATTGGATTGGATTTGGATTGGATTGGATTAAAGTGAATTGTGTTGCGTCATAGCCGCGGCAGACGCACTGGCGCCGGCGCGTCCCCTCACCGTTATGCGCGCTATAAAACGCGGTGCCTGCGCCGCTCCGCTCCATCGTTCCAGCACCGTTCCTCCGCTGTCCAACGCTGCAACGTGAACCCCCTATGCGTCGCATCTACACAGGGGTTCCCGCGAGGGGAGGTGGGCGTTTTTTTTTTTTTTGAGTCCTTGCAACTGCATCTTCACGGAGGCTAGAGGCCTCAACTTCGCGAGTGCTTACGAGCCACCGAATTTAGAAGACGGCAACGTGGTAATGAAGGACGGATAGCACAACGATGGCACGAACGAGGCGACAGGAGGTGAGCCCTGTAGCCTCGGCGTCTAGAGAGAGAGAGAAAGCGATCTTTAATGAGGTCTGGCGATGTTAGCTGGGCTAAAATTCCTAACTTGCTACGCGAGTTGATGACGTGATGAAGATGATGGCGATGATGTTCAAGAAGTTGATGCGTACAGATACGGCGAGTTATTCACAGCGACTGATCTAGACCTGTGTGTTGCAGGTAGTCTATCAGAGCTTTGGTAGCCCGTAAAGCACGTTTGGGACAAGCCCATGGTCCTAAAACGTCCTTTAGCTGCATGTCCAAGGAAAGCGGCAGTCCCAAAGTCACTGCGAGGGATACTCTTTGAGCACTG
Organism: Haemaphysalis longicornis; assembly: GCF_048455015.1. Classification (NCBI taxonomy): domain Eukaryota; kingdom Metazoa; phylum Arthropoda; class Arachnida; order Ixodida; family Ixodidae; genus Haemaphysalis; species Haemaphysalis longicornis. The sequence continues at coordinate 72,724,850 of NW_027526335.1, read as the reverse complement.
AATCGAGCACATTCAGAGCAGGTGCTGCAGGGTTTCTCACACATCACAGTGTGGGCAGAGTGGCGACGTAGCCTGTTTTATCTTGAAGAGGAAGTTGCGCGTGTATGCGACATTCAACCGCATGCGATGTAGAATTGCTTGTACCCGCTTGGGGAGTCCTGGTGGCATTTTAAATTTGCAGTTGGGACCTATGAAATATAACGGCGCGTAATGACGTGATACGTCATCCCAGGCTGCACGCTGGATGTTCCATGCCACGCTGGATGCAAGTATAGATGCATCTTTCCTGGAGAATGGTATAGCTATTGCCGATCCATTATGCTTATGCGCAACGGATGCAGCAATGTCCGCCTTCACATTGCTAGTTATCCCAGTCTAGAATCGAGACCGAACAACTGGAACAAGAACTGCGATGTTGCATTCGTTGCGCTAACACGGCTAACCACTTACGAGACAAGGCTTGCGAGGCCAACAAGGCTAAAAAAGCATGGAGGAAGAAAAAAAAAACAAGAACGAAACAGCCGGAACCGTAAAAAGCTGATTCTGATGCCAGTGGATTTCACAAGAAGTTCCATTTCTGGTTCCGTTTACACGGCGATGCGGAAATTTTAGTTCGGATTACCGACAGTTTTTTTTTACGTTATCTGAATACAAACCCAACCAAATTCCAGGCAACTGTTCTGTTTAAGCGGCAATTCCGTTTAAGCGATTTCCGTTTATCGAGATTCTACTGTATAACGCATTTTTGGCCAGGTGATTCCTCGCCTATAGACCTTTAATTTGATTCCCCACGCGCCCTTGCGGCATTAATTTGAATTTTAACCCAATCTATGGATCATGACTATTCGATGACTATACGCAGGAAGCATTTTTTAATTTATCCCGCGTGATTCCTTTATACGGGACCTTTAATTTCATACATTACACGCCCTAGCGGCATCAACTTCAATTTTCACCTAACTTGTCACTCCCCATGACTATCTCATGATGCGGTTATTATTCTACCTAAATGGGCGTCGCCCGGACGTTTCAGTTGACACCTCATTTGAAACAGCGGAGGGGATGGCCGCCGCCCCCTCTTCCCTCCTGCGCTCACCGCTTCCTTTTTGACCCCTAGCATATCATTAACCGTCAACAGACGCAGGCGAACAACAAGCAAGCAAGCGACGCCGTGTGCTTCCCCCCCCCCTCTCCCCCTTTCTTACCGGATCCACCAGGAGGAAAAGGCAAGATTTCCTCCCCCTTCCCACACCCGTAAGAACCCCAAAGCAAAGCAAGATAACCCTCTGACCTCCTCAGCTAATTAACAGTCACACGCCCAGCCGCTAAAACGTGGTAGACAGCAAGTGCTGGATTGTGAACAAGGCTTCAGTAACGAAGCCGGAACGTCTTGTTGTTGTTTTAAAGTTTTTGAGTTTCTTTTGGTCGGTGTCTCCGTTTTTACTCCAACATGTCTCCCGACCAGACGGGTTTCCGTCAAACCCTCGACTTCAACAGCAAGTGCTGAGGGTCAGGAAAATTCTACAATATCAGAACACCCCCCCCCCGGCCCACCCCTCAACCGATCATGCGGGTCGGGAATGCTGCCATATCCGCAGGTAACCTGAATTCCGAGCCCAAAGCGACGCATGAAACTTAAAAGCCAATTATAGCTGCCTCCTAGCTGACGCAAACATTACCGCAACAATCATGCAAGTGAAGCAAAACTAATGACATACGAACGCAAGTGCGTAATAATAATAATAATAATAATAATAATAATAATAAGAAGAAGAAGAAGAAGAAGAAGAAGAATACTTTGATTACACAGAACAGAAAACTGTACAAACAATATTTGCCCAAGCACAATCGTATCTCGCTGGAAACGCAAAATGGGCTGAGCATGCTCGAAAAAAAATCGCACCACCCTAGCGCAATATACAAATTATGAACCCTAGAACAACTAGTATCATTAGCATACCTCGGCAAAGTTGGACCGGCTCTACTCCCTCACAACTTTATTTTTAGAGTCCCCTCTCACTCGTGCTCAAGCGGGTACATTGCTGGGCAACTCATCTACACTTCCCTAAACTCAAACTCACCGCGAGCGAAAATCTCACAACTCACTCGGGCTCAGAACTCAAAATGGACTCAAAAGTCAAAAGGAACTTAGAACTCAAGTGGGCTCAAAGCTCACTATGTGCTCAGAACTCAAAATGGACTCAAAACTCAAAATGAACTAAGAACTCAGAATGGACTCAGAACTCACTCGTGCTCAGGCGTACTCAAACTCAGTCGGACTCACTCGGCTCAAACTCCCTCAAGCTCCACCTTACCATGCCACACTAGCCTCGCGCTCACTCAAACTTTAACTCACGCGTGACTTTGAGTCCAAATGAGTCATGGACTCATGAGTGAGCCCGCCGACCTCTGGTCATCAATGGCTGCTGCTCCGATTAAGATCAGCAGTGTCAAACAGGTGCTTCCCGAGAGGTGGAGCTCCAAGTGGATGGACCCTAAGTTCGTAGTCCACCGCCCTTAAAGGGACACTGAAGTGATATGTAAACATTGCGGGATTACTAGCGCAAATTGTAGTCCGGAGTCCCCAGGCCATGTTTCGACCACTCTAGGCGCGTTTACGCGATTTTATTTAGTAGAAAAACTAATTCGAAAACGCTGTCCTCCTCTCTTTACGCTCGCCCATTTTCTGTGGCGTTTTCGTGTGACGTCAGGAGGGGATGAGCTGGCAATTGGCTGCGCCACGGCCGACAGAGTCAGTCGGCCCAGCGTTTCGTCCGCCGGCCGCCGGCGGGTCGTCGCAATCAAGGAGGTTAAAAAAAATTGCTTGGTCGCAATTCGTTCGCTTAGTTGAAACGAAGCCAGGACACGTTTGTGAATGGAAGAATGTGCCTTTCTTTACTTGGTTTGTTTGTACACTGTATCTAGCTCCAAGTCAAGGTCGCTTCACACAAGCGCTGCACATGCGACGCTTCGCTGACTGGTACGCCAGTAGGAAAATATAAGGCCTCTTGAAGGCGGGAGAAGAGTCAGCGAAGTCAATATAGGTACTAAGCAAATAAAATCAACTGATATTTTTACCGTACAGCGTAAAACTAGGGCGCGGGAAGCACTTTTTTTGCGCTGGGCGAACAAGCACAGCGGTCAGCAGCACGACTACGCATCTGCGAACGCTTTTCCGTCTACGAAATGCAATTGCTAGACGTGAGCTACTGTGGAAACTCGGGCGACGCTTACTGCACGATCGCAGTACAACAAATAGTCACCTAAGTGGCTTGAAATGCCAAAACTAAATAAAAGTGTAAACTGGTTGTACAATATATACCCTATATTAGCAGCGGACTCGCGTCCCGCTCCGTGGCCTAGCAGTCTGGGGCGTTGGGATTTCACTCCAAATGTTTTGCGAGTCACGAGTTCGAATCCCCGCGGGTACGTGCTTTTTTTTTTTTTTTTTTGTAAGTTAACTTTTTTGTTTTCCGCCGATGTTTTCTATATTGAGTTCACCTTTTTTGGGGCCGCTACGTTCATGGCTACACGAACCAGTTCACAAAACGCGCGCAGGCTGGCACTGGCGCGCTAGTGAGTTCTCGTTGGCGTGCTGTTGCCATAAGCACCGACTGCTTGCAGGCAGTGGGCACAGGCCAGAATCAACAGACCCTTGGCCTGGTGCGAGCACGCTTTTTACGATACAGGCATGAGTGCGGCAAGCTCCAAATATGGGGGAAAAGCGCATGGCATTTGAGCGTATGCGGGGACGCGGAGGGCGTTCATGCACTGCGTAGGCCTCGGGTAGTGAATGCTACGATTCCAAGCCGTCCTGGGAGGCTTATCTTACGCATTTTACAGCCGACAGCATGGCAGAAGCGCGGTACGATGATTACTGAGATATTGGGAATGCCCATCTAACAAAGCCATTGGTTATGTTTTACAGAACCGAAACCGAAACCGAAACTTGTGTGATTGCTAACCTTGGGCATCGTCCAATCACGGCGCCCCTCCTCTCAACGTCACAGCCTTAGTTGGTGCGGCCGCCGCAAACCGCGCATGGTAGTTTTTCTTCTTTCGCGCTTTGTAAAATAATTACCGATTTGTCAACCGGATAAACGATGAAAAGTGTGCTAATTTGAGCCAGTCTACGCAGTGCAAGCAAAAACGGGAGCTTGACAAATTCACTTCAGTGTCCCTTTAATGGGCCAGGAATCTTCAGGCCGCGTTTTCTACAGAAACTGAGCGCCGAACATTACCACAGGGGGGTCTTGCACAGGGCCCAGGTACAATATTTCTGGCAGCTGGGAGTGCCGTGCGGATAGCCCCACCCGAAAAAGTAATGAGCCGTACTACGCGCTCATTAATGAGCGCGTAGTACGGCTAATTAGCCGGCTAATGAGCCAGCTAATGAGTCGACTAATGGCCCCTTTTGTGCTTCAACCGCACTGTTGCCCAACGAATACGAAGGTAATCGCAGGAGCTACGCGGAGCTGGCGATAACCCCCCGCTCAATTTATTTCGGGTGCCTGGAATTATGTTTACGCGATACCCCTTTCTTCTCCCGCAGCTCTTCTAAGTAGCCATCCTACCCCGTGACAGCATGCAGACAGCCCTTCTTCCTTTACAGAAAGACATGCAGTGATGATTCCCAGCTAACCATCACAAAGCGAACCATCGCAACAGAAACCATGAAAACGAGCAGATGACTTTAGACTGCGTTTAATTCATACCAAGACAACATGAAATAAAAAACATCTGAATATTTTTTTAAGCATTTCTATGCTCCACACGCTCTGTTTTTACAGGCTTAAAATGAGGATTTTTTTCCGCATCGAAGCTTCAACTGATACACGATGCATTCCGCGGTGAAGGTATGAATAAATCTACGCCACCCAAAAATCTTCAATCTGTGCCAAAATTTCGACTAGGGGTCATCTCTCGTCTTTCGCCTCTACCGCCCGCGCGGCAGGGATCAAAGTCGGTGGCAGCAGCGTCCAGGCGCTAACGGTTGGCCGATCACGTATTTCAAAACGCCTCGCTGCACAGAGCGTGCACCCACGTGACGTGTCTGTTCGCGCGATGCCGGACAGTAATTAAACGTCGTCAGTGGCTGCGTCCCACACCTAAAGCGACCTAGAACATACCAAATCACTATTATTAACAAAAACAACACGTATATTTGTGTTTAAAAAAAATTAGAAAATAAAGGCAAGCAATGAAAAACATTTAGGAGATAGACTTGCTGGGGCTCGAAACCAAGCTGTCAGCGCCAGTACTCGGCACTATACATTGAGGCCACAGAACCCTTTTTTTTTAATGCCTGCTTCGACATTTCTACAGTACATCACACATCATGTCATTATGTAATGATCCGCCAACCCTACTTGGCTGACTCAGTGGCTTTAAAACTTTCTAAGACACACTAAATCGTCAAGCACAGGCAACCACTCAGGGGGATCATCCTCTGCACGAAACACTTCCCGCATATACTGTACGCTATTCGATGAAATTATCCCTGACAGGCCGGGCATTTATATCCGCATTCCTCACCGCCATTCTCGTCCTCCATATACTATGATGGCTGAGGAGCATCATCAAATCGTACGGCACACCGCCCTCATTTTTCACGGGTAGGAACCGAATTCCGTGCGGTGTTATGGGTAAGTCTTTCTTTAACGTACGTCGTACGCTGGAGGACGTCCCAGTCAAACACTGGGTCCCAACAGTCGATGAAGACGTTTCCGGCTTTTTGCACAGACTGCAGTCTGTTGTCCACGGCACAAAAATGCCTCTTTCTGCTAACCAAGTATTTACAGGAAGGGTTTCACTGTGTAGTTTTAAAAAAAGCAAGACTTAATTGCAGGTTTCACCAGCATACTTCTCACCCTCCATAGAACATCAAGCCTAGTGCCTGTACCGTATAACGACCTATACAGTGGCACGGGTAAACAAACACTTACTAAATCTTTGTACAGGCGCTTCCTGGAAACACTGCATAGATAGTCGAAAGAAAACCGTACCTTCAATAATTCAACAGACAGAGCCACTTCTCGCAAATATCCTTTAACCCCCCTGCAAACAATATCACTTGAGGACACAACAAAGTCAGGTAGCAAATTTTTCAACCGCACTTGAATTACAGTGCGCAAGAATGCGTCTTCTTGATTCCGCACAAAACAAGACCTTGCGACAACTTGTCTTAAAAATAAATGACAAAGACCAAGTCCTCCCTTTTTGACTGGCCGAAAAATATTAGAGCGACTGGTTCTTTCCCAGCTGGAAGACCAAATAAAGACAGCAAATACTCTGTGGATTGTTTGGACATTAGCACGTGACATACACAACACTTGCAGCACGTACCACACTTTGGCTAACAAAAAAAGGTTTCAGATAGTGGCACGGGCAAACGTAGAAAAGTTGCGCCCTTGCCAGTTTCTGGTTTTGTCCCTCAACTTTTCGGTCTCGTTACTCCAGTAGTCTCAGCTATCCCTATAATGCTCCAGAGGCACCCCTAGATATTTTATTGGTGCTGTGGTCCATTGTATTCCTTCAAAAACGGGAGGGGTTGAGCACCAGTTCCCGTGCCATTATCCCGAACATTTGTCCCAGTTAATTGCAGCCCCAGATTTTTCACAAAATGACTTAACCACCTTAACTGACTCGCTTATGCTCTTTTGATCGCGACAGAAAACCGCTATGTCATCTGTGTATGCGAGCAGTTTTACTTCAGTGTTCTGTAATGCGAACCCCCGTATTCGGTCATGCTTAATTATTTTTAAACAGAAAGGCTCGAGATACAACGCAAAAAGAAGTGGCGATAACGGACAACCTTGCCTGACCGAACAACCAACGTTTATTCCTTCACTTATATTTTTGTTAACAATTATGCTCGCCTTGCAACCGGCATACGCACTCTTTATACCCTACGAGATAACAGACCCAACATTCGTGTATTCTAAGATTCTGAAAAGTATGTCATGGGACACCCGGTCAAAAGCCTTCTCAAGGTCGAGTTGCACCATCACCATACGACCTGAAAAGGCATCACAGCCCTTTAACACATTTCTGGCGACGTGCACATTGGTACTTATCGTGCGATGCTTAATATCGCAAGTTTGATGCGTTCCTACCAGAAACTGAATTACGTTTTGCAACGATCTAGCTAAGACTTTCACGTAAATTTTGTAGTCGACGTGGGCTAGACTAATTGGCCTATACGCCTTTACGGACAGCAGTTTTACTGCATCTTCACACTTCGGTATCAAGATGATGTGCGTCTCCTTAAACGACTGCGGGAGAACATTTAGTTTGTAAGCCTCCACCAATACTTCATATAAAGATACCGATACCTCCCTTTTGAAAGCCTTGTAAAATTCCGCGCTTAACCCGTCTGGCCCGGGTGACTTACAGGTGTTCAGATCATTTTTTTCGTTTTCTAATTCCCACACACTAATTGGTGCTTCCATTATTTCACAAAGCTCTGAATCTAACTTGGGCATAAGCGATAAAAATTCATCAGCAAAGCCGTCGTTCATTGGAATGTGCCTGTCTAACAGCTCAGTGTAATACTCGACGAACGCCCGGTCAATGGATTCTTTTTGCGCCGTAACAACATTTTTGTACTGTATTTCTCTGATTCCGTTTTTCTGAGTGCAACGTTTTTCGTCAGACAACGCACGCTTTGTAGGCATTTTACCGAACCGCATCTTATCTGCCCGTGCTCGCACGATAGCTCCCCTATAATGCTCAGTATCAATGACTTCTAGTTTATTTTTTGTGTCTCTTATTTCTTGCTTAAACTCGCCGGCGTTTGCGCTTTCTTCTAACAATAGAGTCCTTAAGTGTTGGCGAAGTTATTTTTCTTTCTCTCTTTTCTGTTTATTGATAATTTTGCTTCTTTCGACTGCATATATAGAACCCGAACGGTGGGCCCGTTTTAGCAGGCGCTCAAGAGAATTGCGCGTGCAGTGACATCACTCAAGTCACGTGGGTGCTCTGCGCAGCGAGGCGTTTGAAATAACGCTGGCCGATCCGCGCTGCGCACACCCTCAGGGCTACAGATTGATGCCATACCACGATTGCTGCCTCGCGTTCCGCTGAAGATTAGATATTCATCGCGAAGTCTACACCTTTGCCTGTGGACCTTCGCCATCGCGCGTGTGGGGCTGACTGATGGTTGCAGCCGGCAGCAGCGCCCTCCGGGGTTATAAAGACGCCGACTCTATCCGAGCTTGACTTCGCCTAATCCCTGCTCTGCGATTTCTCCAGGTTTGTCTGAACCATTTTGTAATTTTACAGCGACTGCTGCATCCCTGCTACTACTGCTGCTGCTGCCTGTATTGCTTGTATTTATTGGCGGCCTGTTTACTGGTCGATATATTGTATAGATTGGAGCAACTTTTTGCAGCGCAGGACGCCATTATTACGCATGAGTATTTTCTGCTAATATTTAGAAATTGCTATCGAATATGCCTATCTGTGCATACCTGTACGACATGTCCGGCCAGTATACGGCACCCGTGGGAAAATAAAACTTTTTCATACACTAAAGTAAAACGAGATTGTCCCTAAGCTTCAGCGCATTGCCTGACCAACCTGATTTTAATCTGTTTAATCCTGTTCTAATACATCACACAAGAGCTCCGAAAACCCAAAATCAAGCTTTTATTACCACCCCTTTTATTTTTGCAATACTCCCAGTCGGAAAATGTTTAAAAATCAAACATAATGGTGAGTCGCGATCCTAGTTCAAATCAACCAATTAAAATCTTTAAGAAGACGTTAGCTTGCACTAGGAACCACGGGCAGATGCTTTTAATGATTTTTTCATTAGTTTGAGTGGTACTGTTGCCGAAAGCAATATAGCTTGCTGTCAAATCATGCCGCACTGCAGAGATAGTATTTTTCTTCCGCTTACGAATGTGGCAGAGGTTATTCAAATCAGTTGAACAGCACCAGTCGCGATGTTAACAAGCTACAAGTGAGGCAGATTAAACTGGGACTACGGCCGGAGCGCACAATACCGTGAATGGTAGGACGCACTGATATCCACTAGAGTTGCTGGATGGCGCTTCGAGCTCTCCGGCGCGCGGCCGCCAGAAGTTCGAGCGCTCGTCCCGGAAGTCGGGTAAATGGCCGTCGTTTCAGCACAGCGCATGCTACGTATGGGCTGGTTTCGCACGCATTCCGCCAAAAAATGCCTGCTTGTTGCTCCGTGAACTGCCCAAGCAGACCTGAGAAGTAGCCTGGGAAGACGTTCCAATTGGAAGTATTACAATATTCTGTACGACGTGCGTGATACGCAGAGAAAAGCAAATATCATATCAGTGTCGTTTTTAAGCTGTGGCTCTTGTTACGCAGATTCCCTCGCTCTAAGCCGGATTTATACCGGCGTTGGGTGGCAAACTTAAGAAGAGACAAATGGGCTCCATCCCCAGGCAGCAGGCTCTGCAGTGACCACTTTACTGACAACTGTTTTGACAGAACGGGCGCACGAACTCGGCTACAGCCTGACGCCGTGCCCACGTTGTTTTCTTTCCCGAAGCATCTGGAAAAGGTATGGTATGACATGGCCCTGAAAAAAAAAAATACTGTTCGGCCATCACAGTTAGCTCGTTTAGCGTTTGTATAACTTCCCCTGCAGTTGATGCTACGTTTATTAGACACTGAAATCGCCTGCATGGGCGCTACCTTCTTTCGTAGTATATTTGCAGAGTCGCTTTAAAAATGACGCTCTACAAATTAGCTCGGAGCACAATAAAATCTACAAGGAGCTGTGAAAAGCTGTGGTTGAGGAAGAATTGTTTTGCAAACTTACTCTGAAAACCATGTACTGTAAGCAATGAAACGTAATTGGAGAAACATCTCCATGACATTACAAAGCGCGAGGTCTTAAATTTTAAGTACCCAATTTTTTTCTTTCAATTTTTTAAATGCTGCTATTTGCGTTATGTATCTCAGTGGTGCTATGATAGCTGTCCAAGATGCTAGTGGTATAATTTCCAAACACACATATGCTTGAATTCATACTGTAGAGGGTTCCGATGTACTGACCTTCAAATGTAAAACAGGAGCAAGCTGCGCACAGTCATTTCGAGTTTTTTTTTTTTTTTTTTGTCGGCCCGTAGCAAACCTCAAATCGGTTCTTTTGTTTCAGGCAGCTTCCTTCGTGTTGATATCGAACATGCTTAGCTAGTCGATTTTCGGATAATCCAAGTCATTTCACGGCTGTTAATTTATTGTTTTCGACTAATACAAGTTCCTTCACGACTGGTAATTTATTTAAAGACGTGCATCTTAACACGAATCATAAAGTCCACTGGCTAGCATAAATCCCGTTCGAGCTGCGTCGTCTCCTCTCAAACCAAGACCCAAGTGACATTTTCGTTCTCCTTCGCAATTAAATTCTGCTTCATATTAACGTCGCATGTTTCGGTACAGCATAAGTTGCGATCTGAACGCGATGTGTATAATCAAAATGCCAAAATGCGCAAATGGTGACGCTTATCAGCGGTTGAGAAGCGCAGCAGACGCCCGACTTCCGGGACGAGCCGTTGAACTTCCGGCGGCCGTGCGTGCGCCCGGCCACGACAGCGGCGAAGCGCCATCCAGCAACTAAGTGGAGATCAGTGGTAGGACGCTCTTCCCACTGCTCCAATTGTAAAACAAGTGATTTGTGAAGCAGCGTTTTAAAGCGGCACTGGCCAGCCGCCAGAGAGCCTCAAATAACCACGCGGGGCCGTTATCTTATAGCACGGTCGTTCCTCCCGCGTTTGCCTTAAGATCGTGCCATACTCTACAGCAGCTATTGCAGCCGGACACAAGTGGTCGTCCTGTCTACTCGTGTTTTGCGAGGCACCGCTGACAGTCCGCCATGGAAGAAACCGCGCACCAGCGACCCCCAGGCCCCATCGACCACACCCAGGCCACGGCCACAAAAGCCACATCGGCCGTGATTGACAATGGAAATGATGCCTCCCAGATCGCGCAGTTCTACCAGGACCAGGTGGTATTCATGACCGGAGGAACCGGGTTCGTCGGAAAGGTATGTGTCAGATAATTTGCATTCCCTGAAGTGATTTCTAGTCATGATTGTTGAAAAAAAAAAGATGGTAAAACATCGTGGCTATATTTACCTGTAATTCACCCACCCACAAAATGCACGACCACAACAAGTCAATGCCACAATTTGCAGTCAGTGGGAGGTTGAGTTTGGACAACGGTGGTTAGTGATATGTGTTGAAAAATTCCAGGAATTCACGGTCGGTACTACTACGAATAAAGCCTAATTGCCTTGGAGTAATGTGTCACACAGTTTCGTATCATCTCAACGCCACAAAATAGCACACCCATTTGCGGGAAAGCGGGGTGTTAATAAAAGTTTGCCCCGGAATGGAGCACATTTTAGGAAATCTGCATGGCAGTCGTTTTATACAAAGACTAGCGGTAGTAACCGGCGATGCCCGGTGGGGCCATTATACAAATGACACTAATGGGCATAACACGTGTTCAGTTATTTGTTAGTTGTCATAATTGGCTACTTCATCATGAAGTTTTACACAATATAGAACTCCTACCTGCTGTAAAATCGAGTGCTCCAGCGGAGGCTTGTCGCGGTAATGGGAATTTGGAAACGTCTGAAACTCGTGTTTTACTAGAACTCTCGTTAAACAAATCTCACCAATATGGTGCGCTCAAGAGTGAAAAACGTTTTATTAAGCCGGTGAAGCAGGGGTGGTTCCCTATTCCAGGCAGCCATGTGATGAGCAGGCAGCCCTCGTTCTGGAGGCCAAAAGTGTCTGGACATCCAGACCTCTGCTAGTCACCAGGTTTGCCCACAGCTCAGGGGTGGGTAGGGGGTATGGAACAGAGGGGAGTTCGGGGCTTTGCTTGCACTGTAGTATGATATGAGGAGGAGTGGAGGGTTGTAAACAAATCTTGCGCATTCGGCAGGAGGTTGAGCTGGGAACAAACAATGGAGGCGGACTGGGTGAGGGAAGGTATTTTTACCCCTGGAAACCTACGAAGGTATGAACGATGCTCATCGTTCACAGTTTTACGATATATGACACGGGCTGCTACGGAGGCGCGTGGTTGCAGAAAGTGCCAACAGATGGCGAGCGCTATGCGAAGCCGGGAAAAAACTGAATTTCAGTCCAACGGGATGTAAATTTGAAAATCTCCCTGGTCTTTTTATGCGCATGTTAGGACAAAATCCTCAAATGAATTTCTGGACAACTGTATCGGCATCATTTGCAAGCAAAAAAGAATTGGATATATCAACGCACTGTGTGATTATTGAGGAATGTGTAAAAACACACCGCTTTCCACAAATCTTGATTGCCTCTCTTAGGTGGGTGTCATAGGAAAATGTTGTAGAACAATGTTTAGATACCTGACTAGGTTACCTATATCAGCAAAATCCAGTTCAATATATCAAATTCAGAGCGATAAAAAAATTAATATCTGAAAAATTTTCACCGCTTTTCAATCTCTCTTTGGTGTAATTTTTAAAATTTTACCGCAATACTGAGCTGCAACACCAAAATTATATTGTGCTCACGAAATTGGAAGCCGTTTGAACCAGCTGTTTGGCAAGGCGTGGGCACCACCTTTTAGGCCATTTTGGCTCATCAGGCGCGTCATTTGTAAGAACAATTTGACCCTTTTACCGGCGTCGCAGGGCGAAATCATTAAACTTGGTTTTCTGCATTTGTATGAGTAACATATGTTAGGAAAAACCAATTGTATAAATGCATCAGTGGAAGATTTATTGGGAAATCTTCAGGAACACCCCTTTTAGTCCAAATGTGCGAAATCACCTCGACAGTGTTTGTAAGGGCGAAATCCTAAACCTGACTTTTAGGTATTCTTAAAGGCTAGACCTGTCAGCAAAAAGCGCTTCGATATGTGAACGGGTGACCGAGATAATCAAGAATTTACGAAAACACAATTTCACCGTTTTCCTCGGTTACGAGTGGAATTTCCGAAAATCCCGCTTTAGTGAGCACCTACGCTATTACGCAAATGCACTCGCGAAATTTCAAGTCTCTAGACCTACCAGTTTTGGCTGGGCTTTGATGAGTCAGTCAGTCAGTCAGTCAGTCAGTCAGTCAGTCCGGCACTTCTCTTGATAGGTATACGCCTCGAGCGCGGCCTGTAGGGGCGCCACTGAAATCCCCCTAGCGGCCCGTTTCGAAAGCAGGCGCGGGAGTCCCCGGCCCGTTCCGCCCTGTCGCCGTTGCTTTTTGGCTCGTTCAAGACAGCGATTTACCGTTTGTCCGCGTTCGAAATACCGAATAACGTGGAGCAGGCACTCTGTTTGCAAGCGTGGTGTGTTCACGAGAGTATAAACGTTTATGACGCGATCTTAGTGAGATCTATATGAGCGCCGGGCGTGTGTCACAGGCCGGCGTCCCGAAGCCAGCATTTGCATGCAGCTGATTGCAATTCCGCTGCCCTGAAATTTAGTGGCAGTGTCTCCGTATGCGGCCGTATACACACTATGATGTAAATCGACTTTGTGCACTTACAAAATCCAGCGGAGAACTCATACCTGACAGCACGTAAGTTACGCCTGCCAATATCACATATCAGATATTGATCAGTACCATGAACAAGCCAATGCGGCATAAATTTTACAAACACTGTACCAAAGAAGTACGATGGATAATGCAAAATTACACCCCGGAGTCAGCACACGACGACAAATTTAATGATGGGTCGTCTTGTCCCGATGTGAGCGCTCGCAAAGATTCATCTGTTACATTTATCCTCCACGAGAAGCGCGAATATGGGCTTATAGAGTAATCCGCGTCCGTGACCAAACTCTTCTTCGAAACATCGTCATATGACACAGGGAGACTGCAGAATCTAGCATAAACCGAAATCAGAGACCCTTATCAGATACGACACTCTTCCAACGAGCCCGTGTGTACGAGATTTCGGCGCACGTTAAGGATCTCCAGGTAGACAAAATTAATCCGGAGCCCTCCACTACGGCGTGCCTCATCGTCTCCGTTGCGTCAGCGCGTTAAACCCTGCAATCAATCAATCAACTCTTCCAACGACACCTCGTATCGCTTGTGAACTGCTTGCCCTGTATTCTTCAAAAAATGCGTTCGCCGAGTGATCAGCCGTTCGTTGAAGGCAAAAAACAAACGAAAAGTGAACACGCATCTTGTGTGTGTGATTACTAAAAGGTTCAGTCGTTCATTTCGCTCCGCATTTGTAAACAAGGATAGTTAGCGTCCTCCTCCTCACCCCCCCCCCCCCCCATGTCTAGCGAAATATCAGTGCATTTCGCATCTAGTTCGTCTGGTGAATACTACCTTGCTTAAACAAACGTCTTTAGCATTTCAGAAGCTGCACTCGGTTTTTTTTTTCTTTCCCGTACGACTATTATATTTATTCCTGACTTGCCGACCATTCATTTTCCCGTGGTTTCATTAACATATACTTTGGTTCTTACTATAAGGCATGAGTGGGCACATATCTGACAGTGCACAGCCTTTGAGTGTACTTAACATTTTCGCGTGGCTTATATTCTCATAAAAGGCACAAGTTTTTGTTAGCTGTTGGGTTATCACATCCCCGAAACATATTTTTCTACGAAGTACATATTCGAAGCAAAGCCGCATTTGTTGTCTGCGCTGCAAAACGAACCAACCTCTTACAGTGCCAATATCAGGACTAAACGAGGCGACAATAAATATAAATCACTTGTGCTGACGTGTTCGAAGGTGACAGCGGTGATATGCTGCTGCCGTCGCCGACGCCCGCAAGAGCGGCCAAGACGCGCGCAGAACCGCCTCCCCGGGTAGCTCTTGTTGGCGTTAGAGCGCTCTACCAAGACGCAGCTGTTTTTTTTAAGTGCCCTAAACATGCAGCTATAGCTTACACACGTCACCATAACAAGTTGTTTAGTGCGCAGAAAGGCAAAGAGAAGCAAAACACTGCATGACCACCTATCAGCCACGCAGCGCTAATCCCGCTAACGCCGCGGAGAAGCGGCGGCAGGCGGCGCAGCGATCGTGAATCTCGAGCCGTATAGATTGCTGAAGCGTGCAAGCTTACCTTCGTCATTTGTCTCTTAAGAACAAACTCAATAGCAATAGGTGTTTGTTTTAACGAAAGCTTCGACATTTCAGATTCTAATGGAAAAACTGTTGCGGCGTGCGTCTCATCACAGCCCTCCACATTTCAGGTTCTATTGGAAAAACTGCTGCGCTCTTGTCCTGGTGTCAAGGAGGTCTACCTCCTCGTGCGACAGAAGAAAGGAGAAAAACCCGGGGCGAGGATCGAAGCAATGAGCAAATCTAAGGTGAACTATGCGCACAATATAGTGACATGTATCGGTATCTGTGTTTCGGCACAGAACTGTTCTCGACAAGTCCGACGCTATTCAAAGGGACACAGTTGGGACTGGTAAACATTATTAAATGCAGAGCATTTCAGTAACTCACGATGTCACCCGCGTTGACGTCCGTAGTCGTAGTCCGCACCCCTCCCCCTACACTATATAAAAAAATATTATCCGGCGCCTGGTTTCGATCCCTCGACCCTGCGGGCGGAACGCAATGTACATGGTGCTCTACCCACTGCGCCACAAAGCCGACACAGAATGGGAGGCTACGAACGCGCCTTATATCCTTGACTCATCCAAACTACGTCAAGAAGCTGCTGATACAACGCATTCACTACCACCAACTCCCCAAACACTAAACGTTAACGCAATACACCCACCCCCTATGCGACGCATTTACTCAAGTCCCCCTCGTGGGGAGATGGGCCCAATTTTTTTACATGCCGCATGAGGTTAAAGCGCAGAATGCATATGACCAGTTCTCTATTTTTTACACCACTTACGTGAATCTTAAGCGATAAAATTGGATTCAAAAGGGCCGTTCCCCTCGCACCATTCCCCTTGCCGATTTCCGGATATCTATGACGACACACAGGCATTCCCGCAGGCTAAATTTACTGTATGGCTGATTTCTTTAGTGTGTACAACCGGTACGTTAACAAATCGCGGATATTACCATAAATTGCATTAAAATGAGCATTGTGTAAGCTGAGAGTCCATATTTCCTAAAAAATTGCAACTCGAAAATATGAAGGATCATGTAGCATGGAAATACAACATTGCAAACCATGCAGATCTAAATCATTACAGTAGTTCGAGCAACGGCCGGGGAAGGCCACTGGGTGTTTTCTCGTACGCGGCCTTTTACGGGTGTTGCGACCGGGCGGGGGCACCCGATCCGAGCTCCGTGGCCTCCGACATACGAGGGGTAGCGTGTATGATGCGAGCGGCCAGCCGCTGTTGCAGCCGTGAAGAAGTCCAGAAGCAGCAGGCTAACGTAACTGTTTACTTCATAGCGAGAGGTGAGCCGAAGCCAAAAAAACATACACTGCCCCGACGGGCGAGGTTACAATACAGGACTCGAGCAGAGCGACCGCATGGATTCGCTGCTCAGACAGGAATGAATTTCAGCGTTTGGGCTGCTTCTATTTATACCCAAAAGCAGCAACCGTCAAAACGCCAAGTAGCAACACGCCACGAACGTCACAGACACACACAACGCTCTTTCCACAGTTCGTGAGTCATCGATGGCTTCGTTGCACGTGGAGTCCGAGAGAGGGGAGAGAGTGTCCTTGAAACGTGCCGGGGCGTGCTATCGAATGTTGATCGCGCCGATAGCGAAACGTCTGAGCCGGGCATGTCAAGGCGTGACTCATGACGCGCTGGCACCTGACGGCGGAGGGGCGCACGTCCGTGAAGAATGCCTGGGCGTGCCGCTGGCAACCGCCGGAGGCGCGTTGCAACGCGAGGTGTCTGACCTTTCATGTCGAGACACGAAAGTATGGTTCACCGACACGCGGGCGCACGTGGTGGCTTCGCACGTGGAAGCTGATGCGGGAAAATACGGCGGCGTTGGCCGATTCGTAACACGGGTAAACTATAAAGCCCTCGAGCTTCGTTCTGTGGCGGTTATTGAATTTAGTTGTGTACCTTTGCGTTACAAGGTACACAATTTGCAAAAGACGAACGAAGTGGACAGCATGAGCGCAAACTGAATGATTTATTACGAGTACAATATTTGCTCGTGGTTCAAAACATGTGAACAGTGTTACAACATACAAATCGAAAGGGGGAAAAGTGAAACAAAAATGATGCACACATTCGTCTAACGACGACGATACTTGAATGTGAAGCTTTCTTGTGATGGATTCTTCGGTTGGCCAATCCCACGCTGGGAGTATGTGCTAGTCTGTAGGTACCCTCCCCCCTCCCCTTTTTTTAGGAGGACGAGGAATAATCTCCACTGCAGTATGCCACTGGAGGGTCGGTGACCATTGGGCGCAGCCCAGCAGTGACTTCGGGAGGACGTTCCACCAGGGCTTTTTAGACCCGTGGGTCAGAGCCGCCCAACGCCGCCTCCCATTGATTAACAGAGGAAATTAGGCGTAAGGGGCTTTGGGAGCACGCCCTAATAGTGTGGCATATGGTGTCGACATCTTCGCAAAGCGGTAATAGGGGTGATAAGTACTTATCAGGGTATATACGATGAAGGTGTGTGCGAGGGTATTAGTCTGAAGGAGCCGCCAGAATCGTTCTTCCGTTGCAGGAAGTGAGGTGTATTTCTGGTGGCGGAAGCGGTAGTGCGCGGTAATGGCCGCGTACGTAATAAGGCTATCTATTGCGCTCCGTCGTTAGGGGTAACTGAAAGGCTTCCTCGGGGAGTAATATCTCAAGCTGCTGTGTAGGCCGCCTCATTATCCCCAAGCCAAAGTGGGCAGGTGTCCGCACTATCTCCATGGGCGTTTTGCGGGGATTGCGGAGACGAATTTTGAGATATTTGGCTGATATGTACCCTCGGACAAAGTTCCATATAGCAGATTGAGAATCGGACAAGATGACGTTTGGGGTAGGGCTGTGAGAAAGGGCTAGCGCTATTGCTGCCCCTTCCGCCTCAGTAGGTAGGTGGGTGCGCGTGGTGGGAAATACGGTGAGAAATACCCTGCACTTGCTGTCAGGGTAGGCATCGGGGTATATTCTGTGTAGAATTAGTGGCGTTAGGAGGGTATGTAGTTGTCGGAAGATTACGGCTCTGCACAGCTTGTCGCTGGCTGAAAGGAGAGTCCTGCGAGCCAGGCGGTACGCTTTGGTGATATCGTGTTAGTTGGCGAGTCTGTCCTTCGTGTTGAACCAGAGTTGTGTGGCCACTTCGTTGCCAGCGCGGTTAGATATATAGCTCGCGCTGCGACGTGGGCCGACTCGTTTCCGTTTTCTTTTGTCTCTCGTGGGCTGGGAACCAATTAATGTGTTTTTGGTTATCAAGGCTGGCTCGCTGCAGGATGCGGACCAGTGTGGGTGAGATCTCTCCTTTGGCATAATTCCGTACTGCTTGGCACGCGTCGTTGAGTACTGTGGCGCAGCCTTTGTCGGCAAGCGCCAAGGCTATGGCCACCTCCTCGGCTTCCTCGGACTTCACACAATTTATGCTTGCTGCGGATCTTGTAGTCCCTGCTGCGTCAACTACCGCCACGGCGTAGCGGCTGCCGCCCGCGTATTCTGCAGCGTCGACGAAGCGAGCGCCGGGGTCCTCGCTGTTTGTCCGTCGGGGCCTTGGCTCGGGCTTGGTGCCTGCCCTGTTCTCTGGGTGAACGCAGCGAGTTCGATTTTGTCAAATGCACTCTGTGTGTCGAGACCTAATATGGCTTTGTTGGCGCTGGTCTGACCGTCTATTACTTGGTGTTTGAGCTGAAGCATGGCGTCTTGGGTGCGCAGGTGTTGCGTGAATTCGATTATCATGTGGAGAAGGCTTCTATTTGTTCGAGGAACTTTTGCCACTGATTGATGAGGACGTGCTCGAGGACTTTGCCAATGCAGCACGTCAGTGATATAGGCCTGAAGTTGTCCGGGTAGGGAAGCAAGCCCGGCCTCGGGATTAGGATCTTTTGGCCTTTTTTCCACTGCCGGGGAGTTTGCCTGTTCTCCAGCATTCGTTGTAGTAATCCGTTAGGTCTTCTATTAACTGTTCATCGAGGTTCCCAAGGGTTCTGTTCGTTACCCGGTCAGGGACGGGCGCTGATCTGCTGATGAGGACATGGAGCGCCGTTCTGACTTCCACGACTCTAATGTAGCGGTCCAGGGCTTCATTAGTCTCGCCGGTATATGAGCCGTGTTGTTTTAAGGCCGACTGTGGCACATATTTGTTCAGTAGATACATTTTGACCACCGTATCATTCTTGGTCATCGTCTCCTTGTGTAGCCAGTCGGTCACACTGATGCGACTTGGTCTTCGTCTCGTATAATAGATGTCTTAGGGTGTTCCATGCTTTGCCGTTGTGCATTTGGCCGTTGATCGAGTAGCATAGCTCGTGCTATTGTTGCTTGCAAAGCTCCTGAAAATGTTCCTCCATGTCCGCGATCTTTTTGCGAAGTTTGCGGTTGAGGCCTTGTTTCTTCCAACGCGCGAGTAGAGAGTTCTTGGCGTCGATCATGTGTGCCAATCGGCTGTCCATCTTGTCAACTTCGAGTTCAGTCTCGATCTCCTTAGTTGCAGCCTCGACGCTGCCTGTTCGGTCTCGGCACCATGCATGGATGTCCGTGATTTGGCTTGAGTTTTCGTCGTGTTGCGATTTTCTTCGTTTCCTGAAGTCGTTTCATTCATTCCATTTGAATTTATGTGTGCCAGCCTGGTATGCCCCGTAAAGAGGGATATTTTTTTCTATGTGATCAGGTGGTCACTGCCCAGGTCCGTGGATGTGTTGAACCACGTTGCCGGTTGCGAACCAAAGTTCTTGATGAAGGTAAGGTCGGGGTGGTCTTTCAAGTAACTGAGTTGCCAATCTTTGTCGGATGAGCCGGCTCCGTAATGGGGGCTAGGTCGAGCTCGCGTGCGTCTTGTGATAAGTTTCTTCCTTTGGCGATGATGTAGCTGTAGCCCCATGCGGGGTCAGCGGCGTTGAAGTCTCCCCCGATTAGAAGTCTATGCCGGTCTTTCGTCTTGCAGGCTCTGTGCAGGAGTGACCTGAAGCGTTGAAGTCTTTGTGTGGGACGGCTGAGGATGAGGGATGAGGATGCTCAATTTCCTTTTCCTGGTTGGTATTAGTTCGATGAACTTATGCTCTATCCTGGTATTCTTGTAGTTGTGCTCTATGAAGGGGAGCCCTTTCTTGACGAAGGTGCAGACGCCTCGGTCCTCCGTCGGACTGGAGTGAGCTCTGTATCCGGGAAGGGTCGGGGCGTCCTCGAGTGTTTTTTGCAGTAGTATGACGTCCGGCGCATTCTTGGGATATGTGCTGCTGTATCGCCGCTCTCTTGCCCTTGAATTTGCGGCAATTCCATTGCCAGACTTAGTTGTGGTGCGTTGAAGGCCATGTTAGCTGGAAGTTGGGTTGGTTGCCGTGTACTTGGGCGTATTGGGTGAATATCGGGTCGTTCATGATGGCCTCGATCGCTGATTTTATGCTGGTGAGAGTCTCCTTGATCTCCTGGACCTCTGGTTTAAGTTCTTTGTTTTCTGCTCGCAGCTATCGCTGCGCGGGTCTGCTTCTTGAATGAAGGTTCAGAGACTGCCCTCTTCTTGGGGGCCGGAGTTTCACTGTGCTGATATTCGTCGGTGCTGTCGTCTTCTTCGGCCACTGGCGTAGGCTGTTTCACTGCTTTGGGCGGACTTGTGACGCTTGCGACGTTCGTGGACTGGCGTTCTTTTCTTATCGCCGCGATCTCCTCAGT
Organism: Haemaphysalis longicornis; assembly: GCF_048455015.1. Lineage (NCBI taxonomy): Eukaryota > Metazoa > Arthropoda > Arachnida > Ixodida > Ixodidae > Haemaphysalis > Haemaphysalis longicornis. Next base: position 72,704,119 of record NW_027526335.1, on the reverse strand, counting down.
GAGCTTCTGAATCGTGGCTCTCATTAGTTCTTTTTCTTGCTTGAGCGCGTTGATTTCGCCGTCTCTCTGCAATTGCCTTGGCTTTTGGTTGCCATTCGTTTTGTGTAGTGCTTCCCTCTTGCCATATTTACGGGATCGGCCCAGGTGACTCCGTCGCTCTACGAGCGCCTGTCGGTGCTTGCGTCGCTCCTACTGCAGCTACTCTCTCTCGAACAACAGCTACTTCTTATAGAGCTGCGATTACGCAAGGCGCAGCGTTCCATAGAAGGCGTTCTGGATTTGATTGAGCTCCGGCGGAGAGCTGGGAACTCCTTGCGCGGTGGAAGGTGTTCGTTGACCGTTCGGCACTCCCATTGCCTCCTGCGGACGATGTACCGCGTCTTATAGCGGTCCTTACATTCTTTAACAGCGGTGAGGTGTGCTCATCCGCAAAGTCCACACTTTAGGGTGCAATTGTGGCCCGACTCAGCCCCTACGCGTACGAAAAGTCGGAGTGGGACACACATCTTTACGGTGGCCTAACCTGTCGCATTGGGGACACATGTCAATTTGCTTGCGCTATAGGTGGCAGGGGATGAACGTAGCCTCGTATCGAATGTAAAACTTTAGGAACTTTGCGGCCGCTAAAAGCGACGATCACTATAGTCGTAGTGCCGATGCGTTTGACCCTCAGGGCCAAAGGGTTCCTTGGGTTTACAATGTTGTTTTCGATGTCCCTTGGGCAATCTTCTATGGGAATGATACATACGACGCCCTTGGTGGAGTCGTACGGGACGCTTTCGTAGGCGTTCACGTTTTGATGGTTGCCTTGCACTATGATCGTCTTGATCGCGGCATACTAATGGCTTAGGCGTCCTTCGGGGTACTGACGACCACGATGTTTTGCTCTACATTGGGGTAGATGGTATCCCCCATGCTGTCGTTGGTTGAGGTGCTAGCAGCTGCTAAGATAGCTGCCGATACTGCGGGAGATAACACCTTGGCGATATTGAGGCCACCCTGTGGCCTCAGCACGATCTTGAATTCTTCTCTCGGTAGCACCGGCATGCGTGCTGCTAATGATGACCTGCATCTTGGCGTTCTTGGTTTCCTTGTCTCGGGACTTCACTGAGCCCTTGATTGTAGCGTCGCTGGAAGAGGACGACTTGTTCGAGCTTCGCTGCCGAAGCCTCGACTGTCGTGCGCCGGAAGTTCTCCACCCTGCCTCAGTGGATAAATCGTCGGGGGAAATGTCTTCTCCCATCACCTCGACATTCATGGTCATGGCTAGGAGATCCTCGCTCCGCGAGGAGTCTAGCTGGCGGCGCCCGCCCGTCGGCGGAGCGCAGGTGTTGCGTTCGCTAGGCTTAGCGCCTGGTGTGGTTGGCGAGGCTTAGCAAACGGCTGCACGTTTCTTGCACAAAAGTGCGGGTAACATTCATAAAAACGGTCACACACCTGTAATTTCGCTGTCTGTTGATGCACGTAGACTTCACGGATGTCGCGGTGAAAGAATTTTGCGATGCGACGCAATTAACTGAGCGAAAACATTATTTAAAACTGGAGCCGATGTAAACACGACTGTTCGCCGTGGCTATCGCAGCGCCCTCCGAGGCCGCCAAAAAAGAAATGCCAACCGGCTAAAAAGATTTCGTTTTCGGGGGATTGTGTACAATTGCTTTTATTTCATGGCATTGCTGCAAAAAGCTACGTTTTATAACCATTTTTTCTCTAAAAACGTGCCCGGTAACTTACGCGGGCCATAGATCCTCCCGTCAGGTTTTGGCGCATTCACATATGTGTAGTGTGCCACCAACACCACTTGCACTTCTCGTCCTTTCTGATTTCATCGGCTCATTGAGTGCGTTGTGTGGCTTTTGTTCCGTGATCGATCCCCACGTGGTGATATCGGCACGCTATTCTTTCTTGCCTGGTGATTCTGGTAGAGCTTCAACCGCTACACCAAGGACCATGTTCCATCGTGTGATTCGTCGTCGTCGGTGATGGATCCCAAGGGGCTATGCGCCAGCGCCCACTTGTGCTTCCCGTAACAATATCATGATTTAAAATGAAAAGCAAAGTCCCAAAATTAGGAATATTTTATTTGTTCTAAGTAGGCCAGTAATGCCGACAGTTAATGCCGACTTGTAGCGCTACAGTGCAACAAATGGCATTCGAGAGCCCCAAGTGTCTCTCCGGGTGCTCATTCGACTCAAATGTCATTTGAGCTGAATGCCATTTCAAAAACCCAGTGGAGCAGCACAACTTTGCATTTGAGTCAAACAAGTTCATTCGGTTCGAATGACATTCGGACGCCGCTGTAGCAGGGGCATTACAAACAACCAAAATCCAGTCACTATTTGATTACCCGATCAATATTCACACTCGTTCACACTGCTTTCTTTCTGGTTCTGTAAAGCTACGCAGTCTCAGGCGGCCGTGCGCGAACGTCTTGTTCTTCTCACGTCTCTCCAATAATGCTGCAATCATACATGCTTACATCAGGAAAAAAATTACACCATCTTCCCGTAGGGGAACCCTGAGTAGTATGCAAAGCAGCCATGGGGTCGACTGAAGTTCCGATTAGTTTTCAGTTCGTCGGTTCCGTTGACGTTCAGCTTCGCGTGCATTCGTTGAATCAGTAGCTTCTTGACGTAGTTTGAATGAATAAAGGACATAAGGCGCGTTCGTAGCACATGCTCCCGTCTCGGTTTGTAGCGCAGTGGGAAGAACGCGACGTACCTCCCGTTGCGGGCCAGAGAGTCGTGGGATCGAAACCGGGCACCGCCTAACTATTTCTTTTTACAGTGGACTGCGCTGACGTCAGCCCAAACGCTGACGGGGCTGAAGAGACGCGCATGCGCAGTGGAGTGCGGACGGCGGACAAGGGAGGGAGGGAGGGACACAGCTCCAAGCATGAGATGCTTCGCATCTAAAAAACTACGTCGCTGCCCCGGTCGTACCACGACCTGCCAGAACAACATACGCAGCCGATGCGAATAAGTAAGGAACGGTCCCTTCTGCTGTTTTCAGTAAAGTATAATGAGACACTTAATGACGTCTGTACGAGCGGCCTGCCGCATGCGACAAAAACAACACGCCACACACGCCAGCACAATCCGGGACAGCGTCTTGCCAGACGGGCATAGGCCTAGCGCTCAACATCGGGCTTAGCCTACGTTCACAGCACGAAAAAAGGACCCTTTGCAACTGGTCACCGCTACTGTCGTAAAAGAAAGCCACTCATATTATTCCCTCAGAGAGCTTGCGTTACGCAGACACACTTTCCACACTCATTACAGCAACAGATGCAGCCTCGATGTTCTCTGTCGATCGGTGACGACGTTGCGCACAAAAACAGACAACCGCAATTTCCTGATGTACAAATCACGACTAGGAAGACGCACACAGAACAAACGACGATAAAGCGCCTCCTTAATGCACTACAGCACATTCGTAACACAAATCGCGTGCAGCGCTTTGGCTCTCAGCAAGGTTGTTGACGCTTGACGACGCGACGGCGGTGGGCAAGCGAGTGCGGCCATATTAGAAGTAGCTCTTTCAAACGTACCCCACTGACGTCATGCAAACAGCGAAACGCCATTAGTTGCGGATGAGCACAACATCCCTTTGACGTTAGAAACGCCGCGGCAGAGTTGAGCTGTCACCGGCTATATTGCTTGTTCCAAGGAGGAAGTGGGGTCGCGGGTACGCGATTGCCTGACATTAGGTCTAACGTAAAGCTTCCAGGTCTTGCGACGTTAACCGGTACCAGTAGCTTGATGTAGTTTGACGGTGCTTGACAGGCACGCCATTACGCTCGACATCAGGGCCCGTTAAGCCTAACAGGGTATGTGCTATTCGTTATGCCTACCCTGTTAAAGCCTAACGAGTATGTGCCATCGCCCTGTTAAGCCTAACACAGGTGATAACACATACCCGCAGAAGTCTGCTGACTGACCAACATTTACCCCGGTATTTCTTGTTTCGTGCCCATATGTTCAGAAAATGGCGGCTCTTAAGCTGCTCATGGGGCTTAGCGCCATCTGTGTGAGGAGGGAACACTTCCGGTGGAACAAAAAATAAACAGGATGTGACGCAAGATCCGGTCAAAAAGTGACGTCTTTTTGGTGGCATTAGCGGGAAGGTTTGACTTCAAAATAGCCTGAGCAGGCCTCTGATCGCTGAGGGCTCATGTTATTGCCATCTGATGCAAGTTGGCGAGCCCTTAGCGTGTGTGCTTCAAGTCAACTCCTGCTGAACTACAGACTCGTAAGACTGAAGTATAGACTCGTGACTAGAGAAACGTACTTTAGCATACTGTCGTATGATTCGCCTCGGTGTTTATAAAAAAACATCTTGCATTTTCTCTGAAGCTTTATTCTGTATTCATGCCTTCCACTGCTGTATAAAAGCAATCAGTTGTTTATTTTGATTGCAGTGGGCTGCAAACCGCGAACCGGGCACGTACCCCCGACCAGAATTTTTTTTTTTCTGCCTTGGGATACAGAGCACAAAATGACACTTGACCACTGTCCCCGGCCCCCTTTCATATAAAAAAACGTGCCCACTCCTTAACCCGATACAAATTTCTACCAACGCCACTGCTGGGTTTAATTGCGTCGCACATACGCATGTTGCGTGCGTGCCTTAAGTATAGATGAAGGTTATATAATGCTTGCTCAGTTTGTGTACTTCTTTCTGTTCTAAGAGAAGAAATAACGCATAGTCATGCTATAATCAAGACATTTAAATTTTATTCCAGAACAAACATAAAACAACTTTACCACACTGGACAAAATCAGCACGTATACAATAAATACAAAATGTTCGTGGGCACTACATGCATTATGATTTTCCTTGCGCGCCGAAAAATTGACTTTCCCCGTAATACACAGCATTTTGAGCAATGAAAGCGTCAACACAACTACTACTTCGAAACAAGAGAAAAGAACTAGGCACTGCATCTTGACGCAGAAAACCGGGCCGCAGGAATGCCGATTCACGAAAGTGAAGCGAGCACACCGCAGCTGTCCCAGCGTCTTATCAAGTAGACATGGGTTTCTACAGAAGTTCACTCAGCATTCACGCCTGCAATTTCCTGGTTGCATTATTAGGCAAGTGTCGCAACAGATAAGTAAAAAGAGGAAAAATGGATCAATGCAAACGAAAGCGACGGCAGTGCGCAAAGCACGTACCAGGAAAGATCTCGCAGCAGCGCAGCATGGAGCAGCACAACACAGTACTGCGATGGGAATTATGCTTGCGCATACAAGTGCGGAAAGGAACGAGCACTACAAGCGTTGTAGTGCAAAAGAGAAGACACTGACATAAACAATTAAAGCGAGTCGTTTAAATTCGAGTCGTACTACGCTGAGAACCCCTAGAGTAATCGACACCACTTGCTCCGAGCCAGCCTGAGGTGAAATCAAGAGATAACTGTGACATAACAAAGCTTTAGAGCCAGTTTTTTTCGAAGCACCACCACGTCCCCTTACACAACCCCCGTGCACGTATAACAGTACTATAGTTTCGCGTTACCTGTGGAAATGAGAGGAAAATGGTGCAGTAAAACGCCAGGCTTACGGGAGTTGCTGTTGAAAACTTGTACAGCACATCGTTTCCGTAGGTACCGAGGAAACCGCTGCGCTCCAACCGTTGGCAGCATCGTCCCGTAGTTCACCGTGCCCTCCGGGCACGGTACTAAACGTGTTCACCGACGATACAACGCACCTCGCAACTCCAAGCACAGCAAAAATTAAGTGCACACCAAATTAACAAGTAAAAACGAATGCAAATGCGCACCACCAAAACACACGAGGGGCGTTTCCTAGCAGACGAACTTTAGGAGCGCCTTTCCGAACACTACAAGGGCTGAATCACAGAGCAATGACATGTGCCATTCTTCAGAGGGCGCTACAAAAAGGTTTTTGAGAATGAACAGCATTTACGTAAACTATTTACACAATGTGCCTAAATAAATGTGATTCAAAAATAAATATGGTTCGTAAAATATAAATGTTGTTTTATTGTTGAGCAAAACTTGGTTTTTTGTTAATAGTGTTTGTTCCCTCCTCACCTAGTCGCGCTTCATTCGCCACTCCCGAGTCCCATAAGCCACCATGCTGATGTCGCTGTCAATAGGTTCTGAACCGCTTTTCGCCCGAAGCTTCGCTACCATTTATATTTACCTTGGGGTCCTATTCTATCTGTTTCATGCGAGTTCCAAACTCGCACAATGTTGCCAACTTACAAGGCATACAAGACGCTAACGACGTCCGAACCAACTTCATAGTACGCATTGGCCCTATACTTTCCTTCTTTCCTACATTTATACCGGGGAGGCATGCGTATTGGCATATAAAAAAAGTCCACTTATCGCCAATTTTACTCGCACAGGTGTTTGAGCGCCTCAACCAAGAGCAGCCGAACGCTCTGCGCAAAGTGAAGGCGGTGTCCGGAGAGCTCGCCGAGCATAACCTCGGATTAACTGCGACCGACCAGGCCACGTTAGAGGCAAAGGTATCCATCGTCTTCCACTCAGCTGCAACTGTCAATTTCAATGAGCCCCTCAAGTAAGTATGCGGAAACACCAGCATAGCACGTTCTACAGTCTTGTGTACAGGAAAATTTCATAGTTGGAGTCGAAGAAGTACCTCCCAAGCATGAGCACTACAGCTTCAAATATCAGTGAGGTTTTCAGTGTATTGTTACAATCGGCAGATTAATATTTGTGGGGAGAGTGTGTGAATACAGTTAATGAACATAAACGGAGCTGTAAATAATCTCTCTCACACGTGAAACTAACGCGAATTCTGCGTGGTGAAGAAAGTAGTACGTAATATGTGATACCATGTTAATCCGTTGGGGCGAAAATATTGCCAGCCATTAATTTTTTTCAACCGGATGCGGTGATTATATATCTTGGTACTGTTTTATGCTCCTATTACTGATATTTTTTTATGCAAGACTACTGGCTTGCTTTGTTGGCAAAATTTTGCAGCTTGCTGTTTTCTTTCAGGCGGGCAGTTGAGCTCAATGTTCTGGGAACACGGAGAGTTGTGGACCTATGTAAAAGAATGCCAAACCTACGCGTAAGTTTTACGCCGTCTCTGAAGGTGCTACATTCCTGCATTGACGCTTTGTGTGCAGTTATTTTCACCGGTTGACACACAGCAGCTGTTTTTCGTTTTAATTTTACGATTTTTTCTAATTCGTGCAAGATTACCATACGGTATAAATCCTTTAAAATTATCTAATTGCGAGACAATTTTTTCTAGCAATTTGAGTTGTGAATGTGAGGGCACTGCTTTAGTGCTTACTTATCGGTAGTGACCTCATAAAGAAACATACCAGCTGAAATAAAACGGTAAGCTGGAATAACTTTGCTTGTTCTGTTAGAAACTTTGGCTTGCAAGGAATGACTACTCATCGTAGCAATAACAGAAGAATTCAAATGCCAGAAAGCCTTATTCTATGGCAATAAAAATGGGTAGTTAGAAATTGCAGCAGCTGATGGAACATGTCAGAGTTATTGCATGATCGGGCATTCTCGACAATGCCTTGTATGGTAGCAACAGCGTCTCCATTATTTTTCACTCGTTAACTCTCCTTGGTACTAGCCGCTTCACGCTCGAGCCCGTAGAGTAAACTGCGCGTCGCTATAGCAAAGATTGTTACGTCTCTGGTCCAACTCATCATTTGCCTGGCTGGTGTAACCATCCAGGGCTCTCCCATTCCCCAAGTCCCCACTCTCCGTATACTGGGTGTGCCTATCCACTACGATGGTTCCGGCGCCATCCTCCTGCATCAGCTACAGAAAACGGTCACACAGCTCACTCACCTAATACGACGAATAAGGGGATCCACTCACGGCCTCAAAGAACAAGACACCTGCCGCCTGGTCCAAGCACTGCTGGTCAGCCGCATAACCTACGGAACTCCTTTTGTCAACCTAAAACCACAGGAAGCCAACAAGCTGGATGCTCTAATCCGGAAAACGTACAAAGCTGCCCTTGGACTCCCAACTTATACTTCCAATGAGCGTCTGCTTCACCTCGGCCTGCACAACACGCTCAGCGAACTACTAGAAGCACAGCGGACGTCCCACCTCCATCGCATCGCCCTCACTCCCTCATGTAGACGCGTTCTCCAGAACATTGGCCGGCCCACCCCCTCCCCTCAACACGAACTCCAACGCATTCCCTATCCATTCGTCAAAGCCTGAAGGTTAGCCCGGTATCCAAACACATGCACTCATCCTTCAATCGAGGACGTCGCGAAGCCCGGGTGAAGATGCTCGATAAATGGTACGGCGCCGACTCCAAAACACAATATACGGATATTGCTATAACTCCCGCCAACACGCGCACCACCCTAGTTACTGTGGACTCGAACGAACATCTGGCCACAGCCGTCACCTATCGAAATCTGCCGGTCACTTCAGCCGAAGCGCTCGCCATCGCCCATATGCAACTACCACACACCAGCATCAACCATACTTGACCATCATTACGGACTCCCAACAAGCCTGTCGGCTGTATCAAGGTGGCCTTGCACCACCCCAGGCCCTCCCTGTGCTCCAACATCTTCCCGAGGACATTGACATTTCGATCGTCTGGACCCCAGGCCATGCTGGCCTTGCAGGGAATGAGGCGGCTCATGCCGCAGCCCGCGATCTCCTTACCCGGGCACTCCCAACCGCAAGGACCGACACCGCCGGGCGCCTAATCTCTGACCATCAAATCCTAACTCCGCTGGACTCTACCTACAGCTCCCTACACACACACCAGAAGAACATACCCTCATCCACACCACAGTCTCTCCAACCACCAAGCTCACATATATCGGCGTCTACAAACGGAAACCTTCTACAACCACACTATCCTCTCCCACATATCTCCGTCCAGTTTTCCACACAACTGCCCACAATGTGACACCCCTCTCACAACCTACCACCTTGCGTATTCATGTCCCCACCACCCCCAACTCATTCACTCCCCCTCCCTTGAGCAGTGGGAATCTGCGCTGACCAGCTCGGCGCCGGAGCATCAAATCGCCCTGGTGCAACGAGCCCTGGATTCGGCGCAGGCTCGCGGCCTCCTGGACGTAGGAGGCTGACCACGTCCCTTTCCAGCTCCCTTGGCTGCTAAAAAAAAAAATGTTTCTTACCTTACGTTTCTGGTGGAATCATGAGTGCCTACACTTAAGCGACGTAATCTGGGACGAGCATAAGCACACGCTCGTCACCAACTGTTGCTTACTTCGGTAAGCAACAAGGGTACGCAACTGTTGCTTACTTTGGAAAAGCAAGAACCCTTTGCAGAGAAGGAGAAGGGGAGAACCCGTTCGCTCGCTCTGCAGTCAGAAAGAGCAGGTGGCAAGGCAGCGTGGAGAGAGTTTTGGCATATCGGTTACCGTACGCTACGCTACCGGCGACAGGTACCGGGACCCGAATGCGCATGCGCGCGGGGGCACTTAGAGGAGGGCACCAGAACGAATGCGCATATGCCTACTCGGGTCCCGGTACCCGACGCCGGTAGCGTAGCGTACGGTAGCCGATACGCCAAAACTCTCTTCCCAGAGTGCGAGCGACAAGTCTAACGCGTACCATGAATACGGACGCTACCCAGTACACACGGGTTCTATACATCGCCCTTTACGGGCGCCAAAGCTCTTTGTTTTTATTGCGTGACCGATAGATGGGCCATGTCGGCACACATTTACTCCGTCGATCCGTGGACATCGAGGACTAGAACAGAGAACGGAATGACGTGCGCCGGGTCGGTGACGTCAAGACGAGCTGGCGGCGGCGGCGCTGTCTTCGCGCACCAGGCAGCGGCTGTTCACCGCCTGCATTCAGAGCCAAATAGTGCGAGGCGAGTGCAGCACCGAGTAGGCGCCAAAGGCGGTGGATTAGGAATGACGGCAACAAAATTCGCATACCCGTGAACAGCAAAAAGAGCGACAGATTAATGCCGCTGCTAAAGCGAGTAAACTCGACCGCTGAAATGGTTAGAACATACGGCACGGTTCACCTAATGTGTGAAGGACGGGCGAGAAACGTTTTTGGGTTCGGCCAAGTTCGTCCTGAAGGTCAGTGCTTCTTTGTTGGGTGATCTGTAAAAACCTGTGCAACGAACACTGAAAGCGTAATTACACTGGAGTTAAATTTCAATATCGAAGCTTAAAATTTCCGCGCATCCTCTCATTTTGTTTTTAATTTGGTGCTCACAACAATAAAGAGTTGTGCTATTACAACTTTGCTACTCTGGTATACACGACTCCCATGATTCTCTAATCCCACTCTTTCATCCCCAGGCTCTTGTGCATGTATCGACAGCATACAGCAACTGCGACAAGACTGAAGTGGATGAAGTGGTGTATCCCCCGCGGGTCGATCCCTCCAAAATAATCGAAGCTGCAGAGTAAGTACGCCTCGATGCTGCACTTTTGCCATTGAGAGCTCATCAGCCGTTTATCACTCGTAGGGCATAGTTGTTTGAAGGCGACTTATTTCAGGAGTAAAAAGAAAGGTCAACTTTAAACTAAGGCTGTTAGCTCAGAAGTACTCTCTACCAATCGCAAAAAATAGTCTCGTTGTGTCATCAGAGCTTCTTTGCAGGTGGATGGATGACAAGATGATGGACGCGATCAGCGAATTACTCCTCGGGACCTATCCAAATACTTACACGCTAACGAAGGGTCTAGCTGAATCGCTAGTACTTCATGAACGAGGAACGCTCCCAGTCGCCATAGTCCGGCCTTCCATTGTGACATCGTCTTGGAAAGAGCCCTTCCCGGTAAGACTACATGCACACTCATGGTGCGTATACATTTGTGCCTTCGGTTGCAGAGGATATCAACATTTTTTTATTGCGCGAGAAATCGATAGGAAGTGTAGGCAAAATTTTCGGGGCGCTCTTTTTACCCGTGTCTTTCTGTCGACCGAGCGAGCAATAAAATATCCCGGGACGACAAAATGGAGAGAGCACGTGGAAAAAGCTGCCGCTCATAAAAGCAAAGCCAATCGTAAAAAAAAAAAACTTTGTAAAAACTATGAAGCAACGTAATTGTTTAATTTAAAGTGCTGTTATTTACGTTTCCGTGCTTGTGTACTATTTTTTGTTAAGTGTGCACAATGCGACTCATAAGCTATATAATGTTGACATGGATTAACCGTGTACCAGAGGTAGTAGTTTCACAACGTTTTGCCTGTATATACTTCGTGCCAGATGGCTAAGGCGTAGAAGAAGCCCTAACGTGTAAAGATGATCCATCGGCCACAGCGCTTGCGGTACAAGCGATAGCAAACACCACAACTAGAAATAACAGACCAGACAGGGTAAGTACCCTGAATGACAGGCAAGGAGCCGTTAGGGCCTACAGGGACGACGCATCACCCGAACGCAGCCCTACACATACTGGCTACATCAATGAACATCCGCACAACAGGTTTTCTTCCAGTCGGTACAGATCTTCCGGGTTAGTGGCTGTCGATCGCTTGGCCAAACACCTGCGACCCGTACACACAGCGAAAAAAGCTGAACCACGAGCACACAGAAATTTTAACGGTACTTCGAATAACAGAAGGCATAATCCCTAATCCGTCATACTTGCTCACAGAAGAAAGGCCACTGAAATTCGGGGAACAGAAACCAGTATTCTATTAACAGACAGCTGCTGGCAGTACGATCAAGGCTGCCCTCAGGCCCAAATGCCTTGTATGCGTACTGTAAGCAAATAGTAAGCACTGTCCCTGGCACTGTCCTGCCATATGAGATACGGCTGAAAAGAGCTGGGAGCGAATGACCGACAACTGAAATTGGTCATGGGCGTGTTTCCGGCCCAAATAAAAGAGCATCGCCTGAAACATTGTACACACAAGTTGTTTTGTTGATACAGGGTGAGCCATTCATAAATGCAGTTTTCAGCTACACAGACCATCAATGCCAACACCAATACCAACCAAGAACAATGCGGGGAATCATGATAACGTCTGCTATGCGCTGTAGCTAATTGGGTGGGGTAGGGGTCCGAATCCGTTTCTCTGCTATGGATAGCCTGTATACCTGGGCCGTCCACCCGCTATGGAATGGGGGCCCTATTCTCGACGCAGTAAATTCACCGTGACCTGTGAATTCGTCCGAAATCTCTTCTGATTGGCTTTCAGTTTTGGACACATGCTTCCGGTTGACAAAGTGGTTGTGTGTGGTTTCGTTGTTTTGACGTTTCATGAGGTTTACTGGCACCAGTTCTGAAGTTTACCTTATTTATCTCTACCGAAAGCGCATAATTCTTGGCCGGCTATGAAAAACTAGACTAAATGGAGCGGACGTGACAGCGTAGGCCTGTATTTGCCATACAACAACACTATGACTTGTATGTCACGCCCTCTCTGTTATTGGCTGAGAAGACGTGGCGTAATACAAACAGTTAATATAAACAGTTAAGCGTAATATAAACGTACGTTAATGAAATTTGAAGTGAGGTTTCATTTGTTTGTATGTATTTCAAGAGTTCTGTATTAATTTTTAAGCGTTCCAAAGAGTCATAACTTCACAAAAGCCCTCCCCCCCCCCCCCCCCCCCCACCCTCACTTGACAAAAGTCCCCAATTATTTGTAATTTCACACAGAACTCCGAGTGCTACAGATGCCGATTTGTGGGGACCTGCAAATATTGGCATGTTTAACTGAACGTAAGAACGATCACAATGGGCGTGTTGAAAATAAGGAAGTCGATAATTCGCGCTGGTCTTCTGTATATATCATTACCTCTGTTTTCTTCGTCTTCCGTAATCACCCAACACCGCCAAATATCAATGGGAGAGAAATATTGCCGAAAAACCCACATTAAATATGGACTGCTCCTCTGTATGACGTCACATGACGCAGTACGTAGTTGAGTAAGCACCAGGTGCAGCAACAGGTGTGCAGGTAGAAAGTTGGGTACCTACAAATTCTGTCTGCATTTCAGTGTCCTTTAAAACCTAGCTGTGCTCTGAACATAACCCATACCTTCGATGTTTATTTTCAGGGTTGGATTGACAACTATAACGCATTAACCGGCATCGTAGTATTGGTAAGTTCTCACAAAACGATTTGCATCCCTGTTAATCATAACTCGCGGAGCTTTGGTTTACTGAAACCATACGCTGTGTGTTCTTGAAGAAGGCGCTAAAGAACTTATTCGACCTTTTTTTTTTTTTTTTTCGCAGTGCGGTCTGGGGCAGCTGAGATCATTCATTAGAGAGGAGAACACCATTGCCGACATCATTCCTGTGGACATAGTGGCTAATGCACTCATTTCTGTTGCCTGGCACACCGCAACTACAAAGTACGTTGCCACGCTTTTTTTCACGCTGAAAATTTTAAATATGCCGGTGCTGAATATTGAAGCTTATTACTGCCACTTATAAGCACGGCATCGGAGCAAGAACAATGTCCACAAGTGAATGTTTCGATGCGCAATGGTGCTGCATCCTTTTTTCCCAATGTACCCTTCGCAAACTTTGCCCCTGAGCAAGTTAAATGGCTAGAAAAATCTACGGGGGCACCTGAGCGTTGATTGATTGATTGATTGATTGATTGATTGATTGATTGATTGATTGATTGATTGATTGATTGATTGATTGATTGATTGATTGATTGATTGATTGATTGATTGTATGGTAGAACGTGCCGACGCTACGCAGGCGATGAGGTGCACCGTAGTGGAGGGCTCCGGGTTAATTTTCACCAGCTGGGGATCTTTAACGTGCCCCAAAATCTCGTGATCCACGGGCGTTCTTGCTTTTCGCCTCCATCAGAAAAGCGGCCTCCGCGGCCGGAAATCGCACCCGCGTCCTCGTGCTCAGCAGTACAACCTGAGCGCTTAATTACGATTTGATAATGCATGTGTCATCACTCCTCGCTGAGTTATGTCGCTGAGTTTTGTGCTGCCGAGTTTAGTGTTGCCCACCGTATGATGCCCGAAAAGAGGAAATAAATACGTGCAGCCCTGGCAGACATAGCCGCTCCCCAAGCAGCAAGCTCAGGGGGCCCCCTTTTTTTTATTTCGCCCGAGGCGAGTGCAAGAATGGCGGACCGGCAGCCCGCGCATGCGCAGATCGCTATTGGAAAAAGGTCCATTTTGTGATTGGTGCGTCCTGACATCAGCCGAGAGAAAGGATGAAAGGGAACGCACCCAACGTGCCTATTTAATCTCTCTCGCGCAGGGCCGGGCGCACTGCCTGTTCTCTGAGATCGAGATGTAAATACTTGTACATAAAGTTTTCTTCTCCTTCAACTTCGCCATCATGACTGCCCCGGCACGACACCACCCACGGTCCACTTCGACCACGTTACCCCGGTTCGCCACTGGGGGTACTCGGCAAAGAATTCTACGCATTTATACACCATTTTCCATAAGCAGCCGGGAAAGGAGGAAAATACTCTCAAACCAGTTCTCTCGGCGGCCGACCAGTGTTGCCTGTGCGCGCTGGGCTGCTAACATCGCTCGGCGCGGTGTGCTCCGCTGCGTAGTTCAGGGGTATTTCGCACCGCGTGCTTATTTTTTGCGGAACTTTCAACTGTTTTAGCCAATGCTGCGATGCCGTTCAAGGCGCAAACGTCGCTTGGTCAGCAATGCGCGGTGATGGGTTATTGAACAACCAGAGAAAGCGAGAAACAGTCGCTGACAGCACGCATGTGCACGGCACTGCCTGGAGAAAATGCAGTGCGGTTGCGGCGTGTTTTTGCTGCATCGCTTCCCAACACACACAGAGTTGAGATATTGGTGGATGCCGTTGATAAATCGCAACAACGACCAACTCCAGGGTTTGTTGGGTGCACTTGGACGGCAAAGCAGACGGAGCAAAATCCATTTATCACACGCAAAGCTGCGACAGGGAACGGAACCCCCTGAAATGCTAGAAGCAACTTTATCCTTTACAATACAGCATTGATTGATTGGTTGATTTATTAATTGATTCATTATGGTGTTTAACGCCCTGACGCTTAATGGGTGATGAGGCCCGCCGTAGTGGAGAGCTCCGGGTTAATTTTGACGACATGGGGATCTTTCACGAGCGCCGATACAATAGAACATTACAATAACTTCTGGTTCTTTGTAGTCAATTTAAAATACCATATATTGTTTGGTCATTACAGCCGATTGGCATTAAACAATCCCCTTTTCATCTAATCTAACATTTGAAATCACGGCGTTTTGTTTACTTTTTTTCAGGCCAACGCATTACACTGCCAAACGATATGAAAGGATAACTTTCTCCATCGCACACTGCTGGTCGATAGCAGTATAAGCAGGCAGCCAAATGTGGAAACGCAGCTCGAGATACGCGTGAACGCTGCATTTGGAAAATAGCTCAACCTGTTCACAACGCGCGCGTCAAAGGGAAAGCTTCTAATCCTTTTGCGTTGCCACGCTATCTAAGTATTACAATTACAAAACAGTTACTGCTGGTCGCGTAAAGCATTTGTGGTGCAAGCAGCGGTTTCACAAAGGTGGGCTCCGAGCGACAGGCCACATGCGCTGCGCAGAGTTAGGTCAATCATGATCACGATCATGATCAACCAATATCAACTCGCCCGAACGTCAACCCTTTTGCTCAACCTTCGAATAGTAATTTGACTGGTTGTGCGGTCGTGTTATTTTTCCGCCCGGGTAATTTCGTTTCGTCAGTAACCGTCATAAGTCTAGTTAAGAAAGATTATATTGCATTGCAATGTCAACAGCGTAGCAATCACCTGGTCGAAAGTCCATCGCGAGCACGGATCACTGTGACCCACATATGCTGTGCGCGCTCCGCATTCGATGTCCGCGCTTCCGTAAACATGACTAATCGGTGAACATAACAAGCACGGTGGCATTTAAAATACGTACTTACTCCCCGATATCGATTTCTATGTCAGTCGGTGCCATACCGGTACGTTTGCATCGCGGAACTGCGGAGCACCACCGGCACCACCACCACACTGCTACTGCTGCTCGCAACAGCCGGGGGCGGAATTTCCCGCTGTGGCAGCAAATTAGGACCTAAAATCCGTCCGCAGATGATGAAAACAAAGCAGAACACACACAAACAAGCACTGCAACCGCTAACTTAACGCCAAACCACTACGGTTCACTCGGTAATGCACGGATACCGAGCAGACGCACGCAAAGAACGGCGCACCCAGCGCGGAGGTTTCGGCGGTCGTTTCATAGACGGCGCTAGCGTCTGGTCAGAAAAAGCAAATGGCGGCGCCCACCTCTAGCAAGGAAAATGGCGCCCCGAGCGCGAACAGAGTCGGCCCCTGGCGGCGGCGGGAGGAACCGCTCCTAGTGTGGATAGCGCTCTCGCGTCGTCTGCTTTTTCACGTTACGTGCGGCGCAAGACGCGTGCTGCACATGACAAAACAACCAATATGTGTGCTCGTTTGAAAGTAAGCAATGACATAGTTACCTCTGCTTGCGCATTTCCCGTAGAAACGCAATAATCAGCGGCCGTTGCGGGTTAATGCGCTGGTTTAATTCCACGAAACATCTTCGCCCTGGTCACCGCTTGAGTGTGAAACGTGTTATAAACATTGCTTCCACACATCGCAATTTTCTTATTGTTGAGTGCAGTCGTCTGCCGTTTCGGGAACGTCGAAGGGTGCTTTTTGAAGGTGGCGTGGTGATTATTTAAAGGATAAAAGTTTAGTACGCGAAACGGGTAAGAAGCGACAAGACCTGTGCATACGCGTGCAAATTCCACACCCTTGTAAAATTGCGCTGTGTCCTGGTAGAAAGAAGAAACAAACAAAAACATTTACACTGCACACGACCCGTGCGCTATCGCCCATACATTACCGGCCACGTATTTTACACCCGCAAGCGCCTGTGTGATCGTGTCCTTCCCGTACCTTTTCTAAAATAAATACCATTTTTGGACAGTCGTTGTTTATACTGAGGAGGAGGAATAAACATTTATTCAACTGTATCGAGTTGCTAATTTTACGTATTATTTAAAATACGTTTCTATGGATGCGCAAGAGTATTTAGGGGGATTTTTCAGTAAAATTAAGCAGTTGTGAGTTTGCGTCTGTCATGTGGCATTTCGTGTAGCATTATATATCATTTTCAAATCCGACATGAATCACCTTGTCGAGAAACGTGTCTCACTCAGCATAACCAAATGCCGACTATGGTCCCTTCTTAACCTCTTAAGGTGGACCTAAGTTTAAAGAAAGAGGAGAAAACGCGTAATATAATGCACGTTGTTGCCCACATGTGTGAGGGGTGTGTGCCATGACTCGCTGTTTTTTTTTTATTGTTTCCCACATTGCTTGCTTTCCATACAATTTTGAAAAAGGCGAGCCACAATTCCTGGACAATCCCGGACCAAAGGGGGGTTAATCAGTTTTGAAAATACGTACTGCTTTTTCACCGCTACAGAACACGACGCCTAGTGTAGTTTCGGTTGTCTGTTGTAAGTAATACTGATAACCATAGTTTGGATTTTCGCGTTACATGCGTTCTCTTCTCGCTGCTCTTGCAACGTTGGCAGGACCCCCCCCCTTCCCGAAAAAAGACTAAATGCACACAGAATTTCATTTTTTAACCAATCCTCAAGAATTGAATGCCAAGACAAAGGCGTTATTCAGTTTACAAAACAAAGTAGTTACCGGGAACCCGTTGCGCTGATTCGCAACGAGAAATAAAAACGAAATGTTTTACTACATCTGCAACAGCGTAACTTCCTTTATTGCCATCTTTAGGGCTCGTAAGCGACCTTATACGCAAGAATGCAAACACATCTCGCTGTTCCAGGCACCTGTTAGATTTTAAAAGGAACGCAAATGGTCAACAGAGCAGCCGTAACAGAAAATTTGTGCTCACTGTGGGGTCCCAGAAGCTTGGTTTGTACACTGTAAACCTGCTTGTCACTTTGCGAAAACCTAGCTAAACGTGAGATGTTGATTGTACTGCGTGCGTTGACAATTTAATTCGCAAGTTCACTTCCGACGAAAGCCGTAAATAAGTTATCCGAAACCGTTGTTCATCAAACCTTCCTTCAGAGTCGTTAAAATTTCATTTAAAAGACCCGTTAGAGCGGTTACATTTATATCTGCGCTGATCAAAATTCAGTAATTTTATGTTGCCGTTTGAACACACAAAAATTACGTAAGCTCTTAGAAAGAATGTCGGGGAAGGTAGGTGGTGTTACCATTTCAGGGCATCCCACAATGCAAGAATGCGTCATGCTACCAGTGAAAGCGATTGAGATTGCCGTTGTAAACTGAATTTCAGAGATCGAGGCTTTCTGATTTGTTTCTATTTATGCTTTTATTGAAGGCTCAAAGCCATAGTCTTGCAAGATCGAGCTTGCTACGAGCCACAGCGTACAAGTTCATTGTCACAATTACGGCCATTCTGAGATTCCCGATGAGTCGTCGCTTTTTTTGGCGTAGTAATGAAGACTGACTGCCGCTTCCATGCTATACATTGAACGTTGAGGAACCGAACTACGGCATACAACTCTTGTTTGCACCTTTCGTGCGCACATACGGCGGGAAAAAGGCACGAAGCGCACCCACAGTGTGCATTCTTACGGGCCGCTCAGCGGAGCATCCACACTAGCAGCGCGACGCTGTCGCCACCTACATGTCGAGCTCGCGGCGAATACGCCTCGAGCGCGGCCTGTAGGGGCGCCACTGAAATCCCCCTAGCGGCCCGTTTCGAAAGCAGGCGCGGGAGTCCGCGCCCCGCTCCCCAGTGCCGCCGCTGCTTTTGCGGCACGTTCACGACTGAGATTTATCGTTTATGGGCGTTTGAAATTCATGTTTGTGTGGAGCAGTCACTCTGTTCGCAAATGGGGTGTGTTTACGAGAGTATAAATGTTTCCGACGCGATCTTAGTGTGGTATTTTCGGTCTGTATAAGCGCCAGGTGTGTGACACAGGCCAGCGTCGCGGAACCGGCGTATGATGGAGCCGATTGTAGTTACACTGACCTGAATTTACTAGCCGTGTCTCTGTAACCACCGGTTCCTCAGATGTTCATGCTACGGCTATACACTACAATCTAAATCTGTTTTGTGCGCTTACATAATCAGCGGAGCACTCATACCTGACAGCACACCAGTTACGTTTGCCAATATTATACCTCAGATATTGATCACCACCATTTACAAGCCAGTCTGTGTTAATTTCGGGAATATTCAACAAAAGTACGATGGACAATGCATAATTTTACTCGGGAATCAGCACACGACAGAGTCGTCTTGTCGTGAGGTGAGCGCCAGCAAATATTCATCCGCTACATATATCCTCTGCGAGCAGCGCGGAGACGGGCTTAGAGTATAATCCGCGTCCGCGACTATATGCTTCTTCGAAATATCGTCATATTGCACAGGGAGCCTGAAAAATAAAGCAGAAACTGAAATCAGAGGGTCTTATCACATAGCCCACTCTTCCAACGACACCTTTCATCGCTTAATTGTTGAACAGCCTACCCTGTATACTTCCAAAAATGCGTCCGCCGTACGATCAGCTCTTCGTTGAAGCAGAAAAACAAAAGGGAAGTGAACGCGAGATTTGTGTGTGGGATTACTAAACCGTTCATTGCTTGATTCCGCTCCGCATTTGTGCACACAGCGTTCCCCTCCCCTCCCCCCCCTCCCCCACCCCCCGCCGATGTCTCGCGAAAAAAGCAGTGCATTTCGCGTGTAGTTGTTCTAGTGAAACCTACCTGGCTTAAGCTTAGACGAACGTCTTTAGCATGCCAGAAGCTGCACAGTTTTTTTTTTTCATTTCCGTTAGAGCTATTATGTTTCTAAATTCCGCATTGGCACAGCATTTATTTTTCTGTGGTTTCATTTCCTTGGTTCCTGCTATATGGCGTGTGTGGGCACATATTTAACGACGCACAGGCTTGGAATATACTTTACATTTTCGCATGGTTTATATTCTTATAAAAGGCATAAGTTATTGTCCGGGATTGGGTAATCACATCCCCGAAACATATTTTTCTGCGGCGTATATATGCGAAACGAAGCCGCATTCGTTGTCCACGATGCAAAATGAAGCCAACCTCTCATTGTGCCAGTATCAGGTCTAAACGAGGCGTCAGTAGAATTCATTTGTGCCCGATGTTTTGGAGGTGACATGGGTGATATGTTGCTGCCGTCGCCGACGCCCGGAACAGCGGCGACGAAGTGCGCAGAACTGCGTCCCCGGGTAGCTCTTGCAGGCGATCGCGTATTCTACGAAGACGCAGCTGCTTTTTAAGTGACCTAAACGTACTCTTTGCCTATAGTCGTCACCATAACAAGTTTTTTTTAGGGCGCGGAAAGGCGAAAAGAAGCGAAATAGAACCAAAACACTGCACGAGCCCCTATCAGTCACGCAGCGCAAATCCCGTCAACGCCGCGGAGAAGCGGCGGCAGGCGGCGCAGTGATCGCGAAGCTCGAGGCGTATATACCGCTGCTTCTGCCCCTCAGGTGAGGGAACTGCATGACCACGGCTTGCAGCCATATGCCTATAAACCTAATAAAGAAGTACCGGTGCTGCCACGAAATGCCCTTGCAAATCGGAAAAGTTATAGTCACGGTTAACTTTAAAACTGCTTTGATGAGACTGTTTGGCAGCGCCAACTACGGAATATCGCGCGAAAGCTGAATACGTGCGTGCTTCTGAAACGTTGTGCAGTACCCCATTGTGTAACTGCTACTCTGCGTGTGTGTAACATTTTGGTAGACTTCAGAGCACGCATACAGGATTCAAAGTAGTGCCCATTTATTTTAGTCTATCCTCCCACTGCTCGCGCTGTAAGTAATTCATCGATTTAATTATTTATCGATGCATGCCCCATCAGCGCCTGCAGCGCACGTCGCAGCAGCACACATTCTTTTTACAAAGCGTTTGCCAATATTCCATCGCCGGGTATGTGCCAACCTGCCGCTATAACAACACCAACGCGGTCGTGTGCTACTTGAACACTTCAATTTGCTCACTCCGTACTATATTAAACGGTATATCATGTCATACGCGACGATTCACTCATCCACGGGTGCCGCCCTACTCACCCGATTTAACCTGGTGGCTTGAGCGTAATGTGGTATCTTGGCTGCGGGAGGCCGACTTCTGTGGTAGTGATCATCACCCTATCATGCTTTGCATCGCTCCGAACTCGGCGCGTCGGCTTCAGCGAAGCTACGCAGTAGTAAACTGGGATGAGTTCCGGTGCAACATCAATGCAACCATGACGGCGCGCAGCCCGGACTCCACCACTGTAGTTAAACAAGCGATGAGCAGCGCCTCTCAGAAGACGTGGGTAGAGGAGTCCCGGCCGAATACTGACCTCCGACTCTTGCAGCTGTGCGTCCAGCGCAAACAGGCTGCAGTGGCTGCCTCGCGAGATCCCTCGTGTGTATCGGCCAAAATACGTTTGCAACGACTGTCCGGGGCGGCCAGACGACATGAGAAACGTCTTTCACGGCAAAGATGGCTTAGCTGGTGTGAGTCTTTCGGCCCTTCTTCACCACAGCATCTTTTTCCGGCAATGGAATCAAATGGCCGCACTCCGGATACGGCAGCCCAGTGCGTGCCTGGCATCAGGCAAGATTCCCGACCAATTTGTCATCGATGTGCTCCGCGCCTTCTACCCTGCATTTGACACTCTTCCTGCTAGCAGCCCGTGAACGTTTCCTCTGCCGCGCCGCTTCGGTACGGCTCCTTCTGATGGCGCAGTCAGTGGAAAACAATCGGCTTTCACCATGGCAGAGTTCTTGGCTGCGATTGACCAGGCGCCACCGGACGCCTCCCGGCCCAGAAGGTGCTACGTATGAGGTTTATACGATCCGGCCCTCAGCCGTCTCCTCGATTCCATTAACGAGGTGTGGCTCTCGGGCCAAATACCAGAATCATGGCTCCAGGCAGATTTCGTTCCTACACTCTAATCTTGGTAACCCATAATGTAACTTCTAAACGGAAGTAACCTATAAAATAAAGGTTACAATGGATTCATTTTGATGTTTTCTTTATCCCAGTCCGTTCTAAGGGTTACAAGCGTGAGGTTAAAAGCGATTTATAGGTTACAATAATGATTTATAGGTTACATCAACAAAATCTGACATGTAACCTCTACGTTGTAACCTATAAAACGCCCTGTAACCTCTAAGAGATGCTCGTCGTGCCTTCTCTCCCGGCGGCCGTTGATTTCTCCGTTGCATGACGGGATATAGAGAAATGGCGGCGCCGGCAGGCCCGGTGGCCGCGATTCGCGCCACTCGAACCTTTTAACCGCTGTGATACCCCTACGATGAAGCGAGGATTGCTGTTACAAGACTTATTTGTCGGCGTGAGTCGCGGAGGCTGCGGCGAGCCCATTTGTGACTGGCAGCGCTACACGGGCCGTTGTTCTACGACCAGCATCAAGTTCGCATGTGGGACCAATGCCCCGGCGCCAGTGAAAGCGAACTCGGTAAGTATATTCCCGTAACGGTTTCCGTGTTTTCATTGGATGTATGTTTTCGCTGGGGGCTTTTGAATTTGAAATTGCAGCATTCGAGAGGGATTTTCGTTACCTGACTGGTTGCTTTGCTGGACGTTTTCGGTTGTCCGCGACGGCAATTGAATGAAATCACGGGCTTGCGTTCGTTGCATCAGTCTAGAGCGGACGATCGGGAAAGCACAAATAACCGTGACCTGCTTTCTGCTCTGTTTGCGCGCCTTCGTCATGTGTTGAGCGTTTTGTTTACGCTGTTCGCTGCATCGGGCGCACTTGACGAGTTATTGGCCCATGTAATTGTCAGGTAGCTCTGTTTGAATAATTGAATTTTTTCCCATTAAAGTCTTATATTATCGCGCTATTCTATGGGTATTATCATTTTGTTTCAGTCGTCGGGAAATGTTCATTTTTCTCGCTCCATATATTCGGAATGGTGTCCATTTTATTGGTCTTGTAGTAATATATCCGGATAAACACAAGGTGTGTGCTGCAGAAAAGTAGTCCACTAAATGCTGCCCGAAATTTCTAAACTCACTTTTGTCCAGCACAAGCCTCTTTTTGGTGAAAGTTTGCCTTACGGCACAATAAAATGTTTTCGTATGTACAACACTCTTCATTTTTTTCATTCTTTTCCTTGAGTGGGTAAATTTGGTGTAGTCATTTCGAGACAGCGGGCCATTTCCACCATGTTCAGTGGTTTATTATTCTCATTCGCACAAATCAGTCGTTTATTTTTTCGCGTGGTATTGCAGGGCAAATGATTGTCTCGCGTGATCCTAGTGTAGTGCAATAAAGCGACTTTACAGAATGGTGGTATGTATGAGCCAGCATGCAGGCTGCTTGATTGTTGTTTTTTGATGATACAGAAATTGTGACGAATTACACAGAGACAGGTGCAGGTGTAAAAATGGGTTCTGCACCAACATCGGATCCTGGCTGTTCAAAAAGTGTGGTTGCATCTGGCTACCTATGCTATGACTTATCGGCACTACTGTTTTTTTTTTTTTGCAGGCAGTGTTCCTTGAGATGACAACCAGGACTCCCCTGCGCATGACACAAGTTGAAATGAAATGAAGTCTGATTTCAGCGGAAACAACGGTATGAAAATGCAATAACTAAAACACATTCATTCCAATGTTCTTTGTAAAGATGGCACCCAGGCCTGCACAGACAAAATAATGATTCACTTGTAAAAATGCGAGGCCTTTCTTAAAGTGTTATGATGTTATATTTCGTATCTTATTTTGCCTTATGTTTAGTGACTCTTTCTATCAGTTCGTCACTACATGAACGTTATGGATTCACATAACGATTTCCTCAGCATGGAGCTTTGTAGTGTTTCAGCAACTCTAGCTATTCTATAAGATGCGTGGTTTTGCAGAGCCAACAAGAACCCTTTTTCTAAAATAGCTCTGTAAGAAATCTCCAGTTGTCAGTGAGTGCTTGTGCTGTGTTCTTTTCTTCGTCTTGTCAAGTTTGAGGTGTTCTTTCATTATAAATGTATACCAACTGCCCAGCTCTAAAGCCTATTACATTTTAACCCAAATAACCCTTCGAGTCATTACAGGTACAGACCTCCTGGGAATGCCACTTGAAGATCGGTGCAAGTTCTATACGTATCCTCTCCCACAACACATCTGGACGAAGAAAAAATGTAAGTTGGCGATTCCTTTTTACTGATAGCCGAGGAAGAAACCACCGATAAGAACACTTTACTTATATGAAAAACGTTTCGGCTTCCACGTGGGATCCTTGTTCAAAATGAAACTTCCCGTACAAGGGGGGGGGGGGGAGGAGGATGTTTAAGTACAGCCAAAAATGTGACGCAGGTGGCGTCAGCACCGTGAAAGCACGTTTCCTGGGTTTAGTGCGACGTTCGCCCTGTTGCGTGTACTAGTGATTCCACATGAAGGCGCGGAACCGTTTTTGTTTTCTCTTTTGCAAATGTATGTCAGTTTATCTCGTAACCCAAAGTTTCTGCCTGTTCTGGGTGAGCATGCAGAAACATTTCGCGAGATAAACTGGAACACGGCACGATTAAAATTCGGGAAGGTTGGCCGGTATGACTACAGTGGCTTCGCGTTGTTCTGAACAATGCGGCCAAATTACTCTGTGTAGCGATTGCTGAAATGATGTGAAATTATTAGGAAAGGCCGTAAATCACTCCTCTGGTCTGGCCTTTCATTTCAGTCTCTGGTGTCCGTCTTCATTTCCGTGCAATATATTTTTCGTACTTCAAATGCCTGTGGTTTGGTGTGAGGGGCTTATGGTTGCACTGGATTTTTTCTTTTTCTGAAATTTTCTGTAGATGGCTCTTCAAGGTGGGTAAATCCAAGTGACGGCCCCTCACATATATGCCTACATCTGCGGCAGCAGGGAACAAGATGACCGCGGGAAATCTTCAGCGTGCCCTGATTTTGTGCCTGCTTGTGTACTATGTAAATTGCGAAGCTTATCTCTGAATTTTTCCAAGCGCCTTTTTTCATGCAGGAAAATATAGGTACCATTTAAAGTTTGTCCAAAAGACAGATTGCAATCGGCCTAGAAACTTGTTAGTGCTGCATAAAAAACGATAATTTGGCGTGGGAATCACAACTCAGGTGAAACTGTAAAGAGGAACCTAAGAGGGAAGTGTAAATATGGATTCGTAAAGACGAGTGAACTCCAAGTGTAAAATTAGACCGAGTGAAACGGAGAATATAGGGAAAATAGCCATAGACACTGCTTTGTATGAAAAAGTGAATTTGTAATAAATGTTCTTTCTACTTTCCCACATTCTGTGTTTTTTTCTGTGGGGAACCATGACAAGAACGCTGTACTGGGAAAGTGCACCCCTGAGAACCATCTTATAAATGTAGCTCAAGCTCGAATTCGTCTGAAATTGTTCAATGGCAGTATCCAAACAATTTGAAATGCTTTGCATACATCCGTGCAAATATTGAGGTAAAGAATTTGTATATTTGGCCATGTTTGGGAAGCTGTTCACTCAAAATTTATTAAATAGGTTTAATAAGGATATATGAATAAACCGAATTTTACCTGGAAGTCTACAGCAACATAGGAAACACCAATTCGCCCAGGAATCCGCACTCGTGTAATACTCATTAAGGAACGATAATAACATTGGGGTGGTTCGCAGCTTTGCTTTTTAATAAATAGCCCACAGGTGTTTCATAATAATAAATGTCCATGTTCAAAACTACTGATGCCAAACTTCTGGAAATGTGCTCCTGTTAAATGCGCAAATATGTGTGCATGTACTGCCATTCTCTTTCGATAATCATGGCCTAGGTTGTCAGACAAGAATTTTTGGCTTAAGGCTATGTTATCATAACTTTGGCGTCCTTTTGAAGTATGCTATCAAGTGCATGTTTCCACTCAAGCTTGGTTTCACTAAAGCCTAATGTTGTTTAGCTAAAGCTCAATTTACCAAAAGACCTATCATGCATGTTTGATATTGATACTGGTTTCTTAAACGGCACAAAGCTGATGCAAACATCAAATTTAGTTATGCCTGTTTATAAGACTTAAGCGTTGCCAATACTCACGAAGATTTTTGGGTGACAACCTGGGTAACGATTATCGAACAGGTAATGCAATGCATATATATTAAGAGAACATTTTCAAGCTTTTTGGCACTGCTGTTTTAGGAATTATAAAAGTAACTTCTCTTTTAGCCCCAGCCGTGTGGCCGGCAGTTTGTTGAAGGAACGAAGAAAAGACACCCGACGCAAAAGTTTAGACGACGCAATGGACAGCATGGTCGCACATATCTTCCACTAACGCGATGTTTGTTTACCACGCGGGAAAGGCGCCTTCGAGGTGTCGCCACAGCGGCGCCGGCAAAAGCGCGCCTGGCGCGCAACATCACACCTTCCAATTTGTGTGGCCTTGGACGGCGGTAGATGTAACTTATATAAAGGTATACATGCTGAAAGCTGAAAAGTAACCCATAACTGCGTAACCCTTACGTGTATACGTATATAAAGGTTACGAAGATATAGGTTACATTTGTACCTTATAAATTATAGGTTACAAAAATTCGAAAATGTATACCTCTATTAAGGGTTACCCAGCTTAGAGTGTATACCGAAGCAAGGCAAACCACCTCACCATCTCCCCAATTTGCGCCCAATCGCGTTAACCTGCACTTTGTGTAAACTGTTGGAGCGAATGCTGGCGACGCGACTTCAGTGGTGGATGGACACTCTCCGGTGGTACCACCCGGCACAGATTGAGCTCAGTCCTCGACTGGGGACAGGGGATGGTCTCGAACATTTATCGTCAATGGTGCTACTTGGCGGCCGATCCCACAAAGTGCGAACGTTGCTTGCCATGGACATTCACAAAGCATATGACAACGTCAGCCACAGAGCCATCCTTGAAGTTCTCCAAATCCCGCTTGTCCCGGAAAAAGTCCGCTCTTTCACCCGGACCTTTTTTAGTGTATCCGGGTATAAGTTAAGAACGGCAACAGCTCATGTAGTGTATCAATCCGCCAAAGCAACGAATCCGTATGCCAACGCGCGCGCGCGTTCTGAAACGAGACTGCGCCTAATGCGTAACATCGTGTTCTTTTTCACACCTAGTTTTTTTGCAGTTGCTGCAGGAACTTAAAAGCAGGTTACGTGCGAGAAATCATGGAAACTATATATACTCGTGGCATGTTCAAAGAACTCGCAGTAAGGCGCTTTTTCCTCCACGCGGAATAACAGCCGGTTGCAGAGATGAAGCGCAGGGGCAATTTTCGTTGTCGTTCCTAAGTTGTACCCGAGTATAAAAGATTATTTTCAGAATGAATTGGTGGGGCTAGTTACACTAATTACACCATGGCAGTTTTACGCTCGTCCGTGGAGTGCCTCAGGGATCGGTGATTTCCCCCTTCCTCTTTAATGTATACTTATGCTGCCACTTGCCTGGCATCTTGACTACATATCAACCTGCACTTTCTCGTGTACGCTTACGATATTACGGTACGGACTGTTCATCCAGATCCGTCTCGGCAAACAGCGTGCCTGCAACAAGCTTTAACTGACACGCAGAAGTGGTGTGAATACGCTGGTATTTCGCTTTCAGTCGAAAAGACAGCCATTCTGTCCGTGGCTAGTGCATGTGGCCGTCATCGACTGGGGATGTCCTTGATCGTACTACAACTCCCCGGCTACCCTGTGCGCACTGCCCCCTTTCTTCGCGTGCTGGGATAGGAGATTTGATCGTCTGGGTCAGCTGCCCCCTGGCTCCGATGAAATGCTACAGGTCAAATGCTACATCTTATCCGAAGCATTTCGCACGTCTGGAGGCTCCTGCTTCAAAAGGGCCCGACTCTTGGTGCGGTCGACATTTCCGCCTCGACTTGTCTATCAGGCTCAATTCCAGCCCATGACCCAGGCGGAATGGGCCCGACCTGAAGCAATCAACAGAGCTGCGCTGCGGACGATCAGCTATCTGCCTTCCTCAAATAACACCTATACCATCTCTTCGGGCAGAAGCTCAACTCAACACCATGGATGAGCTTGTACATCAACGCCGTCCCTCCCGTATGCACAAACAATTTTGTTGCTGAGGCAGCGGCATTGGCGATCTACATGGGCCGCTCAATACCCGTTTTATCAGTACAACCTGTACATAGGCCGCCCTGCCTGTGCCATCAAGTGACCGACGACCGGCCGATGACCCGACTCCACATTAGATCGACCGGAAAGGCAGATGCACATTCCTCGGGCATACCAGTATTGGCGAATGCGAACCAGCCCCAGGTTGTAGAGGCACTTGTGGACGCTGGTGCCCAAGACAGCATAGTAAATACAGCGATGAAATGTCCCTCTCATTCAGAAGTGAACCAAACCTGCCTTTATGAAACACTCCGCATCTTACCTTCTATGCAGGCGGAGCTTACAGCCATCCGGGACGGACAGTGCACGCGCTAATGCCGGCCCTTCTTCAAGCCCCTAAAAGTTCTACTGTCTACCTGTACACGAATTCAACGGCGGCTATATACGATTTGCGCCGCGCAGCCTCCAACTCGTTTGTCTCGAGAGACATTCATAAAATACTGGACACCTACCCCTGCCGTCTCTGACTGTAGTGGTTTTGGTGTAATACCCTCACCGCTCACATTACGGCGGATAGTTCCTGTCACTTTAGTTCTGTTCCGCAACCGCTGCCCTTGCTGACAAGTGACCTACATGACCAATTTGTTCAACGAAAGGAAGTTCTGCGTAGCTCCACACACGCTCTCATCTCACCGTGTGGAACGGACCTGCCCACTGGGTCCACTCCCTGGCGGGAGGAGGTCCTGCTGCGTATACTTACAGTTGGGGTGGCCCTCTTTCAAGCGGTAATTCAGGCGTGTCCACCGCGACACCATGCCCCGTTTACCAACAACTGCCCCTTCTGCACGGCTGCTGCCGGAGACGCTGACACTAATCACTTGTTATGGACGTGCCCTTCCCTGTCTGCAGCGAGATCACGACACCTTCGCGTCACAGACCTGCATCCTTGGAGACCTCCCGATCTGCACGGATGGCTGTGGGGACCACACTACCACTCTCTTTTGGACTTCCTCAGGGAAACTGGTGCGAATCTGCATCTTTAGGACTCTCTAAAGTATGCCAAAGGGCATACTATCGCAATTTTAAAAAAAACTCTACGGTGTGCGCCGGAGCTTAGGACTAACGTTTCGGTTTGATATCATATGACTTAAGCTGGTGTCTGCAGCTTGACGTACTATACAAATTGAAAATATGGGAGGCTTCAGACACGGTTACGCCAATTTCACCGAGGGGCCACTTAGCTTGCGCGTAAAAGGCAGTGCCTATTCTGTGGAACAGACCACGGGATAATCTGCTGCATTATTCTGTGAACCTTACCACAGGGTAATGCTCAGCTTTATTCTGTAAACCGTACCATGCTTCAGATGAGCCTTAATCATCCGAACCGACCTAAACGATATCAAACCGCCCTTATTTACGAAATCAATGCGCAGACTTGACTTAAGAGAACGTTTTACAGTAGAAAATTTACTTCGAAAAAAAAAACTTCAGTACTGTTGGACCTCGAACCCAGGCCGTTAACGCTTTAACCCGAGACATCCAGAGACTCTACTCCTGCATCACAGAATATTTTTAATGCATAAAAAATTCAGTCAAACTCACACGCGACAATTAACACGCAATATAAAAGCCAACAGCCAGCGAAGAACTATATTGCTGCACAAGGCGTGATAAAAACAATACGCAACTGTACAAACAACGCCCACGGAGCCTGCTGCTACCCGACGAACCAGTGCCTTTCATCTTCATCAACGCACTTAACAAAGTCAACAGCCCTTCAACACTGTTTTCCTTTTTCATCACATCGCGGATCTTCGGAATACCTTCCACAAAGTAGTCTTGAACCTACCGCGCCTTTGCGTCACTGTTTCTAACGGCCATACGAGACCGCCAGATGATGTCTCCACAAGCATGATTAGGTCATAGGGGTATTCATTACTCGCAACTGGGAGAGACCGGATTCCGAGTGCATCTATCGGGAGGTCCTGCAGCGTGCGTTGAAGGACGTCCCGGTAGAGCACAGCGTCCCGGCAGTCTATGAACGTGTGCACGATCGCCTACGGCTTCTTGCACGGCGAAAAATCTGCGCCAGGCACGAACAATCCCCTCTCTTCCATCCACACCTTGACCTGTAAACTGCCTGCGTGGAGTTCAAGGAAGAAATTCTCTACGCCCGGCGGTACCCACATCTTTTTGACAAGTTTGGGCACATTGTGCCCTGGGCCACCAGCGAAAGCACTCCTATAACAGTGGCAGAGGAAAAACCACATCGACTAAGTCTTTTAACAGACGTCTTCTTATAACCGTGCTCAAATAGTCCATTGTGAACCTGCTGTGAACAAAATAAAAGGAAAAAATTGGCCGCGTATCTGCTCCTTTCGTTGCAAATGTCGTCAAAAGACGATAGTCTTTGTAGACATTTGCCAAGGAAATGCCCCCCTTTGCTTTCCCGCTCACCTCTCATGCTGTTCCTGTACCGTCGCGCTCATCCCAAGGTAAACACACTAAAGGTTTGCGCAAGGCGATTTGAATTTACTGCGTTCCACTGCTACAGGCCGGGTTCCTCGATGCCAGCGCTGCAGTACGGCGGAGACGCGCGTGAATGGAGGCGGCCGACTACAAGGTTTATAGAACCGCGTGGCCGTGCTCCACGTGCGTTCCAAGCAGAACGTGGAATCTAGCTAGTGGAACCTTTCGTTGCTGTTGCCGCGTGATTTTTCATATGCCGCCAGGAGGCGGCGGTTTTCTGCAGTAGATGTAGAATATCATTTGTTAGCGAAAAACCAAGCATCCGTGATTTTTTTAATAAAAGAACATTGTAAATATTCATTGTGTACTAATTTCCTGTCTTATATTTGCGTAATGTATTGTTCTTGTTCAACAAAGTTTACAAGTATGAACATATAAACCGGGCTTAGACGTTTACATTTGGCTGTGAGTATATAAGACTATTGCGCAATAGCAATATCACTTTGGCCAGGTGGCTGAATCGAGTTGCATACAGACAGACCAAAATTTTTGGGTTTAAGTAGCCCAAAAAAGACTATCGTCTTTAAAACAACATCTCGCAGGTAGCGCGATGACACCCACGACATTCTCTCGCATGGCGGCACAACGAAGCATGGCAGTTCGTGAGACAACATTTAAAGTGCACTTTATCAACAAAATGAGCGGGGGAAAATAAAAAAATTCAGAGACCGGGTTAGCAGGAAAACACCAGTGTGACAGGAATTGGTTCTTGCGCTGCGTTACTTCCCACAGAGAATTCCACACAAACACACAGTGGAACAGCTGAATGTTTGTGCGGGTGCAAAACAGGGCGTGATGTTTTCGCGGCCAACGAGCGGGGCCTTTTTAGCAGTAGCTCAAAGCAGAATATCTCCCTGTTGTCTGGATCACGAATAGAGCTGAACATATATTCTGTGGACCAGACGACAGCTGAACTTTGCTGTGATTTGATATAAAGTGCGTGTCCATTGAAGTCAAGACTGGCCTATTTCGCTCCTTTTTATCGCCTGTGCAGTCAGAAGTCAGACTCTTGGCCATTTTTTCACTTCTCTCTGTGCCCTTAGATACGTTAAATGTGAACACGTTTATTATGGTCGTGCAAGAAAATAGCCGCATGGTTGTGTGTGAATGTGTGTGTGCAGGCCGGAGCACGTGAGGGTCTACCACTGCACCAGTAGTGCCTTCCAGCAACACACGTGGGACGAAGCGGCCGCTAGGATTCAGGAAGTCGTCGTGCAATACCCACTGCCTAACTTGACACGCTACCCGAAATTTTGCGTGACCAATAGCCCGCTGCGGCACAATGTCAACCTTTGGCGACTCGGCTACCTACCCGCGTGTGTTGGAGACTTGGGCCTGAAACTACTAGGTCGAAAGCCAAGGTTTGTAACTGCGCAATAAAAAATACAGTGAAAAATCAGGGACAGCGATCTGGGAAAGAGGATAGACGCAAAGGAGTCCTTAGATATCTACAGAAACAGGAAACAGGAGACCACGAGGGAAATGTTCCTTGATAACACCAAAGGGAAGTGCATCGCATATTGAAGCCCGGGCCTGTTGCTTGAGAACAAAAACGCTTGTGCGCGAGCAGGTACAAGAAAAAGAAGGTTGGGATGTTGGTGAAGAAGAGCAGAGGAAGACATACGAACTAAGTCAGAATAGTACAAAAATACCATAAAGTTTTTTTTTTTTTTTTATGGCGCTGTGGTTGTACAGCGGCGTTACGACTAAGGGTACTGTGCAACGCCGCCCCGTTACAAGGGGGAAGCCGCTAAGTGTCATTATCACCATATCATGGTCATCAAGCCTATAAAGAGGAGCTAGATTTAGTTTTGACTTATTTCGAGTAAATAATGGGTTAGTTCCAGGTTTTGTTTTGTTATTTTATATTACCGTGTGCGTATTTGCGGCCTAGCAACGGCGGCCTCCGCGGCAAGATCAATCCCAACACTTCACATATGAGAAACGCGTGCCTCTGTAGCGCAATGGGATTGGCATCGTCTTGGTAACTCGAGGAATCTTGGTTCGATCCCGTCCAGGAGTAGCGGTGATCTTTTCGAAGCCCCTGTTTGGCTGCGTGACGCCGCGTTACTCGTTACTACGGTGGCTACATGACCCCGCACCAAAACTGTGCCACCTAACATGTGAGCTCCTCACGTTGTTGCAAGCTTTAACAACGCCGGGCGCTCCTCGCGAGGCGCACGCTCTGTATCTTTGTTTATTTTGTTATTAATAAATAACAAATAAATAACAAATAAACAAATAAATAATAACAGTCAAGGGTTCAAGGTTATACACCTGGGTGTTCGTGTAGTTGCGCTGAAGACAGAAAATATTCCAGAAATCATAACAAAGGGATTCCGAAAGATTACATGGTAATGTGCGAGAAAATTACAGAAGTTCCACCCAACGTGAAAGTAGTCAGAAGTGCAGTGCAGTGATTAATCCGCCAGAGGGTCTGTGGTTCCGTTATCCGCTCATTGCTACCACTGCTAAAGCTCTTTTCTTCCCTGTCTAACTCCTCTCTTGATGAATTGAACAGAGGTTTTGTCCAATGCAATTCGAATTTCCCGCCCTGGCAGTGCTACCGCGCCCTCTGCGTGGAACAGCACGAGCGGGAGTTCTGTTCTTTATGGGGTCCCTTTCATTTCGCAAGTGCCGGAGCCTCACTGCACCGTTTTGAACACGTCTTTTTTTGTCTTCCATGGCCACTTTTTTCGCTTACTATCGTAAAAATCAATACAACAAGCATTCCTAACTATATCGACATGGAGGTGCCGGTTAATTACACAGATTTTGCCTCAAGTACCCGCAGTTTTATTTGCGCTAGATAAT
The DNA here is from genome assembly GCF_048455015.1 of Haemaphysalis longicornis. NCBI lineage: Eukaryota > Metazoa > Arthropoda > Arachnida > Ixodida > Ixodidae > Haemaphysalis > Haemaphysalis longicornis. Next base: position 72,670,770 of record NW_027526335.1, on the reverse strand, counting down.
GGGGAGATGTAGTACAAGCGCCAGCGGTTCAGAAGTTTCGAATGGTTATGACTAAATAAACCGCTTGTTCGAGTATATGCCGTTAACTGTTGGCCGAGGCTATTGTTTGGGTCCGCTACGCCGCGTGAGTGCTGTTGCGACGCTGATTCCCCGAAAACCTGCCGTTGACCCTCCGTCATCGACTTGCCACGAACCGGCGTATTCACAGTGGTGAACTTTGCGCCTACTTGAACTATGCACCTTTCAGCGACCTCGTGGCTTCTCAAAGCGCCAACCGGCCAGCGGCGGTGCTAACAAAAGCAATGCTGGGCGCCCTGCACAACAAGCCTCGGCGGCGTGCCCGCGCCTCATTGTCATGCCCTTTTGTGGCGTGTTGTCTTCAATAGGCCACTAGAAGAGTATTACCACCGAGGGATGCAAGGCGTCTTCGTGGTGGTGCAACATCGCCAGGACAAAAGAAGGCTCTGACCACGGCGGATTGCCACGGCGGGAGCAACCTGGCGCTCACCTGCCCCGGAGAGGAGGGGCCTCTCGTGCGTGTGCGCGTGTGTTTTGCGTGGTGGCGCTCCTATCAGTGCCATGACCTCCGTGATTGGTGCCTCCTGACGTCAGCCGGAGAAAAAGGGTGAAGGGGAAGGGACCCAATGTGCCTATTTAATCTCGCGCGCGCAGGAGCGCACTGCCCGCTCTCATACCAAGATGTAAATACTTGTATATAAAGTTTTCTTCTTCGTCAACTTGCCCATCATGACTGCCCCGGCACTTCACCAACCTCGGCCCACATCGACCACGCTACCATGATTCCCAACAGTGGAGTCAGCGGTGAAATTCCCAACAGTGGAGTCAGCACCTGGGATTCCCAATAGTGGATGGCAGCTCGGCGGGATCGGCCAGCGTCAGCACCTTGGTGGGGTGAGTGCCTGAAGTTGTACCTCTCGTTTTGCCAGACCTTGCTTGCGCAGCGTCGTGCGTTCTAGGTTTTGACTTTGCTTTCTACTTCGTTGTAGCGAGTAGGCGAGGATAAACTATTCGGGGTGCAGTATCACGATGGACAAGTTCAGAGTGCGGGACCTCCTCGAAATTTGCGAGGAGTTGGGTATTTCTGTTGGCCCCACGAAACGAAAAAGACGAAAACAACAGATCCTCAAGCTACTGGAGGCAGAGGAGGTGAGCGTCGAGGAGGCCGACGAGGCTCATGAGGATATTCTAGAAAGAATCGAACGGGTATTAGCCGAAAAGCTAAGGGAGCTAGAGCGCAAGCAAAGTAAGCACGAGCACTACCTGAGGATGGAGAGTCTGTGCGTGTGGCGCGGAGCAGCCACTGAACGAGAACAGCGTATTCAGTGTGAACGCGAATTGGCAGTTCTTAATGCAGAAATAGAGCAGCTGACAGACACGATCAACAGGAAGGCAGTGCTTGCTAGATCCGGCGACGGGGTCTTTAACAACAAGGAGGACAGTGCGAGTTTGGTGACGGAACCTTCGCATGAAAACGTGCGATATGCAGTTTTCGTTCCACTTCCAGACAAACCCGCTGAACTAGCTGAAGAAGGTAGCCAGCCGTGTTCTAGCGTATCCGTTTGCAGCCTAAGGCTGATGAGCTCTAAGGCGTGGTTACTCTCCGAGTTTACGGAGTTTGCGCTATTCGAAGAGCTGCCCATGCAACAGGCAGTAGGCGCAGTGACTGAACCCGTAGCCGCTCAGGAGAGTGATGAGCCGACCGGGTCGGCAGATCCCGATGCCCCAGCTGTATGCGTTCCCGCTCGAGATACAAGCGGTCTGATCGCGTTGGGAGATCGTGAAGAGCTGCTTGAGCCCGTGGTTCCTCAGACTAGACGCGAGCCGATTGGTTCGGCAGATCGCGATGCCCCAGCTGTATGCGATGCCGCTCGAGATAGAAGCGGTCTGATCGCGTTGGGAGATCGTGAAGAGCGGCTTGAGCCCGTAGTCGCTCAGACTAGTAGCGAGCTGATTGGGTCGGCAGATCGCGATGCCCCAGCTGTATGCGTTCCCGCTCGAGATAGAAGCGGTCTGATCGCGTTGGGAGATCGTGAAGAGCGGCTTGAGCCCGTAGTCGCTAAGACTAGTAGCGAGTCGGCCGCGTCGGCGGACCGTGAAGCGCGACCTAAGTCCGTAGGCGCGCAAAGAAGTCGCGAGTCCACCGCGTCGGCAGATCGTGAAACGCGAGCTAACTTCGTAGCCGCGTCGGAAAGTAGCGAGCCGGCGTCGTCCGCAGATCGCGAAGCGCGAGCTAACTCCGTAGCCGCGCCGGGTAGTAGCGAGTCGGCCGCGTCGGCGGATCGCGAAGCGCGAGCTAATTCCGTAGCCGCGCACATAAGTAGCGAACCGACTGCGTCGGCAGATCGCGAAGCGCGACCTAAGTCCGTAGGCGCGCAGAGAAGTTGCGAGTCGGCCGCGTCGACAGATCGCGAAGCGCGCGCTAACTGCGTAGCCGCGCCAGAAAGTAGCGAGTCGGCCGCGTCGGCAGATCGCGAAGCGCGACCTAAGTCCGTAGGCGCGCAAAGAAGTAACGAGTCCACTGCGTCGGCGGATCGCCGAACGCGAGCCGAACCAGTAGCCGCGCAGGTGGGCCCGGGCAGCCAGAACATGCCACACACGTTTGACTGCAAGTCGCCTGGGATCGGGGCATTGCCGCTCGAATGCGCCGCGATACCCAAAAGAAGAAAAAGGAGGCGGCCGAAAAACAGTCAGCGTAAAAAGGCAAAGAAAGTAGGCGAGCCTTTTCACTTTGCAGCATTCAAGGCTGAGATGGCCAGAAGCAGCAGAGCAACACGAAAGGTCAGACGTCTGAGGGAAGGCCGAGGGGCACTATGAAGGGCAGAAGGGGGTGACTGGGTTCCGCAGGAATTCTCGGAGAGCTGGGGGGAGGACGTTTCGGGGAGAGTGCGTTCCCCGCCGACGCGTTCGTCATGGTCGGGCGTCCCATTCTTTTCTGGGTTCCCTTCACTTCCGTACTCTCCGCACGCGTTGCGCCTATTTTCCCCCTCAGTGTCAAAGACCTCCCCTGTACACTGTGAGGTGTACTTTGCAAAAGATAAGCACAGGCGGTCGGCCTAAGTGGCAGCACCGTTTCGGCAGGCCACACCCGGAAATGTTTGTTTTGACGAGGGCCTAGGATGTTTTCAAGGATTCAGACGAATCCGCGTGCGCGTGCATAAACTGCGTACTTTACTGATTCTGTATTGCCAGTCAAGTGTTTATTGAGTTTTCGTAAGACAGAGGAAGTTAAGCGTCTGTTTTTTTGGTTGGCAGTGTGTCAATCGTCGTGCTTTAAAGCCGTGTAGTTAGAATTTTGCTTGGCGTTGTAGAAGTTGTTATTGTTTGTGATCGAACTCACAAGAAGTAAGCGTGACTTTTGTGTTTTGTTCGAGAAGTGGTTCATGTGCGTGATCTAACACCGCGTAGTTAGACTTTTGCTTGGCGTTGTAGAAGTTGTTATTGCTGGTGATCGAACTCACCGGGAAGTAAGCGTAACTTTTGTGTGTTTCGATTGAAGAAGTGGTTCATGTGCGTGATCTAACACCGCGTAGTTAGACCTTTTGTTAAGCGTTAGAGGAGTAGTTATTGTTCGAGGTCGAACAGAGCGTGAGGTAAGCGTAAAATTTTGTGTTGTTGGTTGGAGAAGTGGTTAGTGTTCGATTTAACGCCACGTAAGGGAGGCGGAACCTGCGTGTCAGTGTTATTTTTCGTCTCACCCTGATGGAGTGTACGAAATTGTTGTATATAAACACCGGAAGTAGTTGCGTTTAGTACTACGTGTTTATGGTCAGTTTTGAATATTGAGGCATTTGTATGTGCCAGTTTGGTTCTCTTGCGTAATGGTGAGCCCAACGCAATTTTATGGTTCAGTATAAAGAAGGAAGCTACAGATTATTGTTGATTGACGTAGCCGAGCTCTCTGAGCTAGCTATCTGTAGGTTATCTTTCAGATAAGTGTTCATGTACCTGTGGGTTTTCATGTTATTACAAGTTTCATTTTCGTGAGTGTAGCGAAATGTTATGTTCTTCAAAGAGTCATGTAAAGTCATACTTTGTTTTGCTGTACCGTCGTATCGGTCTCGTAGTTTTGACTTTTGTGCTGTAGACGGTGGCGAAAGGCATGCGTTGCCTCGGTTGCCTCGAATTACGGCAGTTGTAGCTGAGTAATTCTGACAAATGGTCATGGGCAAAAAGGGGAATGCCTTTTGAGCCCTGTTGGCTTCTTCGCTCGTTTGCGTCATCTGCCTCGTAGAGCTCCTATAGCCCATTCATGATTCTTTGGTACTGTTGTAGTTGTTGTTTTAACAACACCTGAAATCGAGGTCTGATTCTGAACTTGTGCCACGAGATGAGCTCTTCGAATCGTTTCAAGGAGTGTAATGTTTTAGCAGTCAGGTTGGTTTTGTTTTGTTATCAGGGTCTGGCATTTCGAGTGGTGTTCAGAGGGCGCTTTCCGCATCGAGTGTGGTTCGACAATGGTTGTCCTGCCGAGTTAGTCATTTCTGCAGGAGCCTTGTGTTCGTGCCTTCTGTGGGTTCACGGAGGAGACCAGAAGAAAGCAGAAGTTCGGAGAACTGCGCCTCAAGCCCGGGATGGACCTGCTGACCAACCGCATCATTCCAGCCGAGCCGCGATCAGCCGCTCGTCATCCTGATGCATTGTCTGGCGGCGGGGGTGCTGTTGCGACGCTGATTCCCCGAAAACCTGCCGTTGACCCTCCGTCATCGACTTGCCACGAACCGGCGTATTCACAGTGGTGAACTTTGCGCCTACTTGAACTATGCGCCTTTCAGCGACCTCGTGGCTTCTCATAGCGCCAACCGGCCAGCGGCGGTGCTAACAAAAGCAATGCTGGGCGCCCTGCACAACAAGCCTCGGCGGCGTGCCCGCGCCTCATTGTCATGCCCTTTTGTGGCGTGTTGTCTTCAATAGGCCACTAGAAGAGTATTACCACCGAGGGATGCAAGGCGTCTTCGTGGTGGTGCAACATCGCCAGGACAAAAGAAGGCTCTGACCACGGCGGATTGCCACGGCGGGAGCAACCTGGCGCTCACCTGCCCCGGAGAGGAGGGGCCTCTCGTGCGTGTGCGCGTGTGTTTTGCGTGGTGGCGCTCCTATCAGTGCCATGACCTCCGTGATTGGTGCCTCCTGACGTCAGCCGGAGAAAAAGGGTGAAGGGGAAGGGACCCAATGTGCCTATTTAATCTCGCGCGCGCAGGAGCGCACTGCCCGCTCTCATACCAAGATGTAAATACTTGTATATAAAGTTTTCTTCTTCGTCAACTTGCCCATCATGACTGCCCCGGCACTTCACCAACCTCGGCCCACATCGACCACGCTACCATGATTCCCAACAGTGGAGTCAGCGGTGAAATTCCCAACAGTGGAGTCAGCACCTGGGATTCCCAATAGTGCATTGGCCAGTTAGCGTGACAGCGAACGAGCTACGACGACAAGCCAGGCCCCCTAAAGTACTCTGCACTTAAAACTTGGCTGATGTTGTCAGGAAGAAACTAAAGTTTCTCAACATGTTTCAAATGAGGCGAGTGTCTCTTTTGCAGGGTCCAAGCCAACTTCATTGCTTTATGCAAACTTTTATATCAGAAGGAATACAAGTTGGATATTTCTAGCTGCGACAGTGCGCTGTGAACGCAATCAAATGGAAAACACAATCTCAGCAAGATTTTAAAATTTGAATATTTACACATTTGAAGAGTTCTCCCACATCTAGCTGTTGCGACAATATAGGCATAGTAATCTCAGTGCTCTCTCTTAGGAATGCACTATCTGCAATCCACACCCCTGGACTGATCTCCTTCCCCTATCTTAATTGTGACCACAGCCATTGGAAATCATTCTTATACCGCGCTGGTATACGAAAGAACCGGACTGCTGGACAATAAACAAGTGCTATACATTAATTATGCAGCCTTAAGAAGCCAATAGAGACAGGTTTCAGCTTGCTTTCAGCTTGAACTATAGAATTTGGCAAATATATACTTCGGCAAATTCAAGTAACTACTTCCGGCGAGTCAGTTTTCTTTAATGCCGCCACATTGCAGGTTCGTGCCCCTCTATTATAAATCTCGCAAGAGTCTGGATGTTGTCCAGTACTTCACCACTCATGGCTGGCTGTTCCCATCGAACAACATGGTGGCACTTGAGAACGACCTCTCTCCGACGGACAAGCAGGTACAATACTATCCCGCAAGTTTTCTTCCTGGAGAGTGATCTAGCTATAGGCTCTACATCTATTACTACCAGCCTAGCTGTTATGCTGCGCATCGGTCTATATGTCGCGTCACTTCTGAGACCATCTAGTAGAGCAAACAATAACCATCTCGCTCTCACGCATGCGCACGCATGTGCCCGTTTATATTTATTTATTTTTATGCAGCCGTTCGCAATGGAATGACTGCATCTTGAATGCTTCATTCCGTGTCCACAGTTGTCTCTACCTGTACGCACGGTATCATTATATATTCATCCAACCAAACCTTTTCACTACAGGCAGTTGAGAGCACAACGACAGGATATGCTTAGTATCACTCTCTTCTATTACAGTTAGTCAACGTTGATGTCCGGAGCCTACCATGGTTTACTTACTGGGAAGAATACATGCTGGGCATACACAAATACCTCTTCAACGCAGACCTGTCGAGGCTTCCAGATGCACGAAGGCACATGAAATGGTAAGCAAGCCTGTGTAAATTTAAATGGAAACTGGGGCACTCCGACGAAACCATTTGATACGAATCAGAGAGTAGTTCAGAGTAGCAATAATTCAATGCCCAACAGTAAACGAACGCAGGCTCCAAGAGCCATGTGTGCCCTCTTTTTGGTAATCTGGCTCAAGTTGGTGGTTGGCTCGTATGAAAATAAACAGCATCTACTGCTTCGCTTTGATTGATTGATTGATTGATCGTAGGGTTTAACGCGCCCACGCAATGCAGGCGATGAGGCGCGCCGTAGTGGAGGGCTCCGGATTAATTTTGACCACCTTGGGTTCTCTAACGTGCGCCGAAATCTCGTACACACGGGCGTTTTTGCTTTTTGCCTCCATCAGAAAAGCGGCCGCCGCGGCCGGGAATCGAACCCGCGACCTCGTGCTCAGCAGCGCAACGCATTAGCCACTGAGCCACCGCGGCGGATACTTTCTGCTTCGCATCAGTCAGAATTGTAAGCTTGGGTGTAATACTAGTACCTACCAAGCCCAGGCCCGAATCCGGGCACATCTGCCCATCAAAACACTCGATCATCGGTCATTTAGAACAAGATGTATGACTATGAGCTACGGAAAATTCAGCCATTGAAAACATAGTTTTCCTTTTTTTTTTTAGAATCCAGAAAGCTATGAACTAACTTGGTGTAATACTAGCAAAAATATGTGTCCATGAGGGGTACTCACACCAATTTTTGGTGTTAATATTATTGCACAGTTCGCCTCCATTACTCAACAGAATACCCTGGCTGAAATATGAGCGGCCTGAGACGCATAAAACATCCTTCAATTTTATCTCGTTTATCGCGCCGTCTTAACAGTACGCGGAGCAGCGCCCAGCAAATGGACATCAGCGTGACATTACTCCATGGTAGGGAAAAGAAGCAACGTGGCCGTGGCCCGTGTGCCTCCAACGCTTGTCAGAAACTCGTGATGTCACTTCACAAACCCGGCCCAACGAGTGGCGACTGGGCGCTGGCGCGTTCACGAACTACGAACTCATGCACGAAGCCAGAGCTTAACCACTGCCAGAAAGGCACCATCGCCAAAAATAAAGTTCCACACGTGGGAAAGAAGTTGATAATATAGTCCAGAATCGCAATAGAAGTCGCCATCAGTCCTTTTATTGAAAGCGGTCATCAAATTTACGCGCCTCACTGGTAGGCCTAAACTGCTTCAAGCAACTCAGCCGCTCAGCTCCAGCGGCAGAGCACTCAAAACAACGCCTCCACCGGCCTCTGCAGTGTTTTTATATCCGCACAAAACAGTGAGGTCATGACGTGGTCGCTGTGGTTCTGTCATATTACGAGCCCTCCGCGGTGGAAACGCGAGAAACCGAAACGGACAATTTTTAGGGCATTCAATGTAATTAATTATTGCGAGCTCAAGTATTTAAAGTACTGTTGCGGGTTCGTCACGCCATTAAGCATCGATAAAAGCAATAAAAAGGGAAAATAATATTTAATGTCAGTACTCCTTTAACAGAAAACAGCTAGAGTAGGCCAACTAACCATAGATGTAAAGGTATAACGTATGCATTCAAGTACCTTCAGGAACTCATTCTTCTAGCAGTACAAATTCTAGAATCCTGAAAAATTGCTCCGGTATATTTCCGGGCCTTGCGCGTTTTTGTACCTCCAAAAGTAAACCTCATTCACCCTGGACTCCCACTCTTCATTGCAGGCTTCGCATCAAACACCGGTTTCTCAACCTACTCCCGGTGACGTCTGTGTGGCGCCTGCTAAACAGACAGTCGTAGACAGCACGGGAGGCCCGATCTTTCACGCTGACCCTTGCACTGAAGCTCTCTGCCAACAGTTGCCGTTGCTGCGACCATTGTTGTGGAGTCGGCAGTGACAGCAATCGCAGCTACCAAGCCAGTTCCCCGGGAGCGATGCACGCCGGCAACGACTAAGTGGAAACAATAAACTGCTGATCTACACAGCAATCAGCCAGAAATGCACAGCCAGAAATGCACAGTGACTCAACGTTTGGAATGTCAACCTTTGGAAACTTTTGTGCCAGCCATGCCACCACCTGCCCAAGCTACACTTGCGTCGCGCCAGACTGGCACGAGAATTATCACTGTTACTGTTACGTACGTTAAGTAACATATTACATTAGGCTACAGGCTTAATGAGTGCCTTGGTTCTGGCAGCCTTGCTGCCAAAAGTAGCATAAAAGGGGTTTTCCCACCGGTCGATTGCCTTTGACAGGCTGTAGACGCTCAAGTCTTCGATCGGGGGATGAGAAATCCTCTTCACATCGAGTTGTCCTGTCGGCGCTGGCTTCCACAGTTCCAATTGAGAGTTTTAGCGTTCTGTCTGTTTCATCCTTTACGCATGTACCGTCCGTACAGGGACTCTACTGGGCACTTGCGCATTCGTTCCAGTATGGTGGCTTAGTTTTGCTGACGGGCCGCTCCCTCCTTGCCATGCGTGCGCATTCGTTCCCGTATGGTGGCTTAGTTCCGCTGTTGGCGGGCCGCCTCCGGTGAGGTGGCTTAGTTACGCTGACAAGCCGCTTTCGCCTTGCCATGCGTGCGCATTCGTTCCGGTGTGGTGGCTTAGTTCCGCTGACGGACCCCTCCCACCTTGACATGCGCGCGCATGCGTTCCGGTATGGTGGCTTAGTTCCGCTGACTGGCCGCCCCCGCCTTGCCATACGTGTGCACTCGTTCCGGTGGGGTGCGGGCCTCCTCGCCGTGCCTGCGCCTGCAGGCGCAATCGGGTCCCGGTACAGACGGTGTCTACGAAAAGGACAGAACAGACGGAATGCTAAAACTCTCTAATTACAAATGTCCCAGGAATATTCCAAATACGGCACCACAGGTAGCAGATTTGGCAGAGCATCGATGCGTATAACACGAAGGTATAGCGAGTGCAGTCTCCATCCTGGGTGTTTTTCTCCACTTCCTTTAGTAACATATAAAAAAATCGTTACCTTCATTCAAAAAACAGCCAAATTACTTCCCTTTGCGTGTTCCTTAATCCTTTTTCAACGCCAACGAGCTCCTCATTCCTAATTACAAATACATACATGACATATTCCCCACTACTGTTCATTAGGAGGAATTTTTAGTGTGCAAGCGTGACGTGCCCCATGAGGCAAAAAACCCGGCATTGTGATCAGTGGATGGTACCAAAGCCACACGCGTCATCAACCAGAACAAACCGTGGCAGTGGCAGCAATCAAACCCAAGAACGTACGGTGATGGCAAGTGGCTTACCAACTGCTCAAGCCGACACCACATGAAACACTGCTTGGAAAGTAGTGCTCTAAAAGTTAGCCGCGTATCTGCTCCTTCCGTTGCAAATGTCGACGAAAGGCAATAGTCTTTCGTCCACATTTGTCAAGTAAATGCCTCCCCTCGCTTTCCCGCTCACCTTTCATGCTGTTCGTCTTCCGTCGCGCTCCTTCCACGACAGCTTGATGACAGCTTGGGAGCAGCGGCGGCGCGTACGTGCACGACGCATGCGTGGCGCTCCTGGAGTCGCATCGAAGTTCCGTGGACCGGGTGTTGCACCAGCCGTGGCGTTGTTGGTTGCTAGGCAACACGCTCCTCAAAATTTTCGCTTTTTTTTTTTTTTTTTTTTTTTAATGCTACAGCTATTGCGCGAGCCTGGGACGCTCGGCAGTCGCCGCGAGGCCACGCGCTCAGCATTTTCTTGCTATTTTTAACGCGTTACGCGCCACACATTACAGCCAGCCACAACAGCTTCGCTGTTAAAATGGGCACTCAAGTAATATTGATTGATTATTAGGTTTAAAAGACACACGCAATCTACTAAGTATGTCGCCCCAGGGGTAGTCATTTTACTCTCGCATTCAAAGCACACAAGCAGATGTAAGTGCCATATGGCCTTTTTTTTTGACATCGCCAGGGTCTTTAACAAGATTTCTGGCAAGGGTAAAGGAAAGCTTCAAATCAGACAATGGACAGAAAATAGCTCAAGCCATGCCAGTAACTTGCAAAAGTCTTTATTGACACACAGTCCCGAAATACATGACATGTTAACTATGGACATCAAAGAAGACCTTTGTAGAACTCCCATTCCTTTACCCCAGTGTACACATACAGCAGCGCAACTTGCTCTCAGCAGGAGACGACAGCACACACGCCACACACCGTTTAGTTCTCGTAGCAACAAAATAACACCAAGCATTGATGGGTTACAAAACCAGTCACCACAGACACGCACACAGGAGAAGAAAAAAACAAGCCGATCTGCTTAACAAATTCAAAAATGAAAACTTCGTTGCCATCAGAAACGACAGGTTTTCAGTTGATGTAAGCGATAGAGGCTAGGCTCGCTACAAGCGCTAGTATTTTATTTACCCAACAAAAAAACTGAACGTCGAATGCCCGTTCAATAGCGACGAAAAATGTTCACGACCATCAGAACTGCAAAGCAACGAAGGAGGGTGGGCGTACAGTGGGAAACTGGCACCCACGGTGTCAGAAGTGATCCTGGGCCCCACAGCATGCAGACAACATCAACTTACGGGACGAGCGTTGAACCACCATGCAATCACACGCTCGGGACAACCGCACTTCCCACTATAATATAATGTTCATATTAGTTGCGTGAATAGAAAAATATTTCCCACCGTAAAACGCTCAAAAGACGTGACCACAACACTTCCACCGCCACGTATAAAAATACCAAAGCATAGAAAAGGGGAGGCTGCAACCTCTACGCTCTGCGAAACTACATCTGTCGCTTTGGGATCCCTTCAACGTATAGAGTCGTGCACTCGCGGCTGGCAATCCACAGCGGAGTGCCAGAAAAGAGCAAGTGAGTTTCAAATCCAGTGCAAAAGCTAACTGCAAACTGATTTCACTCCGAAAGGCATTAGGAGTTAAGGGCTTCCCTCACTCTTCCTTTTAATTCCTGAAGAATACAGATTCGGTGACCCCCTCCCCACCTTCCTTCTTTCCTAAAAAAAAATGCGTATCCTGCATAATTTCCAATCAATTTAAGCCTTGCTAGATTTTGCTTCCGTAATTTTCAATGCCACAAAATTTGTGTTCAGTAGGGACATTTAAAAATGTGCTCAATGTTTCAGTGTCCCCCAAAAGTTTGTACCACCATAACAACCTTAACTCTTGACATCACCGGGAATAGGGAATTCGCAATTACGAGGAGGCATTTATAATGGCTGGTGAGGACACCAGAAACAATGCTTTAATGTTAGCCAAGATGGAAGATTTCCGGCGGAGATTATAATACCTAGTTCCTGCGCTGTTGCGGACACTGGTTATAGCAGCTGTCTAGGATGCTGCAAAAATAGGCTGTTGACAACCGTTGCACAGTCATTTACAAGAAAATGGCATTCTGCTTCGAAAACCTTAGTGCATTCAGCTATATAATTTCCAACAGGGAAAGATCAAGAGGTACCAAGTCTTCTTCATCAACTGCACGCAGCAATCAGACAAAATCAATTTGTCCCTCCGGCAAGCACTATTTGGAATCTGAAGCCCTCAGACAAGGTTGGCACAATAGCCAAAGCTAGTGCCACGATATGATTGAAGCCTTCTCACAGTTTTATCTTTTTTTTCCCCGTTAAAGAAAATAGCGTCCCTTTTTTTCACTCACCGCTGAAGCAGTCACAATTGCTTTACTTTCATTTTTGTACACAAACAACAGGGTTGGACAAGGGAGTCATCTTAGGCTGCCTATTTATAATTACGAAAATCCTTACGAAAAAATAAAAAAGGATAATGTACAACCTTGAAGGGTGGTGCTACAAGCTTTCTTTGGATTAGGACAAAACGCGTCTTTTCTTTGTTATCATCTAATACTCGGGTTTCGGAAGGGCGCTATTTTGTGACGCTTAATTGGAGCATTTTCTGGCATTGTGTCCTCTGATAAAACTGGTGCAGCTAATGATCTGGAATAACAAATACGAGTGATATGTGCTCTTTCATAGCAAATACGTTGCTACCTGTTGGCAGACCCTGTTTGCCATTACGGTGTTGGATGGACGAGAAGAAAAAAAAATCCTTGAAAAGGTTGTTTTTTTTTTGTTTTTTTTTTTTCTGCAGGTACCGCACGCAGACAGCGTTGAAGTGACAGGACTCAAAAAGGTCTCCCCCAAAAGCGCAGCTAAGCGGCTTTCCAATGTAAATCCTGCTTGCGAGAGCATTGGAAAAGCATTAGACTCCAAAAATATGCTTAGTTTGTTTGGTAACAAAAAGCAAGCCAAAAAATGACTGAAAAACACGGTACACACATACGAAAAAGAAAAAAAAACTTGCTGGCAGAAAACACTGCACTGAAGAGAAAAAAAAATTATGACCACTGTGATTCGCACTTCATTACATCAACAAGTAACTGCATCAACTAGTTCAGTGCACATGAGTATAACACACCTATATAGACATCGAACATTGCATATAACCTTGTTGCTAATGTCCTCCCCTTCGAATGACTCATTAAAATCGGGCTTTCGACAACACAAACAAAAGTCAAAGAAAAGGAGAATAGTCTCGAGAGCCATCTGTATCCTAGAGCTATTGCAAACAGCTTCTTTACCCTCACATATGCAACTCATTTTTGCATGCGAGTTGCATTGCATGACCTGCAAAGCAGTTGGAAGGTAAAAAAAGAAGAAATAAAAAAAGAAAAGCCTAAACAGTAGCATCAATACACAAGCAGCAAAAGGCTGAAATTTTAGGCTGACATTTTGAGCAAATATATAAGGTACACTCAAGAGAGGCAAAAAAAAAGCGGCTCACCTCTATATCCCTGCAGCAAAAGCAGCAGCATTACAATTGTGCGCTACAGCTCAAAAGCATGTGCACAAGCACATACGACCGACAGTAATGCCGACTGTGTCGGCAATTCTGTACACACCGAAAAAAATCACAGCGCACCAAGAAGTGTACGACACGCTAATAAAAGTGGAGAGAAGGCAAAAAGCAAAAGGAGAAGAGCATTAACTTTCACGTTTCCATCGGCAAACTACCTTAATTGCATTGGAATGAGTGGCATAGCAGTGAAACAATTGCTACAACACAAACTGCAATTCCTCCAAATGGCGCGCAGCGGTGCTGTTTGTGCACCGGATAAACACACCAAGTACTGGATGAAATCCCAACCACCTTCGAAAGGAGTTAGGCTGGGTTCAGACTGTTGCCACAACTGTCTTAATATTTTCAAAGAACAACATTTCATGCCTCAGCCAACTGAACTGTGTGACACGCCGTTTTTTTTACGTTCACAGCTCCCGATATGGCTGCTACATCGGTAGTCTGAACATAGCCTTACCCACACTTGCTGCAGCTAACTGCAGTTAAGAAAGAAAAAGAATTCGAAGGTAGCCAACGACAAAAACAAGTGCTGATTAGATGCCACAGTGACCAAAAAAATAGCATTGTAGCAGGCTTTAAAAGACTATGCCCTACTACACCAGGCAACCCCATCACCAGGAGAGAGGACACAAAACAAATTTGCTTTCTATGACTAACTCAATTTCTGTTAGGCAGAGAATACCGCCAGAACCCTAAGGCTGCCCCCAGCCAGCTTTATAGCTTGCATTCACTGACGAGGCGCGCATGCAGGCAACCATGTGAGTGCGCCGTTACTGGTTACGTCGGGCTCCGCGGGATGGCAGTACTTGTCCGTGCTAAGCACATGATTTCTGTTGGACGTTTCACACCCTACCCCACCGAACGCAAAGAATGCCTCAAGCCCAATGTGAGTGCGATTAATAACATCTCTGTTGACACCCCCGTTGAGAATCGGGTTGAAACGGAGCAGACGACACACGCCAATGTTTTTTTTTTGCTTTGGCGTGCGGGCACAATGGCACAACCCGCGCCTTGTTCGTGGCTGTTTCCAGTGTTGCCAAGCAAAGAAATCGACAGCTAAACCTTCAGTAAATACGACCTATACTTCACTACGGCTAGCTGAAACCTGGCAAAACGACTTCACCAAGTAGCGACAGCTAGCCAGCCAGCCAGCTGCAACGTCAGCAGTGTGGTGTGGTTTTTGAATGCTCAATGGCCTCCAAGATGTCACGCATCAACGAAAACCACACTTTGCGCTGTCCATGACCCCTTCAGCTACCCATCCTAAGCAGTCAGCAACTGCAGCGTTTCAGTGGAGAGAGAAACGTTACAAACACTAGAATATTGGAGGGAACGGACCGTCCTATTTTTCAGGAGCTCCAACAGGACTGCACAGTCCAACAATGCCAGTACGCTCTTAGTTCTAAAAAGAAGTTTCATTTTGTAATTGAAACCCAGGAATGAGCAAAAAGTAGACTCGCATTGAGATTTAGTTTTGCAGACTACACGCATGCTTTTTGTCAGTAGAATGCTGATAAAAAAATGTTTTTTTTTTATATATAAAAGTCCCTACTGCAAGTGACTGATATTCCTCCATAGAAGCGGAACTTACTTGTGGGCTGAATTTCGACTGCTTTCAAGAATTTCAACTGGCTACTGATACTTAATAGAACAAAAATGTACCCAACTGCCAGATAAGAGACACTACTGGGATCTTTCTTACCACCCATCTACCCAATTTTTACAACACTGGTGCTGACACCCACTTCTGCAGCTCATATCGGTCCTCTCCCCTTGATGAGTGCCTTTTAATGACGCATGCCTTTATTGCACATGCCAATAACACACTTGCGGTTCTTTGGTTGCTAAAATATCATTACCCGTTTAACTTACAAGAGCCTGGTCACTGTAACAGGCTCCAAATGCACCGAAACATAAGATCAACAGATCGTCTGTTGCGTTTTCAACAGTTCACTACGTTGGCATGACAGAAAAAAAAAACTACTACGCACAGCTCCCTCAAAAGAACTGTTTGTCACAGTTCCCTGGTTTCGCCACCAAAATGCAAGAGGTTCAGCATGCTCTGAACACAAACCGCTCAGCAGCGAAAAGAATAAAAGCTGTTGCGCAGTGTTCACCTAGGCTGCAAAAAATGCACAATGAAATTGTGATATCAGAATTCTCTCTAAACCACTGTTGTCGCTCCTAAAAGCACTACCGTAAAGATTTGAAAAAAAGAAAAAAGAAAAAAAAAGAGACCACTGGACCTTCACACTACCTAACATTTGGTGCATATTTCACCCCACAAAAAAAAAAAAATGCGGAAGACAAGCCAATATGCATATTAAAAAACTCGCGCTGAAAAAAAAAAAAAAGGATTGTACATTCAAAATCATGGCAGCACGAATGCAACCAACCAAGGATTGCAACTGAAAACAGGCCGCAACCAAAATATGACACCAACAATCACCGGAACAAGTGTAGAAAAAGAGTGGAAATTACCCCGGGGGAAACCACTCCGAAAATACCGATAAAGCAGGTCTCGTTACAGTAAATCCATCACCTTAGAATAAAAGGCCATTTGCACACATTAGGTATAAATTGTATAAATAAAGCTCCGCATATGTCTCGTGCACACTAGTGCCCTACCAGCCTTAGCAAAGCATAATAAACATCCTCTGGCAGGAATTTTTGTTTTTCTCGAAATACATCCTTTGGGACCTTAGCTTTCTCAACAATTGAGCTTGAAGCAGGCAGTGACCGCCAGGAGAACTAGGTAGAGAGCCAATCAGTGGAGGACGACGCTTTTGCTGATCGTGCAATCGAGTTTTCAACCAGCTCTTCAAGCAGCGCAACCTATTCCCAATAAGCTATCCTGTTAACTCGCTAAAAAGAAAACAGAACAAAGTAGACATGACAGCTAGATGCTTACACTTAGCATATGAGCGTCAGTTACCGATTGACAGCTGCATGACACCACAAACTAAGCGAACAGTTGCATGCAACGGCACTGAATGGCCAGATTAAATGTCCCTTTTGCCAGGAAAACCAAAGCCATCAAGCTACATACAACCTCAGCCTGTCCCGTGTAAATGCAACGAATAAGAGAAAAAAATGCTTCCCTATCCCTGCACCTATACAGCATTCTTTTTTTTTCTTTTCACTCAGAATAGATTAACAGTATTTAAAAACAGGAACATGATCATGGCGGGTTTTCTTTTCCTCGAGAGGATGACACCAACCTTTGTTCCAGCCAGCCTTGGACCCACAAAACCACATTACACGAGACTACCAAGCGAAGCTTGCAGTCATCCACAAATCCGAACACAGGACCACGACAAGAAACAGAATAACTTTGCCAAAGGCAGCGAGGGCACGTGCGGGGCGCAATCGTTGTGAAGAAACAAAAAAGGGGCAGGGTTAGCACGGCTGGAATCTAGAGACACACCCTAACCCCGGGAGCATTCTGAACATTCTAACACGGCAAAGGCCAGCCCTGCTTACGACAAAGCAACAACTCTTTTGACCGCAACGGTCGCCACTTGATCACAAGCCCGAGAGAAAGGAAGGCGCTAACAGCCTAACCCTGCGACAACCACACTTTTTCGAAGAAAGCGAGAAAACTGCCGCACTACCGGTCAGAGCTCCACTTTTGACAAGACGACAGTGGCAACTTGGGCATGAATGACCAATTCGACTCCACAAATGGGCCTGAATTTTAACCTGCTCTGAACAGAGATTTGTAGGGAAGTGTGATCGGCACTTGCTTGCAGCCAACTTTTCATGTATGTGGTGTCAGCACGGAAAAAAAAAAAAAAAAGGAACGCCCCTCCACTCTCAAAGCTAAGAAACATTCTAGCGCAAGGCAGCCTGGAACAAAGCCGTGGCTGCTGTACAGAAAAATGCCTAGTAAGAAGGGAAAGAAGAGGGGAGGGGGAAGACACACAATGGGGGAAGGCCCTCTCCTTCCTCCAGCTGTGCCTAGGAAGAGGAGGAGGTGAAGCGGACGACGCAGAGCAGCCTGGTGAGGAGGCCCATGACCAGCTGCCAAAGCTGCTGCGCCAGCTTGGAGCGGCCCAGCAGAACCCTGAGGAAGCTGAGCAGCAGCAGGGTCTTGAAGGCGACGTGCATTGCGTGTTGCCTGCCCGGGAAAAGGAAAGAGAAACATGCCGGGGTCAGCTACGATTGTAGCTGAAGGGTGCGTATGTACACGAGCGAACAGCGGCTTACGAGCTAACAGAGAAGATCATTTCACCCCTTGTTCCGCCAAGTGACACGCGAGAAGGAGACGGATGCAGTAATGCTCCTCGTTCTCCTCTGCTCCCTCCCAATTCTGCTGTTCACTACTAAGGCCAGTGGTACAATGTACTAGAAGAGAGAGGAGTGTCGTTCGGGGCCAATGAGGAGGGGGTCCCTTTTGCGATGAAAACTTTTGCTGAGCAACTCCTGTTGTAAGCAGCGCCCCTGGCGGTTGCTGCTTACCAGTTGGTTTCAGGAGTTTTGTTTGTTAAATTAATTCTTATTTACTGCCCTAAATAGTCTTATTTCTTTTTTTCATGATATAAAAGTTTTTTAAAACTTGTCAAATACATAACTCTTTATTTGATTTAAAAACTTATAGGTGGTTCTGATTGATTGATTGATTGTGGGGTTTAACGCACCGACGCAACGCAGGCGATGAGGCGCGCCGTAGTGGAGGGCTCCGGATTAATTTTGACCACCTGGGGATCTTTATCGTGCGCCGAAATCTCGTACACACGGGCGTTTTTGCTTTTCGCCTCCATCAGAAAAGCGGCCGCCGCGGCCGGGAATCGAACCCGCGACCTCGTGCTCAGCAGCGCAACGCCTTAGCCACTGAGCCACCGCAGCGGGTATAGGTGGTTCTGGCTACGACAGGAGTTCTCTGGGGAACGCCTGCGCTCCATGCAATTTTTTCATCGCAAAAAGTACCCGCACTGTCCACTGGTTTTTCCCCCGAACGACACACCTTACCTTATAGTACACTGTACCAGTGGGGAAAACCCACCGCAGTCTCTCGTTCGAACCGAGATCGCAATTCCCCTCCACACTTTTCTTGTCGCTGGCGCAAGCAGCAGGTCAGCGAGGAGCAGGTTCTGGTGGTGATCCATTACAATGCGGATACGCGCATGAAGATACTAATCGAATACAAGCGCACAATATTACAGCAGAGGATAGTACGCTGCTAGCTGAGTCCCTCAATGCTTTTCTGGAAATGAAACTCCGCCATAACGCTATGGGAGAGCTTCATGCGCCGCTCAAGGAGGCCGCACCGCGGCACTAGCGTTGATCGGAGGGCAGCCGGGCAAGTGGTCAAAGGGCGTTTGGCAGGGACCGGATGTTCGCCACGGTATTATCAGTACGCGCTCGCTTCACTTGTCATGGGCCGCTAAAACAGACTTGGCATTTTGTGAGTGGTGAAAAATTTTGTGTGGACAGTCATGCTGCTACGGCAATCCTGCCGGCCGATCTGACTAAAAAAGAAACCGCGACAAAGTGTCACTATTTTTTTCTCCTTCTGGTGCCAAGCTGCGCGCGAGATAAAAGCGTACCGTTCCCCGAAAAAAGTTAGCAAATTGAGTTTTTATTTGCACCACATCCACGTATGTAGAAAACATTTTCACACCGGCTTGGTGAATGTGTCACGAATGGTAATATATAGCGTGTCAATGTCTGCACAGACATTGTAGACAGCATACCTCTCGGCAACTGAATGACTGCTGCAATTGCAGGATGTACGTTGCATTTTGTGGGCACAACAGCAGAAAAGATCCACATTTTTTAAGTGCCTCCCGCATTTTTTTTTTACTCTCAAACAGAATGAGGCTTCAAGGATAGCGGTTCGCTTATAATTCCCAGCAAGTGAAAGTGAAGCCTAGCCAGTGAGAACTGCTGTGGAGATTTTTTTGCATCGTCTTCTCTTTCTGTTTTCTTTTCCTGGGTGGGTGGAGGAATGTGTTGGTTGCTTCATAATCAAGCACATTGCCGGATTGTAAAGGGAGCTCCTAAAACCACTGCGCTTTTGCCGACATTTTTTTTTTTTATCACCCAGCCACCCTTTGTTTCGGGGGTTAATAGGCCAGAAATAACCTCGCTTTATAAAAGGCTTCGTCACCATATGCATATGCCTGTAACTATATCAACTATGTAATATCATAATAGTTTCTTGCCTCTCTTTACTTCGAGATGCCGTCTTCAATCGCACACCACTAAACAAAGAGACTTATCTACAATCACCAACATACATATCCGGGCGCCGCGACCACTTACTCAAGATAAAAGAAATGTGCACGCGCACAACCACATACCAAAACTCCTTTTTTCCCCGTACAATACGCGATTGGAACCTGCTGCCTCCTGAACTAATCTGAACTAATCGAAGTTGCTTCTGATGTGACGTTCCCCACTGCCCTTCAAGAATATATTTATGGATAAAAATGTACTCGCCATTTGAAACTTTCTTTGATATTTATGCTTCGCAATGTTAGCCAGCGTGCTGTGTAAATGAATGTATCTTGTTACCTGGCCGATATTTGTTTTTAGTGCTGTCTCATGTGCTCCCTCAGAATGTACCACATGTGTGATTAGTATTGTACTCACGGTCTGCAGTGTGTGGCTTACTAACGCAAACCTTGTATGTTTTCTTACAATTGTTTTTTTTTTCTTTCTTCAACCTTTCAAAGAGTGTGCAATGTTGTATTTTACATCGATTATTTGTCCCCCCTACTATAATGCCCAACGGGCGAAGTAGGTATGCAAATATAAATATCTAAAATAAATATGTAAAAATGAATATGTAAATGTTAGCTGTGAATGAGGTAATGTGAGCACATGCTTAACGAGGAATGTACAAAGCAAGGAATTATTAAAAAATGCTCCAACTGTCGTTACCATTCTAAGCTTGGATTCTACAACCAACTTAACTGTTTTCATCAGAAACCTGAGGCACTCGCGAGAGTAATCTTTGTTTTACAGTGTTCAATAATGCCAAGGCTTTCAGCGCTTTGAAAAAGCGCACTATGACACCGCACTACACCTCAGCGATGCGTCAAAGAAAATCATTGAAGACGCTGAGTCTGAAGGGAGCTGGAAAAAAATAATTGTCCCCCCATGCAAACTTTTCCTTTCGCACCTCGTTGATACATCTCCTTTGCTTTTCACAAGGGGTTCAGTCCTAGCAGGTGTCAGAAATTATTTCTGCATGTCACTTACTACAGACACCTCATTGCGTGTTAAAAATGTGTTCGAACTTCGGCGCCCACGACATGCAAGCACGGAGCATCACGGGCAAGCCATTTAGGCTTTCGTCGTGCATGAATTTTCCCTAGAAGCGAACAGCGTTGTTTCCAGAGCTACGGTGGCCGTGCTGTGAAATTGATTTTAAAGTCCTGGAACACCTCCTACTATCCCGCCTCACGTCTCATCTAAACTTATCGTGCGCACTCCCGCATTCGATGATAGGCTTCTGACCTGGACTATCGACCAAGGACACCTTCAAGGCTGAGAGCTGCAGCTGGGCAAGGCTATGAGGAGCGCGGTCAAAGGCCAAAAAAAATTTACACCACCTCCGAACCCCGCTCCCCCTACAGTCTTCCACGCGTGGGGACTTTTGAAAAATTTCTCAGAATCAAACAAAGACATCAGTTGACACTTTTGAACGTGCGTTCTGCCACATACGGATTTCCCGCAAGTGCTGCAATTACAAGACTTTCCTGCCGGCTTCCTTTTGTCGCAACAGTTGAGGGCACAATTACCAACCACGCGCTCCTATCGAGAAAGTGCCGCCAAAGGCGGGCGCAAGTTCTGCCGCACGCAATTGCACACACGGAGAAGCGGTGGCCGCCCAATGCCCTCCAATTTGCGGTGGCGCCCCTCGCGGTAGCTTTTGCCCCCAAACAAAACTTGGGCAGGAGTTTCATGACCAGAAAAGCATTGAAGGACTCTGGCGCTGCGAACTGCCCCAGTGACAGGATGACTGAATTCAGTTGAACGAGTTGTTATGCAGCCTTTTTCGACGTTTGAAAACCGTGTAATGCATCTGCTGTGAACTGCTTTTGTGCACAGAAAACGCTTTCCCGCTTTAGCAATTCCAGTGATGCTACCGGCTTAGGCCACTTTGGAGCAGCTTTTGGAGCAGGCAAAAATGCGTTTCGGAGCAGCAAAACCAGCTTTCGGAGCAGGTGTTGATAGAAGCAATTTTACGACACGTACTGCATTCTTGATAGATAATCGCTAAAAGCACACCCTTCAACGATAAGAATTAAAAGAACCCAGAACATGGATATTTTGTCCCCATTTTTCTGCATTGAACTTTGTGCAGCAGCCTGCACAACAAAAATTAAAAAAAAAAAAAAAAACTCACTTTTACACAATAGCAGATTTACTATGAAAAACTAAAAATTGCTCGTCACAAAAAACATGCTATGTAAAATCGAGCGCTGTTGGAAGGCTATCGTGGGAGCACTGACCAATAATATCAGTAGCGCCACGGCTTTGACTGCATAATTGAACATCATGCTGCTCCCCGAGTTGCACATGCATAACTATTTAGCAGCGCCAGCGCTGCCACCGTAAGGGTCTAAAATGACAAGCCACCGACAGCAGCGCTATTGTTTACGAAGGCAGCGGGCAGCCATTTCTGGCAGCCAACATGCAGCACCAGGCTGAACCTTGGCCCTTTACGACACGTTTGCCGCAAGCAACCAAAATGCCTCCGTTAATGACAAGGTAGCCCATTAGTCCCTCCCCCCCTCCTCCTACCCCGAGACTATGTTAATTCCCTGCGAGGCTACATGCGCGCATTTCACCTTCAATTTCCCCATATGTAAATTAAGACGGGCGTCGTCATATGCCTGCCGTACTCGTTAAGCTCTGAAACAAAGTCAGGCGCCGTAAAACTGCCGTACTCACTCGCCAGCGCGCGGCCCGAACTATGTCACCGTTTCCTGCCCTTGCATACTATTTTTTCCCCCCTGCACTTTGTAAATTCTCATCTGTTTACAGTAAAATCTCAATTATACGAATCTCGCGGCACCGCGAAAAATATTCGTATCATTTAAAATTCGTGTGAACAACACAGACCAAAAAACTAAGCACCAAAACAAGTTTTCGATTATTTTTCTTACTTTCGCATGACGAAATCCGTGACATTTTTCTGATTTTTTTTTTAACCTCCATGTCGCCGAGCGGTCCTTTCTGGACTCTCACTCACTGCAGGGGCGATTTTGCACGCGATTCGTGCGCATCGGCGTTGTGCGCGTGATATTTTCACGCCCGCGTCGGCGATTCGGCGCCCGCGGACGAGCATGGCAGTGGGAGGAGCCTGACGACTTGCGCCAATGGGAAGGCACGCGCCTCATGGCGGCAGTTACGAAGTGCTTGAGACAGCTGGCTGGCTCAGTCGGAGATGTTTAGGCTTAGCACCCCGACAGATATTTCCTGGGCGCTTTCACTAGCGGCGCGGATGATGTTTTATAGCACCGTTTTCGTTCACATTGTTAGCTCATTTACCGCACAAGGAACTTCCTGTGTGCTTTTAGCGGAATTTTAAAGAGCCGTTAAAGCGGTCTCTTGAGCGTCCCGCACCACTTCGTGACCGAAACCGCCGCCATGCTGCCGCGGACAGCTGCGCCCGGCGCAGCGTGCGGGTGGTTTCGCGGCGGTGTCAGCGTGCTTGTGGAGTGCACGGCGCGTTTTTGCGAGCAGAAAACAGCTTGGCCGTTCCAGGGGAAAAAGCGACAAAGAGGGCAGAGGGTCGTATGTCGTCGTAGCTTGCTCGCTCGGCAGTCGGGCGCCTCACCGACTCGTTCTTATTATCCGCCGGGCACCGCAGGTCCGTTCGTAAGAGCCGAAACTTTTCCCATTTCAAACAGTGCAATTTCGCCGAGACTAAACAGAAATTCGTCTCATCCCGAAATTCGTATCACCCAGATTCCACTGCAACTACAACTCCTGCGTCCTCATATCTTGCCTACTTTTCTTCCAGCACAACTCCGCAGGCACCCGGTACACGCGTACGCTGTCGGGGCGCGTTGGCGAGCGAGTACGGCAATTTCACGACGCCTGACGTTATTCACGAGTACGGCACGGATATCACAACGCATATCGCGGCCCGAAGACCGCGAGGCGGACGGTCGCGACGGCGGCAACCGGTCTCGCGAACCAATAGGTGTCTTATAAGGGGGCAGATTTGGCGTTGTGCGCATACATGCACAAAACGCATCATCGTCGTTACTAGGGTGCCTAGAATATTTCAGAAATATTCTAGGCACTCTACCGTTACCGCTACAAGGGCCAGTTTGCCTTGGCTTGGCTCGGATTGCGGCCTGAAAACAGGTGTACCGCGATGTCGCTTTCAGTGGGGAACCTCAAGTAGTTAGCTTCGTTTCTGAAAGACAGCGTACACCCTTGGGCGCAGGTCGGGCGCAGAATCGCCAAATTTAGAGGAAATGTAGCAGGATGTAGCAGCCAGAGCACTTGGGCGCAGTTTGGCGCAATTGGCGCAGCGGTAGCATCACTGCAATTCCCTCCAAACCACACGCGAAATATACAAACTGAGCTGAGCTATCATCATAACCTGCAATGTTGATCAGGAAAAGGAGACGCAGCCCTCTCTTCAGCCTACATGAAGCAGGCACGAGGAAGAGGGAGATAAATTTAGGCCACAGCAAAGGCGCAAAGAGGGAGGAGAGTGCATGTGGCGTCGCCCTCCTCCATTGGTTGCAAAGCAAAAAAGACAAAGAGAGGAGGGGGTGTGGGGGGGGGGGGGTGCACCATAGCTGCTTACCTCCTTCTTGCCACCGAACAAGTCCCATACCCAACAAGAGGCTTGCCTTAATGGTTTACTAAACTCGCTCGCGCTGGGAACACTTCAGTACTATCACAGCAAAATTGGCCTTCTGCTTGAACTTCGTTGAATTTTATTCTGTTCAAACACGTCGTTGCTGCGAAATCCCGCAAACACTTACTACGTTACATACAGATTACATGAGCATAGTTGCCAACAGACATTAAATTACTCACACCTAGTAACTTCGTTAATACGGGATTTAGTTACACTGTATCTAAGTTTTACTGTAGACTCAAAATGGAACTTCACCATGCCTACATCCTGCATTTCCTAATGTTCACTTTCGAACAAACTGGAGTGTGTCATTTTTGAAGAATTTTATATTAAACAGAAAATCCCCAATCTGCTTATTAAGGTTTATTCATACTGCATTGAAAATTAGGATGGCTAGAGGACACTTACTGTCACTCGCCCTTGAGCACTTTTATTTGTCCTTATTTGGCGACATTACTACTCCGCAATGCAACCACTGAATTCAAATGTACCGCCTGTGTCACAAAACCTAAGTTTCACGGTCCTATCCCACACGTGCAATGGCAAGATGAAATTTCCTAAACCCATGAACGGCTCGATTGCCAAGTTTAGATCTCCCACCACGTACTACACGATTCAATGAACCAGAATAAATTTCTTTCCCAATATTTCAGATGCATCCCCATAATCCATATAATACTGTATACAAAATTACAAGGTTAAATTTTACATTTTCTGTAATGTACTTATTCTCACTACACCACAATTTAAAGGTCCCATTAAAATTTCTTGTCCAAATACAGCGAAACCCGCTGTTGATGGATGACAACAAGATATGCTTCAAAGTTCATTTCACGTAGGCTATAAAATGCCCTCACGTTACCTATTTTGGCCGGGTTATTCTTTATACAATGCAAGAAATAGCCAGAAGTTTACAGACCAAGAAAGACAAGCAGCAATCCAATAAGTAAAGAAAATGCAATTAAAGTGCAGAATGCAGTGTACCGTACCGTTTCATCCGTTTTCGTGACTCTGGGATTGTTGCAGGGTCCTGCTTGAACAGGTAGCGCCTCACACCAAGGAGGTAGTTTTCCCAATAGCTCTCCCAGTTGATCTTCCGGATGTCGATGTCAAACGTCTGCATGCAAGAAAGTAACGAAAATTAGGTAAAGGACATAAAGGGGAACTTCAAAAGTAGCTGGAAATAAAACATTTATAAAACTAGCCTCAAGGAGTTGTGAAAGCACCTATGCTAACTTCCTATACGACTACAATGCTAGAGCGATAGAGCCTAGGCACATCTGATTTGTAGTGCAGCACGATACAATGCATATTACATGCAAAACAATATTTTGCTCAAGGTGAGATTACAATCACACCAGCATTTTATGGGTTACACAGAAATGCGTTTAACCCATATGAACAGTGCATGAATAAACAAATAGTAGCCATTACCCAAGGTCAGGTGGAAATAGAAATTCTGAACAGTGGTATAGCATTATCTTTTTCTTTTCCATTTTTATGTTTTACACGCAGAAGGTAAATTTGAGCTATGAGGAGGCTATGATGAGGCTATTTGAGCTATGAGGATTGTAGTGGAGGGCTACGGATTAATTTTAGCCTCCTGGGGATCTTTAACACCAACACTCTGGCATTTAATTTTTTCTCTTCGCAAGAAAAACAGCCGTGGCAGAAATTGAACCCTTGTCCTTGACCACGGCAGCACAGTGGCACCGCCACTGAGCCACTGCAGCTGGTACTGGTACTGGCACAGCATTAAACCGCGCAGCAAACCAGTGAGATTGTAATGCGGCTGCTATGAGCACTTGGTGTTCTTTTCTCTTGAGCTTGCCAAATACACACAAGTTGCTCTAAATCAGTAAATCAGCTCACCTAGAACATGAATACACCCCTGTTACACATGGGTTTTCTAAAATAAAGTAGAAGATAGTGAAAAAGTGGAGACAGGTACCACGATCACTCACCATACTGTGCCACTTACACCGGAAGTTGTTAAAATTGTGTGACAAATATTTTAGCAATATGCCTTCATAGGTTAATAAAAACTTAAGGGGGGACGTGGCTTTCAAAATCAACTTTTTTATTTCTTTGTGGATTTTGATGAAAATTGGCACAGCAACTGGAAATGCTTCCTTGATAACACCATAAAAATTTCAAACTGATATTTTGAAAACTTTTTTATGTATTAAATTTTCTTTCTGTTCCGCTTGTACCGAGCTTGAGCGGCTTATAAAACATGATAGAAAACTTGTTCGAAGTGCTTTGCATTCCCAAATGAATGGACGAGGTCGTGACAGTTTTAGAATTTTTTTTTTACAACACAATGTTTTTTAGTTTTCATTTTTTTAGAGGTCAATGTGCAATAGGCATGTTGACTGTGAACGATTATTTGAATAAAAAAATCACAAAAAACAAATCTGGAAAACCAAGAGTGTCACGACCTGAACTGTTCATCAAGGAATGTAATGCAAGAAACGGAATCAAAATAGACCCAGCGCTCACAATGAAATCCCTGGTACAAGCAACACAGGTGGCAAAAAAAACTGTTTTGAGAAAACGGCTTCCGAAGTTGAAACATAGGTTTCACTTATCAAAAGTCGTCACGGTTGTAGCCTTTCATGTCCTTTTGAACATGGGGCTTCTGGAATGCCTTGCCTTGAAATTGGAGTGCCTTTTACAGCCTTTCTCTTTCCAGAAAACATCATTTTCAGCTCCTCTGTGAAGAGTACATACCCCACTTTGCAGACCAAACGAAGGGGGAGATGGGTTTCAATGGGCTTTCAATGCAAAGTAGGTTAGCTGGTTGGCTGTATCACACTGAACAGCCTACTTTTGCAGCGTTGTCACCATGGCAACAAGTTAAGCATTTTTTTTAACTTAAATTTGAACATTTTTGGCTTTTTTTTATGTTTTATCATCTTGCCTGGCACTCAACTTAGTACTCATACGTGCAGGTGTTCAGTGCCAAAAGTTTGCATACCACAAGGATGAAAATGAGCTACTTTGAAGCTTGGTAGAGTATTCTGCATAACTCCCAACTTCAATGCAAGAGCATATTTTTTTACTACTTTTGACATTCAAGGCATCCAATATTTCTTGCAGCAAATTAAGCCAGTATGCCCTAAGCAATGGTATCAATAATTTCACAAAAAAATCACTGTTAAATGCTGCGACAGTAACGTACATTTTTAATGCAGAAAACATATTTTTATTCCTATATTACTAACTCAAACCTGTTTGCATGAAAATTACATGTGCACGGGAAACGTTGCGCAAGAATTAAAGGCGATATGGCTCGCGCGCATCGCAGCGCACGCTTACCGCGACATATTGAACTTTGATTATACCTGATATGGCTGGTCAGGTCGCTTTTAAGATTAAATCTAACGTCGCAGGCATTAATTACAACTACTGGCGTTCAATCGTAACCGGTTGCCCAGTCATGTGCTGCTCCAATGCGCGTCGGCTATGCCGTGCGCGCTGCAGCGTTTGACGCGTCGACCGTTTCTTTCTCAAGGCTAGCGAGCCCACAGTCAAAACACAGCAATAACTAAGCGTGTAAACATCGCAAACCCGAAGTTCACTTCACGAACCGCTATTGCAAGCGCGCACACCGCGTCACCCTCCGGGGTCTGGCGACGGTAGAGTCACGCGCACCACGAAGCGTTCGATGACCTCCTCCTTTCGAGCCACACAACTTCCCGTAATCTGGCTCGTTATCTCCGGCATTGCCACCGCGATAACATCCGTGTTGAATACCATAGATTGAACAGAAACTCGGCCGAGCGAAGCGGCGAAAATGAACTCACACCGCTCGCTACGCAGCTCAGGCGGCCGCCATCTTGCGTTGCGCCCGTGACATCCAATCAGGAGGGTCGTTGTTCTGCGCCCCGACCGGAGGACCAACAGCGCTTCAGCATCTATTTCTAGCTTCGTTTGTGCGTCGTTTCTTTTCTGCCGTTTGTGCGTTTGCGAATGAACGAAGATAAAAGAGACGAGCGGAATGGGAAAAACGATCGCTCGGCCGATCTAACCATATCAAAATGGCCGCGCCCGGTGGCACCGTTGCAAAGATAGAGCGCTCCAAAAATTGCCGTTTTTTCGCCCTTTTGCGCTGATAGTTTGTCACCGCGCCTGACGAAAGTATTTTTCTATGCCACTTTGCGACGCTTTTCAGCGTAAAAACTTTGCAGACGCATAGAATAGGAAACATAGAAGCCGAATTTGTGGGTTTCAAAAAAACGATGTTTTGGTCATTTTTACGAAGTTGAAAGCCGCGTCCCCCCTTATTAACTGGAAGTTTTTGCAGTGTCATGTTTGAGTGTGGAAGAACAAAAAGAAAGCTAGAAACAATGTTATGGGAGCCCAGACAATAGATCCCGCCGTGACCCCATACTGTGCAAATCAAGAAAACAGTGATACCTAAAAAAATGCTTTTTTGAGCAATTTTTCAGTCCCAAAGGCCCATGTGCCCCCTTCAGCGACTGGCATTCAGATGAATAAAAATGCTGGCCATCTCTCCTCCAGTAGGTGGTACGACGTGCGAGGCTCCACTGACCTGTCGGTCGAAGGGGGAGAGCCTGCTGTGGAGCAGGAGCATGTTGTTGGACGAGAACTCCCATGTCTGGGTGGTGAAGAACCGCACCGCTTCCATGGCATTCTTGGACTGCTCCAGGAACCGCACCATCCTGGCACCAACAACAACAAGGCAACAGTCACAACAAGCTGACACCATGACTTGCACGGTCGTTACTGCAGCCATAATTACGTAGCACAGCCAAACAGCAAAACTACGGGTTCCTTTATACCATCTGGCAATCATCAACGTATCAACGCATGGGTGTTTTCATTTTTCCCCTCCATCAGAAGAACGTCCGTTGTGGCCAAGACTGAATCCGTGTCCTGGGGCTCAACAGCCGCCACCACAGAGGGAGTGGTAGACTTTTAAAGACGATAGTCCTTCTTGGGCTATTTAAACACAGAAATTTTGGTCTGTCCGTATGCCTGCCTGTCTGTCTGTCTGTTGTGACTCGATTCAGACACCTGGCCAAAGTGAAACTGAATCTTCACAATAGTGTCAACGTTCATAATTGTCAATATTGTTGAACAAAAACAAGGCATTATGCAAATACAAGGAAGCAAATTAATACATAAGTGATATTTAGAGTGTTCCTTTATAAAAAAAATTCAAGATGCTTGATTTTTGCAAAATTAAAAAGTACATCCACTGCGGAAAAATAAAATTCTCTGCTGTCACCTGCCGTCGCCCACGCCACTACAGCTTCTGGCAGCATTTTAAGAAATCAAGCGGAAAGTTACAAAAGGTTCCACTAGATAAGGTTCCACGTTCTGCTTGGAACGCACGTGGAGTGGGACAACGTGGTTCTATAACCGTTGAAGTAGGGCGTCTCGAGTCACGCGCGTCTCCGTTGTACGGCAGTGCTGGCATCGAGGAACCCGGCCTGGAGCAGTGGAACGCGGTAAATTTAAATTTACATGAGCAAAGCTTTAGCAGAGGTGGAACAAGGTACATGGGTTTGGGAGCAGTCCTGGGAGCAGGCAAAAGTGCCTTTCGTAGCAGGCTGGGAACAGCCAGAAATGTCATTTCGAACAGATGTAATGCCATTTCACAGCATTAGGGTGCATCCCTAGCCTCCCTACAGGTTGCTGTGCTAGCCCCCTGCTAATTACGACTTATCTATCTACTACATAAGGCATTCTACCGCACACTATAGCCTACTCTGAATCAGAAACGCAGTTCTTGAACTATATCTGGAGGTTTCCATCATGCGGTGTTATCTCCCTTCGGCCCCAGCGAGCGCGCCGCGCTATCGCCGTTGAAAGGTCAAACCTCACCCGCAGAGTCGAAGGGAATAAGATAACAGGCCTTGCTTTGCGCCCAGTAAACAGCAGTGTTTAAGCGAACTCACGGCGAAATTCCGAAAAGCAAGGTGTTTGCTTGCATTTTTGTCTATTGAACAGCGGTTTCAGCGTGTGCGGAGCTCAACGTGGCTTTGTCTTCGCCCGTATGAAGGTTGCGATTGTCGATTAACTTACGCCGTAGGCTATGCAACTAGAGCGTGTTACATGGCATGACTAATGTTGGACCATACTCCACCAAGCAAAGCTAACCCCAAAGTTTACAGCCCGAAATGAGTAATTCCCTCACAACAAAAACAAACTGAATTAACCGGCAAGGGCAAAGCGTCCGAGACCCCGTTTGTTCAATGCATGCAGCTACGGACAGTTCGAGCAGCAAAGCTAGGATCGTCAAAAAGGGGCGACTAAAAGACGCTCACCTCCAACAAACTACAACCTTTCATGTGAATACACTATGTGAATACAATCATTCTACCTATTTGCGATGAGACGCAAAAACATTTTGCTTTTGCGGCGCAGCGGCTGGCACCGGCAAACAAAACCGTGCAAATGCGACGACACAAAGGGATGCAACGTGAGCGCAAAAAGGGCGCGCAGTGCCTGCAGCTTTACGCCTAAGCCAAAGCGAACTTCCATAGCCACTCATAACCTTGACGAAGCTGAAAACGCGATGCTTCAGCACTTTTTCGGGCATGAGGCATCATGGCAGTCGTATCTCGCGGCTCAATTTAGGCGCTGCGGCGCGGGACGGCGCTGATGAATGAGTTTGGCGCAACAGGAGGGGCGGTTCGGCGCAGGACGGTGCAGGTAAACAAGTTTGGCGCTCAGTGGCGCAAATGGCGCAGCTGTTCCACCCCTGCTTTAATGCGTTTACCTTGGGAGGAGCGCGATGGATGAGAAACAGCGTAAGAGGTGAGCGGGAAAGCAAAGGGAGGCACTTCCTTGGCAAATGACGACAAAGACTATCGTCTTTTATCGACATTTGCAACGAAAAGAGCAGACAGGCAGCCAATTCTTTCGGTTTAGTTTTCAATCCCACGTTTTTCTTGGTAAACAACCCCAGCTGAAATATTTATGAAGGTGGGCACAAATACAAATGTGCATCACTTGTGCCAGTATACATAAGTATGCAGACAGAGGCAACAATTAGATATTATTAGTTGCAGTGGCCAGGCGATCAAGCTGGGTTATAGCTTTGCTACTCACGCTTTTTCTGGTCTGTGACGCACTCCCTTCAAGAAATATGAGAGGGAAATATGCGAGCTAAACCTCAGCTTTAATTATTTTCTTCTAAATAACCGGCACCCTGTTGGCAACCGAACGAAAGCTCGAACAGCTCTGAAAGGATGCCCTTACAGTTAAAACAGGATAATTCAGCCTCCATTGTCCCTTTCATCCCCTTTGTGCAGGATTTGGTAACATCAGAGAAGGTGTGGCTGTATGTGCACGTGCGAGTGGTATGTATGCATACTAACATTGGACCTGTATACAGGGTGGTACGCCAATAATCGGAACACTTCAAACTTTTTTCCTGAGTGAACCACTCCTTGTTTCGCGCTCAAATTTCACGCAGTCGCATTTTGTGGTCTATTTTGTTTGACACCAAGAACAAAAATGGTACCTACCTGTTTATTCTAAAAATAAATAAAAACGATTTTCGCCTATGGGAAAATGGCGGCCAATTTAGACATGCTAGCCAGCGCCAGCTGATCTTGGAATGACGGTGCCACCTGAGGTATGCAGAGCGAAACGGATGATGGGGATTCACGCTCCTTCCAAGGCAGGAAGGAGTGAAATGGGGTAGCAGACGATCAGAAAATCAGAGTGGCTTCGAAAAGCTCTGCAGAAATTGTGAAAGCAGGTGAGTAAACAAATTATTGGCGACGATGAACCGTGGGATTCTTTTATTGTGATTGATATCAGCTGTTATGCAACTATTGGTGATCATTGTAAACTAGGGGAGAGAGATTTTCTGATCATCTGCTACCTTATTTGGCTGCTTCCTACCATGAATCCACATAATCCGTTTTGCTCTGCATACCCCAGGTAGCGCCCCCGTTCCAAGATCAGCTTGCGCTGAGTTGCACGTTGAAATCGGCCGCCATTTTCCCATAGGCGAAAATGGCTGTTATTTTCAGAATAAACAGGTACCGTATTTTCCGGTGTATAAGTCGCGCTTTTTTTTCTGATATTTTCGTTGTGCGTCTTATCCAGCGGTGCGACTTATGTATGGAATAAATTTAGTTCGCGGCAGCCGCGCGTGGCCAGTGCACGTTAAGAGACACAGCTCTATGGTCTAAATAAATCCGAAGCCCACGCTACGGTGTTTATCATAGCCCATATGTCGCTTTGGGACGTTAAACCAAAGAATTTGGAGCTTTTTCTAGTCAAAAACAATGATAATGGCCTGCGACAGCCGTGCGCCACTTTCTGCCATGCGCAGTGACTACAGTTCAAAATAAATTGACAGTAATATCGAAGTGGGTTGCAAAAATAAAATGCAGCTTATAAATTATTACAGAGAGTTACTCTGAATGAGGTGAACATGCTGCTAATTTTTAAAATGACAGCTTGCTGATAAGTTTCAATTTTCAGGCCGCTTCCGGTCGCGTCGCTGCCATCCGCCATGACACCTTTATTACGCTGATTTACGACAGCACGCAAGAGATGCGGGACGTTTGGAGAGGTGGTCAAATGGGTCTCACACTCTTGTGACTCCATTTCTACAAAAACAGTTGTAGCCGGGTTCATAAAGGCCGGAATGATCCGTTCCGCGAGTGGTGACAATGTTGACGAAGAAGACATCAGTGAGTCGGAGGACGACAGCAATGTGCCGGCGGAACTCCCACTTGAAGTTGCTGAATTGTTTGTTAGCGAGTCAGAGGAAGAAGACTTCAA
Organism: Haemaphysalis longicornis; assembly: GCF_048455015.1. NCBI lineage: Eukaryota > Metazoa > Arthropoda > Arachnida > Ixodida > Ixodidae > Haemaphysalis > Haemaphysalis longicornis. Next base: position 72,637,614 of record NW_027526335.1, on the reverse strand, counting down.
TGGTTCTGCTTAAATGCCGTCTGTAAGTACATGCTATCTGTGTGTATTAATAAACCATTTTTGAGAAGTTTGTTCTGTCTAGACTTTGGACGGTATATGCACGTGTCTAGCCCTCCTTACCGGCAATGCGTTGATAGGCGGCGGTTGCTGCAACCATGTACTTTCGCCGCTCTTTTTAACGATCTGATTCACTATGAGTTTACCCTAATAAACAAGTGCGTCTTGTACACCGGTGCGTCTTATACACTGGTGCGACTTATATACGTTTTTTTTTTCGGAAAAACTGTCATTTTGAGGGGGGTGCGACTTATACAAAGGTGCGACTTATAGACCGGAAAATACGGTAAGCACCGTCATTGTTACCAGTGTCAAACAAAATAGAACACGAAATGTGATCTTTGTGTAAAGTTTGAGTGCGGACAGAGTGGCAGTTCACTCGGGAAAAAGTTTTAAAGTGTTCCAATTATCGTAGTACCACCCTGTATATAAAGGACGTGCAGATACACACACCTATCCAGGTATTCATATTACACTCATATGAATGGCATGCATTTGAACAGACGTGTGCATGAACATACATAGTACTACAAACCACCATAAGAGCATGTGTCAGTAATATGTACAAGTATCCACATATACAATGGTTGGGTGGGTATACATTTGCATGGATAGATGTAGTTTCAGACACCAGTGTGTCTATATAATATATCTGCATTTCTGTCCATTTGTGGGTATGAACAAATACACCTATGAACGGACACACGCAAGGATATCCACATATAAAGTGGGCATATGGATATACATGCACCAAATATAAAATGTGTACCCCTACTTTTAATAGACATCTAAATATATGTACTGCATTTATGATGTATGAGTACCTTCCTCTGTAAGATCACACTGCTTTTTCAAGCACCCTTCATATGAAAAAGTAGCTCTGTAAGTGACACCTTTGTATAAGACACACCCATCGTAAGCACTCCACACTAATGCACACCCTTTTTCCTGGAAAATACGTCAAAAGCAATGTGTGCGTAAGAATCAAGCACCAGCCAATCCTGCTAGAGATTGCTTATCGCCGCTGACATAGCAGGGCAACCATAGCTGCACGCTTGCACAAGCGAAGCGTAAAGGATTACGTAGTCTGTGGCCCTGCCAACTCCAAAATAAAAAACGCACACTAAGTTTATCCTCTTGCACGGAACGAAAGGCATTCCGCTTTACGGTAAAGTGGACACATAACGACAACAACACGAACAAGTGCATGCGAGACAGTTATCTTTCAAGTGGATATGGCCACGGTATCTGCAAGGCGCAAAGGTGGCATGCAGCCTGCCTTTAGGGCTCTTCAACGGGGTCTATCGAGTGCTTTTGGTGAGAATTAAAAGTTAACCTTCTGATTTTTGATGCCCAGTGTTGCTGTTGTTCAGGAGCACCAGCTCAAACAATATTTTTTTTCTCTCGCACTTTGTGGTTTTTTCTACATTTGACACCATCTATCGACAGACAAAAGATCCCGGACCTTCAAAAATTAAAGAAGAGAGGGCAGCACGTCCTTCCGTGTGCTAAAAAAGTATTGCTTGCACGTGTCAACTCGCATCGAGCCCGGGTGGCTCAATGGGCTAGTGACAGGTAACCGAAACAGAGCAATTTTGTTGTTATTACAAATGATAGCGGTACAAACTTTACGTTATTGTCTTCGCTTGAACTATAAATCATGGTGATCAAGGAAAGTCTCTTGTTCAAGTGATATATGGGCAGCCAGCACCCAGTGTTTCCAAGTGGCCAGTGTGTCCTAGTGTCCGCCTTAATGAACCAAATTTTTTTCTGACTTCATATTTGTGATGTCGAAGTCCTTTTAGATCATAAAAAACTTCACACGCTTAAAGGAGCCATGAAGACAAAATACAAGTTGGGTTTATTAGAAAGGCTGCTTAGTCCCAATAACAATGATACCAATATCATCGCAATCGTCGAACAAATAACGGAGATATTAAAGAAAACGTGTGAAGCAGTCGCGACCCCCTAGCCAATTTCCCGCAACTTTTCTATGACGTCACGGAACCTTGTTTGTGCGATTGGCAGCCGCCTAACTGACCTGTCGCGACGACACATGACTGGGCGTCTGTAATGGGGCCTCTAGTTCCATTTGACCGCATCACTTGAATGCTAACATGCAGTTAACGCTCTGAAAATTATGTTTTATTGTTGGCCCGTATGACGTCACTCTTGCTCATAACACGTCACTGTGGCGCAAAATTTGAAAGTTGTTAAATACTTCTTGCTTTTTTTTTCATCAAAAAAACCTCTTTTGGGGCTGTAATGGAGCTGAGTGAGATACTGAATCCTAGTTCTTTCAAATTACACGAAGTTGTATTTTCTCTTCATGGCTCCTTTAAGCAAAATAATAAAGCTTTGGACGCCAAAGGGTTAAAGAAATGCTCGCAGATGGCAGGTGTCCGTGCTACGCCCAAGCCTACACTTAGTGAAACTGTTGTGCTCCAAGGAAGAAACAGCATTTAGTGTAGTACCATGCATTGTGTGCCCATAAAGGAGACTGTCATAAGCACCCCTGCGGGCCCCTCAATCAGAGTAAATGCTGCAGCGATTTTCCTCTCTTTCCAACGTCCTTACATGGAAAAAATGTTTATATCCACGTATGAGTTGCAGCATTGTATACACCAAGGGAAATTTGGGGGGGGGGGGGGGGGGGGAAGAGGCCATTCACACACCGGAAGATACAGTGGATATATTTGGGCTCTTCACCAACATTGCATTCATTATTCCAGTGTTCCCATTAATGAGGAGAAAACCATGCTGACAATACCTCACAATGTTGAACACTTTCCAATGCTCATTGGCCTTAGCTGCCATGACGGGTTAAAATTTTTAAATTTTGGGGAGTTTAATCTGCCAAAGCTGCACCTGGGCTTCGATTCGCACTGTAGCAGAGGGCTCCGGATCAATTTTCACCACCTGGGGACCTTTAATGTGCGCAAAATCTCCACACACGGGAGTTTTCACTTTTCACCTTCATCTGAAAAACAGCTACTACGGCCGGGAATCGAACCCACGCCCATGGGTTCAGCAACACAACGCCTTAGCCACAGAGCAAGAATGCAAGAATGCGTACAAGAGATGAAACGGCCCATTGTGGCGGGCTGAGGCAAGTGACCAGATAATGTAACAATGAAACCCAACGTGGACTACGAAGCTTTGTCGCTGGGATGGCAAAGGGAAGGGCAGCGGCACCTGATAAACAAAATGATAGTGGCCACAATTATGTCCGGGAAGGCGCACTGCAGTGCCGATTGCAGCGGCCACACAGTTTCTTTTCCTGCGACAGATGCTGCTAGCTTAAGCTAGGCCAAGCACTTGTGACGTTATCTCGCCGCTCCAGGAAGTGACGTTTCGCCTCCTGTATTGTTCTAACTTACTCCGCGGCCTTAGCCACTGAGCCACTGTGGCGGGTACAAAAAGTGAAATACAGTAGAATCTCGATAAACGGAAATCGCTTGAACGGAACAGTAGCCTGTAAGCTGGTTGGTTTTATATTCAGATAACGTGAAAAAGCTTTCGGTAATCTGAACTAAAATTTCCTCATCACCGTGTAAGTGGAACCGAAAATGGAACTTCTTGTCAGACCCATTTCCATGAGCACCAGCTTCTGAAGATCCTCATCCTGAATATGCCGTTTCAATGGCTCAAACAAACAAAAAATTGATGTATTTTGTAGTGCACAGTGATTAATTGTTGCCAAATAAACCTTTCGAATGCTGTGCCTAAATCTCTTGTTGTTTTCTTGCTTTCTGAAAAACTATCACCTATATTCACCTTCTAGTGCTTAGGGTTCCAAGAAATGGTATTAAGAGAGTGTACACACATAAATTTGCACTACTGCACATCTCTCGCAGTAAACGGAACACCTGTTAAATGGAACCAATGTTTTCGGTCCCTTGAAGTTCCGTTTATCGAGAGTGTACTGCAGAAGCGTTGTGCGGAAACACCGCAACATGCGTGCGCGTAAAGACGCATGCGTCACATCCTGCGGTGACAAAAAAAAAGCCAAAGTGGAAGCGGCACACACCGTGGTCGGCGTCCCGTGCACCGCCTGGCCAAGTCCACAGCCAGGGCGGGCAGGTAGTTGCGGAAGAAGACCATGAGGGACTGGTAGAGGCGGCTGGAGGTCATGTCGATGCGGGGGCAGCCCAGGGTGTCCTGGAACGGGTACTGGGGAAGGAACTTGGCCAGGTACTGCTTCACGTCGCCCACCACCAACTTGTTCAGCGAGCCCGTCACACAGTTGTACACCGCGGGGGGCTGGGGGACCCTCTCCTCCTCCTCCTCCTCCTCTTCCTCGCGCACCGCCACCCCCCTGGGTCTGCCTTGCTGCTGCCGCTGCCGCCGCTGCCGGGCTCTGGAGTATAAGTGGGCAAGCACCCATGGGGCAGCGTTGTTCACTGTTACACACAGAAAACTTGTAGACATGGAGGAAGAGCTAGACGAGAGGTTATTCCGGATTTAATCAAACCTGAGACGACTAGATATGAGCTATCAAACTTATAGGTCCCATATCCTTGGAGCAGTGGGAGGACCAGCTGACCAGCTCACGCCCTCAAGACCAGCAACGGCTGGTGGACAGGGCCTGCCGGGCAGCAAAGGGCCAAGGCTTCGCGGATTAAGGAGGCCTCCCACCAAGGGACGACCACAGTTCAATAAGCATTTATTCCTCCTCCTTCTAGGTCACCCTATGGTCGAGGATTGACGTTCAAACATATTGGGTACTCATTGAAACTCAAACAGTGGCATGCAGTTAGTCTCACCTTGAGACTCCGCCTAAAAGACAGTACTGTAGCCACTAATACCCACGTCCATCCATAGCAAATTGAAGGGCAAGAGACAGGCCACAGTTTTGACCACAATTTGTGTTTCATATCGGTTCAAAAGTAGTGCGGCAATTGTGCAAGTTTGCCACTGGCAGCAAGGAGGTGCTGTCACACCGTTGCCTTCAAACAAAAAGTACTTAAAGAAAGAAGGGGAACAGCGCAAATTTGACAGACACGAGAAGAAGGAGACGACACGCACAGCGCTGACTTACAACAGTTTATTCTTTGCCGCTCGGGCACATATATACCACCACGGTTAAAAATACAAGGAAAAGCAAGACTAACACGATAGTGTCTCTTATCACCATTGGTCGTCACACATCACCATTCGCTCTGCGCCACAAAAACACGTGCTGCACTAACCTGGGGTCAAAAAATCTAATTCTTTTTGGGAGAGGGTCAGAGAGGGCATGCTTACGCATTTATCTTTTAGGCGGGCGATTTCGGCAGCTTCAATTATTTCTCTAGTGGTTTTATGCTTATTTTTTGCTATAACCTTTGTTTCAGAAAACCTTTGTTTCAGTAACCTTTGTTTCAGTATATTCAGTTCCGCTGTCCTGTGGTAAACAATATATAGGGCAAACAGGAAGGTGCCTAAATGAAAGGCTGAAAGAGCACCACTACAAAGTAACCAAGGCAATCAGTGGCCACTTGGGCCTCCACTGTAGGGACTGCAGCGTTAGCGGATGCAGCCCTATTTTTTCTGAAACAAAGGTTATAGCAAAAAATAAGCATAAAACCACTAGAGAAATAATTGAAGCTGCCGAAATCGCCCGCCTAAAAGATAAATGCGTAAGCATGCCCTCTCTGACCCTCTCCCAAAAAGAATTAGATTTTTTGACCCCAGGTTAGTGCAGCACGTGTTTTTGTGGCGCAGAGCGAATGGTGATGTGTGACGACCAATGGTGATAAGAGACACTATCGTGTTAGTCTTGCTTTTCCTTGTATTTTTAACCGTGGTGGTATATATGTGCCCGAGCGGTAAAGAATAAACTGTTGTAAGTCAGCGCTGTGCGTGTCGTCTCCTTCTTCTCGTGTCTGTCAAATTTGCGCTGTTCCCCTTCTTTTAGTCATGAACCAACATGCCCAAGCCTCAGTCCTTGCAAAAAGTACTTGGAAGGTGTTCTTACTGGGGTTACTATCAACCCTGTTATTAACCAACAATTGTTACCAACTCACAATAACAACAAGTGTTACCAACACTGGGGTTTGTAGCATTTCCCATCAATGTTGTGTTAGATGCACACTTTACACAATTTCCGTTTCATCAACTGTTGTTTTTTTTTGATGGAGCTTAATAACGCGGAGTCCCAGCATGTCAAGTGATAAGCACAGATAAGGTAAAAGGGTGGGTTTAGGGAGGGAGCCTGGGAGGATTTAACTTGCGCAACAAAGCACACAAAAAAATAAGTGCCCATTTGGGGGTTCATGGAAGTGCGTTCTTCATGAAATAAGCACTGTACTAATGCTCACAGATTACCTTTTGGCAGCAGTCTGGCAGGCCACCACAATCATTAGGTTTGCCACAATGTCGACGGGCACGATGTCAGCGATACCCTTCACATCTGTCACGATGGTTGTCATCACGCCAGATGCACACTGCAGGAGCAAGGAAAAGCATGGGTGAGGCGCAAACCTCTTCTGCTACTGACGGACACTGTTCGGGGGCTCACCCCCCCCCATTTCAGCAGCGTAGCTCGCCGCTTTTCATTGTGCACTACAAGATCTGAGCAATATCCAGTCTAACCCGCTTACAATAAAAGCAAAGTGCCAACTCTGTAACAAAGAATCTTGCATGCAGGAGTTTTCCCCAGCCGCTTTCACAACAAAGCTGTGCCATCTATGTGCATGTGACTGTTACGTCCCACTACAAAGTTACCCAATCAGAAGGAATCTTAAACTAAGGGTTTAGGCTGCCTCATGCTTGCTAGTAAATAGCTTTCTGTGAAGTGATGCTCCTGAAGATGTCTACACAGAGTACTCAATTCACAAGTACCTTAAAAACTACAGAGCAATAACGGTACACACAAGGAAAGCAGAAAGAAAGGCTTACGGAGGCCAGCAGACTTGTAGAGCCATTCAATGCGTCAACCCAGCCCTAAAAAAAAGAAAAAAGGAACAAGAACGAGAACATTGTATCAAAACTAAGACGCTTCAACTGTACCTTCACTGCAACACCAGCAACCTTACAATCAAATGACATCTGCTACAACAGACAGACGATAAACACAGCACGGTACAGCTGATAGAGGCTGCACACCTTAGTGCCCTGCCCATCTGAGTAGTTTCTACACACTGTAAATACAACCTAACTGTGCTTCAACTATGCTGCAGCATACAAAGCCCACCACAAGAACGGTGCTGCAGTGCTTGCCACCATACTTGATCACACAACTGGTTTATCTTCATCGGCCAGAAATGGTTGACAAGAGAAGCTCACAGGGAAGGGCTCCTTCCAGGAGGCGGCCACGATGGAGGGCCGGACGATGGCCACGGGCAGGTCGCCGCCTTCCTCGGCCACCAGGGACTCGCTGAGGAACTTGGCCAGCACGTACGTGTTGGGCTTGGCACGCAGCAGCTGAGGGGTCAGCGCCGCCAGCATGCTCTCCTCCATCCACCTGCACAGAGGGAGGGAATCGGAAAGGGAACTCGCCTTCGAGGAAGCTTCTACGCCCAGTGGCAACACGGTGCCGGCAGCGATCAGAAACTGGTGCAAGTAACCATAGCTACAGGCATCACCGCTCGCCAGAATGTAAATCTCAGCAAAAACAAAATCCAACGCGTGGGAAAGGAGCTGGTAATAATATTAGGAGCTGGTAATATGGCCTAAAATCGTAACAGATGTCGCCACCCACACCTCCATTGAAAGCGGTCACCAAATATCCGCCGCAATGATAAGCCTAAGCCACTTCAGGCAGAACAGCCACGGAGACCTTGCTATGAATGCTTAGAAAAACAGATATCTTGGTGGACTACCGACACCAACGGCAAATTTTCCCAATTCCACACCACCAACTCACAAGGGATGAAGCAACAACGTTCAGACGACTTCAAACTAACCCGTATCCACACCGTACCCTTCGTGCCATTTATCCAAAACACTATCAAGCCACCTGCAACTACTGCCCAGCGCCCGGTACCCTTTACAGGGTTCGTACAGGATTCAAATACAAGAATTCAAGGATATTCAAGGACTTTCAAGGCCCTGTCAAGGTATTTTAAAGGGTGCAGGGGAGAACATGTACCAAACTGTTCTACTACTCAAAACAAAACACTCAAAACATTTGCTTCCTTACATTACAAAAAATGACTGCGAAAAAAGTCTCTGTGGAACAACTCCACCCTTTGGAAGTGGTCAAATTTAGTGCCACCCGCAATAATAATCCGAGAGCTTTACAAAAAAAAGCATGCCATTTTGAACTTTTTCGAGCTCTGCACATGCTCTTAATACACAGTCTCGGATAGCAAGGAACATAACTCAATACCTCCTGCCATTGTCATCCCCTAAATGTGTGTTCATCAAAACAGGGGGGTGGAGGTTTCTGGCTTCCCACCATCACACATGTAACAGTAAAATATTCCACCAAAGCTTAGGAGCCAGATGCTCCATGTTCTCACATTCCCATTCAGTCTTGATTATCTGTGCTCCTTTTTAATTCATTTTGGGGAGTCAGCACCATTCATTTGTACTGGGGCACAAGAGATATGCAAAATGAATAGCAGGACAAGGCAGTGCAGAAAGCAGCTAACATGGGAAGGGGACCTATCTTAATTGCCCCTCGTCCGAAGCGGGGATTTCATTCTGTACGAGCCTTTGCATAAAGCAGCTTCCCTGTACTCCCAAACTGGCTTGAAATTGTAAAAGCATGTTCTTGATGGGGAGTGTGCAGGGCCACAATGGTAAGCCATAAAAAGCAGGTCACATATCCGGGCCTCTTCTTTATTGCCCAAAGAATTTAAGGGTTTTCAAGGAGAAGGAAAAAATGCGAGGCTTTCAAGGCCCTTGAAAACTCAATTCTCAATTTCAAGGGTTTTCAAGGTTTTCAAGGACCTGTACGAACCCTGCCTATACCATACGGTGTGGGAGTGCCAAAAAACATCGGACCTGCAACCAATCCCCAACCCTCCATAGAGCAGTGGACGGCGTGGTTGACCAGCTAGGACCCTACGTCCCAGCTTGACCTGGTGCAAAGGGCCCGCGCAGCCTGCCGCAGCCAGGGGATCCCAGACTAGGGACCCCCTCCACCGGGCGGGTGCCCTAACAACTGCGCCTGTTGTTGTCAATAAAGATTTCATTCATGCATTCATTCACCATCATAGGTGCACCCCTCCCTATTGATGCAACAAGTCAGTGCCCGTCCACGGAGTGTGCTGAGGCAGACACTGTCACCGGCACGCGTGCCACAAAGACCTTCCATAGCGGAACGGTCAAAACAATGTAAACGCAGTGTAATAATATCCGCGCAAAAATGTGACTGCGCTCTACAGGTTCGAAGCAATGGAAAATCAAAACTGACAGTTATCATTTAATTTCATCTAATTATTTATTGTGCACTCAAGTACTTAAAAGTGCTGTTTCTTGATTGCTGAGCCTGAGTAAGCACCAATCAAAGCAATAAAAAGATAACATGAACATTTGGTGCTAGTCCTCCTATAATAAACAGCATTTGTGCACACAATGTGTAGGTTATGCTATAAAGAAGAACATTGTCAGAAACATGACACATGTGCTTAGGCTGTGAGGAACTTACTTTGTACAGGAAATGATGTCTTGGGGGTGTATGTGTGATGGGTATATTCGTTCATCTAGCTTCTTGCAGTCACAATTGCAGTAAGCAGTAGAAACGTGCACCACTGCCTGCAATAAATGAACAGGAATGCGTGCAATTACACATTACATCCAGGTGTTCCTACAAAACCCCGCACAACATAATGCTCTAAGATTTTAACTTTTCAGCAACCAAATTAGGTTTCTGCAGTCAAATGTTATGAGACGCTTGACTACATTGTTTTAATAAGTGCTTGATTGCTTCACAGTTGGCACCCTTCCTCAAGAAAGGGTGCCAAAGAGTGCAAAATCAAAATAACTGTAGAAACGTGAACCTTTCGGTTCTTAAAATACAGTGCCTCCTAAATAAACTAAGAAAACTATCAAAGCTGAATATTTTCTGTATTTCTGAAAGACTTAATCTTTTCATATAGGCCCATGCCGTCCAAGAGCTTTAAAAAGAAATAGCTGTTAGTGCACAGCAAAGATGTGCTGCTGGGAAGCCAAAAAAAGAAGAAAAGAACTCACCTGTAGGTTTTTCATTTCATGACAAAGCTTGAGCACTTTCCTAGTTCCTTCCATATTCATCTCTACAGCTTGCCTGTGAAGAAATATGGACCAAAATGGCAGTTATGTAAGGGTGACTGATCCTGTCAGCTTTCCTTAGCACATTTACGAACAATAGTTGGCAAACACCAAGTGTACACACACTTTGCCTTTGCTACAGGTACTATGCAGTGTTTTCCTGCCAGTATATCCTGTGCTAACTTCGACAAATTTATCCCCGCAAACTTCTTGAACTTATCTGCCCATTTAACTTTCTGCCGTCCCCTGCCACGCTTGCTTTCTCTAGGAATCCACTCTGTTACCCTTAATGACCAACGGTTATCTTGCTTTCGCATGACATGCCCTGCCCACGTCCATTTCTTCTTAATTTCTACTAATATGTCCTTAACACGCGTTTGTTCTCGCTCTCTTCTTGTCCCTTAATATTAAGTTGCCCCTATCATCTTTCATTCCATTGCTTGCTGAGTCCTCGATTTAAGTTGAACCCTCTTAGTGAGCCTCCAAGTTTCTGCCCCGTAGGTGAGCATTGGTAAGATGCAGCTGTCATACACTTTCTTCTTCAGGGACAATGGTAGGCTGCCATTCATTATCTGAGAATGCCTCACGAATGCACTCCACCTCATTCTTATCCTTCTTATTATCTCTGCCTCATGGTTGGGATCTGGAGTCACAACTTGGCCTAAAAAGATCTATTCGCTTACCACTTCCACCGCCTCGCCACCTATCTCAAACAGCTGTGCGCTCCCGAGGCTACTGAGCATTAGTTTAGTTGTCTGCATATTAAACTTCAGGCCCACAATTCTACTCTGCTTGTCCAGTGTGGTAATCATGCTTTGCAATTCGTCCCCCGAGTTAGTTAACAAGGCAACGTCATCAGCAAATCTGAGGTTACTGAGGTATTCTCCATCAACCCTTACGCCAACCTGTTCCCAATCCAATACCTCTCATAAACATGCTGTGAATAACATTGGAGAGATTGTGTCTCCTTGTCTGATGCCCTTCTTTATAAGTTATTTACTGCTCTCCTTATGAAGGACGATAGTAGCTGTGGACCCATTGCAGATATCCTCTAGTATTCTTATATAATGCTCGTTTACACCCCGATTCCGCAATGCCTGCATTACTGCTGAGGTTTCGAGAATGCTCTCTCATAATCTATGAAGGCTATTCATAAGCATAATCTATGAAGGCCTGTATACAGGGTGTCCCAGCTATCATGCACCAAGTTTTAAAAAAAGAGTAATGGCGTAACTCGAAGAAAACCTATTGGATAATGTTTGCAGTACTGTGAAGAAGCGGTGACTAATTTTTTCGTTAATGAGACTTAACTAATTATTTCTAATTAATTATCTAACTCAATAATTACTGTCCTAATCACGAAAGTGTCAATGAGGCACTTGTAGGTACCCACGAGGGGCATCTAACTGCGGTATTTTCAGCGACGATCTAATTACGTACACATTTATTCTGACTGATAAAGAAAACCCGCGAAATATGAAAAATACCACGTGACAGCGCGTCCGCGCGCATCGTAAAGCAACGCCCTCAAACTGGCTGCCTCTGAGTTAGCCAGAATAAAATAAACAAAAGAAAGAAAGAAGAAATCGCCACCGAGTTTGTGCCTTATCTGCACACGCGCTTTATCAAGGTGATGCGCTGTCTCTTCGGGTGGGTAACACCGGAAGCAGTTGCTTTCAATCAGCTTATTTGGCGACGCTGCTTTACAATGCGCGCGGATGCGCCGTCACGTGGTATTTTTCATATTTCGCGGGTTTTCTTTATCAGTCAGAATAAATGAGTACGCAATTAGTTCGTCGCTGAAAATACCGCAGTTAGATGCCCCTCGTGGGTACCTACAAGTGCCTCATTGACACTTTCGTGATTAGGACAGTAATTATCGAGTTAGATAATTAATTAGAAATAATTAGTTAAGTCTAATTAACGAAAAAATTAGTCACCGCTTCTTCACAGTACTGCAAACATTATCCAATAGGTTTTCTTCGAGTTTCGCCATTACTCTTTTTTTAAAACTTGGTGCATGATAGCTGGGACACCCTGTATAACCAGCCCTAATTACATGGTACATGTATACGCATCAAAGAAGCAAAGTAAAATGTGCGTCCGATAACAAGCTCGACTTACAATGACAACGTCCCCTCAATTTTTTCATGCACATGTACACATCACTCTGAACCAGTTTTTAAGATTGGCCCAGAATGATTCCAGTGCTGCCTGGAATTGTGTAATGTACAGTGAACACACCCTCAACATCTGTGCATGCATTTTACAATGGTGTGAAGTTTGCAGGAGCGCACTGTATATTGGTATGGTGGCCCAAATGCAGTCATCGCACTTAACAAACACTCCAGAACAATGCCACAGACCACAATTTTCAAACTTGTCCGTTCAAGTTCACACTCGATAACTGCAGCCAGACAGCCGGCCACTGGTAAAGAGGGTGCAAGCAATAACAGCCGCTTGCCCACCTAAGCGTTTCGTTGAACTTGATGGTGGCGGCAGAGTGGAAGACCACGGAGACCTCCCGCGTGAGAAGCTCATAGTCGGCCGGCTGCAGGCCCAGCCCAGGCTCGGTCAGGTCCCCGTCGACGGCCACCAGTTTGCCCAGCGCCTGGGCGTGCTCCCGGTGGACGTGCTCGAAGCACTGCAACGCATCAGGAGAGGGCACGTCCTTAGTCCCCGAGCGCTCCCCACACTCTTCCAACACGTGCATACCTCCGCCTTGAGCAGCGAGGACAGCCGCTCTTTCGACTTGGACCCTTTCCTCGGCCGTATCAACAGAAAGATCTGCTGGATGCCTGGGCAGGAGCGCAGCAGCTTCTCAAGGAGGATCTGCAAGCACAGGCCACCACCCTTAGAGCGCTCCCTAGATGACTTGACGCACGAGGCTCAGCCAATGGGGACAACACGGAGTTATCTCAGTTTCAATGAATCCACAAGTACATCTCTTAACCCTGATCTCTACATGTTATTTACGTATATGCTGAACGTCCCTAGCAGGAAATATGCAGACTAAGGACACACGTGCCCTGTTCTTGCCTCTCAGAAGGTACACTCAAATAAAGGCCAACACTGGGCTCAAGCTATTATTTGAATGAGGTAACTAGGAAGTTATTAATTAATCGGATCTGCACTAGACAGTACTATGCAGATGAGCAATGACACATGCCCAAGAGCACTGAATGTCCCTTAAACGTGCCACAAGAACAGCATACAAGTTTGGTTCATTAGAAAGACTGCTTTGTCCCAACAACAGTGATACCAATTTTATCGCAACCAACCAACAGATAATCTAGATATTAAAAAAAAAAACAGATGACGCGGTGGCAACTTCCCAGCCACCCTACCGCGATTTCTGTGATGTCACAGAACCTTGTTTGTGCGAGTGGCAGCCACCAACCAAAGCTACTGCCAAGAGAGTTCCGTCTGTTCGTATTTTTTTAATGCTAAAACGCCATTAACACACTGATAACTGCGTTTTTCGTTCTGGGCCATAAAGCATCCCTCCTGCCCTCATTATGCCACTGTAGCGCATTATTCAAAAGTTTTCTATATTTTTGTGTGTTTTTTTGTTGTTGTTGTTTAAAGACATCTTTTGCGGCTGGAATGGAGCTGAATGAGTTACCAAAGGCTAGTTTTTTTTCAACGAAAGGGAGGAAGAAACAAAGGTAAAGGAAAGGCAGGAATGTTAACCAGGCAACGGCCTAGTATGCTATCCTACACGGGGGAAAGGGGAACAATGAGGAAAAAGAGGAAAACAGAGAAAGAAGGGGAAAGGTACAGACATAGCGTAAAGTGGTGTGCTTAGCAGCAGGACTTTATAGACAAAAAATTTCAGTGAGTTCACAGAGGGTAGCCTTTCGTGTGAGTCTTCTGTGCAAGTCCATTGTTTTTAGAAAACACAGGAGCGCTTTTGTCACCTTGCGAGTAGATGACGGAGAAGGCCAGTGGCCCAGGATTTTCTCCTCAGAGAACGGCCGCCGAGAGTCTAGCTTCCGTAGAGCTGAACAGAGCTGGCCTCTTTCCGATGAAAAACATGCACACTCGCATAGGACATGTCGTATGGTCTCCGGTGTGTCACGGACTTTCCACACCTCACTGGCTGCCATTCCGATCAAATAGGAGTAAGCATTCGCGAATGGGATTCCAAGCCAGAGGCGACAAAGAATGGTTGCATCAGACCGTGGGAGGCCTAATGGAAGTGGACACTGAAGATGCGGGTCCAGGGCATCAACACAAGCACTCGTGAACTCTTGGGTAGTCCATTTGGATATCACGGTCTCCCGGGCAAGTTTGCAGAGAGTCCTATTAGGCAAAGTTGTTTTCTGTCTTCACGACCCTTTTGAATGCACCAAACAACCTAGGTGATGCTCAATTGAAATCTGATCAGTAGAAGAAAGTCTATGCAGCTTTGCTTTGCTTTGCTTTAAAAGGAACAGGAAATCTAGAAATTGTGCTAGTGCAGGGGCAATGACCTAGCAGTTTATTGGGCTGAAGGTCGGGTAAACACCTGGTATCAGCAGCCTTGCACTGCAGCTTGCACTTCGAAAAGCTATTGGAGATAATCCGGCAGACAGGCTGGAGGAATGCAAGGCTGATAAGGTTATCCCCCCGCTGATACCAATCGGCTGCGCGGCAGCGCAAACCCCCAGCCCGGGACTCACCTGATCACGTTCTAATGGAACTCGCCAATTCACGACCCAAGGGTTTCAAAAGCATTGTGCACCGATACGAAAGGTTTTACAAATTCATAGGAATGTTCCTAACAGCCTAGTTTGCGTTTTAAAGAAATAGTATATCACATCTTTACGGAGATAAAAAATAAGCAAGAAACGCATTTTTGGTTTATCCAGTTTTCACTAGATGGCACTAGCTGTCTAGCAAGCCAAAGTTTTGTTTGTTTATTTCAGTACAAAGTGACATTTATCTAAAATGAGCAAAATAGGCCGTTGTGAGCATTGATATATATTTGTAAGCTTTTTGTATTGGTGCACGATGTTTTTTTAATTTCATGGACCGTGAAGTAGCAAGTTCCATAGGAATGTTAACAGGTGACTCCCCCTTAACCAAGTTTCCTATAGTGTGCAGATAAACTGATTGCCTCTAGAAGGAGACAAAATGAATGCAGGCACAACTGGTAGTTCTGCGAAAATTCCTCCACAAAAAAAAAAAACTGCCCTGGCCAAGAAGCCGTACGCTGCATCCAACAGCCTTCCCTGTTACACACCGTAAGAGCACAATGCACCAAAAGTGGCTAGGTTTTAAAGGGACACTGAAAACAACCAACAATTTGGTTTCAAATGAAAGTCTAATCTTCTCATAGCCATTTTAGCGCTGACTTAATGCCGAAAGATGCCTTAATTGCTGAGAAATCGCTAATCGAACGCTGATCATACGTGATGTAAACAGTGACTGCAGTCGCTGTTTGCATCACAATAAACTGGAAGCAAGCGAGGCAGTGGCGCTGTATAGTGGTGCAGAAGCAACCCAATACAACGGTACCAAGTACCGAGTGGTTTGGTCAGTTTCGTTCAAATCAATCGTGCTTTCTCGAACTCCCACATGCCTTGTAGCTCCGGAACACTAAGCAAAAAGTTCCTTCATCGGACCCGTGATCGGTATTGACACTTTGTTTAAGAAAAGCATTGTCCTTTTGAGGCCCTGCATATGTTCACGTCGAACCAACCGCTCGTGCATAGCTCGCACGCTTCCTCGAAAAGCAGTACCGCCGCCCCAAGTATGGACGGGTGGCGCCATCCAGCAGCAGCCAGAAAAAAAGTTACACACGCCAGATGTCTTAACCACTTCCGGTGCAAGTTGCATGGTATAGCCAGTGGCGGCAGCACCTGTCTTCAAACTTTCACTATTTTCTACCTCATTTTTAAAAAAAAGGCTATGCTTAAGAGTGGTACATTCGTGTTCTCGGCGAGCTAATGTATCATTCTAGAGCAACTTTTATTTTTACTTCAGCGTCCCTTTAAGCTTGGTTTCAGCATTGCGTGAGGAAACAATTCACAGAGCAATAACTGCGAATGTTTCCCAACCTCAACCCCAATTAATGAATGCCTCAAAAAATGTACCAAGAAAATGCATGCTAGTGCTTCCTTGCCTATTATTGATGTCTATAATGGCAGGAATCGAGTTCCTGTTCAATCCAAATAAAAGCTCAAATTTTCAGCAATAATAGAAGTTCTATGTACGAATAGGTACTCAGGTTTCTTTTTTGTTTTGTTTTTTAACCTGAAACAGGGAAAGTAATAATAGCTAGAGCAGTTTTACAAATACTTTTAAAATTGTGTTACAGTAAAACCCCACTAATTCAGATTTCACGGGACAGGAGAGAATGTTCAAACTAACAGAGTATCTGAAGTATCGCGAGTACGGTCATAACAACTGAAAAATGTTTTCAACATCACCAAACTTTCATTTTTTTTTTAATTCAGCAATTGTCGTTTGCTTCGCGGAGATGATTTGCAAGGAAATCACTATTTCGCAAACTTCCTGAAGGTGATTAAGTCAACGCACACTATCTGGGGAAACCATAAAAATTTCCTCTAGGGCGCTTAATGCATGCATGGCATCCTTTAGTGTGTGGCGGGGGCATTCATCGTAATCACTAGGGTCTTCGTCAGCCAACCCCCCTTCGGCTTCATCCAAAACCTTAGAGACACTGTCACTGTCGGTAACCTTGCCGACCGTGGAATCCTTGTCTATTGCGATGTAGTCCCCACCTCAACTCGGTGGGGAGTCCAAATTAACCAAGCTGTGGCCGAATCTGTCCAAATTAATGAGAGTTTTCAGCCACAGAACAATGCAGAGTTTGGGCAACACCAGACGCCGCGTCCAAATTAACTGAAATTCCGAATTAATGGGGGCCGAACTAACAGGGTTTTACTGTATAGGTCACGGCAGTTGTATTGCATTTAAAGCAACCAGATTCAATGCTTAAATAAACTTAACTCAGCAAATAATTTTAAGAAATGCGAGCCTACTGACATCGAAGAAAAATAAATAACAAACAATAAAAACTACACCCTCCATATTTCACAATCACACTCTTTGCGGCCCCTTTTAAAATTGCAATGCCACGACGCCCAACACAAGAATACACGATCGGCTATTGTGCGGTTCTGAGGGCTGAACGGTGAACAGATCGAGTGGCTCTCCAAAATGAATTGCGCGAGCTGATCGGCCTACCAGGCTCCCTGTACGAGGCAGGTGTTGAATTCTACTGCGGGAGTGAGTTCTTTACGAGCCTGCCACACATCGCCTGACCGCGAGTTTTCCTTGATGAGACCACGGTTCAATGAAAAGATTTAATGCACCTTTGCACGCCTGTCTGCACGGTGCCAGGACATAAAAACTACCGCGCACTAGGGAACGACTTGAGTTTTGACATAGACTTCACTTGTACCACCTGATGCTCCCTCCTCACCTAGTCTCTCTTCCTCCATGGATTTATGCGTTGAAGCTGCGCTAAGGTGCACTACAGTAGAGAGCTGCGGATTAACTTCGACTGCCCAAGGAGCTTTACCGTGAGATCAATTCTCCTTCACACGGATTTGCTTTTCGCCTTCATTAGAAAAAGAAAGGGGAAATTTTCTTTTTATTGGACCCACTAGTCTCATCAAGGAGCCATGAGGACAAAATGCAAGTGTGGATCATTTAAAAGATTGCCTCGTTAGAATCATGCTGACACCACTTTTATTGTAAACTTCGCTCAAATAAGCTGTATAATTAGGAAAAAAGGGAATGGCCATGCGACCCACTAGCTCATTTCCCGCAACAGAACCTATGATGTCGTACCAGCCTGCTCTGCGATTGGCGGAGGCCAGAAAAAGCAAATGCAAATTAGGCAGAACTTATAAGCTTGCCAAACGAGCTATTTGCAGGTAAAGTTAGAGCACACTCTTTTTATATCAGTAAGAATGGTGGGACAAACAGTGGAAGTTACGCAAACACACGTAAACATAGAAGCACCGATGCGCACTGCTGTTGGTACTGTGCGCACTATGCTTGGTTTAGACGCACAGCACTGCGGGGCTTTGGGGTTGTCTCAGACGACACTGGCCGATGACGCAAGCAACGGTGTCTTACGTGACCACATTTGTCGAGCGAGCTCCATGTTTCATGAAACAATAATTTTCTCCATGAACCAGGTTTAAATACGGTCACAGACAAACCAAAGGCAGAAAACGGCTTGCCGCGGTGTGGTGGCGCCATATAGGTTGACTAACAGTAAACAAGTTTCCGCTCCACACCAATTTTAGCGAAAAGACCTGTTCTTATGACGTCATTGCAAACGTCGTTCAAACGCATGTTTTGGCATGAGAATCAAAATTTTAACTTAAATTGATCAATTTCCTAGTGAATAAAGCATCATTTGCTCCCGTACGAGTGCTGGGGGCACTATAGAACATGAAATATTTCGAATAAAACAAACTTGTATTTTGTCTTCATGTCCCCTTTAAGTTGTAAAATGCCCCCTTTCTTTACTCCTCTTTTTGCGGAATGGCACAGCTCTGTTGCAGTAGGAGGCACGCAGAGAGGAAAACACTGCACCCCAGAAAAAAAAAATTAATGTCCCAGATAATGCACCCCAGATCTGACCACAATGCCCAGATAAGCGATATTGGTGCAAAATAATGAAAAGGTCAGGCAAGATTTAGAACAGTACATTCACACATTTCAGGGAAAGTATAGGCAAATGCCTTCACTTTTGGGCCCTAAAGACAACTAGCAACTCCTTTTTTTCAGTTCTAAGTTAAAAATCCATCCACTGATTCTCAGCCAAAAAGCCTCTGAAACTACTGCTCATGAACCTCCTAAAGTATGAAGTCCTTTTAGTGGATGCCTGTCCTAATAGTCCAATGCATGTCTTAACAGGGGATCAGACAACGAAAGAAGGAAAACGACCTGCAGGCATTCAGATGTGAACATGGGGACTTAGCAGGGTTAATGCTTTGTCTAGAAATCAAAGTAAGCAAAGTTTACAAAAGCCAATGATTGGGGGTGTGCGAATATCGGAAATTTCAAATACAAGCCAACTAGCTTTTGTCAATCGATTCAAGTGTTGGAAAATCGATGCCTGTTCAGTAATCTGTTTTGGTCAAATATTTTGTATACCTGCAAATATTCTGGTAAGCTCCGAATGATAAGAATCAAAAGCTCACTCAACCAAGAACAAATCGTACTAGTGCCATACACTGCACACATGAAAGCTCAAATACATGCTCCAGTTCATTGTTTTCTTTTTCCCTTTATGCATACACTGGGCCCAATGGTAACACCAACACTTCTACGCAGCATCGAGTTTTCAGAAATGCGGTAATAAAAAAGAAAAAAAATTCTACTCAACATCCAAAGCCAGTGTTCGATTGAGCTCAGTTTGCAATTTCACTATTCAAACACTCCTGTAGATGACATTATCTGACAAATTCGCATGATCAAGGCATACTCTTCAAAAGCCTATCCAACTTCAGCCTCCTCAGCCAAGCTTAGGGAAACGCGAGGGCCCCTTGTGCAATGCTCAGATAACTTGGCCAAAGGAAGATTGCAAATTTCAAAAGAGGAAGTTCCTTCAGACCAGCCGTCAGGAAGAGCTTTCAGGAAGCGCTGCAACAACTGACTGATATGACGGTTGGTTATCTCTGCATGACAAGGCTTCGTCACTTGTCGGTGTTGCGCTACTTGGTTGCCTATGACGGACTGCATGATAGGCACACAGACGCATTGAATGCTCGCATACTTTGTCTACAGTTTCGTTCCCAGTTTCGTAGGAGTGCGGCTCAACTACCAGTGGTTGAATGGCGCAACAAGTATTGTGCAGCTTTAGCTTGTCTCAGGTTTTGAGGGTGCACCGTAAAGACCTTGAAAAACTGTTCTATGAGAGTAGACTTAAAACTTTCAAGATCATTTCCCTTGCATACTTAAACAAAAGCTTCCGCAGTTGTTTAATCCTTTGTTTCCATACCATACAGCATGATTTCTCAAAGTGGGTTCCGCGGAACCTCCTCGGGGTTCCGCGGGCCACTGATAAATTTTCCCTCATTCTGCACTCGCCAAGTAACTTAGGTAGATGGCGAACCCGAGGTTCAATCGATCTAAGGAGCCTCCATTACGCATGCCCAAGTGTCAGTAAGCACATCTCAGTGCACAACACAAAGGCGCGAGCTGTGCAGAAGCTTGTAGTCAGCCAGACTCTGAAAACGGGCCGCGTGGTTAAACTATTGCACTTGAATCTCGGCCTTATATTACCCCCCCTGCGCATTTCTGCTGTTTGGAGATAGGTGCCGCTAGCGTACGCGCTCACATAAAGTCGATATTCACGAGAAATAAATTCAAAAGCAAGCAAGCTTGCTTTTTTTTTTTAATTTATTGCACGTGAATGTAGCGTGAACCGAATGAACCATGGCGAGAGAGGGGGGGCGGGTTTCCCTGGCACTTGACGGAGCTTAGCAGGGTTCCCTGGGACCAACATGCCTGAGAACCCCTGCCATGCAGAACGGAGTAGCTTGAACTTGTCAGACTATAAAACCAAAGCTGTACTTCACATGCATGTGTGGCATTACTCTAGCATTCACCTGTACTTCCATCAGAACGCGTCAGTGCACAAAACTACCCGCAACGAAAACTCTAAAAACTGTGCGAATGAGCCAATCATGTGCTAACAAACTTGATAAGTGCCAGCAGCTTAAAGCTAACTATATCAAGCAAGTCAAGCCTGCTAGTTTACCCTAAACACGAGCAACATCCAGTATCACTGCCAAAAAGTTGCTCAAAGAAGAGCAGCCAAACCGTGCCTGCTTCAATGTCAAACTCTTCCAGTCACTGACAACATCTGCCACCATTACCAATGCCAGTACTTTATCTCTGACCTACTCGACTATCTCCGACACAGCAGCACGTGACATCACATGCAAAATAAGTGCGATGCGAAAGTCTGAATGGGCAAGAAAAGATAAGCTCCCGTCCACTTACTCTGCACGCTTGCAACTGTTGCGAGACATCACTAGGCTACTCCACTAGGATGCTGCGACACACACACAATGTTAAAGGAGTACTGACACGAAATTTTTATGTTACGTTTTTTTCGCTGCTATGCGTGCCTACCAGCCCACTAATCATAGAATGACAGATTAGACGGTCGAGCGCAGCGTAAACATTCATTTACGGCGTCGTTTATTCGTGCCAGTTTCGGTTTCGACTGAAAAACGCCGAGTGGCCGCAATGACAGCATGTATAACATGACGTCACCATTCTTGCCGTATCGCTGCCTCTCTGGAAGCGCGCGCGAGCGAGCGCACGCGCGCGCCCAGACCGGCCGAGGTTTTCGCCGTCCCCACAGGCCCGGGCAGCATGACGTCAGTCCCAAAACCATGACGTGTACACACGCCCGAGCAGCGCGCGCCAACCACAGCCAGCACCTCGGCTTCGCCACGGGAGCCCCGACGTCGGCAGTTTGGGGCACGTAGCAGATGATGTCACGTCGGCCCGCTCTGGGCTTTCTCGTGCGGGCGAAGATTAAAATGGATTTTAAATATGTTTCGCTGAACGGTTGCTGTTGAAACTTGCTGGGAGATATCTCCTGATGAAAAGGAAGCGTTTTACATAGTTATCTCAGCTTTGAAATTTCGTGTCAGTACTCCTTTAAGAAATTTCGGCAGTACTTTTGCAAGCGCTGGAGAGATATGGTGGCAGGGTATCCGAACATTGCCAAATATTTCCCGAAGTTGCTCGAGTTTGTGCCACAGCCGCCAAGCTCCTGCAGATTTTATTATACACCAGTACGCAACATTATACGTAATAGTGTACATCATATTTAGGGGTTGTTCGTTTTCAGGTTTTATATTTCTATAAAATTGGGGGGTAAATATCGGGTGCTATTTTTCAAACGGATAATCGGGGAGAAATCGAGGTTTTTTCTAAAACGATTCCAAAATTCGGTTGATTGATTGATTGATTGATTGATTGTGGGGTTTAATGCGCCGACGCAACGCAGGCTATGAGGCGCTCCGTAGTGGAGGGCTCCGGATTAATTTTGACCGCCTGGGGATCTTTAACGTGCGCTGAAATCTCGTACACACGCGCGTTTTTGCTTTTCGCCTCCATCAGAAAAGCGGTCGCCGCGGCCAAGAATCAAACCCGCGACCTCGTGCTCAGAAGCCTTAGCCACTGAGCCACCGCGGCGGGTGATTCCGAAATTTGGGTTTTTTCGGGTTAAATATATATATTCAGTAACACTCAGTTCATTTTATTACAAGCTGTTGCAAGCTTTATAACTTTACCACGCTAAGATTAGTGGGTGTTTCAATCTGTTTCAAGCTATCAGGGTTTTCTAGCAAATACTCTCTGAAATTCGGAATTTATTTTTTTTTTTTTTGGAAATGGATCAGTAATCATGGCAGAAAAGTGGATTGATAGCCTCCAAGAAATGAAACATTTTATTCACGAAAAGCTCGTCATCGATTTTTTTTACACACGTTTACATACATTATCATCTGCATTCGCAACAAGTCGGTCTTCGCTCGAGACCTGTCTGATCGCTGAACATACCTCAGCCGGGAGAAAGTTCTTTTGGCATCACAGCTTCCATTAGCTTGGCACAACAGTGTCAGTGCCACATTTGCCAGCCCGGGGTAGCGAGCGGTAGGGACATGCCAATACTCAATGCATTCAAAAGCTGTGTTTGTGGGGCTTGCTTAATGCAAATACTGGTTGCGAGCGGCGGACTGTCAGCGCACGCTTGTGCAGATCGCTGCTTTGAAAATGCCTAATTCGGGGAGAAATAGTGTTTAACCCGATTCTCCTGAAACATGCTCGGGGTGTGAAACAATTTTACCCGAAAATACACAACCCTGATCATTTTATACAGATGGCTATACACCAGTACGTAATATTTGCACATGCACTTCAAGGACACAGTGCCAAAACTGCGTACGCCACGACAGAGAAAAAGGAGTGAGCGAAAGTCAAATGCATACCTTACCAAGGAAGCCAGTCACCCCTGTGATGAGCACACTCTTGCCCTTGTAGAATTCTTGCACAGCCAATTCGTCAGTGTCGTTCATGGCTGATGAGGTTTCTCCTACTGTAGGCACAGATAGATTCGCAACGTTAAAACCGAGGCTTCACAAAACAAAAACAAAAAAAAAGCGTTGAAAAGCGTTCGCCAACGATCCCGCTTTCCGCGTATCATAAGTGGAAGTCAACGCTTTGGGCGTAACGCTGTAACTTGCAACTACCACCTGTCAATGCGCGCGGCGTTCTTGCCGTTACCTTCGCTTGAAGTTTGGGAACACAGCAGCTTCACACACGTCACGTACAGGGGGGATTAAAAGAAATGCGAACAACGGAGCGCACAGCCTCCGACACATGCTGCGCCGTCTGGTTGCAAAAACAGTAAACTGCGCGCATGCGCACTCCTTCGAGAGCGTTTGAGAGTGTGGCCTACATTATTGGGAAATGCTTGATCGAGAGGCGACGCCGGTCGTTAATTTTGAGGCGGCTTTTCACGCTGCGTCGCCACTGGGCAGGATGATCGTTGAAGAGCATCATGCTAGCGGCAATCAGCCTGCTGCGCGCTTGGCTCCTAAATGAGTAGATAACAGGATGCTCAGTGGTGACAGAGCATAACAAGACGCTTTATAATAAATGGCTGGCGTCGCTTCTTTATCAAGCATTTCCCGTAACAGTAGGCCACACTCTCAAACGCTCTGAAAGAACTACGCATGCGCGCAGTTTACTGACAGTGCAGCCAGACGGTGCAGCATGCGGCGGAGGCTGTGTGCTCCGTCGTTCGTATTTCTTTTAATCCCCCCTGTACGCTGCGCGGCAGCCGAAAAAAAAAAGGGGTAAAAAATAGAAAAGAAAGAGGGGGAGTGTCCGCGTGGCCCGAACGTCGTAGAGTTCAAGTAGCGCAACTGCATGGCGCACGCACGACCGGACACCGACAAGACGGTGCCTGATCTGGTCAATCTTCACCGAGCCTAGGCAGATCGCGCGCGTGTTTACAGAGGGCCACTCAACAGCCCACTTGTACCGATACAAGTTTCGGTCGCGAATGCACCGGCAGTTCGAGAGCTGGCACTAACGCTGCTGCTATTAACGCGAAGGACGTGGCAAGATCAAAACGCTTTCGCTTACGCGTCAAAAAACGGAAACGATAATGCATGCTGAGGTTTTGAATGCGGATATGTTTTACGGTGATGCGTGGTCCGACATTGTAATATCGACAAGGCGCCGCGAATCCGTGAGAAGAAAGGGTGAAAGGCCAGCTCGCTGCGGGCCCCGGATCACGTGTTTCTTTGTAAATGCTGTCTCCGCACAACGCAAAGCATCGCTTGTGCTGCGGCGAGCAACAGTAAACGGACGCACAGGCGTGGCAGCGATCTTGGAGCGGCCAGTCGGGAACGCCCAGCACAAATGCTCTCTTGCGCAATGACACATCCTCCGCTCTCCGGCACCGGCGGCCGCACTTGGAGAATCCGCGAAAATTCCACGCCGCTTCGCCCATCCACGGGGACACCGGTCCGACAACGTTCTCCTTATTAAGTTATACCACTGCCGGAACGGCCGGGAGGCCGAGCAGAAAAACCACTTCCCTACCTGCTTCCCGGGTTGACATGGTAGCAGCAGTCGTCGACCGTTTAATCGCTCGCACAGGCTACAGGTAGCGGTTCGAACTGGTTTGCAACGCTTCTGCTGGGGTGGCGGGTGGTACCGAAGGTGACAAAAAAATAATAAAAATGAAATTTGCAACGGCTACCTGCACACATTGGAACTACCGGACATCCATGGTCGCGAGGAGTACGGGGCCCTACATACACCGCAGCCACCGCTACTACCGCTTGGCGGCACGCGCGCGCACACACCCTCGCATGCCCTCCCTCGCCGGGGTCGCTGCAACCTCCTCGCGGAACACGGTACACCTTGGCCTCTTCCGCTGTGGCTGCTCCAACGCCCTCCTACGCGAACTACTCGCTATTCTCGCGCGACTGCTTTGAACCAATGGCGATCTCCTGAAGAAGATCGCTAAGCAACAAGTAATTGTTTTTTTTGTGACGTCATGCAAACAAAAACTCTAAACAAAAGAGGAATTTTTTTGGCAGCGTCTGGAACCCCACGCGGGGCACGAGATTTAGCCCCCTCGCAACGGCTCCTGCCCCGCGTGACGTCATATATACGTCATAGTGACGTCATATTAACAGCAATTGTTATTAGTTTGCGTAGTAGAATACAAAAATCACATTTTTTTTACATTTTAATAAAAAATTAGGAAGCCACTCATTTGCTAGAAGTTTTATAAAAGAATTTTTTTATTCGTTCTTTCGGAAGCCGCCGATGCTGCCGCTGCTGGCGGTATGGCGTATCCGAAAGTGCCGAAAGCCCTGAATGCCTGAATTTCTTGGGTCGACAACGTAGATGAAGCAGAGTTGATAGAGTTCGAAGCACTATCAGAATGTGCGAGAACGTTGCCGTATGCGGGCACCAAGCCAGCCTTTCCACACGGTAGCGAAATTCTCTCGAGTGATGCTGACCTGTGACCGCCTGCTGTATGCCGATGGTACCTGCGTTAGATCTACGACATCGCGCAGCCGAGTGGCCCCGTTCGAACAACCCACGTCCCACGCAAGAAAAGACACCGTCCGAGCGTGATTATGTGAGCCTGCTGCGGCATGTCCGCGCGGCGGCATCTGCTATCAACAGTTTGCACCACGGCAAGTTCAGAATGCTTAAATGGGTGGCCTGAAATCGCGGTGTGTTTTCAAAATGACAGCAGCGCGGAACTTACAGTGCTCAGGACGTAGGCTGGACGCGGCCACTGATATTTTACTGGTCGCATGTGCGCATTAGAAGTGCAAACCACGGATAGCTAGAAAAGGTAATCATTGGTGTTCCCACACATGTACCGCGTACAACCCAGCATAGTAGTTTCCCCTTTAAGGAGATTAGCAAAGAAGACCCGAAAATCTGCAGTTTGTCGCGTTTTTTGTATGTATTTTCGAGTGGACTGAATTGTGGCTTAGAATTGTTTACCCGAAATAAGTTTTGTGCGCGGAAAAGTCTGGTGATCATGGGCTTCTTGCATCATAAATGCATGGTATTCAGCGCTTGAAAAGATTTTTCAGAAGAAATTATTGCAGCTGTAGTGGTGAGCCATTTCACTACAGTAAAATGTGGCAGAAATATATCTGCGATACAAAGTATGTGAAAGAGTGAGAACATTGGCAGTCTCGTATCCCGTGGCCCAGATTGTGGCTGGGTAGTTTCCATCATGCATTCAGCTCCTCACATTGGCACACACATGATGCTACGACAAATTAGGAACTGGGTCCTCCAAAAGGTACACTAGCTAGGCGCTTCATGCCATAGCTGCTGCATTGGCATAACCTTCACGTCTCTGTATATGTGTCAGTATATGCTATGTTGGCCATATTTTACCGAGTCCCCTCATGCAAAGGACTTAATTCAGGACACCCAGCCGATAGGGTCAGAGAAGAAGCTGTACAGACGGTAACAAGAAGGGTATACACTTGGCCAACCATCATGTCTCCATCATATGAAAACCCATGGGTTCTATGCAGGCTCAATAGTCTACGTCAAAGAGAATCTTAAGATGTGCCTGGAACGTGAAAGCCTCAGCGGATTGTTTGTGTCCATGGGTATATGCAGCGAACACACTGCAAATGTAATTGATAGGCAAAGGTCAAGGCTGTAATGGTGGGAGTTTAACCTAAAGAAATGGTGAAAAACATCCCAATTTCAAACTGCATTGGTGTAATATGGGCACGAGTGACGTCATATGGACGTGCACTGTAAATGCAGTTATCTGTGTTAAAGGAGCCATGAAGAGAAAATACAACTTCGTTTAATTTGAAAGAACTAGGATTCAGTATCTCACTCAGCTCCATTAGAGCCACAAAAGATGTTTTTTAACGAAAAAAAAGCAAGAAGTATTTAAAAACTTTCAAATTTTGCGCCACAGTGACGTGTTATGAGCAAGAATGACGTCATACGGGCCAACAATAAAACATAATTTTCAGTGCGTTAACTGCACGTTAGCATTCAAGTGATGCGGTCAAATGGAACTAGAGGCCCCATTACAGACGTCCAGTCATGTGTCGTCGCGACAGATCAGTTAGGCGGCCGCCAATCGCACAAACAAGGTTCCGTGACGTCTTAGGAAAGTTGCGGGAAATTGGCTAGGGGGTCGCCACGGCTTCACACGTTTTCTTTAATATCTCCGTTATTTGTTCGAAGATTGCGATGGTATTGGTATCATTGTTATCGGGACTAAGCAGTCTCTCTAATAAACCCAACTTGTATTTTGTCTTCATGGCTCCTTTAACTGTACGTTAGCACTCAAGTGATACGATCAAACGGAATGGAGGCCCCACTGCAATTTCCCAGTAATGCTTTTTTTACGGTGGGTTCGGTTGGTGGCTGTCAATTGCACAAACAAGATTCTGTGATGTCATAAAGAAATAGCTGGAAAATGTGTATGGAACTTCCACTGCTCTACACATTTTCTGTACTATCTTATTTGTTTGAAGTTTACAATAAAATTGATGTCATTTGTTTTTTGGGCAAAGTCTTTTTAATGAACGAACCTTGTATTTTTTTTTCGTAGCCTCTGCAACAGCCTGCCTACTGTGCCCCTAAGCAGTGGTCACTAAACAAATGCCCACTTGCCAGCCAGATACTGGCCAGCTAGACTGGTGTCAACAAAAAAGGAATCTTTCTTGGCTTCTCTGCAGAGCTTTGCACTCAAGCAAAAAGATCATTTGGTTGTTTGGCTTTCCTGCAGGACTGTAGTGTAGTGCTAGAAGGCATCACTTGCTTATTTGGCACTTTTTCTGTGTATTGTGCCAAGAAACCCTTGTGTTTTATTTGGAAAAGGAACTTCACACCACAGACCATGCAGAGAAAGTAGAGCTACTGACTTTTTTCACAGCCACGGAAGTTTGGTAGAATCACTTGTCATTGACAAACACCATGTTTGCTTTCTGTCTGAAGGTGTGAATCTGGGAGAGTTGATTTATATTTTGGGGAAAAATACAGCGACAATAACAGTACTGAAGTACAAGGAAAGGTGCTGTGATGAACAGTGTCCATGTGTTCGCAGCTTTTTTGTCCAGTTTCTTTCCCGTGTTTTTTCATGGACTTGCTACAGTGCCTGATCAAGCCTGTTTTTGTGTAACAAAAATGTCAACAGCGAAGCACTTATCAATGCTCACATGCTGCCCGTTGACACCAAAGCAGAAGTACATTGGAGTCATTTTATTGTTGAAGCCCTCCAGGATACTTACAGCTTTCAGCTGTACTGCAATATTCACAAACAACAATAAAGACATTCACGTCCACATAGGTGTCCTCGGCTCCAGTTTCTGCACAAGGTATTAAGTACTCTCGGGAGAGGGTAATGTCAAGCTGTACAAGAGCCATTCCCTCGTAGATGTGTTCCATAAATTGTTTTTTAGGCTTGTTAGCTTAAAAATAGTTTCAGTGCCCCTTTTTTTTTTTTCAAGCTAATTACCACCACCAGAGAATGTGCTTTCTAGCAGTTGGGCTCTGCTGGGTATGCATCGTTGCAAACAAAATATGGGACACTGTATTATGGCCCTTACGACTAAGCATAGTCACTTAAGCAATTAGCCGAAACAGTTTTTTACACAGCACAGAGTCAAAAAGCAAAAGAACATGAAATATCTCCTTGCAATTAGAAACTTTTACTGTTCACCCCCTCCCCGAAACACAGAGCAGACAATTACCAGCTGTGAACACAAGTATTTACGTCAAGTTGAATTCCACAGGGTGCTCCGGATGGGTACATTGATGTCACAGTCAATCAGAATTCGTGAATCCACTGTAAGCCTTCGAGAGAAGCTCTCACCATTACTGGCCATCCAACTGAGTGGGCATGAAAGTATTGTTGTTGGTTATGTTGACTTCCAAGCCAAACACGAGTAAACAAAAAACTAGCGTACCAAAATACATAATCAGAACAGATGCAGGATGACGTTTTGTTGGCTAACCGGGTTGAAGAAGGCACTGGGGCAAAGGTTAGGGAAATAAAATCCATGCGGTAATTGTGAACGAAGTTATGAGACGCGGCCAGACGATCAGCTGGTAAGGAGGGAGGGCTATCCTATCTATCCCTTGCTACCTCTTTACTATAATTGAGCAGATAAAAACCTTTCATTAAACTTGCTAGCTGGCAGTTCCACGTACCCTATGTAGAAAATTTCAAGGTAGACAAAACATTGTTTCCTGTGCATTCAATAATAGCTGCCTAGAGATTGCTCCGAATTCGCAGCTCATTTGAAGTCTTGCATATCATGAAAGCACAATAGTATTATTCGAAGGAACAAATTCGAAAAACATAGATGAACAACAAGTCACTTGTTTACCTTGAGCACACCAAACTTGAAAGCACTATTTAACACAAGTGTCAAGCTTGGCACAAACGGCGATCTTATCGGCTTGACTTCTCCCGAACTTGCACATTTGGAGCTTGAGCCTCCTTGCACAAGAAGCCAGCCAGTGGGCGGTTGGTTTCAGCGATAGCTGAGTACCTATGCTGCCCATGGACGGGCGGCTGCTGGGCTCTCCCATTCACCAGGCCACCCACGAAAGTGGAGCTGCGCTCCCTGCATGCAGCGTGCACGGATCGTTTCCGCGGGGTAGTAAGGTTTCTCGCAGTACCCCGCGAGAAAAATTGCAGAACAGGCTACATGCCAGGACGGATTGCGTTCGACGATGCCCTGCGTTACCTGACGACACTTGATTTGTGCACACTGACGCCGCTGACACTGCGTCGCTCGCGCTATCACGTCATCAAAGTCAGCTACCTCGTTAGCCACGGCGCAAAGCGCTGGAAAACTGATCCGCACGTTTTACGCCAGAATCAAAATACAAGGCTTGGAATGCAAGTAGCGATCGGAACAAGTAGACAACGAATGCAGGAGCATAAAGCCGATGGCACGCGAACTCCAAGACAATATGAAGCTAGCAACATATTTAACGGCAACAAAAGGAGCACGGAAAAAAGCAGGGCGAAGCAGCTTGCCAAAATAGGATGCGTTAGGCTTACCAAGACTAGCAGCAGCAAGTTCACGAAAAATACTCAATAAATCATTTCAAACAACCCTCCGAACAAGAAAAAAGCGCCGCGAGGCAGCCGCTGTGCAAGGCGATAACACAGAACAGGAAGGATAAGGACGTAACGTTGCGCAGGCTTGCGGTTGGAGCCAAGGCCGGAATCCCACATGGCGCACACCACACACGCCGTCAAAAACGTCTTCAAATGTGCAAAAAAAAAAAAAAATGACGTCACAGGAAGTCACGTGACTAGTTTAGTTTGACGTCACTTCTGCGGGGCAGGAGCCACCGCGAGGGGGCTAGATCATAGAGTTTCATACTAATGAAACTAGAGGGGACACTGGCGCTGCAATCGTTCAACCCCCATGGAGCTGATTGTGTGACGTAGACTCGTGATTTTCGAACTTGGCTTAACTTGAGGCTTGACGATTGTTATATGTACTAGGCTTCGTACTTTTCCGCTCCGTCAGTTTCGGTTTCGGCGTCGAAAGCGTCGGTGGGTCATTCCGGGGCAGAATTGCTGTTGGCGTTCGATTCCAGCGGCTGCAGTGCGCAAATACTGTACGGCTGGAATGAATGGATACGGGAAGCACTCCGCGCCGGGTAGTGCGTTCCATCCTAGCCACGTTCATGACTACGCTTGCGATTATAACACGAGCACGGTAGCGCCGAAGACAAATAAAAATCTTTTATCAGCAGTAAGTATGTGTGCACAGCCGGTGATTTTTTTTTTTAATGTTGCGGGTGGGTCGGCACCTTATCGTGGGAGAAAGCGGCGAAACAAGTGAGGGTAGGCCGCTTGCATAGGACGATTCCGCCAGTGCAACCGTCGTCTGCTAGGCTGTTCCCGCAAGCACAACACAGCCGACACAGTCCCTTTCCGTTGCTAATCAGCTGCGTGTATTCACCGGTTTAACCAAGGCTCACGCGCAATCGCTGTGACCGCCCGCAACCATGGACGCATATGGGGTGTTTAAAGCTGAAGGTAAAAACAATGTAATGAAATGAATACTCTGTATATGCAGTGCAGTATCAGACAGGGGAAGAAAATGTACCTCTGCAACGGTAGAATGGCTTTACCTATTGCAAGAGAACGTGGCCAAATGATTGCCTGGGGCCTACAGTACTTTTGGGCCATGGCTTACATAGCTACTGGTGAAGCCATATGAGGCGATCACCGGCATGCATGCTTGCTATTCAATGAAGTCGCTGTGAGTCTACATTGGTAATAGTGTTCCCCATCCAGTGGCAGGTGTTGCTGTAGCAACTGTTTGCGTTAGTGGAACCCTGGCTCAGCGCCTGGAGACAGGCATATTGAGCACAGAGAAAAAGTTGGCGACTGCACTAGGCGAGTACTGTGTGAATTTATTGTGCCAACAGCAAAGTGCAGAATTCCATTTCACTCATTTATAAAAAAGCCCTCACCACAGTCATACTCTGTAACACTAATAAAAAAAGCACAGCATTGCTTAATACATCAAAAGCAAGAGTGCAAGCTTACCTTGAGGAAGTTGTTTTGAACTTTTGAAGGCTGGTAAACAGCAAACATGCAAACTATGCAGTGAAAATGAGTGAAGGCATAAGCATGTCGCATCAATGTATTTATTGTCCCATCCAAGAGCCAGCATTGCTTAATACAACAAAATCAAGAGTGCAAGCTTACCTTGAGGAAGTTGTTTTAAAATTTTGAAGGCTGGTAAACAGCAAACATGCAAACTATGCAGTGAAAATGAGTGAAGGCATAAGCATGTCGCATCAATGTATTTACTGTCCCATCCAAGAGCCACTGTGAACATATTGGTACCAGGATTTAGTTTGTAGCTACCTACCAGCATTGCCATTTTCGCAACCAGCATACTGATGTACGCAGGCTGCTTTATGCAGGAATCAACAAAATGGTTACTGTAAGTGGCGAACAAATGCGACGTTAGGTTACGGTAAAAAGATTGCATGAAAGGAACCCTAGAAAAGCTTATAGCTGTAGAGCAGAAGTGTTTCGATCAGCATCTGCCAGCACAGTAGAAGCAGGGCAACAATATCTGATCAACGAACAAACAAAGGTCTTAAAACAGCGTACACTCGGCATGAGAATATACAGCCACAGTGAACAGCCGTGGGTGGATACAATCTGCAACTTGATAACAGCCAGAAGTAGGTGAGGCAGCCTTCTACCCCACTGATCAGAACCTTTTGAGCCTTACTGACAGTGCAAGATGGGAAAGGGCAGCTTAACATTTTTCAATCCATTGTTTGGGCAGACATCAATGGTGCATAAACAAAACACTGCAGCCACAACGTATAATGTAAGTTTTAACTGACATTCACGTGGTGAAAGCTGATCCCCTACGTCACACCTTCATGAATATGTTGCTGGAGGAGGTGGCGGCGTCACAAAAAAGTTTGTGAAAGGTGCACAATAGAACCTGGCTTCAATAGAGGTTTACATGGGCAGTGAGGACGTGCCAGCTCTCTCACAGTCATTGGCACCACACACAGTCCTCCTCAGCACGGTCCCTCAAGTGAATACCACTTTGGAACACAGTGGGCTAAAATACCACGCAGAATACTTCCACTTCATTCTTTCAGTTCAATAAGCACGTACACAAGTCTTTAAACGGCTGCTCATAGTAGTTAAATGAAGTTGGTTTCATGCTGTGCCAAGGCTATCGCAAATGAAGCCACTGCTATAAGTCACATTTATGCATACAATGGATGGTTTCGAATAACTAATTTTCTTGCACCCGAGAAAAATAGTTTGAATCTTGAGTGCCTAACAAGCAAGATTCAAAGAACATCTTCCATGCACTACAAGGCACTTTCCTCACCACTTGTTTTTCTCTTTATTGTGCAGCTGAATGTACAGGATTGTTTTTACTATTTACATATCGTAGGCTGCAATCAACCTCTCCCCAAGCCCTTTTGCTTTTTCAACGGTGGCCCTTGCTAGAATTTTTGTGTTTTTGGCAGCTTGGCGGCATGCCTGCCTTGTCTTGCGCTGCTGATGATCCATCCAATGATCCTGACTTGGAAACTGGTTGCATGCCTGGTGCAGCTTCTTGTGTTGCCTGCTGGTCTGCTCCTTGCACTGCTGACACAGCTGGGACCTGTATCGAAATGAATGGCATCATTGAAGGTTTTGCAAGGCTTTTTTACAGATATTTAGAGCACAAGTATGTACTCTTAAAATCCAGCACACTAGCATGCTTATTTACAAAAATGGTTCCAGCAACATATAAAAACACACAGTTACGATCAGCTGCGCGCTGCCGTGTTGACACTGAAGTCATTACTTAAACCAAAGAGAAGGCACATACAATGAACTCACAAGACGCCAACAATGTTTTCAGAGGTCGTGCTTTAACAAGACATGACTTTAGCAGTTGGATTATTCAAGACTGAACAACCACACAAAATGAGTAAATGTTTTGAACTTATTGTGGAACAGCTACGGAACAACGAATTCATGAAGGCAGCTTGTGTATTATGGAAATGGCACCCCAGAGGCACTATTTAGTTGCTATTTAGGCAAGCACCGTCTGATCAGCAACATTTACGCTGTTTGACACCTTCGCACGTAATTTCCAACTGTTCCTGCGCTTCGGCACGCTTGTATAGAGGCACTGGAAAAAATACAGAGCCTTCAATTTAACACGCGTACCTGGTTATATCTGGGCGTGAGACCTCGGTTAGACAGGTGATGATTGGTACTTGTGGGCGTGTAATGTACACACACGGTGCATAGATATATCAGTGCGCGTTATTGGTCATCTAATAGAAACATTCTACACGGGAATTTTCACAAAATTAGGAACTCCCGTAAAATGCAGCCCACTGCTCCAGAACGCCCTGCATGCCTGCCGCTCTTAGCAAGACGAGGCCGTCTTCTGGAAAGTTAACACGAATGAAGTACGAGAATTTTTTCCCTGTGTGGCCTGATAAGATACCCTGTTTCCTACGCTTGTCGCTCTCAACATATAAAATTAACATTTGCTCACAGAAACAGCTCTACGGTGCGTCAAGACATCAAGAATACACGAATAGTGCAACAAAGAAAGAACCCGATTAACCATCCGGTCAATAAAACATCGTCTGCGTGTTAGCGACGAACAAAGGTGATATGGTCGAGTTCCGTGGTCGAGTTGGCCGTTATGGCTTGTTTAAGGCACCAAAGCAAACGATCAGCTAATCAGCGTCCTTTCACGATTTTGTCAGCATGCCGACCGCACGTCGGGTAAGGCGACAACAGTTACACTTATGAGTGGAAATGAACAACCGTGTATACTTACTTGGGGTTATATGACGCGTCGCTCCGCTACTCGTAGTCTTCCAGAACGAAATTTAAAACGCTGTACAGCGGCCCTTCGGCAGATACATGCCACCGCCGACTCGCAAGCAAAAAAAAAAAAAAACGAAAAAAAAATACGCTTCGCCGCCGAACCACCGGCCCCGCATAAACTCAGCCGCGTATGCCGTTCACAAATCACTTCCCCTCTTATAAATCAGTACTTCTAAACCTTAATTAAAACTTAACGTATCGTACAAGTTCTTTATGCGACTAATAATTTATACTGTAATAAACATTACTTGTAGCTTTTTAATTTAAAAAAAGATATTTCGAGTCAAGTCAAGATGTTGGCATAGTTAAGCCAAGTTCGAAAATCACACGTCTATCTGGCATGGCCGCCCTCATGGGGGTTGAAGCAGACGATCAACGGCTCGCATAGACACTAGCGCCAGTGTCCCCTCTAGTGTATATTAGTATGAAACTCTATGGGCTAGATCTCGTACCCCGCGCGGGGCACGAGACTTACCCAATTTTTTTTACCTGAACTGGCTGCACTGGTGCAAGCAGTGCAGCATATGTTCATTTTAGCTTGGTAGACTCCATAGAGTTTCATACAAATATGTAAGAAACTCTATGGTAGACTCTACGAAGCAGTCTAACTAGACGTATAAAGGAATAAAATTGGAACGGCGCCGCGGTCGCAAACGCAACACCAGCGCAGACGACAGTTATGGTCCCTAGAAATCTTTCTAGGGACCATACGACAGCGTCGGGCACTCCATGGTCGGACACTCCTCCGGCCGAGGAGGGGGGTCCCTTTTGCCCATAGAGTTTCATACAAATAACTAGAGGGGAAACTGGCGCTAGTGTCAACGCGAACATGGCAGCGGCGCTTGGGAGCGGTTTTTTCGCACTTGATCTCACCCCCACTGCTCTCTGCGCATGCGCCGCGTTGCTATGGCAATAGAGGCGCGTCGCCTGCGTCGTCTGCTTCCTCTCCGCCGCGGCTGCGCTCCGTGGCGCCGAAGTCAAACAGGAGTGCGCGGCACGCCGCTCGTCGATGCGCGCCGTCGGCAACGAGAAGCGTGTAGCCGCGTATGCGATCACAATGGAAACAAAAACAAAAGCAAAACAAAGAAAGAAAAGAAGAAGATTCGAACGCGGAGATCGAGGCATTGGGCACATTTTTCTCTGCCTAGCAATGAACAGCTGATCTCACGATCTCAGTGCTTTCGTCAACTGCAATAGAGAATGCTTCAAACTCGTGCCATCGGTTGATTAATCCTTTTTCAATGTCTCCACTGATCTCGTTAATTCTCTGGGCGACTGTGTTTGGAGAGAGGCTTATTTTCTCGAATGTCTTTTTCATGCTGGGACAGGTAGCATCAGCGACTCCGAGCAGGCACTGCTTCACGAACAGACCTTCAATGAAGGGCTTGGATGATTTGGCGATAAGCTCAGAAATGACGAAGCTTGCCCTTACCGTTTCGTCGCTTGCTTTGGCAGCCTTTTTGAACAGGTTTTGCTGCTTTCCCAACGCCGCCTTCAGTTGAGTCACGGTGTGCTCGCGAACGTTGCCAGTAAGAGCACCATACTTCTCGTGATGGCAAGACATGAAGTGGCGTCGAACATTGTATTCCTTCGGCACAGCCACAGTCTGGTGGCAGACTAAGCACAACACCTTGTCTCTTGATTCCGTGAAGAAATAAGAAAGTTCCCATCGCTCCTGAAAGCACCTCATCTCGTCTTCCACATTGCGTTTTGCAGCCTGCTTGGACAACGACATTCTGGCTCGCTATACTTCCACAGCAGAAAGCTTCGCTGTTTGCAGACCGTCCAAAAAAAAAAAAGTCAAAAAGACACCTGTCACATTTACGGAGGCGACAGGCACGTAGGAGCACAATTATATAGTGCGCTCTATCATGATTGACTTGGGGCGCCGCTACCATCCATGCACAGTGCTGTCAACAGCTTGCGAGTCGGAGGATAGGCGCTTGGTTTGGCGTCTCAATTTAGCGCACGCGAACAGATATGTGGCGTTTGATGTCTGGAAGTGCACAGTTTTGAAAGGCAATGTGCAGTCTTTTCCTCAGCAGCGAGATGCCACTCTCTCCCAGGCCATAAATAACGCTGCTACACGCCCCTAAACGCACGTGGGTGCATTTTAGAGCCCGAACCTAGAGTCCGACGTGCGGCTGCGTCCTTTTCGCTACAGTTGCAGCGCAGTAAAAGTATTTGACACAAAGACGAACAGGAAAGCAAATATCCACAAACACCATAACACCCGGAAACCTTCGCGCTTTCGCGGAAGCCTGGAAAACTCCGGGCAAGCCGCCGTTTTTTCATTAGTGACGTGCCGCCCCGTTCGCAGGGTCATAAAACGCTGCGGGCAGTTTCTCCGCGGCCTTTGCTCGCCCAGCCCTGTGCGCACTGTAGAGTGCTCGATCCACAAGTCGCAGTAGCTTGTGACCATTGTGCACCCGACTTAACGGCGCCCGAATCGAGGGGCCTCCGGAAAAGAGGGGTGTCCGCTCTGGTAACGCGAAGCCGTGAAAGA
The DNA here is from genome assembly GCF_048455015.1 of Haemaphysalis longicornis. Taxonomy (NCBI): domain Eukaryota; kingdom Metazoa; phylum Arthropoda; class Arachnida; order Ixodida; family Ixodidae; genus Haemaphysalis; species Haemaphysalis longicornis. Next base: position 72,600,430 of record NW_027526335.1, on the reverse strand, counting down.
CAATATCCACGCGTTTTCGAGCAGTCTCTGGCCACTTGCGTCCTTGGCTACACAAGCAGGGCTCCTTGGGAACACCTGCCAATGCTGACTGTACATCCTATCCCCCGCCACATGAGTGTGGAAAACGACCACGAGCGCAGAGCCCACAGAGCGCGTGCCACCCGCCATTTAGTGGCGCAGAAGATAGACCAGGGTTACACTCCGGTCTACACCGACGCCGCCGTATCAGACGACGGTATAGTTGCTACCGCCGCGTACTACGGGAACGGACAAAGTACTCGTCGCTTCCTAGGAATTAGTGATCCCGGTCATGCCGAAGCGTTAGCCATAGCAGATGCCATCACGAACTTCACCGGCCGACGGAAACTGCTTATACTGACTGACAGCCAGGATGCGATCCGCCTCTTCTGCCGCAATAAAATAGCCACGCACATTCGCAACATTCTCGAAGTGCATCTAACCTCCCAACCAGAGCTTTCGGTTGAACTCCGCTGGATCCCAGGTCATCAAGGGATACCAGGAAATGTGGCGGCTCACCAACTCGCGCGCGAAACTCTCTTCCGCGAGTCTGAGCCTCCAATTGCGCTGCCGGAGGAATACGACCGCCACATACCAGCCGCGTCGAAGAAAGACAAGCCAGGCACCAAAAGTTGGTAGACCTTCGCACCGATCAAGACACACACTGCGTTCCTCCCATCTCTTGGCCGCGATCGAAGACAAGTTGCATCCGCCGAGCTCAAGCAGGTGTCCTACGCACCCCACATATCATGCACTACATAGAAAATAAACCTGGCCACCCTAGCTGCCCACGCTGCGGTCACGGGTACCCTAACAACCAGCACTACATGTGGGACTGCTTAGAGATTATACAGACAAGAAACATATACACAGACTCCCTTTCCCCTACTCCTGGCACTTGGGCGGAGTGGCTTGACCCCCCAGAGGATCCCCAAAGACAACTCAAACTCGCTCTCCGCAAGCGGACGAAAAGCGCCGGCCGGTACGCGCCCTCAGTACGACAATTGACCACCTCCTCATTACGACTGACACAAGAGCAGCACTGGGAGGCCCTCCTCCAACACATTGAGGCAGTTCTTGGGGGCGACTGGTAACAGCAGCTCCTTCCCCCAGCAACGCAGAAGGCTTTATAGAAGGGCAAATAAAGATGTTTCTCTCTCTCTCTCTCTCTCTCTCTCTCTCTCTCTCTCTCTCTCTCTCTCTCTCTCTCTCTCTCTCTCTCTCTCTCTCTCTCTCTCTCTCTCTCTCTCTCTCTCTCAGGGCGCGCACTCACGCATTCGCTTAAAAAAACATAAATAAATGAACCAAGACACTCATGAGGGGGCCGCTGGCCGCAATAAAAGGGTCCGCGGGCCGCGTGTTTGAGACCCCTGATCTACGCTCTCATTCTGGTTTAGTACACTCTGTTCTGGTTTAGCAATTTCGAGTCAGGAGCAGTTTCCTATTTTGATATGTTTTCCTACACTGTGTACACCATACGTGTATATTCAACAAAACTGGTGTTAATTATTGCATGTAATAAATATGTCCTGTGCTTTTTTTTTTTTTAATAAATGAATGATTCATGGATCCTGTGCTATAACCAGTCTCCCTTTGTCATTGAAGAATGGCATAATCCATATCAAACGATCAGGGCCCGAACAAAAGAAATGCTTAAGACGCCCTGCCGTTTTCTACGCAATGACGGCACATGTATTATATTTTTATTATTGCGTAATTTTTGGCAACTTTAAATGCACGATGTAAACACGCCTTGCGCTGTGCATGAAGGCGTCTGCTTGAGAGCGTTCGCGTTACTTGCTGCCGAATTCTGCTTTGTGGGGTCTATGAAAGAGCCGAAAAACAACCACGGGATGAAGCTTCTTTCATTACGTGGTTCATCTTTCCCAGCCTAATGAAAAAAAAAAAAAAACACTGCGCCCGCGGAAGGCTTTCAACCCTGCAGTTGCGCGTAACCTTTGCCCTTTTCATTCGGGTCTTTCATAAATAGTTAGTAATAAATATGTTATTTATTTTTATTTATTTGATTGTTTATTTGTTTGTTTGTGCATTTGTTAGTTTGTTTGTAAAGCAGACCCAGCACAGGAGGGTCAATATAACAAATTCGTCGACAACAACAAAAAGACTGAGCAACACGTACGAGACTAGCATCGTCCCCGACAAAGCAGGAAGCACATCAAATACACAGCTTACAAAAGTTGATAATTTGCGTAAACAGTTCTGGAACAGGCGCTACAAGGATGGGATGCACAGCCAAGGGCGCCGATTTTATCAAGTGACCATCGTAATGAAAGCCCATGCTAGCGCCGATTAGCTTAGTCACAACCAGCGCATTTCGAAATACGACACGAATCGTGAGATCAGCTGTTCATCGCTAGGCTGAGCAAAATGTGCCCAATGCCTAGATCTCCGCGTTCGAATCTTCTTCTTTTCTTTCTTTTTTTTTTTTTTTTGCTTTTGTTTTTGTTTCCATCGCGATCGCATACGCGGTTACACGCTTCTCGTTGCCGACGGCGCGCATCGACGAGCGGCGTGCCGCGCGCTCCCGTTTGACTTCGGCGCCGCGGCGCGCAGCCGCGGCGGAGAAGCAGACGACGCAGGCGACGCGCCTCCGTTGCCATAGCAACGCGGCGCATGCGCAGAGAGCAGTGGGGGTGAGATCAAGTGCGAAAAACCGCTCCCGCGGCGCTTACGCTTCAATTAGAGTGAACTAGAATCTTCAATGGGAATGATGGGTAGTTTTGGAACCGGATTGCGTAGGATCAAAACGGGCTTGTGGCTGCGCAAAATGCGTTTTTTGACAAAAAAGCTCTGATTTCCCGGTTCTCCGTTTACAAATTACATGGCAAACAAGAAAGTTAGTGACGAAAAAACCGGTTTTGTACGAAAAAAACGGCGCGTTTAAATAAAAAGCAGACGCGGAGTCGAGAAGGTTTGTGGAGCAGGTTTGCCATTTTTCGCCAACTACAGCAGGACGCGGACTTCTTTAGTAACTACTTGTAAAAGTTTCGGTGCTGGTGGTTTGTAATAGGAAGTTAAAAGTTTTGTGCTCATGAAAAAAGAAACCGATTAACTTTGGAGAAGTTATTCTTGCCTGAATTAGTGACATCCATCAAGCTGCGTTCCTATCAGCCGCCGGTGCTGCTGTTCTACCATGTTCTACGCCGTAGGAGCCAGCGTTCGCACGAAAGGTGTGGCTGTTCCAAGCGATTCGCAACCGTCATCAGCTTTGACAATACATTGCTCTGCCGAATGAGCAGCGCCGCAACTCCTAATTAGCAGACAACTTCGCCGCACAGAGCGCCGTCATTTGTGTGTCCATGCTCGCTGTGCGGCAATGCATTGATAACCCACCCAATTCGCAACTCTGGATATAAAACATTACACTCAGGGTGGCGTCAGGGCACGCGAGGCATGCAGTTCAAGGAGAAACGTATTTTTGATCACTCCTCCCAACACCCCGCGTAGGCAAATGCGTTCATGTAAATCCAAAACGAAAACGAAACTGCCTGCAATCCATAGCAAGTTCCACGAGCCATCGGGCGCCAATCCGAATCCACGACTACCCATCACGCCCATTGAGGCGTACGATTGCAGCGCCAGTTTCCCCTCTAGTTATATTGTAAGAAACTCTACGTTATATTGTAAGAAACTCTATGAGTAGCACAGGAGCGACAGGAGTGCTTTTCTAGCATCTCCCACAGTCTGAAGTAATTTTGTCTACTAGCGCCAAATATTGTTCTAGTGGCAAGGGGTGCACGTAAAGCTGTATGTAAACAAAAAAAATTACGGCGGCATGCTTGAATTATCTAGTTAGCTGTTTGGACATTCTGTTGACCTTCTGTTGAACTTCATTCTGTTGAACCCTCGTGTGACTGTCGCCGGGCCGCTGCCAAGCTAACCGGCGCGGCATTTCGAGTTGCTCTAGCTTTCCTCCGCCGTGGCGTATTAAATGCAGAGCATTTCAGTAACTCACGATGTCACCCGCGTTGACGTCCGTAGTCGTAGTCCGCACCCCTCCCCCTACACTATATATAAAAAAAATACTATCCGGCGCCTGGTTTCGATCCCTCGACCCTGCGGGCGGGACGCAATGTACATGGTGCTCTACCCACTCGCCACAAAGCCGACACAGAATGGGAGGCTACGAACGCGCCTTATACCCTTGACCACGGAGCAAGATATAAATCTTGCTCCGTGCCCTTGACTCATTCAAACTACGTCAAGAAGCTGCTGATACAACGCATTCACTACCACCAACTCCCCAAACACTAAACGTTAACGCAATACACCCACCCCCTATGCGACGCATTTACTCGAGTCCCCCTCGCGGGGAGATGGGTCCAATTTTCTATTTTCTCGGTCTTCCCCGCCCGCAACAAGGACTGGTGTGTCGTCAATTCTGAGCCAACGCGCTGGCGTGTACAAGCACGGCCGCTGGATGAGAGCGCACGCGCCTTTCATCCAGCGGCCGCGGTACAAGGCGCATCCAGAACGACGATCTACGGTCCGTCGCTTTTAGATGCGACTGCATCTCATTCACTCGCCTTGCCCCTGCATCCGGCGTCGTCGGCGTCCGCCCCTCCCCCATTCGCCTCGCCGCGCGAGCTGCGCTCTCCGCCGCTCACCCCCTCTCCTCTCCGATAGCGAACACTCTCTCGCGAGGGGCATTGGATTCGATTGAATTGGCTTGGATTAAAGTGGATTGTGTTGCGTCATAGCCGCGGCAGACGCACTGGTGCCGGCGCGTCCCCTCACCGTTATGCACGCTATAAAACGCGGTGCCTGCGCCGCTCCGCTCATCGTTCCAGCGCCGTTCCTCCGCTGTCCAACGCTGCAACGTGAACCCCCTATGCGTCGCATCTAGACAGGGGTTCCCGCGAGGGGAGGTGGGAGTTTTTTTTTTCTCGATCGGAACTATCTCCCGCGCAGCTGTTTCCCTTACCCAGCGCGTGCTCCGATTTTACGTTCTCCTCAAAAGTCTTGACCTTGACAATAAATTCCAAGACTTTCCATTTTCTTTTCTTGCAGGCCTCTGAAGTAACGCTGCATCGCCCGCTTTTAAAGTCGGCTTTTTGCCTAACCCACCACCTTGGTGGAAAAGCAAAACATACAAAAGGTGGGAGGCGTTTTTAAAGGGGTCCTGAAATACCTTCCGCCGATGCGTGGATGTACATGTAACCAAATAAAGCAATGTATTAGCAATCTCCTCCCGCAAGAATTTTGTTGAAGCGATGAGTATTAGCTGAGAAATCGTAAATCAAAAACCGCGCATTATCGTCGCGCCGCGTTTCCTCCTCCTTTCAACTTACTCTCCGCTGTTGACGGCGAGGAGCCTTCCCTCCCATGATGCTGCGTTCCTCGGCGGTGACGTACTTCCGCTGTTGCGCTGCTCACACAGCCGTCTGCTACGGGCAAGCTTTGTTGACACCATGAATCCCGCACTCAGCTCAAGGCTAGAAAAGCGAACGAAAAATCTGGCCCCATGTGTGCGGCGGCCTGGCCTTGCCCCTTCGCGGTGTACGTTGCTGAAGTTCATATCGGCGGCGCGTGACTTTTTATCGGCGGCGAACTCGCAGCCGCAAGGGGAGGATCCTGCGCTCGCTGCCTTGGATGCACAGCGCAGTGTTTATCCAAAAAGCGCCGTATCAGATGTGGCCCCGCTGGTGCCGGGTCTTATTTTGTGGCGGTGGTAATTCCTGCCGGCGGCATGTGAAAATGACATTTTAAACCGGTACAGAACCCGTGCACAAAACGCCAGTTCAGCTTGGGGCGACGCGTGGTGGAGAGCGGCAACGTTGGCAAAACATGCTCCGCCACGGCTCTGAGCTTCCACGCGCTAAGCATCCTGGAGAGAGTAGGAATCAACCCGCCCGCTCATGGAGGTGCGGAAGACGACGAACTGGAGAGCCACGTCCCCCTGAGGGACGAAGCGGCAAGGGGCATCATAGTGTTCCCGTTGCCAAAGAACGTGAACCCGGAGAAGGACTGGGAAAGACGCAAGGCGAGAGCAGCGGCCCTGGCCAAGCAGTACAAGAGCGACGAGAACGCCGCGTTCGTCGACGTGGCTAGACATCCAACGAGAAGATGCGTGTACGCGATGGCAGTCATCCGGGCGTCAACGGGTGAGCTGATCAACGCGGGTACGATTAAAGCGAAGACCCCATGCCAGGCAGAGGAGGCAGCAATCGGCCTGGCGATGGGAGTACCGGACATTCGGACGATCCTCAGCGACTCCAAAACAGCGGTCAGAAACTACGCCAGAAGCACGGTCTGGAGGGAGGCGGAGCGGATCGTGGGGCTCGCCAGAGCCTCGCGAACCTCGGAACGTCACCCGACCGGGCCAACCATCACCATAAAGTGGTTCCCAGCCCACATGGGGGACCTACCGAACGTGGACAACCGCAACGAGGATGCAGACGCAGCGGCCCGAGAACTCATCAGGTGCCGGGACGACACTCAGCGCGATACTCAGGAGGCACAGGGAAGGAAGAAGAGAATATCCGGCCCCGCATCGAGAACTTTCCCGAGCGGAGTCGGTGTTGCTTCGTCACCTACAAGTGAAGTGCGCGTTAACCCCGGCGATGGCGCGCCACATATGTCCCGAGATGTTCGCAAGCCCGGTGTGCAGTGTATGTGAACAAGAACTGGCGACACTAGAACACATAGTGAGGTGTGACAGTGCAGCGATACCGGGCGGCGGTTCGTGCGACGGTGCCGACGGTGATGTGTGTGGCAGGGCTGGGGAATCTCATGGCGGAGAAACTGGTGCCCACGACAGCACCGCCCGCCAAGAACTGCCAGCGCAGATGGAGCGGTGGATCCGCTCGGTGGACTGCCAATCTCAGAAATGGGCGATCCAGCGGCTCGAGGGGGCCCTGGCCAGGCAGAGGAGAACGGGAACTCGTGACCCGCAAGCGCGGGGCGCGGGAACCCAAGTATTCTCTGTCGGGTCAGGTTCAACCCTCGAGTTCTAGGCCCAGTGTTTCTAGGACTGCATAGACTAGAACATTAGAAGGGTAGACCGCGCCCTGCGAGGCCGGCACCTACCCCACGCAGGATCCTGTAAATAAAGTCTTTTTTCTCTCTCTCTCTCTCCACGCGCTGGAGCGAGCACCATTTCTTTGACAATATCAAACATAGGTTGCCCTGGCAACAAGGCACAAACCGCTCTAGAAGTCAGTTACGGTTGCGTGATCCCGGTTCAGCTTGGGGCCCCACGTCGCGGCATATGGGCACTGCAGGCATACTACTCACTCCTATTTGGAAGTGCGAGATGCGTTTGGCATTACAGGAGGCGATGGTGTGTGTGTTGTGGACGCCTTTGTTTCGCGATGAAATGCGACGTTGTGCTTTTGCGGGTGGATAGTGCTTCCCATGGTCTGGATTATCTTTCTCAAGCGGCGTACGACTCAACCTCGCATGGGGTATGGGTATGTGCAGTGTGCGTGGCTAAAAGCCATCTCGGCTTGTGTGCCAGAGTTAAGTGACTTGCTGTTCGTCCCCGCAAACCGCGCGCGAGGTGAGTGCCGAATTTACGAGGGGCAGGAGGAGGCAACCCATCGTCTGTCAATCGCGGTTCGGACTTACAACGCATGTTGTGACGTTGTGTTCGTTCGAAACGCATCTCTGGATTGTTTTGAAGTTGAATAAAGTGTGTGCGTCAAACCCGGGTATTCAGCTCGGGGAGTTATCTGCGATTGCACGAAAGAAGTGCCACGGGGCTTCAACGCTTTCTTTATGGAACGTACTCAGGTAAGAGAATATGCATGTCGTGTTATGGCCGTGTTGCATTCAATACAAACGGTTAAGCGTTTGTATACACTTGTTTCGTTTGTCGTAAAATGTCCAAGCACTCCGGCACTCCGCTGGCAGATCAGCCCGCGAGCCGACGCTGAGCAGACGACTCATCTCTTTGCCGGAAGTGCGTGAAAAAGCCGCCCAATAGCAGGATGTCTAGCTCATGACGAACATCGGGGAATCGATGATGTAGACATGTGAAGATGGCGGCGTCCAAAAACACGAAGGAAAGGGTGAGAAAAAAGCGACAAACTTTGCATCAAAAGTGTGAGCTTTCCGCTGCGCGTAAAAGAGTAATACTTGGCACAGATGATGTTGACGACCCAATCTAACGATTGCGCTAGTCAATTTAGTGTGCTCAAAACGCCTTTCAGGGCCCCTTTAAGCGGGATTCACACGACGGAGGAACCCTCTCACGGAGGCTGACGGATATGTGACGTCAACAGCACGTGACCGGATTATCCGGCCTGGCGGCGCATCCACACGTGCGGAGCTACGCGGAGTGAGTAGCAGACGACAGCGCCGAGGAACAGGTTTTATTCCCCGCCGAGGGCCACCGCCGTCGAGCGAAAACACGCGGAGGCAGTTTCTTTCGCGGAGCCACCGCGTGCTATCCCCACCGAGGGGCGGAGCCTAAAACCGGTCACGTGAGCGGGTCCCGCGGGCCAAAAAGAGAGGGTTTCTCCGTCGTGTGAATCCCGCTTTAAGTGCGATGCTCTTTATAAGCGACCCTGAATCCGCCGTCCGCATTGCTCCTCCTCCTCTCCCCTAGCAACGGCGCGAGGAGCGGAGAGGAGCGTCTGTAGCAACGGCGCAGCGACGTCACACCCCACGTGACCCGCGCGCGCTCCGCCTCCCGCGCCGTGGCTGCGCGCGCCCGCGCCGGCTCCCGCACCGCTCCTCGCGCCGTGACGTCACACTCCCACGTGACCGCGCGCTGGCGCCTTTGCGTCTGCTCCCCCTCTCCTCGCGCCGTGACGTCACATGCTCTGCAGCTGGCGCGCCTCTCCCCCCGTTAGGTTTGCACTCACCCTCGGCGCGCGCCTCTCCCCTCGCCTGACAGCTCTCCCTCGCCGGTACTGCGCCTCTCAAGGCGATGGCAGAATTACTACGCCGTGTACTCTCGGCGCAAGAAATGCATTCGCACTTCCTCACGATTCCCTTCGGGGAGGTGGGGGCAATTTTTTTTTTCGAAATGAGCCAGATCCACCTAACACGAATTTGAGCAACAAGCGGATGTTTGTAGTTGGACGTACCTAACTGCCACACCGTCAAAGCTATTATATGATATATTTTACAAGTCAGCTGACCACAAGTAATCAAACATTAATCCGTGAATTTGAGCAATATTGGGGTGGTAAGTTTGGATTTGGCTTATAGTGAATTGAAACACTGAATTTGATACGGAATTATTATGAAAACTTTATTTAAATTGACTTTCAAGCCTGATATATGATTGGGCTTTGGTGGAAAAAACTCCCACCTCCCCTCGCGGGAACTCCTGTGTAGATGCGACGCATAGGCGGAGCGGCGAAGGGACCGCGTTTTATAGCGCGCATAACGTTGAGGGGACTGCGTAAGCCGGTCCCAGTCGATGACCACGTTGGCGTACTTGTAAAGCGGCGTGGACTCTAGGTGTTTGAGCCAAGCGTTGATGTTGCTTCGCCGGAGAACGGCACACCGGTTATATGCGCAGTGCGCCCGAAGGAGAGGAAACCGCGGAAGACGGAGTACTGCACATGCGCCGGCCCCAGCGCGTCTGCCGCGGCTATGACGCAACGTGCCGCGGCTATGACGCAACACAATCCAACACAATCCACTTTAATCAAATCCAATCCAAGCCAAGCCAATCGAATCGAATCCAATCCAATCCAATGCCCCTCGCGAGAGAGTGTTCGCTATCGGAGAGGAGAGGGGGTGAGCGGCGGAGAGAGCAGCTGCCGCGGCGAGGAGAATGGGGGAGGGGTGGACAACGCCACCGCCGCCGCCGACGACGACGACAACGACGCCGGAGGGACAAGGCGAGTGAATGAGATGCTCTGCATCTAAAAGGCATTCAAAATATATGCTACAGGTCTTCAAGAATGGAAGAACCACACATGGTCCTCTTGGCACCATTAGCAGCTCTTCAAATTCTTCCTCAGGGTAATTTTAGATGCAGAGCATCTGATTCACTCGCCTTGTCCCTCCGGCGTCGTCGTCGTTGTTGTCGGCGTTGCCCACCCCTCTGCCATTCTCCTCGCCGCGCGAGCTGCGCTCTCCGCCGCTCACCCCCTCTCCTCTCCGATAACGAACACTCTCTCGCGAGGGGCATTGGATTGGATTGGCTTGGATTGGATTAAAGTGGATTGTGTTGGATTGTTTTGCGTCATAGCCGCGGCACGTTGCGTCATAGCCGCGGCAGACGCGCTGGGGCCGGCGCATATGCAGTACTATCTCTTCCGCGGTTTCCTCTCCTTCGGGCGCGCTGCGCATATAACCGGTGGGCCGTTCTCCGGCGAAGCAACATCCACGCTTACGTCGTCATCGACTGGGACCAGCTTACGCAGTCCCCTCAACGTTATGCGCGCTATAAAACGCGTTCCCTTCGCCGCTCCGCCTATGCGTCGCATCTACACAGGGGTTCCCGCGAGGGGAGGTGGGAGTTTTTCTTGGGCATGCCTAAAGGGACTCAAGAAGTAAGCCATCTCGCCATCGCTTTGCCATGAATTTCCAAAGCGCTTCAAAAGAAGGCTGCTCATATATTCCTCAACTTAATGAAATGATTCGTACTCTCAGAAAAAGGGGGGGGGGGACTTGTTAGGGCTTGTAAGTGGCGGCTTTTTAGTTATGTGCTAAAATGGTAAATACCGGAGTAAAAAAAATATATAACCAGAGTTATTTCGAGGGACTGGGGAGGTGATATGAAATCCTTGTTTCATATCTCTAACTTTCATTTCGTTCGCTTCTTCCGTTTACTTCGTCGTTGACATCTGGCGACAGATATTTCGCCTATCTCCTAATTGCCGTCTTAGTTCGTAATGAGCCAGCTCTGAAAAGCAAAAAAAAAAAAAACCTTCCGACCCCCCCCCCCCCCTTCCCCCGAAACAGTCCGAACAGTCAAACCAAACGCAAACTCCCATTGGGAAAATGGACTTGGCTCATTTTGATCCCTGAAACAGCAGGATCTGGCTCATTTATTCGATATGAACTACAATCTGCATTCGCGCTTTCAGGGCGTTATCTCAACTGGTTTTTTTCGCCACCCCTTTTTTTGGGGGGAAAGTTGCCGAGTTTTTCTCGTCACTGCAGTTTTATCCGGCTTAGTTTAGGTTTCTGGATCTGGCTCATTTCGAAAAACGCCTCATATATAGCTGCTTGGGTGACTTTACCAGCGAGAGAAAATCGTTTGACTTTATCACATGGATCAACATAAAAGCAATACACCACTGTAAGCAAGGCTTCAAGTTGAGTTCTGTGTCTGTACAATGTTTAGGCAATAACCTATGCACCAGGTAAAAATTTGTGACACGCACTTGTAAACACATTTAAAAGACCTGCTTCTCAGTTCAAAGACACCTTAATGCATCATTCCCTGCGTTGAGTGTGTACGTCTACTGCAGTGGGGTGACAGGAGAGGCTTAATTGGTAAGGAGTAGGGATATGTGAGAAAAGAATGCATTCTAAGGGGGGGTGTTGCTCAAAGCTGAACTATCAGAGGAGAGGCAGGAATCGCGATTCAGGACGGAGCCGGTTTAATCTAGAGCACTCGTCGCTAGCGATGCTGCAGACTGGCGCTCATCGTCGTCGTCGAAAACGCTGGTAGTTCAACTGGCACTCGCGGTGCCGCTTACTGCTCATGGCGCACAGCCGTTCGGCTGTGACTACACTGTACACCATTCGTCCTCATTACAGCATAATTAAAAGTGATTTGGTTGAACGAGTGCATGGCGTAATAACAATCTACAACTCTGACTGGGACAAAGCATGTCTAATTGAACACAACACCTTCAGCTTGTATTTGTGAATCTACAAAGCTCTCCGAACTCACTGAATGGATAATCCGCCTCCTGTTTATGCTCATTTTGTACAACCCATACCCGAAATTCATTGAGCTCTACGTGTTTATTGTAATGAATGAATGAATTTATTGTCACGAAAAAAGAAAAGGAAGGTCCACCAGCAGGCGTAATTCGTCGCAACTGAGGGTGGACACCAGAACACCTGCTGATGTGGGGAAAGGAGGAGAGGATGTCCGAAAGGAGGATAGGAGAGCCAAAGGAGAGTGGAGCCAGGACGAGGTTGAAGAGGAATTGGCTGAGCACGCTCCCCTGGAGAACCCCAGAGTTGACGTCTCGTGGGCTGCTGATTGCTCGGCCCACCTTGACTCGAAGGGTCCGGTTGGCCAGGAACGCTCTCACGTAACTCCGGAGGTGCCCCGCAACGCCCATGCTGTCCAGGGCCTCCAGGATGGCCGTGTGGGGGACGGAGTCGAAGGCCGACTTCATGTCCAGCAGGAGCAACTTGAAGGCCACCTCCTTGTCATTGCGGGCCTGCTCCAGCATAGACACCAGGGACTCCGCCGTGCAGGGACTCCAGGGACTCCGCCGTGCAGCGGTGGCGGCTGAAGCCGCTTTGCTGCTCCTGGAAGACGCCCCGACGATCAGCAATCCACTGGAGGCGGGTCAGAACAGTGCTCTTCATCAGCTTCCCTGCTGCGGACGTCAGGGAAACCGGCGGGTACGATGCAGGCTCGGTGGGCGGCTTACCGGCCTTCAGCATCGGCCTGACAAGTGCCACCCGCCAAGAAGGTGGAAGGCTGCCCTCCCTCCACACCGGGTTGACGAGGTGCAGGAGCGGCTCGAGCTGGGTGACGTCCATGTTCCGGAGCATCTGGAACGTCACCCAGTCAATTCCAGGGGCGCTCCGCTGCCTAGGGCATAGATCCGGGGCGGCCCGAAGCTCCCGGAATGTGATGTCGCCACCACAAATGGCCACATCTTGCAGATCCTGGGGTGCCGCCGGCAGCACGTGCAGCTGGGCCACAGTGGCAAGTGGAGCCGAGGTGAACTGTTCGGCTAGCCGCTCTGCCAAGCCTCCTCGGTGATGCCCAAGGAGATACCGGAGGCCAGCAGAGAGCGCCAGTTGGCGATGACAGGCTGGAGCAAAGCCCGGAAGACTCTCCAGGCTTTGGCTGGATCCCTACGCGAGTCCATGGAGGAGCAGAGCGACTCCAAGCTCTGCATCTACCGCTGCTTGGCTCTCCTCATGCACTGTGCATCCACCTGTCGGAACGCCGTCCAGTCTTCTGGACGCCTGCTCCGGATGGCCCGCCGTTGCAGCTGGTTGCGCCTGGCCCGTAGTCTCAGGAGCTCCTGGTCCGGTAGTGCCGTGTAGAGGGGTACCTCCCCCGTACCGTGGCCTTGTTGGCTACGCACGGCAGCTGCAAGTAAATGAGGCTGCGGGTCCACCAGACACTTTGCAATCTGCTTGCGGTAGTTGTTCCAGTTGGTGACGACGTAGACCCTGGTGTATGCTAGCCTGTGGTCGCTCCTAGGGGTGACCAGGATGGGGTAGTGGTCCGACCCGCAGGCACTAGTGACGGTTTTTCAGGTGTAGGTACACCACTGGGACACCAGTGTAACGTAAATATGGGACAGATGAACCGTGTCCGAGGGACTAGGGCTGGTGAAGGTGGACTGCCCGTGTTGGCCACGAGCCGGCCATAAGCTGTGGTAGATCCAGCAGCTCTCGTCCCCTGTGGGTGGTGCGGGTGCCATCAGGCGTGCTGTGTGCCGTCTGGGCACACGGACCAACGAGACTAAGACTACTCTCCAAGGTGAAGGCGTTCCTCCAGGGGGTGCTGTGGGCAGTCGCTGCCTTCCTGACAAGCCGTGGCCTGCAGCTGTCCGAGTCGAAAACGCAGGCCTTGGTCTTCCACCCGAGGGGCTACAGTGCACGCAAGGCGACACCGCCGCTCACCTTGAACAGCCAGTCCCTCCCGTGGTGCACCAATGCCAAGTATCTGGGGCTCCTGGTCGACTGCCAGTTGTCCTGGCTACCTGCAGTGAAGGCGCCCCGGCAACGCACCCCGAGGGTCCACCAGGGCGTGCGGAGGTTGCTGGAGCATGGCCAGGGCTACACACACACCGTGGCCCTGCGGGTGTTCCGCGGGATGGCGTTGTCCGCCGTCCGCTATGCTCTGCCTCTGGTGCAACTCAAGGCGCGCCGGTGGGAGGAGATGGAGGTGGATCAGCGCCGGGCTATCCGCCTTTGCCTGGTCCTTCCGAGCACATCTCCGGTGGCGGCGACGTACACGGATGCAGGCTGCTAACCTATCCAGATGCGGGTCCTGCAGGTGGGGCTCCACCACATCCCCCGCCTGCAGGGCACACGGGACGGCGCGGCACTCCTCCAGCGCTACCGCAGCCGGCCCAACTCTCAGATGGGCATGCTGCTCGGTACCTACGAGAGCCATATCGCGTTTCCGCAGCGGCCCCGCCTGGAGCCACTACCTTCAGGCACGGGGCAGGCTCTACGCATCGCCACCACATTGCCGAGGGTCCGTAGCAAGAGGTCCACTCCACTCCAGGCCATCTACCAAGAGGTGGCCGCCCTGCTGCAGGACGACGCTGCCGGACTTCTGCAGGTGTACACAGATGGCTCCGTGCAACAGTCGAAGTCGACGAGCAGAGCCAGAGCCGCCTGCACAGCCCTGGAACTTGGCACCAGCCAGGTGTGCAGCCTGCCCTTCGCGGCCTCATCCACCCTCGCAGAGCTGGCTGGACTCCACTTGGCCGCGGATCTTCTTCCAGAACAGGGGACCCAGGTCCGGGGGGCCATCATCCTCACTGACTCCCCGTCTGCCCTCCTCCATCTGCGCGCCGCAGAGCAGCCAGCCAGTTCCAGCGGCTACGTAGAGCGGTCGCTGGCGGCCAAGCTTCATGCGGTGTAGTACCAGGGGTGTCCACTGCGACTTCACTGGCTGCCATCGCACGTGGACGTCATTGGCAACGAGTTAGCAGACGCCCTGGACAAGGGTGCTGCTCGCCAGGCAGGGGTCCCAGCCTCCCGGGACGTGATGTCATTCGACGCTGCAAGGACTATCCTGGCCCGAGTGGTGGAGGCCCTGCATCCAGATGCCCGAGTGGTCAGTGGTCAGGCCCCACAGGTTCCGCCCGGACGCATCAGCAGAGACGCCCGGTACGCGCTCCTGCTTCGCCTGCGGCTTAATTGCTGCAACGTGAGAGCCCGCCTGCATTACTGCAAGGTCGCCGGGCGTCCCCACCTGCGCCGACTGCCCAAAGCCCGAGACGCTCGAGCACTTACTGTGCTCTTGCCACCAGCATGACACCGCGAGGGAGAAACTCCGGTCCGCACTCAAGCGACTCGGTGCACCAAGCCACAAACTGGAAGACTTCCTGTTCCCAACGGGTCCGGACGCCTTCCGACGGGAGGTCTTCCAGCATCTCCTCAACTTCCTGGTTGTGACAGGACTAGTGCAGCGTTTGCAGCCGTCGAGCCTCGAGCCTCTCTTTCTCCCTTCCTATCCTTTGAAACCCCCACTTCCCCTCCCTGGACTGGGTTGTATGAGGGTGAACTCCCCGATTAGTTCAACAATATCCCCAGTTCTTTTCTCTTCCCTGCTTTCGTAATAAATCACCACCACCCCCAGAGGCAAAGGAGAGGTAGAATACATATATTAAAAACGAAAAAGAAAACACAAACACGCTCACACAAGGAGAGTCAGGGGAAAAAAAGCAGAAAGTCACTGGGGTCCCCTCCCACAGTTTTTGGTGCCTAGTCACTGGGCCAGGAAGCGGAGTTCCGGGATGATTCCCGGTAGCAGCCCAGGGCCTCGTGGACCCTGTCCCGCTCCCTTGCACAGCCCGGAAGCGCAGTGGTCCAGTGGCTACACGCCACGCAGTGCGGCTAGCACCTCCGGCCTCCCTGCTGCAAACTCCGGGCACTCGAAGAGCAGGTGCGGCAGGGACGTGCGCCCGGCGATGCCGGCAGGCGGGGCTGTCTGCGAGCTCCAGTGCTACAGGGATTTCTTGCAGCAATCTTCTACTTAGGTAAATCGTCGGTTTCAAGGGCTGCAAGCAAAATTATTTTTTCTGGCTTTTTGGTCGGCCCAGAGTCAGAAATTTTTTTCGGAAAAGGGGGGGCAGAGGCGGAGGAGGTTTTGCCAAAAAACAAAAACGCTAGCCCTCACAGTTTTCCCGGTTACGTCCTTGTTGGTCGGTGTGAGGATATGGTGCGTTTGCTCAGCTAATGTGGTAAGTATAGCATCCAGCTTTGTCGCTTAGCTGCAATGCCGCGCCAAGAAACCAGAAATGGCCCTGTTTTGCGGAAAAGCCAACTTTTTATGAAATGCCCTTTCATCTGTGAAAGCGAATGCTTCACTGCACAACAAGGACTCCACATGTGCAAAAAGAACCGGAAAAAAACGAGGAAGAATAAAAAAGTAGTGTTAATAACACTGTTAAGGTCATACGCAGCAGATTGTGCTTTCACCGTAACAATAGATGGTCCAATAAACGGTTGCGTCATTCTTAACGCAAAGATGATTTTGCCCTGAAGTTAAAGTCACGTGATTCTCTAGAATACCATGCGTGTCTCATGTACGTGAAGTTAGTAACGGAATAATAATCCGCTAACTGCCATACTTCAGCCCAGTTTTAGAACAGACGCTATCGAAAAAAAAAAAAAAAAACTGCAGTCCGAGCAGTTACAGCAGAGAACCCAACTAAACCAAACATATATTTCGGTTGCGCGTGTTTTGTTTCCTGCGAAGTGACGGAAAAAAATCGCTGGTTTTATTAACACTAGGATGTATAATTCTGCCTTTGGACCAGAAAAAAAAAGTGCGATCGCAGATCGAAAGGACGTGGTATCCGTATTTATTTCGGTGAGCCGGTGAACCGCTCTCAAGCAAACCCACCAAGACAATCCCGGACAGTACAGCGCGCCAAGTTCCGCAGAAAAATGTGCCCAGAGCCATGAATACGTCTCTGAATGGGCCCAATAGCGAAAAAATGCAAGAAGTTTTAATGGTGCTCCTCTAATTAACTCCGAGAACAATTGCTATAGGTGTCGAAAGTACAAGTGCCTTTTATCTGCTTTTGGCGCGCTCATGCTCGGGAAAACATTGTGATAAATTGCTTGCGCTGACGTTTTATAGCTTTAGTAAAGCTATTTGCACCCTTAAAGCATGCAAATTTAATGCGTAAATTAAGATACGACTCTGTCATGTCGCAGTATACGTTCTAGGCAGTGAGCCCGGGGAGAAAGTTAACACCGAGAAGTAACGGTACCATGTACGACATATCGTAGAACTGATTTTTATGCCCCCGATAGACGCAGTCGCTTGGACAGACATCGCGATTTGCTTGTGCTGGAAGTTTAGACGGCGAGAAAGTCGATGTGTGCGCTTTAAGCTTAAAAATGCAGTTGGTGAATCCGTGATACGAGCTCTTTTTCCATCCGCGTAATGCATCCATGCTACTAAGCAACGGACACCAAGTTGGGGATAAATTTGCCTAGCAGTTTCTGAACTCGCAAATCAAATTTAATTCCCACAACAGCCACCACAATTCCCAGTGAGCGGGCCACTCGAAAAATGACTCGCACAAAAGCGAGCCTCTATTCGCGCTGTTGAAGGCGCGGTGAGACGTGCGCATCTCATCAATTAAAGACGCATGAAGACCGATAAAAGTGAGTGTTAACTAAATTTGAAATAGCGTTTTCATTAATTATTTACTTGCGCAGAAAAACAGTACCCGAAATTGTCCCCAGATTCAAAACGTAACGGTAATGTGCACTGAACATGTAAACAAATAAAAAAAAAGCTCCCTATAAAACTCACGCTTCGTCCCTAGACGTAAGCAAATGGAATATTCCGCGCAATGGCGCCTCGCCTTCCCCTCATAGAGTTAATACTACTGACTCTTCCCCTCTGTTGATAAGGTCCCTAGATCTGTTGATAAGGCCCCTGGAATTGAGAGGACGAGGGACGTACGAATAGGGACTTCTGGTCAGACGAGCTCTGGCAGTCGGTGGGCGGAGACGTCGAGGTGAGTTCGTCCTGGAAATTTTATTTCTAATTTAGTGGTTCGTTATTATCTGCAATGCCAGTAAAGTTGCATAAATATTTTGGGCATGAGCAGCAAACCGTGTGAATTTTAAGCTGCGATAATTCCGCTGGCTGTCGAAAATCCCCCGGTTACAGGGAAAGCCGTTAGGCCTACGCAGGCGGGTGCGCAAAAACTTCGCTAAAGTCGTCTGCATCGCTTTATTTTACAGCTGTGTGGACTGCTGCGGGCCTGACTGCCTTCCCCGGCGCTGTGCTTCGATCTTTGCGCGCTGGACTATGTTACTGAGTGTGCGGTGCGGTATTGAGTGTGACAAGCTACAGTTGGGAATCGTCGTCCCCCGCTTCTGTTCGTCGGTCACGGAGTTGCGCCACACATACACACCCCGCCGTGTACGAGACGTCAGTACGGATGGTGTCCAGGTGAGTTTTCTTTTATTACTCGTGTGCGAAAGGTGTCGCTGCTCCTTAGCAATATTTCGCTTTCACCTCGAATTCGATATTCTGTTCCGGTCTCGCAGTACTACTGCAACGAAGGTGTGCTGCTGACTGTAACGAGAGCTGTGTAATTAAACAAACTTTATGTTATCACCGCAGTTGCTTATACGAAGCAAAAAAAAAAAAAAGGGGGGGGGGATGTAGATTGAGCAAAGCTGACCTTGGCACTCCTTCATCGGCAAGCAAAATTGGTTGCACCTATCGCCGTTTTCGCGCCTTTTTCGCTTGGCGGGAAAAGTGGCGGAAGCGGCGGGAAACGCGTATCGGCAATGGGTTTCATCGATTTTTGTACTTCTTACTCCCCGCGGGCTGCAAGAACTGCCAAAAGGGTTTGTGTTTGGCCACCAGCTGACTGCCCGAATGCCGTAAATCGAAGAGGCCCATTTTCGCGCCTTTTTTTTTGGGCGGGAAAGCAGACATTGCAGTGACGTCACTAAGCGCCTGCCACGCCATGGACATTTTGGCGCCTTTTTTTTAGGCGGGAAAGTTGGCAATGACGTCATCATAAAACATGTCACGTCACATCGTCTGGTTCCGGAGTACTCATTTTCCCGCCACTTTAGTAGACGCCTGTGTGCGCGTCGCTGTCGCTTTGTGGTGATTGCCTGCAAGTTACGGAATCGAATTGTTTGCTGAGTGAAGAAAAACAGCGCTAAAAAGACAGGACAAGAAAGGACACAGGACCACAGCGCCGTGGTCCTGTGTCCTTTCTTGTCCTGTCTTTTTAGCGCTGTTTTTCTTCTCTCGTAATCATGAACCAACCAGCCCAAATGCGTACCTTATTGCTGTTTGCTGAAGTTTTTCCTGGGCTTGTGGCTCACAGCGAAATTCGGTCATCGCTACTTGCGGTTTGCTTCTAGGGTACTTATAAAGCCTATTCATCTTGGGTTATGGGTTAGCCTTTTTTTTATCCCCTTTTTTTACGCTGGCAAACTACCGTGAAAGATAAATTTTCTCCGGGTGTGCAAATATTTTAATTTTCGAATAGGAATCGCAACTACGTACATCGGCTAGGCCGGTCGGCCCTATTCACGTCGGCCCTATTCGCGTTTGTTTCCGAAAAAAACTGTCGTGCTTTCATAAATACAGTTACGCAGCGGGGAAATATTCGCTAGCTGACTCAATATTGACAGTGTTTTTTCCCCTCAATACTCGTGTTTGATTCAATTCGAAAATTTCACCATCCCAGAAGTCCTAGAATTAATCGCTTCCCCATTGGATGTACCGCCACGGAAGTAAACCAATTTTCCGCGGCGGCTGGCAATTCGGGCCGTTTTTCCAACCTGTGGGGGAAATGTGGTGGGAAATATTTTATTGTTTGCGGTAATTATCTTTATGCATGTTATAGTTATTGATAGTAGTATAGGTGAGCAAATCGAAAACGAGTAGCGGAAATAAACTGCGAATCGAATATTTTTTTCCCTTAGCGTGCGTAAAGTTTCTAAAACATTTTTTTTTTGCTACAAATTCAGAAAGGCAGCCTAGGCATTCAGGACTTATCACATCTGAGTGTTCGCATGCGCGGTGAGAAAATGCTACGATAAATGAAAGGTTCGGAAATATAGCAAGAAAGTAGAAAAAATAAAAGAACTCACATTAACATTAAGAAATGCGGGTTCCCTAATATGCCGCGAACAGACTGGGCGCTGTCCCTTTATTAATTGAAAAGAGGCTAGGCAATGCATACAATGTAGGTTTCTTACTGCAAACATTGGTAACAAGTTGGCTCCTGACTGTATTTACAGGAAATTTCTTTTCGACTGACAGATTTTACACAAGTATACCGTTCTACGTCGGCTAGCGGATGTTTGGCTTTTCTGCACGGCTTCAGTGTTGTGCAGAAAAGAAAACACGAAATAGCACGCCCTGAGGTGAAGCTTGAATGTTCGCACGCCGTGCGGCTAAGCCAACTTTTATTGCTCCAATATTTGTAAATTTGGAATATCCGCGAATACTCCGAACGATAAAACTGCGCTACGAAGCGAATCGAATAGCAAACACAATTAGGGAAGTGTTCAACGTTGCGAATATTCACGCGCCGCTAAAATTCAACGGGGAATTTTAAAATATTTTAAATACTATTACACATGTACTCCTGGTTCTTTTTTATTGTTTCATGTTTTGTGCTCCTTTCCGAGCCTGTTAATTTGTTTATATAGGTAGTACGCAGAGCTGTGCATCATGTTCAAATTGATTTCTCTTTAATAATTTCCCCCCAATTTTTTTATCCCATTTCTCCATTGCGTCATCTTTCTTTACTTCCAGTCCTGTCTTCTGATAGCCATTGTGCCGCTCTAATGGTCTGTCTGCTGTCAGTTTTCCCAGTTTCATTCCCAGCCTAAATCCACTTCCCCCTCTTAATTTGAATTTGATATCTTTCACCTGAGCGCACCATCGTGCGCTCAGGTTAAGAGTTACTGCTGTCATCTTTTCATGGTTTGCTGGTATGACCTAAGTTTTCTTTTCGAGATGTTTAGTAAGTCCTTGAGTTTCTACCTCACCAGTCATTACATTCTGGTGGCAGGGGTGATACGCACTGTCATTCTTTGTGAGCGCCTGTGAAATGTACATCATACCTTACTAACTCTGGGCTGATTTCTTTCTGAAGTGCACATATTGCCTTCTTCCTGATAGGGGAAAGTTTCTAATAGGAAACTTCGCTCGTACAAAAAATTATTACCCTTTATTTACGTCCTCCAATAACTGTACTTATATCTCCTCTATCCCGCGGCATCTCAATGTTTCTGTTACTGCAGCAGTGCCTACTGAATCAAAGGCTCAAAAAATGCTGGAGCAGGCAAAAGTTTTAAGGCAAAATATCACTGACTACTCGCATTACATTTGTGAAATGGTATGCCAATTGCTTCTCAGTGAAAATTTGATTAAAAACTTTGCACCTTGAAAATAGGCTGTTCAAGGAACCAGAATAATGGAAAGCGTTCAGTGATGTTGGACATTACAGCCTTTATTCTGCAACTGGCTGCAACATTTTGAATGAACGATAATAATTTGTCTGCACGATTTCAGCACACATTATAGATTCGTAGTAGAGTAGTGTGTAGACTAAATTAATTCCTAGCCGTCTGCTGTGGCACGTCTCCTGCGTCATGTGCACGTCAGTGTGATAAGTGCCAATTTGAACTTTTCAATCAGAAATAGAGAAACCAGCACAAGGAAACTAAATCGAAGTGCGGATTACACATAATCAGTGGAACTTTTATGCTCCTGCAGTGTTAAAAAGCCGTTCTTTTTTTTTTCAGATCACAATAAAAAAACATAGGGTTAATTCATTTTCTGAAAGTGCTTGCGTGAATGCTGAATGTTGGGACAGGTGTTGAGAGAGAGAAAGCTTTAGTGAACGTTGGTGGGGTTATTTCCACTATTGGTAGGGATAGTGACTTGAGACAGGGTGAGCATATTGAGGAGGAAGAAGAAAATAGAAGGAAAGGGATTAAATGAACAAATAAGCTGAGTGGTAAAATACAAAAGCAGAGGGAAGAAAATAAAAAAAATTCCATGAGAGGAAAAAAGGACTAGGCGACCTCAAGGCATCATCCAATTAGGACATCATCCAATTAGGACATCATCCAATTAGGACTGAAGTGGTTAGAAAACTCAGCAGAGCTTTTTTCTTTAGCACCACATCAGCGTGACTAAGTCATGGTCCAGGGAAGTGTCCCAACACAATCCCTTGCATGAGAACTCTTGTTGCTGTTTCTCTTTCGGTAGTTGATTGCGGGCAGCCGCAGAAGTTCATTCATGTTCACTACTGCACGTGCAAGTTGGCAGCGTGTATCCTTGTGCCCCTGATGTCCAGCTCCTACAGTGTGTTGTTGAGGAGTTCTTCCACTAGCTGCCACCCATGGCTATTGCCTGTATTCACTGGCAAGGTGCGCATGCAGGCAACTGTGCGAGTGCGCCGTCACTGGTTACGTCGAGCTCCGCGGGGTGGCGGTACTTGTTCATGCTAAGCACATGACTGTGTTGCGCGTTCCAAACTCTACCTCCCTGAATGCAAAGTACTGCCTCAAGTCCACTGTCAGTGCAATTAATAACATCTCTGTTGACACCACCATTGAGAATTGGGTTGAAACGGAGCAGACGATGCACGCTGGTGTTTTTTTTTTCTTCGACGTACGGGCGCAGTGGCTCAAGCCGCGCCATGTCCGTGGTGCATCGGCCGTGTCTGTGGCGTTTCCAGTGTTGCCAAGCGAATAAATTGACAGCTAAACTTTTCAACGAATACCACCTATAGCTTTGTCACTTCACGCTATAAGAAAGGACGGTGTTATAGTGATGAGCCCTCCACTTTAAAGGTTACTGAATGATCGACGAGAGAAAAATTGGCTTGTCTTAACGCAAATGACGTTGAAGGACTACCCAATTTCTGCCACCTTCCTCCCTTCCTTTTATCTTCCTCTCTAATCCCCCCTCCCATCCTCACTGCTCCTGCCGAATCCTAACCCCTCTCTTCCTTTTGCTGCGCCCCTACCCAAGCCACCACCTATCCCACACGACCACGTGATCATGACGCTGACCTGTGGCCCATGGGCAGGGTGCTAGTGGATCGGGGGGGGGGGGTGCAACTGCATGCTATGAAAACCGTGTCACTGACTGGTCATCACTGGTGGTGACCAGCGCCCCACCATTTATTGGCGAACCAATGACTGACTAGTTAGCAGACCAACCCGGAACATTTCTAGCTAATCCGGGTGACGGACAGATGGACAGACAGACAGACAGACAAATGTTTTGGAATTTATTGAGCCCAAGGGAGACAGCAGTCTTGAAAAGACCTTGTTCCAAAACCGTGAGCTTGTCATCGAGACTTGCTAAGCTGGGTGTGAGGTGCTGGATTAGAAAAGTGAGAAGGTAGTGGTTTTGCATCTGTAGCGAAAATTTTTGAAATTAATTACGGCTCTTTCACATTGCTGGTGGACCAAACGCCTGATTTCCACGGAGCTGTTCAGATGCACACTCGATGTTTGCCTTTAAAGGGTGCTCCACAGCGAGCACAGTGTGCCTGCAGTGAAAGTTGCCAGTTGGGTGCCTGTAAAGGGTACTCCCCAGCAAGCAGAATAGCACTGCAGTGAAGGGTGATGGTGGTAGTAGTGGTAGCCGTACTAGTAGTAGTAGTAGTAGTAGTAATAGTAGTAGTAGTAGTAGTAGTAGTAGTAGTAGTAGTAATAGTGGTAGCCGTACTAGTAGTAGTAGTAACAGCAGCAGTAGTGTTAGCAGTAGTAGCACGTTTAATAGTAGGGGAATGGGCCATTAGGAACAGGCATGAGGATCAACACAGGCAAAAGAACATGAGCTGCAATGGAAGAAGTTCTCCATTGGCTCTGTGAATCGGTCTATTTTCACTCATGCATCAGCATTGGACCGAGCACGGACAGTACCCGTGCTGGGATGCATTTAAGAACACAAATGGCTTTTTTATGAAATGTGTTTGAATCGATTCGGTGGGAGTTTGTGTGGGTTTCGATAAGATTATAGAGGGTGCGGTAAAATTTTGATAAGAGGTGAAGGTAGCCCGAGTACAGGTGAAATGGCAAAGTGTGGCAGGTGTTATAAAAAGTGTGGCAGGTATTATAATAGGGGCAACGTGAACGGAGGTTGGGTGTGAACTCTGCTGCTTCCGCCACTCAGTCATAAAGGGGAGGGTGAATTAAGGTAAACACTCAACGTTAGGAAAAGGAGCATTATGATGCCGCCCTTTGGAAACATTTGTACCGCAAAGCGAGAGACAGTATACTTCGTATCAAGGTGTCTTGGAAAGAGTTCTGCGTCACGTTGCCATATTGCCAGGAGCGAATAGCATAGTGGAGGATGCAAGTTTTCGACAGACTTGTTCCTAGCATCAGAAATAGTAGCAATATTGCCGCGAACCATGTATGCGTTTGTTTGTTTGTTTATTGTTTGTTTTTACTGCCCGGCTATGCCCGGCTCTGTTATCTGTGTCAAGCGAAACGCGTCTTGCATTCTTTATTTTTATGCCGCACGGGCTATCTCATTCAGATAAGCAGACTGTTTCGTGTTAACATCACTAGCCCAGAATAATATTCTCTGATCTACAATGTTCTAGATGTAAATCGACAATTCCAGAAACACTCGTGCCGAAAGATAAAAGCCTGCAGAGCAGACGCCACAGCATTCCGATCGTCGATGCTCGCCCGCACACATCACTTTGTTGACTGCTGCTTCGCCGCTTGTGTATTTCGCTCCAATAAACGTGTTTTCCTGCACGACAACTGCGTCGTCTCTGGCTTCGTGACATCTGGTGGAGGTGCTGGGTACGCACCTTTTATGACGACCTCTGGAAGCCGCCAGCCCAGTCCAACTAGAGCCAGCCTCCGACTGCAAGGATTGCTGCCCAAGTTCGGCCTCCTGCCAGAAACACCCAAGACAACGGCTGCTGGAACCACCACCATGGTGCAAGAACCAACATCGCCAATCCTGCTGTAGCAGCCTTGGGAACTGCCAACATTCCGAGGAGCCCCCGCTGAAGACCCGGAGGAATGGTTGGAGAAGCCATGGAGCACGTGCGGATCTTCAACAGGTGGGACGATGAAGAAACCTTCCGGCATGTTTTCTTTTACTTGGAGGATGCAGCTCGAACTTGGTTCGAGAACCACGAGAGCGCCTTGACTGACTGGACGCAATTCAAACGCGAGTTTCTTAAGACCATCTGTGGTGAGAAAAGAACGAGCTGCGCTTTTACTGGAAACTCGAACGCAACACCCGAACGAAGGAGTCGTAATCTTCGTTGAAGAAATGAAGCGACTATTTCGTCGCACGGACCCCGATATGACGGAAGAAAAGAAACTGAGGTTTCTGATGCGAGGAGTAAAGCAAGAACTTTTTGCTTGCCTTGTCTGCAACCCCCCCCCCAAATCGGTGGCCGAATTTGCGTCCGAGGCGACTGCCTCGGACGAGGCAGTCGCACGAGGCAGTATGTCCCATCGCACGAGGCAGTATGTCCCATCAATGCGCTCGTTGCGGACTCTATCGATGCCGGGGCTCTTAGCTCTGACACACTACGTGAGGCGATCCGCGCTGTCGTCAGGGAAGAACTGCGGAAACTTCCCAACAATGCCGCAGCCCCAAGTCACCTCTATGAGCGACGTGGTCCGGGAAGAAATTCAACTCGCTTTTGGGACTTCTACGCCTTCCGAAGTACCACGTGAGCCTCAAGCTATGACCTACTCCGCGGCTGTTCGACGACCCCGCCCTGCTCCAGCACGTCATCAAGAAGTCCCGCCGTAACGCCGTCCACTGTCGCCCGCCCGACCACCTGCAGGCCAAAACCAGGCGCCGACGAAGACAGACGTATGGCGAACCGCCGATAATCGTCCGCTGTGCTACCACTGCGGAGAGGCCGATCACATCTATCTTCGCTGCCCGTACAGGAGACTCAGACTGCGTGGTTTCTCCGTCGACGCCCCACGCCCCCGACCCGGCCAGCGCCCTACTGAGATCGATGAATACCTGTCCAACACCAACCGAGGACCAGCCCGCTTCAACCGATCGCCGTCGTCCTACTCATACCAGTCGCCCAACCGCCGTAGCAATGCTGATTTCGCACGTGGAAGGTCCCCCAGCCCACGCGGGGGAAACTAAAAGCAGCAACTTCTGGAGGTAAAGTTGCACGATCGCGGAAAAATGAAAACCGTCCATTGACGCAACGACTCGCGGAAGACGATGATTCCCGACATGCCCTCGGCCCGACGACCCGATCTAACCCGGACGTGACTCTCGAACACGACGACAACCACATGGCGCGACGCGTACCCGACTTGACCGAACTTTCCGCTGAGAAGACGACGACCACGATGCACCCGGAACTCGAAGAAAGCAGCGTCCGACGTTCAACTGTCTTGAATGAATGAATGAATGAATGAATTTGAATTTTATTGGCGCAGCAGCCAAATTTGGCTATAATGTGCCAGACACAAGGTAATATATTTTGAACACACTACGGCAAAAGTCTCATGTACAAATTATGTAAAGTGGTAAAATCAAAGTTTCTCTAAAATCTTGATGGCACTCAAAAATTTAAAAACCGTTTGCAAGGGAACCAGGGGTTCATCGCCTAGCAGTAAAGCAGGGTGCAATGGAATATGAAATTTATAAAAATAAGAAACAAATTTACGACGCTTGTTTTCATAACTAGGACATTCGATAAGTATGTGTATTACTGTAAGGCGCTTCCCACATTGCTCACATTCTGGAGGGTCTTCTCCCAGCAATAGGAAGTTGTGGGTCAAGCGCGTGTGCCCAATTCTTAGGCGACATAACACCACCTCTACAAATCTTTCTTTGTGTCTGCAGCTCTGCCACTCTCTCAGGTGCGGCTTCACAAGGTGGAGCTTGTTTCCATTGAGCTCTGTCCATTCAGACTGCCACTTTTTCGTTATTGATAATTTTAGTCTCCGTCTGTAATCCTGGTAGGGTAAACGAGTTTCCGTCACCTCGAGCTCTTTTGTCTAGGCTGCGAGGGCATCTGCCTTTTCATTGCCGACAATTCCTACATGACTCAGTACCCAACAGAAACTCACGTCTAAGTGATTTTTGCCACAGTCCATTAGTTGGTTAAGCACTTGTTGGACAAGCGGATTTTTGGTTTTGTTTCCTGAACACAGGGCTGCTAGCGCGCTGAGAGAGTCAGAGAAGATGATTGACTGTGGTGTCCTTTCAGTGGATACTTTGTTTAAAACGAGATGTATGGCATGCAGTTCGGCAGTGAAGATACTAGCGTCAGGTCTGAGCCGTTGGCGTTCTTCATAGTAACGTCCAATTGCAGCTGCTCCCACATGCCTTTCTCCTTTGGAACCATCCGTGAAGTAAGTAGCACATCCGGCATACCTGAACTGGATACCTAAGAACTCTTGCTGCGGTAGTTCCTTGAGAGTGTTGTGCTTATTGTACTTCAGCAAGGAAAAGTCACATTGTGGCTTGCGGTATTCCCATGGAGCATAACCGGTACTGTGGGTGACCAGCATGGTATCATCTACATAAAAGTCAAGGGCTTCATTAAGAATGCGATACCTGAAAAATACCTGAGGGATGCAGCGATGGCGTAGAGGTAGAACACCCGCCTCGCGTGCAGAAGGACCGTGGTTTGAATCCCGGTGCCGGACAAGTCCCACCGGATTAAAAAAAAAAAAAATCCGCGTATTGATGGAATTGCACAACGGGGCTTGGGGTGCGGCCTGACCCCGGCGGCCATTGCCGGTAATGCACTCCCTCACCAGAGCAGGATTGGCCACCCTGGTGTAGTAACGGCCACATGCAACCTCCCATGAATACGTCAATTAACCCTCGGCCCTCAGTCCCCAGCGGCTGCGAAGCAACTGACCACGGCGGCGGTCAGACCTGTGACGCAGCAGAGGGTGCTAAGAATCCCTGGATCCCGACAGGCCGCCAATGGAATCTGAACCTGGCAACGTTTAACGCGCGAACCTTATCTAGCGAAGCAAGTCTCGAGGTGTTCGAGGAATTAGAGGGCATCAAATGGGATGTAATAGGGATTAGCGAGGTTAGGAGGGCCGGCAAAGCCTTTACGGTGCTGAACAATGGACACGTCCTATGTTACCGTGGTCTAGAGGACAGAAGAGAACTGGGAGTGGGATTTCTAGTCAATAGAAGCATAGCTGGCAACATAGACGAATACTATAGCATTAACGAAAGGGCAGCAGGTCTTGTAATTAGGCTCAATAAGAGGTACAAGCTCAAAGTGGTGCAGGGCTACGCGCCCACATCCAGCCACGACGACCAAGTAGTGGAACGCCTCAATTGGCAATGGCTAAAGCAGGGGTGAGACAGCTGCGCATATTGCGCCTTTTTGATACAATTCCATTTTCCTGCGCCAAGCTGCTCCAGAAGAGCCTCAACGGCACGGATTTTGATGCTCATGTCAGTTTCGGCGGGGACGAAAGCCTCCCGCATCCCAGTCACCGCTTTTATCGTCGGTCAATCGCAAACACAGAAATGGCACAAATAGAAAGACTGAAACGAAGCAAGCGATAGCTTCTAAAACTCGATTCGCCTTCCGTCCGGGTTCGCTGAAACGGCCTCGATTAGGCATCGCTGTGGCAACAAACATGGCTGCCACCTGATCTGGCTGCTACCAACGCGCTCAGTGCGCATCGCTAATAGTTTCCCTGGTTTATTTTGCGCTATCAGTTCAGTTCCAGTCTACAGGGTGTCCCAGCTATCATGCACCAAGTTTAAAAAAAAGAGTAATGGCGTAACTCGAAGAAAACCTAGTGGATAATGTTTGTAGTACTGTGAAGAAGCGGTGACTATTTTTTTCGTTAATGAGACTTAAATAATTATTTATTGTCTAACTCGATAATTACTGTCCTAATCACTGAAGTGTCAATGAGGCATTTGTAGGTATCGACGAGGGGCATCTAACTGCGGTATTTTCAGCGACGAAATAATTGCGTACTCATTTATTCTGACTGATAAAGAAACCCGGGAAATATGAAAAATACCACGTGACGGCGCATCCGCGCGCATTGTAAAGCAGCGTCCCTAAATAAGCTGATTGAAAGCAACTGCTTCCGGTGTTACCCGCCCGAAGAGACAGCGCATCACCTTAATAAGGCGCGTGTGCAGATAAGGCACGAACTCGGTGGCGATTTCTTCTTTCTTTCTTTTGTTTATTTCATTCTGGCTAACTCAGAGGCAGCCTGTTTGAGGGCGTTGCTTTACAATGCGCGCGGACGCGCCGTCACGTGGTATTTTTCATATTTCGCGCGTTTTCTTTAACAGGAAGAATAAATGTGTACGCAATTAGTTCGTCGCTGGAAATACCGCAGTTAGATGCCACTCGTGGGTACCTACAAGTGCCTCATTGACACTTTAGTGATTAGGACAGTACTTCGCGAGTTAGATAATTAATTACAATTAATTAATTAAGTCTCATTAACAAAAAAAATGCTGTCCGCTTCTCCACAGTACTGCAAACATTATCCACTAGGTTTTCTTCGAGTTACGCCATTACTCTTTTTTAAAATCTTGGTGCATGATATCTGGGACACCCTGTATACATTCTATCTGTTGTGGCTCTGAACAGGGACGTTAACGCGGGGATATGATTTGAGATTGGTGCCAGGTTACGGGAAGTTGCGCGGCTAGAAAAAAAGATCAGTGAAATGTGGAACCTACGACTTCGGCGTGGTTTGACCTTGAGTGCGAAACGCGGTGCGCGCGGCTATAATCGGGTTCGTGAAGTGAATTTTTTGGCTCGTTGTGGTGTTATAAAAGTCTGAGGTGCTGCTGTGCTTCGAAGCGCGATCGCAAGCCTCGGGTATGGAACGGTCGACACGAAAGTTGCGGGCTGTGCTGCGGCGCCGCGACCTGTTCAGGCTGCGCCCAATAGCTACAGGACTACACGGTTGCCATAGAACGCGACTATAACACTTGATGCATGCAAAGTGAAATTTAATGCCCAAATCTAGGTGGCTAAACAGTAACGCTACTCAAATGACTATAGGGTGAACCTGCGCCCCGGGGACTGAAACGGGTAGGCTGATTGGGCTATGCGACCGTTAGCTCGAAGTTGCTCAACTGTTGCCGTGACTACAGTCATTCGTACAACGCAGCCTGGGATTACAAAAATAATAATTTTAGCATTAAAACGGAAAAAAAAAATGCCACAATTGCGGAACCCGTAAATTTGATAAGAGTTTTAGCAGTCCGTCTGTTCCGTCGTGTACGTAGTTACCGTGCTGACCGGGACTCGTCTGGGCACTTGGGCATTCGTAGCGGTAAGGGGATTAGTTCGGAGGGCCTGCCTTCGCCTTGTCCGCACCTCCTCGCCCTTCCGCGCAGGTGCAGACCGGTCCTGGTCAACCCGGTAACAAAGTAACCAACAGAACAGACGGACTGCTAAAACTCTCTAATGTTAACGGCAGTTTTGTTGTCAGTGTTGCGTGCAGCCGCAACACAATATCACCAGTTAGGAAAAAGGTAGTGCAGTTATTACTTTATGATACTCCTAAAAACTATTTCAGGTAAGACTGTTTCAGTGTTCTGTGTATTCAAAACTGATTGAAATGTGCACTAGACCCTGCAAATTGCTGAAATAATGATTTTTTAGCTCACAAGACAATGTATTAAATGTCCCTAACTGCTCCAAATCAAGATTCTTCTGCTCCAAAATCGAAATTTTGCTGCTCCGAAAACTACTCCCGAATCTGTTTGGGATGTCTCACCCCTGCTAAAGTAAAAACACAGTATACCATAGTAATAGGGGACTTCAATGCCAAAGTAGGCAAGAATCAGGCTGGAGACAAGGCAGTTGGGAACTATGGTCTGGGCTGTAGAAATAGCAGGGGGGACCTACTAGTTGAGTTTGCAGAACGGAATAACCTACGCATAATGAATACCTTCTTCTGTAAACGGGAGAGTCGGAAGTGGACCTGGAGGAGTCCGAATGGGGAGCACAAAAATGAAATAGACTTCATATTATGCGATAACCCTGGCGTTGTGCAGGATGTGGAAGTGCTCGGAAGGGTAAGGTGTAGTGACCACCGTATGGTAAGATCTCGAATTAGGCTAGATCTGAGGAGGGACCGCAACAAGCTAGTACGAAAGAAGCCGATAAATCAGCTAACAGTAAGACGCAAAGTAGAAGAATTCAGGATCGCACTGCAGAACCGATATTCCGCCCTTAACGAGGAAGCCGAGCTTATGACACAGGAAGCCAGCGACAACCTTACACGCGTTATCACGGAGTGTGCAGTAGAAGTCGGGGGCACTATGGCTAGACAGGATACTGGTAAACTTTCACAGGAGACGAAAGATCTAATCAGGAAACGGCAAACCATGAGAATCTCTACCGCAGCTGACAGAATAGAAATAGCCGAGCTCTCGAAGTTAATCAATAAGCGTAAGACAGCTGACATACGGAAGTATAATATGGAGAGGATCGAATACGCTGTGAAGAATGGAGGTAGCCTGAAAGCAGTGAAGAGACTTCTTGGCGTGGGGAAAAATCAGATGTATGCACTTAAGGATAAGCAAGGCAATGTCATCACAAATAGAGATAAAATAGTCACAGTGGCCGAGGAGTTCTATAGGGATCTGTACAGTAGCCGGGACATACAGGATAATACCGAACGAGACAGTAGTTCAGAGGAGATAGACATCCCACCAGTAACGACCGAAGAAGTAAGGAAGGCTTTGAAAGAAATGAAAGGGGGCAAAGCACCTGGTGAGGATCAGATAACAGCAGACCTCTTAAAGGATGGTGGGCAAATTGTACTTGAAAAACTGGCAAACCTGTATACGCAATGCCTAATGACCGCAATGGTACTGGAATCCTGGAAGAACGCGAACATTATCCTAATCCATAAGAAAGGCGACATGAAGGACTTGAAAAATTACAGGCCGATCAGCTTACTGTCAGTCGTCTACAAGGTATTTACCAAGGTAATCGCTAACCAAATCTCTGCAACCTTAGATTTCAGTCAACCTAAAGAACAAGCAGGGTTCCGTAAAGGTTATTCAACAATGGACCATATTCACACGATCAATCAGGTGATAGAGAAGTGCGCTGAGTATACTGAACCCCTATATATAGCCTTCATAGATTATGAGAAAGCATTTGACTCCGTCGAAACCCTAGCAGTCATACAGGCATTACGGAACCAGGGGGTAGATGAGCATTATGTAAGAATACTAGAGGATATCTACAATGGATCTACAGCTACCATCATCCTCCATAGGGAAAGCAGTAAAATACCTATAAGGAAGGGTGTCAGACAAGGAGACACAATCTCTCCAATGTTATTCACAGCATGCTTACAAGAAGTATTCAGAACGTTGGATTGGGAACAGGTGGGAGTAAGGGTTAATGGAGAATACCTCAGTAACCTCAGATTTGCTGATGACGTTGCCTTGCTAAGTAACTCGGGGGACGAATTGCAAAGCATGCTTTCCGCACTGGGCGAACAGAGCAGAGCCGTGGGCCTGAAAATTAATATGCAGAAAACTAAAGTAATGATCAATAACCTTGGGACAGCACAGCAGTTTGAGATAGGTGGCGAGGCAGTGGAAGTGGTAAGTGAATATATCTACTTAGGCCAAGTTGTGACCCCAGATCCCAACCATGAGGCAGAGATAATTAGAAGGATCAGAATGGGGTGGGGTGCATATGGCAGACATTCTCAGATAATGAATAGCAGCCTACCCTTGTCGCTGAAGAAGAAAGTGTATGACAGCTGCATCTTACCGGTACTCACCTACGGGGCAGAAACTTGGAGGCTCACTAAGAGGGTTCAACTGAGAACGACTCAGCGGGCAATGGAGCGGAAAATGATAGGTGTAACATTAAGGGACAAGAAGAGAGCGGAGTGGGTCAGGGAGCAAACTGGTGTTAAAGACATATTAGTAGAAATTAAGAAGAAGAAATGGACGTGGGCAGGGCATGTAATGCGAAGGCAAGATAACTGCTGGTCATTAAGGGTAACAGAGTGGATCCCTAGAGAAGGCAAGCGTTGCAGGGGGCGGCAGAAAGTTAGATGGGCAGATGAGATGAAGAAGTTTGCGGGGATAAATTGGTCACAGTTGGCACAGGACCGAGATAATTGGAGAATAATGGGAGAGGCCTTTGCCCTGCAGTGGGCGTAGATAGGCTGGTGATGATGATGATGACCTGAAAAACATGGTTGGAATAGTCCGAGGCCTGTTGGTAAAGAGAGTTTCAAAGTGAGGTTTCATAACAGCTGTCGACAAGGGTGAGTTGTGCAGGAAAGAATTCTCATTATGTACATGTTTCCGAGGAGTACTCTCCGTTTGTTAAGTGACCATTGATTGGTTTCTGCATACAGGCTTTGCACCGGAGATGTCCGGAAAGCTCCGGTGCTTATTCTCAAGCCACAGTGGTGAACGGTGTTGAGCGCTTTGAGTACAGATTCGCGACCAGATCCATAGATAAAGCAGCCATAATCCAACTTGGAACGAATTACACTGCTGTACAGCCGCAAAAGGCAGGTACGATCTGAGCCCCACATTCTGTAGTATAAATGTTTTAAAACATTAATTGATTTCAGACATTTGTGTTTTAGATAATTAACATGGCTTTTAAAGGAGCCATGAAGAGAAAATGCAAGTTGGTTTTATTCGAAAGATTTCGTGTTTTATAGTGCCCCCAGCGCTTGTCCGGATACAAACGATGCTTTATTCACTGAGAAATTAAACAATTTAAGTTAAAATTTTGATTTTCCCGCTAAATCGTTTGTCTTCGGGGTCTGCAATGACATCACAGGAACCGACCGCTCTGCAGCCTAGAGTCCCTTCATTCACGCATCCGCCGTACAGGGTAGAGACACGTATACGCTGGCGCCGCCATTTTCGGTTGCTCGCTCGCCGCCGAAGCAAGTCATTGTGTCAAAAACGCGCTAAAATTATCGCTGCAACGCGGTTTACTGAAGACGTTTGAATCATATTGTCTGTTTCGCGTTGCTAGGTCTCGTGGGAAACGAAAAGAATAACGCGTTGAGCCCGTTGGCCCAATTGCGGCGGCACGGGACTGTTCAAAGGTTGTCTCCACCCTGTACAGCGGTGTTGGTTTGTTCCCGCGTTTCTTTACGTTACCCGAACCTAGATGGCGCCACCATACCGTGGCAAGCGTTTGGCTTGTTTTGCCCGCATTTAAACTTGGCTTGTTTTTGTTCTGGGAGAAAATATTCGTTCCCTGAAACAGTGCTTGCTCGACAAATGGGGCCACGTAAGACACCGTTGCTTGCGTCAATCGGCCAGTGTCGTCTGAGACAACCCCAAGCCCCATAGTGCTGTCGGTGCTGTGCAGCTAAACCAAGCATGCTGTGCACAGTACGAACAGCAGAACGCATCAGTACTTCGATGTTTACATGTGCTTTCGTAACTTTCACTGTTTGTCCCATCATTCTTATTGCTTTGTAAAGAATGTGCCCTAAATTTAAGCGCAAATTGCTCGTTCGTCTAGTTTGTAAGCTCTACCTAATTTGCGTCTGCTTCTGCCAGCCTCCGCCAATCTCAGAGCTTAGCTCATGTGACATCATAGGTTCTGTTGCGGGAAATGAGCTGGTGGGTCGCATGACCATTCCCGTTTTTTCTAATTATGTAGCTTATTTGAGCGAAGTTTACGTTAAAAGTGGTGTCAGTATGATTCTAACGAGACAATCTTTTGAATGAACCAAACTTGTGTTTTCTCTTCATGGCTCCTTTAAATGTTAACTTTTGGTCAAATATTAAATCAAGAAATTTGTGCTCAGTTCGAACAGGGATTTGAGCCGATTTTATGTGCAGCTGAGGATCTAACACAATTCCTCGGTACAGACTGAAAGGCACCCAGACTGTTTTTTCTGCACAAAAGTTGTATCCATTTTCCTCGGCCCACTGCACTAGACGGTTGATGCCAATTTGCAGTTACCTTTCGCAGGATGCTAAGTTGCACGAGGAAAAGCTGATCTGAATATCGTCCGCATAAAGCGAATACATCAAAGATTTCGGTATTACACATGCGACTGAGTTTAGCTTGATTAGGAACAAGGTAACACTAAGAACACCTCCCCGAGGTACGCCATTTTCCTGAGTGTACTCATCCGATAATGCTGTTCCAAATTTCACTCGAAAGGAGCGATTGGAAAGGTGACTTTTCAGCATCCCAAGCATTCTGCCTTTTACACCATAACCCTGCAGATCTAGCATTATACCATGTTTCCATGTGGTGTCATAAGCCTTTGACAAGTCGAAAAATATGGAGACACAGTGTTGTCATTGAACAAAGGACTCCCTAATTTTCGTTTCTAAACGGAGAAGGTGGTCAGTTGTTGAGTGCCTTGCACGGAAACCAAACTGAAGGGTATCAATAACGTGATTTTCTTCCAGAAATTGAGTGAGCCGCTTGTTGACCATCCGTTCAAAACATTTCCCGAGGCAGCTTGTCAAGGCAATTAGCCTGTAGCTTGCTGGTTCACTACGGTCTTTACCTGGCTTCAGTAGTGGCAGCATAATGGTTTCCTGCCACGCTACTGGAAAGTAGGCTTCAAACCATATTTTATTGAAGAAATGTAGTATGACTTTTAAGGTTCTTGGGGTCAGATGTCTTAACATTTCATAATGCATTCGGTCTGGTCCTGCAGCCCGACTGCTTCCCTGAGCAATCGCCAGAAGTAGTTCAGCCATGGAGAAAGGTGCATTATATGCTTCTTCATTACTCAAGTTTATCTTCATTATACTTTTTTCAGCCCGTTCTTTATACCTGAGGAATGATTCAGAGTACTGAGCTGAACTGGACACTTTGGCAAAATATTCGGCTAGAATGTTTGCCTGCTCGGCAAGGCCTTTGTTACCATCAAAAAGTGGCATGGTAAATGCACTGTAAGTTCCACTCACTTTCCTGACCCTATCCCAGACGGTTTTTGAGCTTACGTTACTACTTATGGAACTTACAAAGTCCTGCCATGAAGCCTTTTTCGACTGCCGTCTTATCTTGCGTGCCTCTGCTCTGAGTCATTTGAAGTTTATTAGACATTCGACAGTGGGGTAGCGTCTGAAACGGGACCATGCGCAGTTTTGCTTCCTACGGGTGTCCCTGCATTCAGAGTTCCACCACGGCTTTGACCTCCTGGGGAGTGTCCCGGAGGACTCTGGAATAGACTCTTTTGCAGCTTCCAAAAGCCGTGAAGTTATTAGGCTGCAAGCTTCATCTGCACTCAAATCTTGTATTTCGTGCAATTCGATTTCACATGCTTGTTCAAACAGAGAACAGTTGGCCTCCTCCAACTTCCACCTTTTGGTGCGCTCTGGTAGCATGGGTACCGCCGGTGTTGAGTCCAGAAAAACTGGGTAGTGGTCACTCCCGAGAGGGTTTTGAAGCGTCGACCAAGTGAAAAAGGCACTTAGGGATGGCGTTGCAAAAGAGATGTCGATGCATGATTCCGTGCGGGTTGATGAGCAGATGTAAGTGGGACTCCCATTATTGAATAAATGCAAAGGAGCTGCCAACACTACAGCCTCGATAAGTCGGCCTCGTGTGTCACTTCTAGCACTTCCCCACAGTACATTGTGCGCGTTGAGATCCCCCAGCAACAGGAAAGGCTCAAGCAACTCATCTACGAGTCTGAACAGATCATTCTGGGTCACTGAAAAGGTTGGTGGAATATACAAGGAGCAAATCGTGAGGGCTATTCTAATGTGTGTTCTTATGGCTACCGCCTCCAAAGTGGTTTGAAGCTTTAGTTCATTGGTTGGGATCGACTGGGGAGTGACGATTGCCACTCCTCCAGAAGATACAAGCGAATTTGTCCTGTCTTTGCGGTAAAGATTGTGTTTCCTGAATGGATTATTGTGGATAGAAGACAAATGAGTTTCCTGCGGACAGATAATAGACAGTTGGGACTTCTCCAACAATTCGTGAATATCATCTATGTTGCGCAATAGCCCACGACAGTTCCACTGTATGATTCGCACCATACCGGTCTTTTCGGGTTTGCTCTCCTGTATTCAAGGAGGTGTGGGTGAGGTTACGTCCATCTCCTCCTCTGCCTCTTTTCCACTGCCTCCTGTTGGACGCTTAGGC
Source organism: Haemaphysalis longicornis (assembly GCF_048455015.1). Lineage (NCBI taxonomy): Eukaryota > Metazoa > Arthropoda > Arachnida > Ixodida > Ixodidae > Haemaphysalis > Haemaphysalis longicornis. The sequence goes on along the minus strand of NW_027526335.1, from coordinate 72,563,465 downwards.
TTTCCGCGGCCCTTCGGTACCCTTTGAGGGTCGGGGGGTTCCCCAGGCCGTTGTCGCGCAAGAGCCGCACCTGCGACAGTGCCACTTCTCGGTGGCGTCTTCTGGGGCATGTTGACCGTACCCCGAGAAGAGGGGGTCGATCGTGCATCCAGAGCAGAACCCGCTGAGTTGCGTGTTAGCCCCGAAGCCTCCTCCACCCCATCAACAGCCGGTACAACGGCTTCTGGCCCATCCTGTGTAGAGGGCTGCGAGACGGAGCAGTCCGCTGAGTGGTCCACTCTATCCACTTGCGTGGACCGAGTCAGTGCCGGGTGTTGGGACAGCCCAGCCTCTGGGAAGAGCGGGAGCCGTACCGCCGACACCAGTTCCCTTAGTTTGACCTGCGTGCCTACAGACACCAGAGTTGGCGCCGGCCCCCGCCGCACCACCTCCGCAAAAGTTCCTTTTTGCTGGAAACTAAGCCTCCTCTTAGCCTCGGGGTATGACACATTCTGTGTGGTTTTGATTGTCATGACTTCTTTTTCATTCTTCCAGACCGGACAGAATCTGGAGTACGCACCATGGTTACCAGAACAGTTAACGCACTGGGGTTCTTTTTCACACCTTTCGTTCTCATGCGCTTTTCCTCCACATCTAGCGCATGTGGGTTTGCCGCGACATGATCCAGACCTGTGCCTAAACCATTGGCACTGAAAGCATCGCCTAGGGTTTGGGATGTAGGGCCGCACTTTGCAACGCAGATAGGCTGCATTCACCGAGTCTGGTGGTGTGGTCGAATTGAATGTCAAGACTACATGCTTGGCCTTCATTTCCTCTCCATTTTTCCTGATCAATATTCTACGTGCTGCGACCACTCCTTGTTCCGCCAGTTCTTTCTCAATCTCCGCGTCGGAGCAGTGGAATAGCTCGGACTCGGAGACCACGCCTTTAGAGAAGTTCAGTGAGCGGTGTGTTGTAACTGTGACATTCGTGTCTTTGATTTTTGAAAGCTCCATGATTTTTGCACTTTGTTCTCCGGTGTGCACTTCTACCAGCACGTCACCATTCTGGAGTTTCCTGGCATTGTAGTTCTTCCCTACTAGTTGACTGATTGCCTTGGCTATTGCAAAGGGGGATTTCGTCTGCATGGGTTCTTCGACTCCTTGAATAACAAAGAATCATGCGAAGTTGTCACTGTTTTTTTGCGGGATGTACTGTGCAGTCACTTCGGTCCAGGCCCTTTTCAGGGACCGATCAAGAGATGTTTTACTTTTAGCCATGAACTTAGCTGCTGATTCAGTGGCCACGCTGGCCGCCCACCACGGAGCCCAACCAGGGGAGCGTGCAGGTAGTCACGCTAGCCATACGTGGCCACTATAACTTCATGTAAAATAGTCTAGGTAGGCCATTTTGCACAAAGTTAACCCTTGTCGCCTGAGGGTAAAAGGGAAAAAACAGGTAAAGAGTAGGTGATAGGACAGGCATGGAAAGATGACAGGACAGAAAAAGAGAGAGTGAGGGAGATAGGAAAAGGCGACTGGCTGCTTTCCCCAGGGCGGGTGAATCCTGGGGTACCGTCTGCAGGAAGCAGGGGCCAAAGCGGCGTGTTGCCGCCACCAGGGGGCCGTAAAGGTCCAAAACAACCCTGGCTTTGGCTCAGCCACCAGGATGCCCTTTTCCCTGGACACGGCTAAGCCACGCACAGCCGGGGCGTGGGTGGGTCCAACCCACATGGGCTCGGGGTCCGCGGTGTCGCCACTACCGTCACCTTGAATAGACAAGGTGCCCCTGCGGGCGACGTTCAACTGTCCATCGACGGCTTTGAAGTAGTCGCCCTCATAGACACGGGAGCCGAATTCTCAGTCATGAGCGGATCATTTGCGTCTAAGCTGAAGAAAGTTTTGACCAGATGGGACGGTCCGCACATTCGCACAGCAGGAGGCCACCTCGTGACGCCAAGTGGAACGTGCACATCGCGCGCCACCATTGACGGCACAACGTACCCTGCGGCTTTCGTCATTTTGCCTAACTGCTCCCGTGACGTAATTCTCAGAATGGACTTTTTGATGGACAACGGTGCAATAATTGATCTACAGGCCAAGTCTATAACATTTTCCTCCGATCACTGCATGACGTTGGAACCCAAACCCGAAAACCATGCTGCTATCAGGATCGCCGACGATCATGTCACCCTGCCACCCCGCACAAGCTTGATGATCAGCGTCTACTGTGAAGATGCGGTTCCTGACGTCGATGCTATCGTAGAGAGTGACCAAAGGTTGCTCCCCGACCGCGGTGTCTCTGTCGCAAGAGGCATTGCGCGCTTTAAGCAACGCAAATCCCAAGTTTTGGTCACTAATTTTAGCGAGGAATACCAGCATTTAAACAGGGGCGCTGCAATTGCATACCTCGAAGAAACGCAAGAAGCAAGTGACGTGATCGTGGTTGTCGACTTTGAACGCGCACCCGACAATACCTTCAAACTTCCGAATCACTTCGACGTGAATCCGGCGTTACCACAAGAAGAACAGAAGAAATTATTGGATTTGCTGCGTCGCTACAGCGAGTGTTTTTCTTCGAACTCAAAACTACGTCAGACACCTCTAGTGAAGCACCGAATAATAACCGAAGATGGAGCCCGACCTACCCGACAGTCACTGTACCGCGTCTCTTCACACGAGCGGGAAGCCATCCGGACCAAAGTCAACGACATGCTCAGCGACGACATTATACAGCCATCGAAAAGCCCTTGGGCTGCGCCGGTCATACTGGTGAAGAAAAAAGATGGCACATTAAGGTTCTGCATTGACTACTGGCGACTGAACAAAATCACCAAAAAGGACGTGTATCCCCTTCCCTGAATCGACGACGCCCTCGCCCGCCTCTGCCATGCGAAGTACTTCTCATCGATGGATCTGAAGACCGGCTACTGGCAAATTGAGGTGGACGAGAGAGACCGAGAGAAGACCGCATTTATAACCCCGGAGGGCCTATACGAGTTCAAGGTGATGCCGTTTGGGCTGTGCACGGCGCCAGCAACGTTTCAAAGAGTCATGGGCACTGTGCTAGCTGGCCTGAAGTGGCACACCTGCCTCATATACCTCGACGACGTGGTATACGCCCGGACTTTTAACGAACACCTTGCAAGGTTGGAGTCTGTACTCGAGGCCGTTCGCACGTCGGGGTTAACGCTGAAGTCTGAAAAGTGCTGTTTCGCGTACGAGGAGCTCAAGCTTCTGGGCCACGCTGTCAACGCCGCGGGAGTCCTACCTGACCCGGCAAAAACTTCAGCCATTGTCAACTTCCCAAGGCTGAAAGACAAGAAGGGCGTGCGAAGATTTCTCGGACTGTGCGCATACTACCGGTGCTTCGTCGCAAACTTCGCACGCATTGCAGAGCCACTCACACGCTTGACGAAAGATAGCACCCCTTTAAGCTGGGAAAACGACCAAGAAAAAGCATCCTGTGAACTGCAAAAACGCCTGCAAAGCCCGCCCGTGCTCGCTCATTTCGACGATAACGCCGAAATGGAAATGCACCCGGATGCCAGTGATATAGGCTTGGTGCCGTCCTCATCCAAAAACAAAGCGGTTGCGAAAAGGTAATCGCCTATGCCAGCCGTGGTCTGTCGAAGGAGGAGAAAAACTACTCTGCCTCTGAGAAAGAGTGCCTGGCAATTATATGGGCGATTTCAAAATTTCACCCATACATGTATGGAAGACCACTCAAGGTTGTGACAGACCACCACGCGCAGTGTTGGCTCGCCAATTTGAATGACCCTCTGGCCGTCTTGGGCGGTGGAGCTTGCACCTGCAGGAGTTCGACGTTACAGTCGTCTATAAATCCGGCAGGAAACACTCCGACGCCGACTGCCTGTCGCGCACCCCCGTCGACCCACCACCACAAGACTCTAATGAAGACAGCGCGTTCTTCGGAATCGTGACGGAGAGCGACCTAGCTGCCCAGCAGCGTGCCAACCCCGACTTATGCGTCATAATCGACTACCTCGAGGGATGCAACGTCGCCGTTCCTAGGACCTTCAAACGCAGCTTACCAGCATTCAGCTGGCGAAACTCCATCCTCGTGAAGAATTTCAGCCCCGGAACAAGAATGAATTAACTTCTTGTCATCCCCACAGACCTTCGTGACGAAATTTTGGAAGCGTGCCACGACGACCCGTCTTCCGGACAACTCGGCACAGACCGCACAATTGGAAAAATCAAGGGGAAGTACTACTACCCCGACTTACATCCGACGTCACCCACTACGTCCGGAGCTGCCGCGACTGCCAGCGACGAAAAACACCACCGACGAGACTCACCGGACTACTGCAGCTGATCGCCGTCCCATCGAGGCCCTTCCAACAGATTGGAATGGACCTACTGGGCCCGTTCCCTACGTCACGATCCGAGAACAAGTGGATTGTCGTAGCAACAGACTACATGACGTGCTACACAGAGACGGCGCTCTTCCGAGGGGGACTGCACAGGAACTCGCAAAATTCTTCATAAGCCAAGTTGTGCTGCGACATGGAGCCCCGGAAGTCCTAATCACAGACCGCGGAACGGCCTTTACTGCGGAGCTGATGCAAGGAATATTACGCTACAGCAACACGGATCACAGAAGAACGACGCCATACCACCCCCAAACGAACGGACTAACGGAACGTCTGAACAAGACAATCGCAGATATGCTGTCAATGTACGTTGACGTTGAACATAAGACTTGGGACGAAGTTCTCCCGTATGTCACGTTTGCGTACAACACGGCTATCCAGGAGACTACGCAGATGACGCTGTTCGAGCTTGTCTACGGAAGACGGCCAACCACGATGCTTGACGCCATGCTTCCGCATGTAGAAGACGACGCCCTCAACCCCGACATCCAGGGATACCTTCAGCGTGCGGAAGAGGCCTGCCAGCTCGCTCGAGTTCGTACAACGGACCAGCAGCTCATGGATGCCGGGCGCTACAACCTCCGACGCCGAAACGCTGAGTACCACCCAGGGGATCGTGTTTGGGTTTGGACTCCCATCCGACGACACGGACTCAGTGAGAAGTTTCTACGACGGTATTTCGGACCCTACCAGATTCTACGACGTGTCGGCCAACTTACCCACGAGGTCATCTCCGATAACATCACGACGACGCACGCGGCCTGAAGTCGTCCATGTGGTTCGCTTGAAACATTACTATGCAAGATGACGGACTTTTTGTTGCTTGTTCGGACTGACTGTCTTTTGTTTTAGCATCGGGTTGATGCACTCTTAGAGATGGGTAATGCCGCGAACCATGTATGCGTTTGTTTATTTTTACTGCCCAGCTCTGTTACCTGTGTCAAGCGAAACGCGTCTTGCATTCTTTATTTTTATGCCGCACGGGCTATCTCATTCAGATAAGTAGACTGTTTCGTGTTAACGTCACTAGCCCAGAATAATCTTCTCTGATCTACAATGTTCTGGATGTAATTGACGGTTCCAGAAACACTCGCGCCAAAAGATAAAAGCCTAGAGCAGACGCCACAGCATTCTGATCATCGATGCTCGCCCGCACACGTCACTTTGTTGACTGCTGCTTCGCCGCCTGTGTATTCTTTGAGTTGATTGATTGTAGGGTTTAACGCGCCGACGCAACGCAGGCGATGAGGCGCGCCGTAGTGGAGGGCTGCGGATTAATTTTGACCACCTGGGGATCTTTATCGTGCGCCGAAATGTGTATTCTTTGAGTTGTTAGGGGAGCACAAGTTCACTCCAATAAACGTGTTTTCCCTCAACACAACTGCGTCGTCTCTGGCTTAATGACAATATTAGCTTTTTTTAACGACGCTGCTGTTAGGAGTATAGCAGTTAAGGTGCTCTGCTGCTAATCAAAAGTTTATGCATGTGATTACTCGCCACAGTTTTTTTCTTTCTTTGATTGCGGAGGTGGTGAACACGGATACCGCATGTACGTGATTTCAGAGTACATTAAAGGGCACAGGTGTTCAAAATTAATCCGCATCCGTCTGCTGTGACATGTCTTTTGTCTTAGAGCATAGGCCTGGCACTATGCTGGGTCTTTTAGTACGGGTCTTTGACCTTTACAGCACACCTCCGCACCCCCGGGTTGAAATAAAGTATTATTGCTAAAGCCCCAATTTGAATTCTTCACTTGGAAATGGAGGGAACGAAATTGCTCTCAAGATAACAAATGATAACTCGAATATTTACGGTCCTGCAATGTCAAAAGACTGCTATTCTTTCCAAATAAAGGTTAAGAAATGCGAATTTTATTTTTGTTAGGTTTAGAGTACTTGTTGCAACACAAAATGTGATCACACATTTTGAGTTCGAGTGTTAACATGCGTGTGCACGCCCTTGGCATTCTGCACATTCTGGCTGAGAGCAGGTACCTTTATGCCTCTGTTCAGGCCCCTGCCTACATTAATATCTCATTTCTGTACTGTGCCCCCGAGGAGAAGTTCCTTCACTAGGTGCTAGTAACCTATTATTTTGAATGAGTTTTGACACTTCAAAATACAAAATGTAATTGAAGTATGGCAGGTAGCCTTCCTCTACAAAGTTCTCTGGTGATTTCACGAAGATCTGTTCGCCTTTAAAGGGTGCTCCACAGCAAGCACAGCAGCACTGCAGTGAAAGGTCATGGTAGAAAAGCAGAGTTACAATTAAAAGGTTTGGATTGTTAAATCCCTAAAAATAGAGCCCCACCCATTGATAATGAAATAAGTGGCACAAATTTAGCGATATGTTGAATGCCTCTATTTTTACTGCATGTGTGAGCCATTACCGCATTGGGCAGACATATCGAAGTTGCTAATGTGTGTCAGCGAGTTTCAGTGACTACTTTTGCAGTTAACCTTTTGCAAAGGTTGCCAAACGCTTGAAATTTTTTTCTAGTCGGTGTGGTCATCCTTTTGACGTTATCAAACTACAACATTCGCAGAACACTCTAGTGGTCCCACTCCCTTCCTGTGACCACATCTCTTCCTTTTTACCCTTTCTTTTGCACTTGTAAGAAGCCGTGAAGCCTTTTGACATACATAGGAGCTGGCATATAGCATAACATACATAGGGGTTAGCAGCCATGCATGCATGGTAAGATTTCATCAAGAATGTACGACCTCTTATGCAGTTTAAAATCAAAACTTTTCAGTTCTTAAAGGCCGTCTAGTACATGTAGTGTACAAGAAATGGAGCTTAATTCGAGGAGCTTTGCGATGCATAAAAATAGATTTTTCATTGGATGCAGGTGGTTGCAGATTTTTCACTGGGTGCAGGTCTCCAGATGGTGATTAAAATAGTGAGCGGCTGACAGATGCACCACTCTAATTTATTATGTTCGTTGTGCTCACATGTTTTTGGCATCACCGTGATGTTTTATTCACTCATCCGAATAGCTTGTTCGCTCTGGGTTTCTCTTTATTTTGTTGTGCGCATTTCAAGTGGCATCACAATACCTGGTGCCATTGTTTTGAGGGTTCCTGTCTACATGTAGTGTCTGTACGTGGCAGCCGTTACAAACTAGTGAGTTTGTTGCGTTTTTAGATCTTCCTTAAAAAGCGCTGTTGAAGTATGTTCAAAGTCTGCAGGCATTTCTGTGGCACCTGACCCTGTTTTCGCAAAACTGACTTCCTGCAGCTGCAAGCGGAAACAACTCTTTCGAGGAAGTCAGCAAGCCAGTCCATTATGGGGTGCTGGACAGACATCCATTTGGCAAGGTAGCTGGCCACCGAACTAACCTGACTGCTGCGTGTCAGCCTGGCAACGCACTAACCAGCCCTCCAGCCAGCCAAGCAGAGATCAAGTAAGGTACTTCAATCCCACTACTGTTGCAGTGAGGGGATGGCGATATCCGACAAAATAGAGGTGGCTGCAAAACGTTTTTCCAATGACGTAGCCAAACAAAAAAATTGAATCCCAGCTTCAACTGCCTGCCCCCCCCCCCCCCTTCCCGCAAAAAGCACCAGATGTTTCCTAAATCACATGTTGACAGAATGCTTTCATTTCTGTAGTGCATGTACAGGCTTTCGCAACGATGTTAGTGATTTTGCACAAAGCTGTGTTGTGGAGCCAGAAACGTGGGTTCAATCTCAGCTGTAGTGGCTGTTTTTATTTTTTTTAAGGAGGTGAAGAACAAGAACAGCTGTGTGTTGAGATTTCGGCGCATGTTAAAGATCACCATGCGGTGTTAAATTAATCCTTAACCATCCTCCATGGCGTGCCCAAAGCGGTGGTGTACCTTTAGCAAGTAACATCCCCAAAATTTATTTGAAGTTTTTGAACACTTCTGACTTATTCGGGCAACAGGCAGACAGACAGAAAGTTTTCCGTTTAGCTTCGAGAACGCTTTACAGCCAGCCGAGTCTCTACTAATTTGTTCAGCATTGCGCTCCTCTTCACTTGAAGGCGTATGCTGTGTAGCTGCCTGGTGACACCGCTCCACAAAGTTCACTGTGTCCCAGCTGAAGCCGGAGTGGATTGCGTTAAAGGCCAACTGCACTCAAATTGCACCTCGGCCAAATTTGTTTTTAATGCGTAGTAAGTACCCCCAAATAAGCCGAGACACAAGTGGTAGCCCCGTGAAACGCCTCGTTAATCAGTCAGAAGCGTTTAAAAAGGCTCCGCCGCAGACCACTCTGCACCTGCCGGCGGATCGCGTAAACAGCCATGTTCCAGCCTGTGACGTTCCAGCCGACGGTGGCTTTTTCCTCTGGCCAGCCACGCAGCGGGAGAACCGGTCGAGCTCTGCTGCCCCGTGCGCGCGTAGAGCTTGCGCGCAGACATTCTCCCGAACTGGTGACCGTCCGGCCGCTCGCTGGACGGCTGCAACGTCACTGCAATGGCCGCGCTCTCCTCGGTTTCGGTTTCAAAATCGCCGATTTTTGCTGGCCGCTTGCGGCGTCCACGTGCGTATTTCAGCTGTTGTATTTTGCATGTTGCTTTCTTTTTAAGCAGACTATACGGAAATAGGGTTTTCAAGAAGTCGAAATTTTGAGTGCAGTTGGCCTTTAATATACAGTATAGCCAAAGTGGGCAAATGTATACATAGTGCATCCTGTAAAGCATTCCCCTTATTATGTTTATGTAGCAAGCATCATTTGCCCAGTATTCTTTATTTCTCCCCTTCAATCTGAGACCGTAGCCTACTTAAATTTACGCCTAGTGTAAAAAGCAGGCTATTCTGTGATAAACCCTGATTAGGTGAAATGCTATTAGCACAGTGGCAGATCAAGAAGTGGGAGGGGTGAAGAGCTATTTAATACCTAGGGCCTTTGTAATTAGTGTTATACTAAGTTTATGGTGTTTACCAAGAGGTCACACTGCCTCCAAGAGGCCAAGAGTTACACTGCCTCCACAAGGTGAACCAGGAGGTCTGTTAAACGTGGCATCTACAACAGCCACCAGTAAAGCTTTATTCGTGTTAGGTGGTGAAAAAAATGCTTTTATCACTGTGGTGCATGCACCAGACTACCTGTCGACATTGTTTTGAGGTTTTCATCTAAGTGCGCTGCGGTGACCGTGCTTTAACGTGCACGAAATAGCAAGTTTCTTGTCTTTTAGTTTCACACTACATAGTGCCGTTGAAGTATGTTCAAAGTATGCGAGAATTTACTTGTTAGCTGATATTGTTATCTCATAACCGGCTTCCTGCAGCTGCAAGCGGGAAATGATGATGTTCTAGAGAAAAGCAGCCAGCCACTTCATTTGGGGACCATGCAGCCAGCCGGATTGAGATCCACTTGGCAAGGCAGACCGCAACCCAACTAGTTTGTCTGCTGTCAACCTGCCTGGAAACACATTACCCTTGGCTGCCAGCCAGCCAGACACTCAGCAAGCAAGGCACCCCACCGCTGTTTCTGGACATATCAGATAAGTCCCAACTACCTTGCTGCAGTGATGATAAAGGGAGTGTGCTCAAACACAAGCATAAGTGTAAACTGTTTGGCTAGGGTGAAATAAGTGGCAAAAAGGTCCTCGTAGCACACCCTGTAGTGTTTGAAATAGCAGGTTGGAAAAAGCGAGCTTCCCAGAGCCTTGCAGCAGGCCGCACAATTTGTAGTGTACTCTGCCTTAATAACCATCCTGAATTGGATACTAGCAACGTGCCATGCGCGGGCCTGGGGGCTGGTTGGAAGTATCCCCTTCTGTTTATTATGGAGCTTCGTTGAACTGCCACATTCACTAGCCTTCCAGCTCTTGCGGCGATTGTACGATGTCCATTTGATGACCGAGAGTCCATTTTACTGTGGCTTGTCCCACTGGCTGGTGGACAGTCCATTTCTCTCTGGCTTGTAGGTGTGGCTGTGGGTGCCGCAGTCCTTGTGTCTTCCAAGTCTGATAGGTCTGATAAAAGATGCATTTCTTCCGAGATCGCCTCTTGTCTTCACAGTATAGAACCTTGGTTGAGGAGTACTTCTGATGATTGTTCTTGAGATTCATTTTGGATGACCATCCAAGTCCCTGATTTCAGATCCTTCCTTGACTTCTGGAACAGATGCTGCATGAACGTCTTCTCACAGTGCTTCGAGCTTTTTTTATACGTTGTTAATGATTTAAGGTATCAGGAGCTCTGCACTAACTAGTAGCGCCTGTCTTGGTTCGACGACTGAACGGTGTTTGTTATGGTGACCCGAGCTCTCCATTTCTTGGCACGTTGTGTATGTTTGTTAATGCCTCTTTTATGTCTGTTCCATATCTCACACATTTCTTTATGATGTTCTTGGCCACTTTCACTGCTCTTTTGGCAAGTCCATCCGATTGTGGGTACCTGGTACTCGGTGGTTGATGTTAAAATCCCCATTTCTTTTTGGGCTCTTTGAATTCTTTTGCTGAAAAGCAAGGTCTGAATAGAGCAGCCTAGGTACACCATGCGTTGTAAACCAGCACTTAAGTTTTTTTTAGATGCAACGCTCAGAGCATCTCTTGTCGGCGGCCCTGTCCTTCCTGCGTGCGTCCGTTGTTGTCCACGTGCGTCCGTTGTTGTCCGCAGCCACTCTCACCCTCTCCTCTCCGATAGCGAACACTCTCGCGAGGGGCATTGGATTGGATTCGATTGGATTAGCTTGGCTTGACTTGGATTTGGATTGGATTGGATTAAAGTGGATTGCGTTGGATTGTGTTGCGTCATAGCCGTGGCACTCTCTCCGTGGTCTCCTCTCCTTCTGGTGCGCTGCGCATATAACCGTGTGCCGCTCTCCGGCGGCCTTTCGGTCGACAGTTGCTCTCAGCTTGCGCTTGAACCCCCCTCAGCGTCGCATCACACCAGGGTTCCCGCGAGGGGAGGTGGGCGTAATTTTTTTTTTTTGAGACATTGGAAAGTCAATGTAGATCGAGTAGCTTCGCACTGTGATGAGATCGGTCCTTCCTGAATGGTCAAAGAAATCCGCTTGTTGTTGACATACTTCTGGCACTTTAGCAGCTCAAAATGGAACTCTTGTGAAGCACTGCCTTTCCCAGGGTGCACTGAATGCAATGTAGGCCTGTGCCCTCTTTGAGTGGCCTCTTTCAGTGGCCACGACTGTTTTCAGGTCCAGCTGTGTCAAATGACTTGATCTTTCGATCTGGGCAACTATTCCTTCAAAAGCTTTGAAAGAATACTGTCGTTTCAGCAACACTTTATTGTGTTCAACTCAGCCCGGGCAGATTGAATTTTTCCATTCTGCTTAGCTACGACCATTTGACCGGAACTAGAACAGCATCGGTTTCGTGACTTTCTTTACTATTCCTCAATCTTTCCATTAAGTTCTTCCTATCTCGGGACCTATCTTGGTGGCTTGTTTTCAAGCTTTAGGGCTGTCCCTTTCCCTGTGAACTCCATGAATGTAGCCTTTGATGGAGCCTATCGCTTGAAAGATGCTTATGTCAGCCTTTGGCATTTCAATCAACTGTACACGCTTTCTTAAGTTCAGCATTTCACATGCTGTCTGTCTAAGAATGGGTGTGACAGGGGCTTCCAATCTATTTCGAACTTCACACAATTCTTGGACTTCCCCACGCCAGAAAGCATGTAATTAGTGTAGGAGACAATGCTCTTTGCTTTTAAAGGTGCTGCCTTCAGGCCCCTTTTGTGTGGCTCTTGCTTGATTAGCAGTTAGGCTGTGTCTTCCATTACACTGTGCTTCTGAGCTGATCAGCACTTGCATTTTCCAATACTCCAGTGTGGCCAGGAATCCGCAACACCTATTGATCTGTTTGAATAAGTGTATTACTGAGCGAGGTGTAAAGCTGGAGTTTAAAAGTTGGAATGCACTCTTGTCGGTATAGTATCGAGGGGCAGTCTCTTTGCTTGGCATGGAGATTAGCTTTGCCAATGGCGCATAGTTCTACCACCTCCACAAGCCTGAAGTGTTTGCTAAGGCGATAGCCTTATATGGTTCATTCTGTGGAAATTTATTATCGGCGTGACCATGATAGTACCAAAAATTCTATTCGGATACGTACCCATGTCAACATACCCACCCACAATTTTTATCGTATTGGCTGCAGATGTGGGTACTTATTGGCTTAATGTCTCCATTGGCTGTGATCTGTCATGTGGCCACACATGGGGGTATGCGATTGGTGCGACGTCCCCATTGGCCACCAATGGGAGTATGCATCGGGCTTCACTTACAAAACGTTTGATATTTTTTGGCACATCATTAGTCTCAATGTTAGGGTGACCTAACATTCAGGCTGAATATGGCCCTAAAAACATACTCAGGTGGATTGGCCAGTGACTATGACAACTTCGTCACAACCTCACTGCCAATTCATCAGTTCCTATTACACTGCAATGCCAACGTACCCACTCCCAATTCTCACATGCCCACTCAAGGGGATTGGCCAGTGGCAGTGACACCTGCAGTCACAAGATCACAGCCGATTCGTCACTATCCACTTGGCTGCAACATCAACGTACCTACTTGTGATTCTCACATGCCCACTAGAGGCAGTGACACCTGTGGTCACAAGCTCACAGCCAATTCATCAATTCCCATTTGTCTGCGACATCAACATACCTACTTGCGATTCTCACATGCCCACTCAGGGGGATTGGCCAGAGGCAGTGACACCTGCGGTCACAAGCTCAAAGCCAATTCATCAATTCTCATTTGTCTGTGACATCAACATTACTACTTACAATTCTCACATGCCCACTGAGGGGGATTGGCAAGAGGCAGTGGCACCTGCAGTCACAAGCTCAGCCAATTCATCAGCTACCACTTCACTGCAACATCAACTTACCCACTTACAATTCTCACATGCCCACTCAGGGGAATTGGCCAGTGGTGATGACAACTGCCAATTCTACTTAGAAAATGTTTATTCCCTCTTTCTCTCTTTTGGCTGCGACATCACATACCACAAGTCTCGCATACCCACTCAGCGTGATCGGCCAGTGACGATTACAGCTGCCATCAGAACCTCACGACCGATTCACCAATTCCCATTAGCTGTGGTGCCCACTACTCCATCATACCCACTCGACATAATTGGCCAGTAAGGCAGTCGCCTGCAACACATAAGAGGGCTGAAGCATATGTTAGCATTCTTATTGCATCTGTTCAGATTCAATTGAGTTCTGTCCAATAAGCGAGAACCCTTAACCTCTCCCCGCCGCATCCCTGTATGCAAGCATTTGCTGGGGTCCTCTTCCCTCTGAAGGCCCTTAGTTTTGCTAGTCTGTTGGGCCCTTGTTACTGGGAAAAGGTGCTATCTGTAATTGTTGTGTCTCTGCATTGCGATTTGAACCACTGGTCTGCCATTGTTTGGAAATCACAGCTTACAGATTGTGCATGTTGAATTCGGGCTTGGTATGCCATAGTCTAATAAGTTGGTGTTTATGCAGTGTTATGAGTTCCTCTATGGGTTCTATTCTATTCTGGCTGTAGTGCTCATGTCTTCCATTGCTATGGTGCTGGTGCTGCCTTTGCAGCCATTTTTAGTAGGGTATCTAGTTTTTGCTGTGAGAAAGACCCGGAAGGTAGTTTATGCAGGCTAACTTAGAGTCCGCTAGTATTGTTAGGGACGTTTGTCAACAGCGCTGTCCGTCATTGCAAGGGCAACTTTTTCTGCCACTGCGGTGTCTCTTGTACAGCATGTTCCATTGCAGACCTCTTGCAGTTGGTAGCTGATCACTACTGCATCCATGTAGACTGTGCCAGTGTAGTTTTCATGTTTTTAAAGCAAAGCTTTCAGCCTCCCACTGATGTCGTCTGTAATGCACCCTAAGTGCACCGCAGGAAAGTCAACTTTCTCTGAGGATGATGATCACGTAGGTGAAGTGAGAAAAAAATGCTTCCTGTGGCTGGAATCGAACTTGCGTCCCTCGCGTTATACAGCCGGAGTCTGTCTGATTGTGTCATTCCAATGCGCTTGCACTTCTTTAACGACAACGATGCCTGAATGCGAAGCTTCCATCGTGTGAAAAAAATGACAAGAGGTTAACGTCTGCGAGCCAGAGTCGGAACTTTGCAAGGCTTCTGCCCTGGCTACTCTTCTGCTTTTGTGCAGCTCCGTGTCTGTGCCCTTGGGGACAGGTTTGGCCTTCAACAGTTACCGGTGTTGGTCACTCATCCGTGTGGTCTGATGTAGTGTGTTTACGTTGATGCCGAGTCTTTTTAGCAAGATTATTCCTGTTATTGTTAGCGTCAACCGTGGTTTTGCACTGCTGTCTGGGCTGCTACGAGTTCGACAAAGGTATTATGTACTGCCAGTGCTATAGGTTTGTAGGTTTTCAGTAGATATGTTGTTGATTAGCTTGAGGGCTATTTTGTAGACTGTGTATGGTAGCCGTTATTTGTTTCATCTCTGCCAGGTGAACTTCAGTAAAACTGACGAGGCTGTTGACACGTCATAGTGTTTCTTCCCTCCTGCTGCAGTAGTTGCCGATTCTGTTTATTTTTGTTACACCCTAAGGAGTGTTTTTAAGTGTTAGATGCTTTTGCTGCATTTCCTGCTGCTTTCTATCTTTGGGGATTGGCTGGCCATCAGGGATTATTTATATGCCTTCATTTTCTTTTATGGTTCGTTTATGTATGCAAATGAATATAGATTTTTTTATGGAGCATGCAAGACTGCATCAACAGATGTATTTGTTAAATGTGCTGGCCACTGCTTGCAGACTGCTTTCCTTTATATCAAAGGAGTATTTCATTGTATAGATTGTAATGTCATCCACAAATATTGCATGGTTGATCGTATATATCATTACTTGGCAAGGCCTCCATGGCTACGTTGAATCAATGTGGTGATACCATCGAGGCTTGGGAGGTTCCCTTATTTTAATTTGCAAAAGGGAGGGAGTTCTTGCCTTCCCTAGGCCCTCTTCTGGCATTTTGTTCCTCAAAAAGGCTTTCACATAGCTGTAGGTCTTTTCGCCACAGTTTATTTTCTCCAATCCTTTTATGATGGCTTTGTCGAAGACGTCAAAAGTACATAGTATATCTAACACTATTACTATGCCCTCAGTCAAGCTATGTTTGCCTTGTGTACTCATGGATGGAGTGGTTTCCCTTTATTTTTGAGCTTGCTCAATAGGAAGACCTAACGTACCCATAGAATATATGGCCCAAGCAAGTAAAGCCGTCCAACTAGACAACTTCAAGCACGCAGTGATCTAATGCACGCAAGGAGACAAGCTGCTGCTCCAGCCAACAAGCGACCCAGTGTGCAAGTGTGCCGGGGTGGGTATGGTGTGTCTTGTGGGGGCGTGAGTGATGCACCGTCGTGTGCAGTGGCCAGTGCGTGGATGACCAGAAGACCCAGTGGATCCCTTAACCCAAGCAAGTGGGTGAAGCTGGACAATGCCAGGCATGCAGCAGCCACCTTACATCGGCCAGCAATCAACCACCCACGCATCTAGGTGGATCCAGACCTTCGCGGAGGGGATTGGTGCTTCCAAGGGTCTCAGTGAAATAATTCCTGCTTTGTGCACTAATGGAAGTTTCTTTTTGTTATTTTTTCAGGTTTCTGTGCCAAAGACAGCCCACACAAGCGGGTGAAGCTTGTCTACATGACAACTCCAGGTTACCACCTGCTCCCCCAGACAACAATGGATCAATGTGCGTCCGTGTGTGTGCCCTGTTGTTGTGTCGGGACTTGTGGGGACACAGCGCACCTTGCGGTGTGTGCGGACCTAACCGTTGCAGGCTCGTGTGCTCTGTGTGGCCTGAGCACTACGTGAAGGTGGACAGTTGGACGACGCCACGCACACCCTCCACGAGGACATCACCAGCCGTTTCTGCCCGGTGGGTCCAGGACTTTGCAGAGGTAAATCGCACTTCCAAGGGTGTCTGTGGAGCACTGTTTGCTTTGTGTGCTAACTGAGAGTTCTTTTTTGTTTTTCAGGTTGCTCCGTTGGACTGTTGGGGTTTAGTCCACACGAGCGTGCAAAGAACATCGACTTGAGGATGCCGGCCACCCAACACAGGCCAGGCGACTAGCTGCTGTTCCAGCCAACAAGGGACCCTGTGCGTGCGGGCACGCCTTGCGGGTGTGTTGCGCTGTGTGAGGACTCAACTGGTGCCCGATGGCGTGCTCGGTGCGGAGTGAGCAGCAGGTGAAGGTGGGCAGATGGATGATGCCACGCACACCCTCCACGAGGACATCAACCAGCCGTTTCTGTCCGGTGGTTCCACGACTTTGCAGAGGTAAATCGCACTTCCGAGGGTGTCTGTGGAGCACTGTTTGCTTTGGGTGCTAACTGAGAGTTCTTTTGTTGTTTTTCAGGTTGCTCCGTTGGACTGTTGGGGTTTAGCCCAGACGACCGGGCAAGGAACATCGACTTGAAGATGCCGGCCACCCGACACAGCCCAGGCGACAAGCTGCTGCTCCAGCCAACAAGCGACCTAGTGTGCAAGTGTGCCGGGGTGGGTGTGGTGTGTCTTGTGGGGGCGTGAGTGATGCACCGTCGTGTGCTGTGGCCAGTGTGTGGATGACCAGAAGACCCAGTGGATCCCTTAACCCAAGCAAGTGGGTAAAGCTGGACAATGCCAGGCATGCAGCAGCCACCTTACATCGGCCAGCAATCAACCACCCACGCACCTAGGTGGATCCAGACCTTCGCGGAGGAGATTGGTGCTTCCAAGGGTCTCAGTGAAATTATTCTTGCTTTGTGCACTAATGGAAGTTTCTTTATGTTTGTTTTTCAGGTTTGTGTGCCAAAGAAGACACCGTATTCATGGAATTTAGCCCACACAAGCGGTTGAGGCTGGTCTACATGACAACTCCAGGTTACCACCTGCTCCCCGAGACAACAATGGACCAATGTGCGTGCGTGTGTGTGCCCTGTGGTTGCGTCGGGACTTGTGGGGACACAGCGCACCTTGCGGTGTGTGCGGACCTAACTGGTGCAGGCTCGTGTGCTCTGTGCGGCCTGAGCCCTACGTGAAGGTGGACAGCTGGACGACACCACGTACACCCTCCACGAGGACATCAACCAGCCGTTTCTGTCTGGTGGTTCCACGACTTTGCAGAGGTAAATCGCACTTCCGAGGGTGTCTGTGGAGCACTGTTTGCTTTGTGTGCTAATTGAGAGTTCTTTTGTTGTTTTTCAGGTTGCTCCGTTGGACTGTTGGGGTTTAGTCCAGACGAGCGTGCAAAGAACATCGACTTGAGGATGCCGGCCACCCAACACAGGCCAGGCGACTAGCTGCTGTTCCAGACAACAAGGGACCCTGTGCGTGCGGGCACGCCTTGCGGGTGTGTTGTGCTGTGTGAGGACGCAACTGGTGCCCGCTGGCGTGCGGAGTGAGCAGTAGGTGAAGGTGAGCAGATGGATGACGCCACGCAAACCCTCAACGAGGACATCAACCAGCCGTTTCTGCCTGGTGGGTCCAGGACTTTCTGCCCGGTGGGTCCAGGACTTTGCAGAGGTAAATCGCACTTCCGAGGGTGCTTGTGGAGCACTGTTTGCTTTGTGTACTAATTGAGAGTTCTTTTGTTGTTTTTCAGGTTGCTCCGTAGGACTGTTGGGGTTTAGCCCTGATGAGCAGGCAAGTAACATCGACTTGAGGATGCCGGCCACCCAACACAGGCCAGGCGACTAGCTGCTGTTCCAGCCAACAAGGGACCCTGTGTGTGCGTGCACGCCTTGCGGGTGTGTTGCACTGTGTGAGGACGCAACTGGTGCCCGCTGGCGTGCTGGGCGCGGAGTGAGCAGTAGGTGAAAGTGGGCAGATGGATGATGCCACGCACACCCTGCACGAGGACATCAACCAGCCCTTTCTTCCCGGCGGGTCCAGGACTTTGCAGAGGTAAATCGCACTAACGAGGGTGTCTGTGGAGTATGCTTGCGTTGTGTGCTAATTCAGAGTTCTTTTGTTGTTTTTCAGGTTGCTCCGTTGGACTGTTGGGGTTTAGCCCAGACGACCGGGCAAGGAACATCGACTTGAGGATGCCGGCCACCGGACACGGCCCAGGTGACAAGCTGCTGCTCCAGCCAACAAGCGACCTAGTGTGCAAGTGTGCCGGGGTGGGTATGGTGTGTCTTGTGGGGGCGTGAGTGATGCACCGTCGTGTGCAGTGGCCAGTGTGTGGATGACCAGAAGACCCAGTGGATACCTTAACCCAAGCAAGTGGGTGAAGCTGGACAATGCCAGGCATGCAGCAGCCACCTTACATCGGCCAGCAATCAACCACCCACGCACCTAGGTGGATCCAGACCTTCGCGGAGGGGATTGGTGCTTCCAAGGGTCTCAGTGAAATTATTCTTGCTTTGCGCACTAATGGAAGTTTCTTTGTTTGTTTTTCAGGTTTGTGTGCCAAAGAAGACACCGTATTCATGGAATTTAGCCCACACAAGCAGGTGAAGCTGGTCTACATGACAACTCCAGGTTACCACCTGCTCCCCCAGACAACAATGGACAAATGTGCGTGCGTGTGCCCTGTGGTTGTGTCGGGACCTGTGGGGACACAGCGCACCTTGCGGTATGTGCGGACCTAACTGGTGCAGGCTCGTGTGCTCTGTGTGGCCTGAGCACTACGTGAAGGTGGACAGTTGGACGACGCCACGTACACCCTCCACGAGGACATCAACCAGCCGTTTCTGCCCGATGGTTCCACGACTTTGCAGAGGTAAATCGCACTTCCGAGGGTGTCTGTGGAGCACTGTTTGCTTTGTGTGCTAATTAAGGGTTCTTTTGTTGTTTTTCAGGTTGCTCCGTTGGACTGTTGGGGTTTAGTCCAGACGAGCGTGCAAAGAACATCGACTTGGCCACCCAACACAGGCCAGGCGACTAGCTGCTGTTCCAGCAAACAAGGGACCCTGTGCGTGTGGGCACGCCTTGCGGGTGTGTTGCGCTGTGTGAGGACTCAACTGGTGCCCGCTGGCGTGCTGGGTGCGGAGTGAGCAGTAGGTGAAGGTGGGCAGATGGATGATGACACGCACACCCTCCACGAGGACATCAACCAGCCCTTTCTGCCCGGCGGGTCCAGGATTTTGCAGATGTAAATCGCACTAACGAGGGTGTCTGTGGAGTACTGCTTGCGTTTTGTGCTAATTCAGAGTTCTTTTGTTGTTTTTCAGGTTGTTCCATTGGACTGTTGGGGTTTAGCCCAGACGACCGGGCAAGGAACATCGACTTGAGGATGCCGGCCACCCGACACAGCCCAGGCGACAAGCTGCTGCTCCAGCCAACAAGCGACCTAGTGTGCAAGTGTGCCAGGGTGGGTGTGGTGTGTCTTGTGGGGGCGTGAGTGATGCACCGTCGTGTGCAGTGGCCAGTGTGTGGATGACCAGAAGACCCACTGGATCCCTTAACCCAAGCAAGTGGGTGAAGCTGGACAATGCCAGGCATGCAGCAGCCACCTTACATCGGCCAGCAATCAACCACCCACGCACCTAGGTGGACCCAGACCTTCGCGGAGGGGATTGGTGCTTCCAAGGGTCTCGGTGAAATAATTCTTGCATTGTGCACTAATGGAAGTTTCTTTATGTTTGTGTATTCATAGAATTTAGCCCACACAAGCGGGTGAAGCTGGTCTACATGACAACTCCAGGTTACCACCTGCTCCCCCAGACAACAATGGACCAATGTGCGTGCGTGTGTGTGCCATGTGGTTGTGTCGGGACTTGTGGGGACAGAGCGCACCTTGCGGCGTGTGCGGACCTAACTGGTGCAGGCTCGTGTGCTCTGTGTGGCCTGAGCACTACGTGAAGGTGGACAGTTGGACGACGCCACGTACACCCTCCACGAGGACATCAACCAGCCGTTTCTGCCCGGTGGTTCCACGACTTTGCAGAGGTAAATCGCACTTCCGAGGGTGTCTGTTGAGCACTGTTTGCTTTGTGTGCTAATTGAGAGTTCTTTTGTTGTTTTTCAGGTTGCTCCGTTGGACTGTTGGGGTTTAGTCCAGACGAGCGTGCAAAGAACATCGACTTGGCCACCCAACACAGGCCAGGCGACTAGCTGCTGTTCCAGCAAACAAGGGACCCTGTGTGTGCGGGCACGCCTTGCGGGTGTGTTGCGCTGTGTGAGGACTCAACTGGTGCCCGCTGGCGTGCTGGGTGCGGAGTGAGCAGTAGGTGAAGGTGGGCAGATGGATGATGCCACGCACTCCCTCCACAAGCACATCAACCAGCCATTTCTGCCTGGTGGGTCCAGGACTTTGCAGAGGTAAATCGCACTTCCGAGGGTGTCTGTGGAGCACTGTTTGCTTTGTGTGCTGAGAGTTCTTTTGTTGTTTTTCAGGTTGCTCCATTGGACTGTTGGGGTTTAGTCCAGACGAGCGTGCAAAGAACATCGACTTGAGGATGCCGGCCACCCAACACAGGCCAGGCGACTAGCTGCTGTTCCAGCCAACAAGGGACCCTGTGCGTGCGGGCACGCCTTGCGGGTGTGTTGCGCTGTGTGAGGACTCAAATGGTGCCCGCTGGCGTGCTGGGTGCGGAGTGAGCAGTAGGTGAAGGTGGGCAGATGGATGATGACACGCACACCCTCCACGAGGACATCAACCAGCCCTTTCTGCCTGGCGGGTCCAGGACTTTGCAGAGGTAAATCGCACTAACGAGGGTGTCTGTGGAGAACTGCTTGCGTTGTGTGCTAATTCAGAGTTCTTTTGTTGTTTTTCAGGTTGCTCCATTGGACTGTTGGGGTTTAGCCCAGGCGACCGGGCAAGGAAGATCGATTTGATGATGCCGGCCACCCGACACAGCCCAGGTGACAAGCTGCTGCTCCAGCCAACAAGCGACCGAGTGTGCAAGTGTGCCGGGGTGGGTGTGGTGTGTCTTGTGGGGGCGTGAGTGATGCACCGTCGTGTGCAGTGGCCAGTGTGTGGATGACCAGAAGACCCAGTGGATCCCTTAACCCAAGCAAGTGGGTGAAGCTGGACAATGCCAGGCATGCAGCAGCCAGCTTACATCGGCCAGCAATCAACCACCCACGCACCTAGGTGGATCCAGACCTTCGTGGAGGGGATTGGTGCTTCCAAGGGTCTCAGTGAAATTATTCTTGCTTTGTGCACTAATGGAAGTTTCTTTATGTTTGTTTTTCAGGTTTGTGTGCCAAAGAAGACACCGTATTCATGGAATTTAGCCCACACAAGCAGGTGAAGCTGGTCTACATGACAACTCCAGGTTACCACCTGCTCCCCCAGACAACAATGGACAAATGTGCATGCGTGTGCCCTGTGGTTGTGTCGGGACCTGTGGGGACAGAGCGCACCTTGCGGTGTGTGCGGACCTAACTGGTGCAGGCTCGTGTGCTCTGTGTGGCCTGAGCACTACATGAAGGTGGACAGTTGGACGACGCCACGTACACCCTCCACGAGGACATCAACCAGCCGTTTCTGCCCGGTGGTTCCACGACTTTGCAGAGGTAAATCGCACTTCCGAGGGTGTCTGTTGAGCACTGTTTGCTTTGTGTGCTAATTGAGAGTTCTTTTGTTGTTTTTCAGGTTGCTCCGTTGGACTGTTGGGGTTTCGTCCAGACGAGCGTGCAAAGAACATCGACTTGGCCACCCAACACAGGCCAGGCGACTAGCTGCAGTTCCAGCAAACAAGGGACCCTGTGTGTGCGGGCACGCCTTGCGGGTGTGTTGCGCTGTGTGAGGACTCAACTGGTGCCCGCTGGCGTGCTGGGTGCGGAGTGAGCAGTAGGTGAAGGTGGGCAGATGGATGATGACACGCACACCCTCCACGAGGACATCAACCAGCCCTTTCTGCCTGGCGGGTCCAGGACTTTGCAGAGGTAAATCGCACTAACGAGGGTGTCTGTGGAGAACTGCTTGCGTTGCGTGCTAATTCAGAGTTCTTTTGTTGTTTTTCAGGTTGCTCCATTGGACTGTTGGGGTTTAGCCCAGGCGACCGGGCAAGGAACATCGACTTGATGATGCCGGCCACCCGACACAGCCCAGGTGACAAGCTGCTGCTCCAGCCAACAAGCGACCGAGTGTGCAAGTGTGCCGGGGTGGGTGTGGTGTGTCTTGTGGGGGCGTGAGTGATGCACCGTCGTGTGCAGTGGCCAGTGTGTGGATGACCAGAAGACCCAGTGGATCCCTTAACCCAAGCAAGTGGGTGAAGCTGGACAATGCCAGGCATGCAGCAGCCAGCTTACATCGGCCAGCAATCAACCACCCACGCACCTAGGTGGATCCAGACCTTCGTGGAGGATATTGGTGCTTCCAAGGGTCTCGGTGAAATAATTCTTGCATTGTGCACTAATGGAAGTTTCTTTATGTTTGTTTTTCAGGTTTGTGTGCCAAAGAAGACACCGTATTCATGGAATTTAGCCCACACAAGCGGGTGAAGCTGGTCTACATGACAACTCCAGGTTACCACCTGCTCCCCGAGACAACAATGGACCTATGTGCGTGCGTGTGTGTGCCCTGTGGCTGTGTCGGGACTTGTGGGGACACAGCGCACCTTGCGGTGTGTGCGGACCTAACTGGTGCAGGCTCGTGTGCTCTGTGTGGCCTGAGCCCTACGTGAAGGTGGACAGCTGGACGACGCCACGTACACCCTCCACGAGGACATCAACCAGCCGTTTCTGTCCGGTGGTTCCACGACTTTGCAGAGGTAAATCGCACTTCCGAGGATGTCTGTGGAGCACTGTTTGCTTAGTGTGCTAATTGAGAGTTGTTTTGTTGTTTTTCAGGTTGCTCCGTTGGACTGTTGGGGTTTAGTCCAGACGAGCGTGCAAAGAACATCGACTTGAGGATGCCGGCCACCCAACACAGGCCAGGCGACTAGCTGCTGTTCCAGACAACAAGGGACCCTGTGCGTGCGGGCACGCCTTGCGGGTGTGTTGTGCTGTGTGAGGACGCAACTGGTGCCCGCTGGCGTGCGGAGTGAGCAGTAGGTGAAGGTGGGCAGATGGATGACGTCACGCACACCCTCCACGAGGACATCAACCAGCCGTTTCTGCCCGGTGGGTCCAGGACTTTGCAGAGGTAAATCGCGCTTCCGAGGGTGTCTGTGGAGCACTGTTTGCTTTGTGTGCTAATTGAGAGTTCTTTTGTTGTTTTTCAGGTTGCTCCGTTGGACTGTTGAAGTTTAGTCCGGACGAGCGTGCAAAGAACATCGACTTGAGGATGCCGGCCATCCAACACAGGCCAGGCAACTAGCTGCTGTTCCAGCCAACAAGGGACCCTGTGCGTGCGTGCACGCCTTGCGGGTGTGTTGCGCTATGTGAGGACTCAACTGGTGCCCGCTGGCGTGCGGAGTGAGCAGTAGGTGAAGGTGGGCAGATGGATGACGTCACGCACACCCTCCACGAGGACATCAACCAGCCGTTTCTGCCCGGTGGGTCCAGGACTTTGCAGAGGTAAATCGCGCTTCTGAGGGTGTCTGTGGAGCACTGTTTGCTTTGTGTGCTAATTGAGAGTTCTTTTGTTGTTTTTCAGGTTGCTCCGTTGGACTGTTGGGGTTTAGTCCAGACGAGCGTGCAAAGAACATCGACTTGAGGATGCCGGCCACCCAACACAGGCCAGGCGACTAGCTGCTGTTCCAGCCAACAAGGGACCCTGTGCGTGCGGACACGCCTTGCGGGTGTGTTGCGCTGTGTGAGGACTCAAATGGTGCCCGCTGGCGTGCTGGGTGCGGAGTGAGCAGTAGGTGAAGGTGGGCAGATGGATGATGACACGCACACCCTCCACGAGGACATCAACCAGCCCTTTCTGCCTGGCGGGTCCAGGACTTTGCAGAGGTAAATCGCACTAACGAGGGTGTCTGTGGAGAACTGCTTGCGTTGTGTGCTAATTCAGAGTTCTTTTGTTGTTTTTCAGGTTGCTCCATTTGACTGTTGGGGTTTAGCCCAGGCGACCGGGCAAGGAACATCGACTTGATGATGCCGGCCACCCGACACAGCCCAGGTGACAAGCTGCTGCTCCAGCCAACAAGCGACCGAGTGTGCAAGTGTGCCGGGGTGGGTGTGGTGTGTCTTGTGGGGGCGTGAGTGATGCACCGTCATGTGCAGTGGCCAGTGTGTGGATGACCAGAAGACCCAGTGGATCCCTTAACCCAAGCAAGTGGGTGAAGCTGGACAATGCCAGGCATGCAGCAGCCACCTTACATCGGCCAGCAATCAACCACCCACGCACCTAGGTGGACCCAGACCTTCGCGGAGGGGATTGGTGCTTCCAAGGGTCTCGGTGAAATAATTCTTGCATTGTGCACTAATGGAAGTTTCTTTATGTTTGTTTTTCAGGTTTGTGTGCCAAAGAAGACACCGTATTCATGGAATTTAGCCCACACAAGCGGGTGAAGCTGGTCTACATGACAACTCCAGGTTACCACCTGCTCCCCGAGACAACAATGGACCTATGTGCGTGCGTGTGTGTGCCCTGTGGTTGTGTCGGGACTTGTGGGGACACAGCGCACCTTGCGGTGTGTGCGGACCTAACTGGTGCAGGCTCGTGTGCTCTGTGTGGCCTGAGCCCTACGTGAAGGTGGACAGCTGGACGACGCCACGTACACCCTCCACGAGGACATCAACCAGCCGTTTCTGTCCGGTGGTTCCACGACTTTGCAGAGGTAAATCGCACTTCCGAGGGTGTCTGTGGAGCACTGTTTGCTTTGGGTGCTAATTGATAGTTGTTTTGTTGTTTTTCAGGTTGCTCCGTTGGACTGTTGGGGTTTAGTCCAGACGAGCGTGCAAAGAACATCGACTTGAGGATGCCGGCCACCCAACACAGGCCAGGCGACTAGCTGCTGTTCCAGCCAACAAGGGACCCTGTGCGTGCGGGCACGCCTTGCCGGTGTGTTGCGCTGTGTGATGACTCAACTGGTGCCCACTGGCGTGCTGGGTGCGGAGTGAACAGTAGGTGAAGGTGGGCAGATGGATGATGCCACGCACACCCTCCACGAGGACATCAACCAGCCCTTTCTGCCTGGCGGGTCCAGGACTTTGCAGAGGTAAATCGCACTTCCGAGGGTGTCTGTGGAGCACTGTTTGCTTTGTGTGCTAACTGAGAGTTCTTTTGTTGTTTTTCAGGTTGCTCCGTTGGACTGTTGGGGTTTAGCCCAGACGACCGGGCAAGGAACATCGACTTGAGGATGCCGGCCACCCGACACAGCCCAGGCGACAAGCTGCTGCTCCAGCCAACAAGCGACCTAGTGTGCAAGTGTGCCGGGGTGGGTGTGGTGTGTCTTGTGGGGGCGTGAGTGATGCACCGTCGTGTGCAGTGGCCAGTGTGTGGATGACCAGAAGACCCAGTGGATCCCTTAACCCAAGCAAGTGGGTGAAGCTGGACAATGCCAGGCATGCAGCAGCCAGCTTACATCGGCCAGCAATCAACCACCCACGCACCTAGGTGGATCCAGACCTTCGCGGAGGGGATTGGTGCTTCCAAGGGTTTCCGTGAAATAATTCTTGCATTGTGCACTAATGGAAGTTTCTTTATGTTTGTTTTTCAGGTTTGTGTGCCAAAGAAGACACCGTATTCATGGAATTTAGCCCACACAAGCGGGTGAAGCTGGTCTACGTGACAACTCCAGGTTACCACCTGCTCGCCCAGACAACAATGGACCAATGTGCGTGCGTGTGTGTGCCATGTGGTTGTGTCGGGACTTGTGGGGACACAGCGCACCTTGCAGTGTGTGCGGACCTAACTGGTGCAGGCTCGTGTGCTCTGTGTGGCCTGAGCACTACGTGAAGGTGGACAGTTGGACGACGCCACGTACACCCTCCACGAGGACATCAACCAGCCATTTCTGCCCGGTGGTTCCACGACTTTGCAGAGGTAAATCGCACTTCCGAGGGTGTCTGTGGAGCACTGTTTGCTTAGTGTGCTAATTGAGAGTTCTTTTGTTGTTTTTCAGGTTGCTCCGTTGGACTGTTGGGGTTTAGTCCGGACGAGCGTGCAAAGAACATCGACTTGAGGATGCCGGCCATCCAACACAGGCCAGGCAACTAGCTGCTGTTCCAGCCAACAAGGGACCCTGTGCGTGCGTGCACGCCTTGCGGGTGTGTTGCGCTGTGTGAGGACTCAACTGGTGCCCGCTGGCGTGCGGAGTGAGCAGTAGGTGAAGGTGGGCAGATGGATGACGTCACGCACACCCTCCACGAGGACATCAACCAGCCGTTTCTGCCCGGTGGGTCCAGGACTTTGCAGAGGTAAATCGCGCTTCCGAGGGTGTCTGTGGAGCACTGTTTGCTTTGTGTGCTAATTGAGAGTTCTTTTGTTGTTTTTCAGGTTGCTCCGTTGGACTGTTGAAGTTTAGTCCGGACGAGCGTGCAAAGAACATCGACTTGAGGATGCCGGCCATCCAACACAGGCCAGGCAACTAGCTGCTGTTCCAGCCAACAAGGGACCCTGTGCGTGCGTGCACGCCTTGCGGGTGTGTTGCGCTGTGTGAGGACTCAACTCGTGCCCGCTGGCGTGCGGAGTGAGCAGTAGGTGAAGGTGGGCAGATGGATGACATCACGCACACCCTCAACGAGGACATCAACCAGCCGTTTCTGCCCGGTGGGTGCAGGACTTTGCAGAGGTAAATCGCGCTTCTGAGGGTGTCTGTGGAGCACTGTTTGCTTTGTGTGCTAATTGAGAGTTCTTTTGTTGTTTTTCAGGTTGCTCCATTGGACTGTTGGGGTTTAGTCCAGACGAGCGTGCAAAGAACATCGACTTGAGGATGCCGGCCACCCAACACAGGCCAGGCGACTAGCTGCTGTTCCAGCCAACAAGGGACCCTGTGCGTGCGGGCACGCCTTGCCGGTGTGTTGCGCTGTGTGATGACTCAACTGGTGCCCGCTGGCGTGCTGGGTGCGGAGTGAACAGTAGGTGAAGGTGGGCAGATGGATGATGCCACGCACACCCTCCACGAGGACATCAACCAGCCCTTTCTGCACGGCGGGTCCAGGACTTTGCAGAGGTAAATCGCACTTCCGAGGGTGTCTGTGGAGCACTGTTTGCTTTGTGTGCTAACTGAGAGTTCTTTTGTTGTTTTTCAGGTTGCTCCGTTGGACTGTTGGGGTTTAGCCCAGACGACCGGGCAAGGAACATCGACTTGAGGATGCCGGCCACCCGACACAGCCCAGGCGACAAGCTGCTGCTCCAGCCAACAAGCGACCTAGTGTGCAAGTGTGCCGGGGTGGGTGTGGTGTGTCTTGTGGGGGCGTGAGTGATGCACCGTCGTGTGCAGTGGCCAGTGTGTGGATGACCAGAAGACCCAGTGGATCCCTTAACCCAAGCAAGTGGGTGAAGCTGGACAATGCCAGGCATGCAGCAGCCACCTTACATCGGCCAGCAATCAACCACCCACGCACCTAGGTGGACCCAGACCTTCGCGGAGGGGATTGGTGCTTCCAAGGGTCTCGGTGAAATAATTCTTGCATTGTGCACTAATGGAAGTTTCTTTATGTTTGTTTTTCAGGTTTGTGTGCCAAAGAAGACACCGTATTCATGGAATTTAGCCCACACAAGCGGGTGAAGCTGGTCTACATGACAACTCCAGGTTACCACCTGCTCCCCGAGACAACAATGGACCTATGTGCGTGCGTGTGTGTGCCCTGTGGTTGTGTCGGGACTTGTGGGGACACAGCGCACCTTGCGGTGTGTGCGGACCTAACTGGTGCAGGCTCGTGTGCTCTGTGTGGCCTGAGCCCTACGTGAAGGTGGACAGCTGGACGACACCACGTACACCCTCCACGAGGACATCAACCAGCCGTTTCTGTCCGGTGGTTCCACGACTTTGCAGAGGTAAATCGCACTTCCGAGGGTGTCTGTGGAGCACTGTTTGCTTTGGGTGCTAATTGAGAGTTCTTTTGTTGTTTTTCAGGTTGCTCCGTTGGACTGTTGAAGTTTAGTCCGGACGAGCGTGCAAAGAACATCGACTTGAGGATGCCGGCCATCCAACACAGGCCAGGCAACTAGCTGCTGTTCCAGCCAACAAGGGACCCTGTGCGTGCGTGCACGCCTTGCGGGTGTGTTGCGCTGTGTGAGGACTCAACTGGTGCCCGCTGGCGTGCTGGGTGCGGAGTGAGCAGTAGGTGAAGGTGGGCAGATGGATGATGACACGCACACCCTCCACGAGGACATCAACCAGCCCTTTCTGCCGGGCGGGTCCAGGACTTTGCAGAGGTAAATCGCACTAACGAGGGTGTCTGTGGAGAACTGCTTGCGTTGAGTGCTAATTCAGAGTTCTTTTGTTGTTTTTCAGGTTGCTCCATTGGACTGTTGGGGTTTAGCCCAGGCGACCGGGCAAGGAACATCGACTTGATGATGCCGGCCACCCGACACAGCCCAGGTGACAAGCTGCTGCTCCAGCCAACAAGCGACCGAGTGTGCAAGTGTGCCGGGGTGGGTGTGGTGTGTCTTGTGGGGGCGTGAGTGATGCACCGTCGTGTGCAGTGGCCAGTGTGTGGATGACCAGAAGACCCAGTGGATCCCTTAACCCAAGCAAGTGGGTGAAGCTGGACAATGCCAGGCATGCAGAAGCCAGCTTACATCGGCCAGCAATCAACCACCCACGCACCTAGGTGGATCCAGACCTTCGTGGAGGGGATTGGTGCTTCCAAGGGTCTCAGTGAAATTATTCTTGCTTTGTGCACTAATGGAAGTTTCTTTATGTTTGTTTTTCAGGTTTGTGTGCCAAAGAAGACACCGTATTCATGGAATTTAGCCCACACAAGGGGATGAAGCTGGTCTAAATGACAACTCCAGGTTACCACCTGCTCCCCGAGACAACAATGGACCTATGTGCGTGCGTGTGTGCCCTGTGGTTGTGTCGGGACTTGTGGGGACACAGCGCACCTTGCGGTGTGTGCGGACCTAACTGGTGCAGGCTCGTGTGCTCTGTGTGGCCTGAGCCCTACGTGAAGGTGGACAGCTGGACGACGCCACGTACACCCTCCACGAGGACATCAACCAGCCGTTTCTGTCCGGTGGTTCCACGACTTTGCAGAGGTAAATCGCACTTCCGAGGGTGTCTGTGGAGCACTGTTTGCTTTGGGTGCTAATTGATAGTTCTTTTGTTGTTTTTCAGGTTGCTCCGTTGGACTGTTGGGGTTTAGTCCAGACGAGCGTGCAAAGAACATCGACTTGAGGATGCCGGCCACCCAACACAGGCCAGGCGACTAGCTGCTGTTCCAGCAAACAAGGGACCCTGTGCGTGCGGGCACGCCTTGCCGGTGTGTTGCGCTGTGTGATGACTCAACTGGTGCCCGCTGGCGTGCTGGGTGCGGAGTGAACAGTAGGTGAAGGTGGGCAGATGGATGATACCACGCACACCCTCCACGAGGACATCAACCAGCCCTTTCTGCCCGGCGGGTCCAGGACTTTGCAGAGGTAAATCGCACTTCCGAGGGTGTCTGTGGAGCACTGTTTGCTTTGTGTGCTAACTGAGAGTTCTTTTGTTGTTTTTCAGGTTGCTCCGTTGGACTGTTGGGGTTTAGCCCAGACGACCGGGCAAGGAACATCGACTTGAGGATGCCGGCCACCCGACACAGCCCAGGCGACAAGCTGCTGCTCCAGCCAACAAGCGACCTAGTGTGCAAGTGTGCCGGGGTGGGTGTGGTGTGTCTTGTGGGGGCGTGAGTGATGCGCCGTCGTGTGCAGTGGCCAGTGTGTGGATGACCAGAAGACCCAGTGGATCCCTTAACCCAAGCAAGTGGGTGAAGCTGGACAATGCCAGGCATGCAGCAGCCACCTTACATCGGCCAGCAATCAACCACCCACGCACCTAGGTGGATTCAGACCTTCGCGGAGGGGATTGGTGCTTCCAAGGGTTTCCGTGAAATAATTCTTGCATTGTGCACTAATGGAAGTTTCTTTATGTTTGTTTTTCAGGTTTGTGTGCCAAAGAAGACACCGTATTCATGGAATTTAGCCCACACAAGCGGGTGAAGCTGGTCTACGTGACAACTCCAGGTTACCACCTGCTCGCCCAGACAACAATGGACCAATGTGCGTGCGTGTGTGTGCCATGTGGTTGTGTCGGGACTTGTGGGGACACAGCGCACCTTGCAGTGTGTGCGGACCTAACTGGTGCAGGCTCGTGTGCTCTGTGTGGCCTGAGCACTACGTGAAGGTGGACAGTTGGACGACGCCACGTACACCCTCCACGAGGACATCAACCAGCCATTTCTGCCCGGTGGTTCCACGACTTTGCAGAGGTAAATCGCACTTCCGAGGGTGTCTGTGGAGCACTGTTTGCTTAGTGTGCTAATTGAGAGTTCTTTTGTTGTTTTTCAGGTTGCTCCGTTGGACTGTTGGGGTTTAGTCCGGACGAGCGTGCAAAGAACATCGACTTGAGGATGCCGGCCATCCAACACAGGCCAGGGAACTAGCTGCTGTTCCAGCCAACAAGGGACCCTGTGCGTGCGTGCACGCCTTGCGGGTGTGTTGCGCTGTGTGAGGACTCAACTGGTGCCCGCTGGCGTGCGGAGTGAGCAGTAGGTGAAGGTGGGCAGATGGATGACGTCACGCACACCCTCCACGAGGACATCAACCAGCCGTTTCTGCCCGGTGGGTCCAGGACTTTGCAGAGGTAAATCGCGCTTCCGAGGGTGTCTGTGGAGCACTGTTTGCTTTGTGTGCTAATTGAGAGTTCTTTTGTTGTTTTTCAGGTTGCTCCGTTGGACTGTTGAAGTTTAGTCCGGACGAGCGTGCAAAGAACATCGACTTGAGGATGCCGGCCATCCAACACAGGCCAGGCAACTAGCTGCTGTTCCAGCCAACAAGGGACCCTGTGCGTGCGTGCACGCCTTGCGGGTGTGTTGCGCTGTGTGAGGACTCAACTGGTGCCCGCTGGCGTGCGGAGTGAGCAGTAGGTGAAGGTGGGCAGATGGATGACGTCACGCACACCCTCCACGAGGACATCAACCAGCCGTTTCTGCCCGGTGGGTCCAGGACTTTGCAGAGGTAAATCGCGCTTCTGAGGGTGTCTGTGGAGCACTGTTTGCTTTGTGTGCTAATTGAGAGTTCTTTTGCTGTTTTTCAGGTTGCTCCGTTGGACTGTTGGGGTTTAGTCCAGACGAGCGTGCAAAGAACATCGACTTGAGGATGCCGGCCACCCAACACAGGCCAGGCGACTAGCTGCTGTTCCAGCCAACAAGGGACCCTGTGCGTGCGGGCACGCCTTGCCGGTGTGTTGCGCTGTGTGATGACTCAACTGGTGCCCGCTGGCGTGCTGGGTGCGGAGTGAACAGTAGGTGAAGGTGGGCAGATGGATGATGCCACGCACACCCTCCACGAGGACATCAACCAGCCCTTTCTGCACGGCGGGTCCAGGACTTTGCAGAGGTAAATCGCACTTCCGAGGGTGTCTGTGGAGCACTGTTTGCTTTGTGTGCTAACTGAGAGTTCTTTTGTTGTTTTTCAGGTTGCTCCGTTGGACTGTTGGGGTTTAGCCCAGACGACCGGGCAAGGAACATCGACTTGAGGATGCCGGCCACCCGACACAGCCCAGGCGACAAGCTGCTGCTCCAGCCAACAAGCGACCTAGTGTGCAAGTGTGCCGGGGTGGGTGTGGTGTGTCTTGTGGGGGCGTGAGTGATGCACCGTCGTGTGCAGTGGCCAGTGTGTGGATGACCAGAAGACCCAGTGGATCCCTTAACCCAAGCAAGTGGGTGAAGCTGGACAATGCCAGGCATGCAGCAGCCACCTTACATCGGCCAGCAATCAACCACCCACGCACCTAGGTGGACCCAGACCTTCGCGGAGGGGATTGGTGCTTCCAAGGGTCTCGGTGAAATAATTCTTGCATTGTGCACTAATGGAAGTTTCTTTGTTTGTTTTTCAGGTTTGTGTGCCAAAGAAGACACCGTATTCATGGAATTTAGCCCACACAAGCGGGTGAAGCTGGTCTACATGACAACTCCAGGTTACCACCTGCTCCCCGAGACAACAATGGACCTATGTGCGTGCGTGTGTGTGCCCTGTGGTTGTGTCGGGACTTGTGGGGACACAGCGCACCTTGCGGTGTGTGCGGACCTAACTGGTGCAGGCTCGTGTGCTCTGTGTGGCCTGAGCCCTACGTGAAGGTGGACAGCTGGACGACGCCACGTACACCCTCCACGAGGACATCAACCAGCCGTTTCTGTCCGGTGGTTCCACGACTTTGCAGAGGTAAATCGCACTTCCGAGGGTGTCTGTGGAGCACTGTTTGCTTTGGGTGCTAATTGATAGTTCTTTTGTTGTTTTTCAGGTTGCTCCGTTGGACTGTTGGGGTTTAGTCCGGACGAGCGTGCAAAGAACATCGACTTGAGGATGCCGGCCACCCAACACAGGCCAGGCGACTAGCTGCTGTTCCAGCCAACAAGGGACCCTGTGCGTGCGGGCACGCCTTGCCGGTGTGTTGCGCTGTGTGATGACTCAACTGGTGCCCACTGGCGTGCTGGGTGCGGAGTGAACAGTAGGTGAAGGTGGGCAGATGGATGATGCCACGCACACCCTCCACGAGGACATCAACCAGCCCTTTCTGCCTGGCGGGTCCAGGACTTTGCAGAGGTAAATCGCACTTCCGAGGGTGTCTGTGGAGCACTGTTTGCTTTGTGTGCTAACTGAGAGTTCTTTTGTTGTTTTTCAGGTTGCTCCGTCGGACTGTTGGGGTTTAGCCCAGATGACCGGGCAAGGAACATCGACTTGAGGATGCCGGCCACCCGACACAGCCCAGGCGACAAGCTGCTGCTCCAGCCAACAAGCGACCTAGTGTGCAAGTGCGCCGGGGTGGGTGTGGTGTGTCTTGTGGGGGCGTGAGTGATGCACCGTCGTGTGCAGTGGCCAGTGTGTGGATGACCAGAAGACCCAGTGGATCCCTTAACCCAAGCAAGTGGGTGAAGCTGGACAATGCCAGGCATGCAGCAGCCGCCTTACATCGGCCAGCAATCAACCACCCACGCACCTAGGTAGATCCAGACCTTCGCGGAGGGGATTGGTGCTTCCAAGGGTTTCCGTGAAATAATTCTTGCATTGTGCACTAATGGAAGTTTCTTTATGTTTGTTTTTCAGGTTTGTGTGCCAAAGAAGACACCGTATTCATGGAATTTAGCCCACACAAGCGGGTGAAGCTGGTCTACGTGACAACTCCAGGTTACCACCTGCTCGCCCAGACAACAATGGACCAATGTGCGTGCGTGTGTGTGCCATGTGGTTGTGTCGGGACTTGTGGGGACACAGCGCACCTTGCAGTGTGTGCGGACCT
Organism: Haemaphysalis longicornis; assembly: GCF_048455015.1. Classification (NCBI taxonomy): domain Eukaryota; kingdom Metazoa; phylum Arthropoda; class Arachnida; order Ixodida; family Ixodidae; genus Haemaphysalis; species Haemaphysalis longicornis. Next base: position 72,529,926 of record NW_027526335.1, on the reverse strand, counting down.
AACTGGTGCAGGCTCGTGTGCTCTGTGTGGCCTGAGCACTACGTGAAGGTGGACAGTTGGACGACGCCACGTACACCCTCCACGAGGACATCAACCAGCCATTTCTGCCCGGTGGTTCCACGACTTTGCAGAGGTAAATCGCACTTCCGAGGGTGTCTGTGGAGCACTGTTTGCTTAGTGTGCTAATTGAGAGTTCTTTTGTTGTTTTTCAGGTTGCTCCGTTGGACTGTTGGGGTTTAGTCCGGACGAGCGTGCAAAGAACATCGACTTGAGGATGCCGGCCATCCAACACAGGCCAGGGAACTAGCTGCTGTTCCAGCCAACAAGGGACCCTGTGTGTGCGTGCACGCCTTGCGGGTGTGTTGCGCTGTGTGAGGACTCAACTGGTGCCCGCTGGCGTGCGGAGTGAGCAGTAGGTGAAGGTGGGCAGATGGATGACGTCACGCACACCCTCCACGAGGACATCAACCAGCCGTTTCTGCCCGGTGGGTCCAGGACTTTGCAGAGGTAAATCGCGCTTCCGAGGGTGTCTATGGAGCACTGTTTGCTTTGGGTGCTAATTGATAGTTCTTTTGTTGTTTTTCAGGTTGCTCCGTTGGACTGTTGGGGTTTAGTCCAGACGAGCGTGCAAAGAACATCGACTTGAGGATGCCGGCCACCCAAACCAGGCCAGGCGGCTAGCTGCTGTTCCAGCCAACAAGGGACCCTGTGCGTGCGGGCACGCCTTGCGGGTGTGTTGCGCTGTGTGAGGACTCAACTGGTGCCCGATGGCGTGCTCGGTGCGGAGTGAGCAGCAGGTGAAGGTGGGCAGATGGATGATGCCACGCACACCCTCCACGAGGACATCAACCAGCCGTTTCTGTCCGGTGGTTCCACGACTTTGCAGAGGTAAATCGCACTTCCGAGGGTGTCTGTGGAGCACTGTTTGCTTTGGGTGCTAACTGAGAGTTCTTTTGTTGTTTTTCAGGTTGCTCCGTTGGACTGTTGGGGTTTAGCCCAGACGACCGGGCAAGGAACATCGACTTGAAGATGCCGGCCACCCGACACAGCCCAGGCGACAAGCTGCTGCTCCAGCCAACAAGCGACCTAGTGTGCAAGTGTGCCGGGGTGGGTGTGGTGTGTCTTGTGGGGGCGTGAGTGATGCACCGTCGTGTGCTGTGGCCAGTGTGTGGATGACCAGAAGACCCAGTGGATCCCTTAACCCAAGCAAGTGGGTAAAGCTGGACAATGCCAGGCATGCAGCAGCCACCTTACATCGGCCAGCTATCAACCACCCACGCACCTAGGTGGATCCAGACCTTCGCGGAGGAGATTGGTGCTTCCAAGGGTCTCAGTGAAATTATTCTTGCTTTGTGCACTAATGGAAGTTTCTTTATGTTTGTTTTTCAGGTTTGTGTGCCAAAGAAGACACCGTATTCATGGAATTTAGCCCACACAAGCGGTTGAGGCTGGTCTACATGACAACTCCAGGTTACCACCTGCTCCCCGAGACAACAATGGACCAATGTGCGTGCGTGTGTGTGCCCTGTGGTTGCGTCGGGACTTGTGGGGACACAGCGCACCTTGCGGTGTGTGCGGACCTAACTGGTGCAGGCTCGTGTGCTCTGTGCGGCCTGAGCCCTACGTGAAGGTGGACAGCTGGACGACACCACGTACACCCTCCACGAGGACATCAACCAGCCGTTTCTGTCTGGTGGTTCCACGACTTTGCAGAGGTAAATCGCACTTCCGAGGGTGTCTGTGGAGCACTGTTTGCTTTGTGTGCTAATTGAGAGTTCTTTTGTTGTTTTTCAGGTTGCTCCGTTGGACTGTTGGTGTTTAGTCCAGACGAGCGTGCAAAGAACATCGACTTGAGGATGCCGGCCACCCAACACAGGCCAGGCGACTAGCTGCTGTTCCAGACAACAAGGGACCCTGTGCGTGCGGGCACGCCTTGCGGGTGTGTTGTGCTGTGTGAGGACGCAACTGGTGCCCGCTGGCGTGCGGAGTGAGCAGTAGGTGAAGGTGAGCAGATGGATGACGCCACGCAAACCCTCAACGAGGACATCAACCAGCCGTTTCTGCCTGGTGGGTCCAGGACTTTCTGCCCGGTGGGTCCAGGACTTTGCAGAGGTAAATCGCACTTCCGAGGGTGTTTGTGGAGCACTGTTTGCTTTGTGTACTAATTGAGAGTTCTTTTGTTGTTTTTCAGGTTGCTCCGTAGGACTGTTGGGGTTTAGCCCTGATGAGCAGGCAAGTAACATCGACTTGAGGATGCCGGCCACCCAACACAGGCCAGGCGACTAGCTGCTGTTCCAGCCAACAAGGGACCCTGTGTGTGCGTGCACGCCTTGCGGGTGTGTTGCACTGTGTGAGGACGCAACTGGTGCCCGCTGGCGTGCTGTGTGCGGAGTGAGCAGTAGGTGAAGGTGGGCAGTTGGATGACGCCACGCACACCCTCTATGAGGACATAACCAGCCGTTTCTGCCTGGTGGGTCCAGGACATCGCAGAGGTAAACGGCACTCCCGAGGGTCTCTGTGGAGGACTGTTTGCTTTGTGTACTGATGGAGCGTTTTTTTTGTTTGTTTGTTTTCAGGTTGTGCTAGAAGAGCCTCTGGATGCAAAGAATGTAATCCAGGCAAGCGAGCAGAGCCAGTCTACGAACAATGCGAGGCACTCAGCGGCCATCTAACACAAGCTAGGAGACCAGCTGCTGCTGCAGGCAACAAGAGACCCAGTGTGTGTGTGTTGTATCTTTGGGGACGTAACTGGTGGGCCGTCGCGTGCTGTGATGTTTGCAGTGCATGTGACGGCCGGAAGAGCAACCAGATCCATGGAACATACCGAAGCTAGTGGGTGAAGCTTGCCGACAAGCCTAGAGTTTGTTATCTTCTGTCAACACTGCGTTCGTAACAGCGTCATTTCAGAGAAAAGGAAATGTCACACTGGTTGTTATATTTCGTGGTTCCTGTTGGTTGCAGTCTGTGATAGCTGCAGATATCATAGGCGGCAGCAAACTGGGACCAGGCAACTGGGCTTTTTCTTTGAAAGGGCATTGTTATTGGGTCTGTGTTATCGCACTAAGATATTGAAAAATAAAAATCTCCAATAAATGAATATCCATTGTAGTAAGAAAATAGGCCATCATGTGCAAAATGTGAGAATTTCCCCCAAGCTGAAACTCACATAATCATTGTGTGGCGTCCTTCGTTTCTGTCACCCACCGCACCCTTTAAAGCTGTTATATGGAGTGAAAGGATGAATTAAACTGCACATGCACACCACACACAAAGACAAAAATTTTTTTGTTTAGTTTAAAAATCAATATCCTGCTAATGGCTGCTTAGGAGTTCAAAGCACACGTTACTTCAACCAGGTAAGTAATAGCTACCGAGATGAATACTTAGGTAAACTCGTTACAATTCAAGTTGGTTTGCATGGCATTACAGCAACAGTTTATTTCAGAGATGTGAGGTGCCAGAATGAGCAGGTCTGCATGCGAACCTCAAGAGCTACCTTTCGCACAAGTTTTAAATGCCGTGTTTTGAAACGCGTGGCAAATTCGTTGCATTTTCAAGGTTATCAGTCCCACTGTCTATTTGCAATCATGCATAGAGCTTGCATAAACCAAAAGAACAGAACTGGAACAAAAACATTTAAACAGAAGAAAAAAATACAAAATAACAAGGTGAAGCTATGTAAACAAACTGCCTACAGGAACCCTTAGCAAGCTAGCTGATTACTTTAAAGTCACAAGCGATCTTATTTCATCATCACTGTGCACCATTTTCAGCTGATATTTGGATTGGCATTGTAAGAAAGCAGCTTATGAAGCAGCTTTGCCTTTTCATTTTACACAGGATATAATATAGCAGCTGGGTTAAAAATTCTCGTGCCTTAAAGGAGCCATGAAGAGAAAACACAAGTTTGGTTCATTCGAAAGATTGCCTCGTTAGAACCATAATGACACCACTTATAACGCAAACTTCGCTCAAATAAGCTACATAATTAGGAAAAAAGGAAATGACCATGCGACCCACCAGCTCATTTTCCGCAACAGAACCTGTGATGTCACTTGGGAATGCTCTGCGATTGGCGGAGGCCGGCAAAAGCAAACGCATGTTAAGCAGGGCTTACAGTTTGCATAGCGAGCTAAATGCCCGTGAAACATACTGCACATTCTTTTTATGACAAAGAACGGTGGAGTAAACGGTTGAAGGTCCGAACGAAAACGCAAGCGTGTGCGCCAATGCATACGAAACTTGCGCCGGCCGAGCTCGACATCTCGCCGTCGCGCAGACGAATTTTCGGGTTCGAGGCTCTTCGGGGCCAACGAACCGTTCCAGCACGCACAGCCGCGACCTTGCTTCGTATCGTAATCCCTTCACAGGAGGTTGGCCGTCATATCGCCAACCAGCAAAGGTAAAAATAGAAACGAGGGGAGTAAGGAACAGCAAGAAGCGACGAGATAGTGCCAGTCGTCGCGTAAGTTTCGAATGGTGTTGGCTTGCTGCTGTCGTTACGAGCTCGTTTCCAATTTACAACCACTGAAAACTTCAGTTTGTTCCAGTACTTTACAATGAAATTTCGTTGCTGCGTTTTGAAATGCCCATGTAGTACGGGCAAATCATCGAGGGAGTGCGACATCCCCGCCGCCCCGCCGGTGAGGAGATCTCCTTTCATGTGCTGCCCAACGACGAACCTAGGCGAAGCAAGTGGCTACGTTTTGTGAACTTTGCAAACGGAGGAGAAAGAGAGCTAAAGGAAGTACGAGTGTGCTCGCTTCATCTCCGAGGAAGTGATTACGGCAGGGACCCTTACGTTAGCTCACTCCTGGGACATGCTGGAGCTCGTCGCCGACTTAGTCAAATCGCTCTGACCTTGGGGAAAAAAATGCCGTAAACACCGCGCATTGACGCTCGTATCTTTCTGGTCGAAGCAGAGAGCTCGCGTGAACGGCTTTCCATACACGACACCGGCCAACTGGCATAAGTGATACTGCTACTGAAATTGAACTATTATTAACCGTAATCAAAATACGGCACATACGTACCAGTCTATATTCGTCCGTCGCGACGGGGCTGACGAGGCAGCGGTGCCGACGGCTGGGCGTTCGTCTGTTGTGGCTATCGCGGAGTGGTCGCCTTCCCGTCCACTGCGTATCCCACAACTCTTGCCGCTCGTGCACTTAGAAGCATTGAGCGTTTTAGTGGTGTGAGGTTGTTAAATGCAAGCCCGAGCTCCTCGGCGAGAGTTTTGTTCTCCGGATCAGGCGATTCCATGACTAGGGCTGCGGGTGCACTAGGTTTTACTAGTATTTTTAAAATGGCCGCCATCTCGATCGACTCCCGCTTGTGGGTGCTATATGGAGTCGACATACTAAGTATATGTTTCATGGACCGGCTCTATGACGCCATTGTACACGTCACGGAATGTGCAATTTTAGCGGGAGATTTAAAATTTTGGCTTAAATTGCCTTATTTCGCAGTGAATAAAGCATCATTTGCTTCCGGGAAAGCGCTTGGGGTACTATGAAACACCTAATCTTTCGAATAAAACAAACTTTTGTTTTCTCTTCATGGCTCCTTTAAAGAAGTCGTGCTCCACGAATGTTTACAAATAGTTGTCCATTGACACTCCACAGGAGGCCTTATGCATATCGGAGTAACATATTTTTGTCGGTATGTACACAAACAGTTCATATCTGAGTAGCGTATTTATGTCAGTACCATACCTGAGCAAAACTACGGTAGGCGCCACGCGCTCACTCACACTCACGCTCGCCACTCCTTGTGACCAGTCGCACTCGCGCTCACCGTTCGCCGTCACTCGCACTCGCCATCACCAGTCGCACTCGCTCGCACTTGCCACTCGTCTCCCCTGCAGCAGACCATTCCAAGAGTCATGGAACCGAACAGTATTAGTGCATTACAGCGCCAGAAGGCCATCCAAATCATATTCCTAAATCAACACGCCACCAGAGAATTAATTCTAGGGTGCCCCTTAACAGGAGCTCAGTGACGACATATTTCCTTAGCTAAAAGCATCCAGCCATTAACAACCATCCCAGCGAGTTCCCCCCGCGGTGAACAGCTAAAAGCGAGCACCAGTGCAATGGTGGCGCTCACCGCGGTAAGCCCCTCGAATGGCGCAAGTGCACTCGCGAGGGCTCACAGTGAGTGGCACTCGCATTCGCAAGTGGGGCTCGTACTAACGAGTGGCGAGCGGGGCTCACTGAGCGTGGGTCTCGCAGTCACTTGCCAGTACAAAACGACGCCGAGACTCACTCACCACTCGCTCACGAGTGGCAAGTGGGGGTGTGTGTGAGTGCACACGTGAGTTAGCCTGCCGACCTATGGTCTTTAAGCAGTTTTGAAATGTGCTGAAGTAAGCCGATATGCTGTTGTCCAGGTATTCACTACAAATGCAATGCAGGCACTGCTGCACAGATTTACCTTGACGAATTTTGCTGCCTGTTATGCCTATTGCAACCCACCTTTCTAACAACCTAATGATCACAGCAGTTTCTTCAAAACCCTGCAGGGTTTCACGGAGTCTTCCTCCTTAAACCTGACTCAAAGATACTTGGTCAAGAAAATGGGAGACTCAAGAGAGGAAAGTGGCTAGCCTTAAAGGGACCCCGAGACGCTTCCAATAAATGCTTTCAGATTTTCCTTTGGGCCCGGAAGCGCTGCGAAAGCTATAGCTATGGCCAGCACGGAGTGGCACTGCGAGATTTGCTTGCATAGCGGATACATTTTCCGACACACAAGCCTTCCCATGCTGGCCAACATCCGCAACATCACTCGGATGATGCCATCCAAGCACAGGAACAATGCTAAGACCAGGAAAGAGAGAAAAATCATTTTAACAAGCACCTTACCTGATGGCTGTAAAGCTACAACTTTTGGCTGAAGTACTTTGTGAGCTTCCATTTATAATTAGAAAAAAGTTCAATAAAAGTTGTGTTGCAGGATTTCTTCAATGATTATTTCTAAGCAAACGTGGTATTGTTTGTTTGAGAAAGGAAGCCAAGCTGCAAAAGATGTAGCTCTCCAGATAAAGCCCCTAGTGCCTCTTTAAAGGAGCCATGAAGAGAAAATGCAAGTTGGTTTTATTCGAAAGATTTCGTGTTTTATAGTGCCCCCAGCGCTTGTCCGGATACAAACGGTGCTTTATTCACTGAGAAATTAAACAATTTAGGTTAAAATTTTGATTTTCCCGCTCAATCGTGCGTTTTCGTGGCCCCAAGTGACATCACGGGAACCGACCGCTCTGCAGCCTAGAGTACCTTCATTCACGCATCCGCCGTACAGGGTAGAGACACGTAACGCTGCCGCCGCCATGTTCGGTTGCTCGCTCGCCACCGAAGCAAGTCATTGTGTCAAAACCGCGCTAAAATTATCGCCGCAACGCGGTTTACTGAAGAAGTTTGAATCATATTGTCTGTTTCGCGTTGCTAGGTCTCGTGGGAAACGAAAAGAATAACGCGTTGAGCCCGTTGGCCCAATTGCGGCGGAATGGGACCGTGAAAAGGTTGTCTCCACCCTATAGCCGTGTTGGTTTGTTCCCGCGTTTCTTTACGTTCCGTAACCTAGATGGCGCCACCATACCGTGGCAAGCGTTTGTTTACCCGCATTTAAACCTGGCTTGTTTTTGTTCTGGGAGAAAATATTCGTTCCCTGAAACAGTGCTCGCTCGACAAATGGGATCACGTAAGACACCGTTGCTTGCGTCAATCGGCCAGTGTCGTCTGAGACAACCCCAAGCCCCGTAGTACTGTGCAGCTAAACCAAAGCATGCTGTGCGCAGTACGAACAGCAGAACGCATCAGCACTTCTATGTTTACATGTGCTTTCGTAACTTCCACTGTTTGTCCCATCATTCCTATTGCTTTGTAAAGAATGTGCCCTAAATTTAAGCGCAAATCGCTCGTTCGTCTAGTTTGTAAGCTCTACCTAATTTGCGTCTGCTTCTGCCAGCCTCCGCCAATCGCAGAGCTTAGCCCATGTGACATCACAGGTTCTGTTGCGGGAAATGAGCTGGTGGGTCGCATGACCATTCCCGTTTTTCCTAATTATGTAGCTTATTTGAGCGAAGTTTACGTTAAAAGTGGTGTCAGTATGATTCTAACGAGGCAATCTTTTGAATGAACCAAACTTGTGTTTTCTCTTCATGGCTCCTTTAAGGTATTATGGGTGAAGTGTATGCAACATCAACACGTGCCATGTGGCTTAGTTCTGCTTGGCAGTGAAAAGGGCTACAGCGAAGCACAATTGCTCTTCCCATGCAGTGAGGGGCTACGTTTTCAACATGAGCTTCTGCACCGAAATGGTGCTTAATCTGCTCTCTGATGCCATTAAGCAGCGGGTGCTGGCATCATGAACACTTTTTAACTCTTTTCTTACCGCCGGAAACTGACCAATTTTTAGGAGTCTAACAAAACATTTTTTCTGTGCTATACTTGTTGGTTAGGCACACATTGCAGATGATTTCACGCGCTTTCCAATGACACCAGTTTTAATAATATTTTCATAAATAATGATTGCGAAAAAAATGATCAAATTCAAAATTTTTGTTCAGGCATCAAAGAAAATAAAAAAAGTAAGTTGTGTATAATAAACCACCAGTAGTAAAAAAAAATTTAGAATACATATTTTCTAGGTAAACATCTAAAAACCCATCCTAGAATAAAAATTGAGCTGCGCGGTGCAATTTGTCAGATATAAAAGAAAATGTTAGCCCACGTGGTGCCCGTGCCTTGTGGTGAAGCCCAACCACTTTCAAATTTTGCTATTTTGGATGGTTCTCTAGAAGAAATCTGGTGGTTTGACATTATTAAAGGCCCAAATTAGCCTCCACGTGATGTAAAAACACCTTGTCAATGATTATGACCGGCACAATTTTGAAGGCAAGCAAGCGATTTGAAAAAATCCGCTCGGAGTTGAGAACCAAACTCTTTGGTGGCTGCTTGTTGATGTCATGATAATCGCTTATCACTCAGAACTTTCATTTTCAGTTTATCATGTTCTGACTCACTATGGCAGCCCTTGCAGCAATAAGGTACGATGCGATAGAATCGTGCCCAGCAAGCTTTCACCAAGCTGCCGTCGTGCTACGAAGCGAGTTCAGCCCAACAAGCCTACTACATTGCAGCACCACCTAACAATTTCGAAAAGAAACAAATACACAGCTGTTGGAGACTGTCAGAATAGGCAGTTCTACTAAGCAGCGACACTAGACCTCCGGAAATACCCTCATATGAAACCGAAACTAGCCGGTGAACAGCTGGTAATGTTCAAGGCCGTCTGAACTGACACCTGACGACTTGGTGTTATCTTTTGACTTTCAGTGGAAGCTGTTATCTCAGAAGTAAGGCGTAGATAAAGTGGAAGCGCGAGCGGCATGCTTGTTTCGAGGAACAGTAGCAGGCAATGGAGGCTCCATGGCAAATTAACTTGTAGTTGGGTAACTGCGTAGTAGTGCCAAATATGAATTTTGAAATGCAAAAACGGAACCGAAACTGCTGGAAACTGGCTAAAAATTCCAGGCACACTTCCTAGACATGTGGGGTACTATCAAAAATAAGCTTGGGAAGAATAAAGCTGCCCTTTCTACGAACCAAAAATCACTGCTGAATAGCTGGTGTCATTTTCAAGTAATTATCACCTCTCAACGCTGCCGGATTACAAAGCTGACAACATTATTTGGTACTTGACTTGCCAGGAGCCTTTCTAAAAAATGTGGTAATGCAGCCTAACCACGATCTTCATCCTTTTTTTCAAGTGCAGCAGCCACGTCCCCTTCCTCAAAAACACAAACTGCAGCTTGCAAAAAACGCCGTCAAGAATCTCAATGTCGCTGGAGCGGGAAAATTTAAACTGATTCTAAAGGTGCAGTGCCTAGACTAACCACTGGCCGCATTAGGTGTACAAGAAACGACTAAAACATGTCGAAATAGACAATATAAATCATCGATCACTGGTGATCGATTTGAATAGGTGTGGTAACGAGAGAGTTAAGATGCATCCCTTGTTGGTGCAGTGGGGGATTTAAAGGGGTGAGAGGGGACAAATGACGCCACGGAACCAGCTGCTAGAATTTTATTTAGTACGCAAGCATTACTCACCTACTTCAGCTGGTTTTGTGGATTTAGAAACTCAACTTTTGGTAAAGCCACCCACAAAATTCAGTTCATAACTTGCACAAAGGTCTAGTATGTGCACCAGGGGCAACGTGGGTATGTGACAGCCTGACGTTACATTTAACGTCAGGCAGAACCCCCAGCTCGTTGTGCAGCTGGCTTGGCGTGGCTTGGCATGTTACGACGTGGCTTGGCATGTTATTCAGCTTAACGTTAAGGCTACCTAAAGATTGTGTACACCTTGCGCTGCATACCCCACAGAGATGCGCTAGTTACATGTACAGTGAGGCCAGCTCAGTCATATGCCCCAGGAGTGACAAGTGTTTGCACATGTACATTTATTGTTCAATTTCAAGCTTATTATAAATACAAGAAATGAAAAGTAGCGCTAATGTTTGAGCTCATGGCAGTGTAAAAAACCAAAGTGCAACAAAATTTTGTGCATGGCATATCTCACAGGTTTCGCTCAAACATCTCAGTAGGAATTCGAGACTGTTAGGTAACACATTTCCTGTGCAACACGAAGGCAATTTTAAGTAAAAGCAAAAGCAACACAGGACAAGGCACAAAATCTCGGCATTCACTGGATGCTTAGCCTGGAAGAGGGGTGGAAATTTCAGGCCATGATCATATTAGTATTTTGCAAAATGTGCGTTCGGTTATGACAACTGCTAGCAAAGGCAAATGAGCACTGTAGCCTTTTCAAAAACGACCACTGTAGCCTTGGCAGTGCTTATTTTTGAAAAGAAAGACACAGCGGGCCTCACCACTCCTTCCATGAATCTGGCATTGCATGCTAGGTTACAAAAAAAAAGCATGCTTGTAATGAGTACAGTGTTAAAGTAAATGTCACTTTCTGCGAAAGGTTGCTGGACTTGCACATCAGACAATACTTTGCAAAGCCTGAGCCCACAAAAAGGCGGGGCCCCCTACTACATTGCCAGCGCAGCAAACTCCAAGACAACAATGGTGAATAGACGACCTGGTGTCCCCGGCAGCTTACTGCTACTAAATGAACCCTGCAGTGAAATCCCTTCTTCAGGTAGTCCCAAAGTATGGGGAACAGCATCAAAAAAAGTTACCCTATTGCCCAAGCACTAAAGAAGTGAGAGGGGTCTTCCAGCACGTAGTAAATCGAACAGTTCAAGCACATTTTTCGTGCCAAAAGGATGTTGTGAGCAACATCTGCTGCCAACAGGTGAGGCAGACCAAAGAAAGCACAAGCTGAGATTCACAGCCCCTGATGAGAGAAGCGCAAAGCAGATTGACTAAAAATGAACCCATTCTGTTGGTCTCCCTACCTTCACACCCAGCCAACTTGGGTGAAAAAAAAATCCACTTTGGCAACGCCCACCCGTGACTTGAACTCACATGGTCCCAGGAAGCCTAGCTCATGCTGAGCTCGGCCTTAGCAGGCAGCTTGAGACAAATCATCCCTGCAAGATGTAGCTTCATGCATCATGCCAACACACTAGGCAAAGGACTTGAGTACACTGCAGCTATCAGAAAAGGCAGAAGACGCGCAAGTGGAAGCCACAATGGAAGCCCAACTGTCAAATCAGCATTAGCCCAGGCTGGAGTGTAGTGAGAGTGGGTATGCTGGGAATCACATTTCCCTCCACAGCGTCTTCTTCAAAGAAGAGGCAAGTCACGCTTTTTCCAACGCAAATGTCATCACAGTCAAAGCATAACACAGCTTTCAGATAGGACCCTGTTTCCCACCAGACAGGTGCCGCCGGCACACAGAGGGGGAACGCTACCGAAGCAAGCAGGTTGGTAAGGTTTACAGGGGCTCCAGTTTGGTCTAGATAGCTGGTATTGCACTGTCCTCTTTTTTTTTACGTGCGCTTTTGCGTGACAGAAAACACGACTATGATGAACAGCAAGATGAACATGCAGTCATCTTGCAGCTTGCTTTAGTCCTGTCCTTATTTTCTGTCACATAAAAGCCCCAAAGCACCAAGCCTGTTTTGTGTTTCGCTTAATAGCTATCAAGCACTATAAAATCACTGAAGCCTTGTTTCCGCAACGGTTTCCTCCTGTTGGGGAGTGCACCCTCGAGACAACCAGGTTGCCTGACAGCTTGCCGTGGTACGGTGGGCCCAAAGGGAGCTTCAGAGGCCCACATCGTAGTCAGGGCGGTTGTCCAGCACACTGCGTGTGTGCAGCAGCAGGTGGTCGGGGTTGAGTGTGGCTGCAACTGCCTTGTCCCTCTCCATGGCCTGCACCCAGCCCAGGAGGAGGGGGAACTCCGTCGGCATCTGCAGCTCAGGGAAGATGGTTGAGAAGGCCCGGACACGGGGGAAGAACGGCCACACCATGTAGTCCACAAAGCCGGGACCCTTTTCTCCTGCAGGTGCAGCAAGGGTGGTTTTTTAAGGCGAAATCGTTAGATGTCTCATCAAACGCGAAAAGTGACTGTGGTTGTTGTCAGTGACAACACGAATCGTACCAAAATGGCCAGAGCAGGGCAGCCAAGTGCTCTTAACCACGGCGCTAACCTGGCACCGTGCCAGAATGGAACACGAATTACATATACCCACGCCACACGGGCACGAAAAATGACATTAGGTGTTTAAGGCCTTAAGAGACCGATTGCCACTGTCTGGGGAGGCCGTGCTACACGAGAAAACGCAAAGGCATTAAATGTGTTAGGCATGACGGTGAGAATGACCAAAAAGGGGAATGCACCCATATTTTAGATGTTTTAACGTAGACAAAAATGTCTTAAAATGGTTTAAAATGTTTTTTTTTTTTTTTTTTTGCAAAAGAAAACGCTATAAAGAATACTGTTTTCTAAAAAATGGTGTGAACCGTTTCTAGAAGTGGCTTCAGGAGCTGCCGTCACCTGCCACCGGTAGCCGAATGTGAGAAATTCAAAACGACGACTAACACGATGTTTTGCCTTTTGCCACTGTTTTAGCGAACTTTGTCTTCTTCAGAACTTTGCCACCAAGAGTGCACAAAAAAATCGTCTTATTTCGAAGTTCAGCTACGTTTCCACGTCAACACTGTGGTGCTGAGAGTTTCGTTGGTTCCGTTTCGGTGGTCATCGCATTCGAGAACAAGCAAACTTAAGGCATTCGTGAATGTGAATGAGTTGTGTGGAACTCGATAAAGAAAACATGACATTAGATTTTTGCATGTACATAATAGCGTTAAAATTTAAGGTATTAAGCACTTGATGTCATTCTTTGGGTACGTGTGGCACAGGTATTAGCGTAATGCGTGCCCCATGACAGGTGAACACGTCAACCTGTGCGGAGAACAGGCGCACCCCGAGGAGAGCTCCGACAGTGGGGAAGCCACCATGTGAACTGCAGCCAGTCTGCCTGCCGGGGTAATTCGCGTCAAAAAATTAAGAAACGAAAGCAAGGAAAGGGACGCAAACACGGCGCACCAGTGGAGGAATCTTTAATAATCACCAGCTTTCTGCTTCAAATCTCGTAAGCAGACTAAATTTCAGTGCACAAGAAATTTTTTTAACTGGCAGTGACCCACAGTGAGATGCACAGAGGGAGAAGGGGGGCACACCATGTACCCTTATTAAGTTGCCACGATTTTTGAGCAATAAATACAGCCACTTGGATGACAGGCACGCTTTGTCCTTGAAGGGTTGAGCTAATCGTTCAGCAATTGCTCAGCAGCCTCTCCAAAAGGGACAAATCTTACCCAACTTCCAGAAGAGGTCTACTTCAGAGATCAGAGCCCCACGTATCCAAGACAACAGCAGGTGCGGAAAGCTTTTCAGGTGCGGAAAAGTGCGAGGACGTAGGCATCAGTAGTTCAAATGATCCAAGCAAGGAGCACTGCATCAGCAACAGCTCAACTGCCAAGCTAGCCTACGTGGTGTGGCGGGAAGGCGTATTTCCTAACGCTTTGCTGCACTGCACCCCACATGACATCTGTCATCGCGCTACAGAGAACGTTAATCAAACGTAGTCGTCGGCTGCGCCCTAAACCTAAAGCGACCTAAAACATACCAAATCACCATTTGTGACAAAAAACAACAGGAAGAATTGAATTCTAGTGCAACAAAGAAAAGTATTGAGTTTAGAAAAAAAACTCGCAGTAAAAAACATTGAAGTAAATCTGCTGAGGCTCCAAACCAGGACTACAGAGCCCGAACGGCGGGAACGTTTTAGCAGCAGCGCAATAGAATACCATGCACAGTGGCACTACACAGGTCATGTGGGGTGCTGAGTGAAGTCTTTGGAAACATGCTGAAGGGAGCTATATTCGAAACTTATGCATTTATAACCTAGAATGTTGTAGCAAGTCAAGCTATAGCGTGCGTGACACCGACAGGGTGTCTATGCCGTCCGTGTGAGGCAGTGAGTGTGCAACAATCTCAACAAATTTGTGTCGATTATACTACGTCATGGCAGAATACAGAGGCATTTTTTGGGAACCAAGTGGCGTGGTGACAGTCACTGAAGGCTCGCATAATACGCCCCGACAATGCATACTCCCTCACCAAGCGCCATAATGGGGTATACACCTATGTGGTTGGTGCCTGGCAGCCTTCTACACCTTATTACAAAGCTGCCTAACATGTCAGGCAGCTTGCAATGAGCCAGGAGCTACCAAGTCACCCAGTCTATCTATGGTGCCCTCTGATGCAAACTTGGACAATGCTTGTGCACAAAGCTTGAGTAGCAAAAAAGAGGACTGAGGCACTAAAATTTCGAGTTTCCACTAAGTGTGGCGAAACTCCCATGAACAGTTGCACTGTCAAATACCCTCCTCTGCTAAACACTACAGAAATTAACCATGCTGTAAGACTCTTGAAGCAATATTCCATACGGCAACTAGATCAACCTATCTTGTCTAACGAATGCCAAGGGGGGGGGGAACCCACCAGAAAGGTAGGGAGTCTTTCTTGTAGCCAGTTCATCTTCAAAGACACGCACTTTCTCCTTGAACTCCTTCCATAGCTCCACACGATTCTCCTTGTTGTAGTGAATCTTCAGGACTGGCATCAAGGCCTGCGAGAAGAGGAAAAAGGCCTCAACACAGTCTCTGAACACTCGAGGTGAAGCTACACTCAAACACCTGATTTACTCGCAAGCAACATTTATGCGGTAACATGCAACTACATAATTTCACACAACACCTGTGCCATCTGATGGTGCTTTAGTATTTTTGGGCACAAATACAACAAATCTAACACATAATTAGGTTTAACATACCAGAGCTCAATGAGATCTATCACAACAGAAGAATACAGGACGTTTCCTTTAGCAGTAAGAATTAGTTATGAAAACTGAATCCTACAAATTCAGTGTTCAAAGTGTCTGCCAAGACCTGCAACACCACCAAGAAAAGCAGCGCCCCCTGTAAAAAATAAAAACGTTGGTGAACGATCGCACCGATGTAATGCAAATGCACAGCACCTGCACCAGAGATTGGTGATTGATCAATTAATCTTCTGATTAATCAATTAATGCTTTAGTCGTGATTAATTTTTTTAATCGGTTAATCGGTTAAAGTCACATGAGCGAAATTAAACAAGCTTGTCGTGGCCAAATTGTGTGCAAGCATGTTGAGGATCATATTTGAGTTCAAATAACCCACCTTACTTCACAACAGAAAACGATGCAAGTATGCTGAGAGATGATAGTGATTAAAACTGCAAGCTGATATCCAAGACAGACGGAAAAATGGCTACTGTAAATACAAATATGCGGTAGGCACTCCCATCGTTTACCCTTATATAAATCAACTATGGCGAGAGCAAACCACGATTATTCGACGCCACCTGCAATTATGGCGGATGCCGATGTTCCTGATTCTAGAAACAGTGCGAGGTACAAACGTGGTGATAAGCGTGCCGCCCGCATCAGCGCCATGATGATAATCTGCTCAGCTCATCTCTCTCAATCTCTTTCTCTATCTCTCTCTCCCTGGTATGTCTATGCTTAGCCCTACCTTCTATTCTTTCTTCTCTCTCATCTCTATTCTTTCACTCCCGCTCTACTCCCCTCTCCCGCACTGGGTTGTATGCAGGTGACCTCCATGCCAAGCTCAATACAGTGCCCTTCCTTTCCTTCTCCCTTCCCTCAAACCACTACAAACAGCTGTGAACGGGCATAGGAGCATACTGATATTAGTTATTATTATATTTTTTATAATTATTATAAAGTATCATTTTTATCATTTTCTTTAAACCAACACAGCCTTCATCGATCAATTAACCAATTGATGCCTACCGATTATTTGGATTAAAATTTTCAACCGATGCCCAGCCCTAATCCGCATTCATGCAACAAGAACAAGCGTTAATGCTACGGGCATAGTTTTACAGTTGAATACATCGTTGCATCTGCAGTAAGCACTGCAGCCGGTTTAAATATGCCAGCGATAGAAAAGGGTGAAGAAACTAGCTAACCAATACCAGGTGATACGGAAAGGGGAACACAGTTTTTTTTAGCTGTGCTTTACTCTGGTACAAGAACAGCAACAGCTCATGTAGTGTGTCACTCTGCCAAAAAGACCGACCTGTAATGTGAACTCGCGCGCGCTTTTTTGAAGGAGATTGCGTTTAAGGCGTGACATCACCTGCTTTGTCTCATGCAGTTTGTTTCTTGTCACTGCAGTACGGTAGTTTATAAGCAGACAAAGTCTGAAAAATCCCGGATGCGACTCGCCTCACATTCAGAATGCTCACAGTAATGCACTCTTCATGCTGTATGAAAGAGCAGCTGGCTGCGGTGACGAAGTGCAGAGGCAACTTGCATTGTTATTAGTAAGTTGCACCCAAGTCATTCCAAAAACAATTCCACCAGGCGCTTTCAACAGTGACCAGTGGCTTCTAACTGTAACCCAGGTTTCGAAATGAATATCTAAAATGCTGGTTGATCAACACCTTGGGAAGATTACAATAAGTAGGGCAGCCTGGCAGAGAGAGAGAGTTAATTTTCATCCCCCCCCCACTGGAGTGATGACTATACTCACAGCGGAGCCAGCCTCAATGAACAGCCTGTCCCTGGCCCTGCGGTAGGGGTCGGCGGGCATCAGCTTGGGCTGCCCGTAGGCGTCGTCCAGGTACTCAGCCACCACCAGGGACTCCCAGAGGAGCTTGTCGTCCTGCTGCAGGATGGGCACCTTGCCCGCAGGGTGCAGCTTCAGGTGCCACTCGGGCTTGTCCGCCAGGTTGATGTTGATCACCTCGTGGCTATCCCCCAGGCCGGAGCGACAGAGAGAGAGCAAAGTTACAACCGCACTCAAAAAGAAAAACACTTGCAGACACAAACTCCTCAACGTCATGAATACTTGGGGACAAGGCTAGTTGGTTGGGCGATACATGGACAAGTGCTATAGCGGACATGAAGAAATAAGGAGCGCCATTGCTTTGTACTAGGCCTTGCAGATATTGCTTCTTAGCTGAAGTATGCATACTTCCTACATGCCAGTTTTATTCCGGAAAGGCTGAAATGGTGACTTCAAGATGGATTAAGGCACCTATTCCAACGGTATGAGTAGACAGAGTCATTTTGAGAAGCTTTTAAAGCATGGAAGTGTAGTTTTGAGGAAGCTAGCCACATGCTTTGAAGCTGTGCAGGCTTGAGCATAACTGACATGAAGAGGAAAGAGCACTTCCTGGGGCAGGTAAAAATGCGTGCACGCAATAGTATTTGTTGTGCTTTTTTGTAACTGATTTGGATGGGCCCCAGATAACAGACGCGCACGTCTTTTCATAAGTGAATAACCATTGACCATCTGGTATCAAACAGCAACAAAATGATTGGAAGTCCTAATTAAACTTTTTTTCAAGATTAATAGCTTAGTGTGGGGGTATAAATCTTGAATGAAAGAACAACCCACGATTTGCACATTATGCGCACATAAATTCAGGTTAACTTTCAGAAACATAAAATGTGACTTTATAAATTTCACACTTTGACAGATTTTCAATTCTAAAAAATACCCTGGAGACCTTATAACACAATTCATAAGAAGAAATAAATTGCTTCCTGAGTTATCTTGACATGAGTCTTCCAGTACCATGCAGCGATCACATTTCTCGTGAAAAGAATGGCCGTTACAATTCCCTCCTTTCCCTTGATGAAATTTAACAAAAGAGGATATTTCTGCACATAGGTGCTCAGTCACTTTTACCAGCAGTAACCTTCACACAGCAGTGGTTGAGAGACAGCTGGTGCTTCACGAATTAAAGGCTTTGAAATGATACATTTCTGCAGTAGGGTTTTGAGGCAATAGGGTTACAGATTAGCCCTGACCACCCACCAGGTGATCTCTGAGGCACACTGAAAGAAAAACTTACAATGAACATTGCAGTGGTTTGTTCCCGGCTCATTCTGCAGACTGTATCGCCAGCAAATGCTTCCAAAGAGGCAACAGTGTTCGTAATTTTGAGGAATAAGAAACACCTACTATGTAGTATGCACACCGTGGTGACCAACAAGTTCTGCATTGCCATTACCCACTTGACACCCAACAATGTGATGGAGCAATGCGGTGGATAAGAGTTTTTCCAATCATTTCCACGGCAGTATTTCACCAGCTTAAGGGAGATGGTATCCTTTCTTTCAAATAGCCTTTGGCTGAAAATCAGCAACCTGAGCTAGTTTCGGCTAGACTTGTCCCCCCCGCAGCAAAGGGCAAGGGTCAACACTTGTGACCTGCACTGCCCATACAGGCAAGCCTGCTCCTAGCCTGCATTGCTTCCAAAGAGGACCCGAGGGAGGTCTTTCTTAGACAGCAGCTGGACTGCAGCGAGGCGGCTTACTCGATGTTCTTGGCGTGCAGCACCAGGAGAGATCGCTGGCAGAAAGGACAGAACCGCATACTGTAGATACGCAGCTTGCCCGGGGCCAAGGGTGGGCATGGCATGCCTGCAAGTCCCTTCATATTAGTCAGCAGCACAGGGTGTTAGGCATTTTTAACCATGCTATGCTACTACTTCACAATCCTTGCTACTACTTCGCAATCCTTGAATCATCATATATGAATGAGGGTAAAGGCATAACCACAAAGAGGGATTTTGGTGAGCGATGTGACAAGTAGAACTTAATAGTTTACAGCGAACTAGTGGTGTGGGCAACAGCGAAAAGCTGTCGTTGACACTAGTAGTCCACTGTAAACTATTTAATCCCGCATGTCGCATCGCTCACCAAAATCCCTCTATATGGTTACCGCTTAAATGCTGGCCACCATCATAGAAGTGGATTTTCAACAATGTTTTGTGGCACTCTGAAACTTCGGTGGCCACCCACTACAATTTAATTGCCAGACATCACCCTTGCCTTGAAAATGTGAAGTAGGGTGCTTTCAAGTAAGGGGTGTCAATCATGGGGGGTCGGTAGCATTTGGTTTTGAGGGGGGCAAACCCATTGTATTGAGGAGGAAGATGGAGAGGGATCAGGGCGGGGCAATTGTTCTGGGGAGTGGCTTGGGGGGGTGGCACGGCCATGGTGTCAATGTAGTGTGAGCTTGAGCACCCCAATAAGAATTGCAACTGCAAGTTGTCAGTCGTTGCGGGACTCGAACAAACCCATCTGTTTTAGGTCAAGCAGCGTGGTGGAACAAAATGTTTTTTGTTCTGACCGTGAAAGTTGATTGCCTTGACAAGGCATATAACAGGGATAAAAATTTGTCTGAAGCTTCCGAAATAAATTTACACAGCCAAATTTTCGCATGGCTGCTGGTCAAGGCAGGAATGAAAATGTGGGAATCCTTACATCAATTGAACCTCATGTACCATCTGTTGTTCGATCCTAACAAGGCTAGAGAGAGATAACCTTTATTTATCTTAAAGGGAGAGGAGTAAGAGCGGAAGCGGTGAGCCTCCCAAGCCCAGGAGGCTGCGAGCCCGCGCTGATTCCACTGCCCGATCGACCAGAGCTCGCTGTTGCCCCGGAACCGAGCTGGTCAGCGCAGATTCCCACTGCTCAGTGATGGGTTGAAGAGGAGTATGTAAGGCGAGTTTTTTTTTTTTTTTTTTCCAAAATCCGTAGTCTCAAAGTCATACCATATGTGTGGCGATTTTTTTACTCTCCAAAGTGCACCCTCGTCGTATAATCGTGACCGCCTTATAACCGAATAAATACGGTACTTTACAGTGTCAATATTGGTTCGAATCTCTCGGACATTTATCATCAACGAATGAATTGAATGTATGAAACAACGTGAATGAGGACACGTTGTTTTACCGTACACAAACAGTGAGATACGTAGACGGCGAAAGTAGACACACCGTTGATTAAAATGGGTACGGCCTGATTTGTGTAGCGTACTAGCACGTGCCGTGCTTCATACTTTCGTGTTTTACCCTCACATGATGGAGAACCTTTGTCAGAGTGCGCACGTAGGAAAACCACGAACAATACCTGCTTTGTAGGCCTTCAGCGCCATCACTTCAGCGCGCAGCCTCTGTTTCGGTTGTGGCACAAGTTTATGCGATCGTAACAGCTGTTGGCGTGGGTCACGCAACCTCCTCCAGAGTCGTCCGAAGTAAATTTGCGTAACTCCCATAGGGCTCAAAGTGGCTAGTGCGCCGTCGGGACAATTTTTTTATACAACGGCACAACTGCGGGTCACGGCAGCATGCGCGGCAGGGGTGAAAATCATTGGGAATACCTACCGACTGCAGCGCCATTGCAATGCACTCGCCACCGATGTGGTTAGATTTGTAATTGAAATTTTATTCTCACTGTGGCTCTAACCGCATTTGCCATTTTTAAAGAACTGAAGTGCTGGTTTAATACCTAATTCTTTGTTTGATTGCTTTTTCTTTTCGTGTGAATAAGTTTTTGTCGGCGTAGCAGCGCATCGTCTGCTTGCTGCAGTTCCTGTAGTTCCAGCGTTCGAGGCAGTTCCAGTTCCAGCCGTGCTGAAACACTTTGGAATGCCGTTCAAGCTGAGAAATTTCCGGTATATTTTGCAAGGGTAGCGCTACGTTGGCTAGCACCGCCTGATCCAACAACAACAATAGCTTCTGAACGTTCATGGACTTGGTCTATTTCAACTTACAAACTTTTTCTGGTAAGCTGCATGCCGAAGAACTGCTCAATCACCTTTATAACTCTGTATTTTATACTCCCCCCCTTCATCCCACCCATTTTTTTTTGGCTGCGTCTGCTGCAGCCCGGGGCTTCCGAGCCGATTCCCCCCTTGTAAGAAACTCTATGCCTTTTGCCATAGAGTTTCTCACTAGAGAAACTCTATGCCTTTTGCGATTAAAATTCCTGCTGAGGAACTCCTGTTGTAAGCAACGCCCCTGGCGGCAGCGGCGGCCGCAGCGGTCGCTGCGGGCATGGAGGAAAAAAAAGTTAGGAGACGGCATGACGTCACGCAGCTAGCCTTCGCAAGCCCAGGTCCGTTGAAGCCGCTCCCTCCGCCGTTTCCCTTTCTCAAGCCACCGCAGTCGGCCCTCCAAGGTCGGGTGGGCCGGCGGCGGCGGCGGTCTCCGACTCCGGGGCATCTCTCGTGTTTCGTTGGCGGTAGCTGTTCCCCGTCCTTCCTGCATTTGTCTGCTCGGCGATCTCATGCCCGTGTGCGGGCAGGAGTGCCGCGTACGTGCGGAAGACAAAAGCCGTGGGAAAAAAAAACAACATATAGCAGGCTTCGCGACAACGGGCCGCAGAGCAGTTTCGAGCAGACGAAATTGAAGAGCGCGGCGGCCCATACAGAGGCGGTGCGGTGGGGTCACGTGGTGCAGTGACGCCTGGGCCGACTTCGATTTTACTTTTTATGTATAGGCTTCACGTTTCTCCGGCGGCGCCGTCTCCTAACTTTTTCTTCCTCCATGGCTGCGGGTGTTGCTCGCTGCTCGCTGTACGAGGGTACGCTGATCCGATGCGCCTTAGAGTTCCTGTATATAGCTCCCGCAGGGAGCTAAGAGTTGCGCGACCCTTTTCCACGCGCCGCCGTGATTGCGACACTCCGGTTATCCATGCCGCGCAGAGAAGCCCCCACTACGGCTGCGCCGCAGCCGCCGACGCGGGCGGCACCAACGTTAAGAACGTTGGGCGGCACCGCAGGAATCCAGCGTAGCCGCCGTAAGGCGCCGCCGACCGAAGCGCCCCCACCGCGCGTCGGCCGCCGTCGGAAGCGTGGCGGCGAGGCTCCTTCACTCGCGACGGGCGGCTTTCCCGCAGCAATCCGGATAACAAAGATGGCGGTCGGTCGCGCAACTCTTAGCTCCCTGCGGGAGCTATATACAGGAACTCTAATGCGCCTCGGATGCTCGTGACGTCAAAATGACGTAAAATCGCCAAAGCTCCGCCCTCGGAGCATGACCTTTTCTTTCCTCCATGCCTCGGGAGATCGCGGGCAGTACGTCATGTCCGGAAGTGCGTGTCAACGCCTTCCGGGACAATCTCATAACTTTGAAATGCTGCTAGAATGAATAAAATTGTTTAAATATAACAAAGCCTTTCCTGTTTGTGTGTTTTCACGGGCACTGCCGTTGCTGCTAATGCTAGTTTAACAGGTTTACACGCATTTATGTTTTTACTTTGTTCCGTTATGAGGCGCCAGGGAGCGCTGCGCGCCGCACAGCTGTTTTTAAAGGAGGCATATTTGAACGCTCAGTACAGTTGCTGCACAAAGATTTCGTCCCACAAGGGCGTTCTCTTGGGACGAAAAGCGACGTAAACGGTACTCTGTTGCCCGGCAGTTATATATAAGAGGACTGTGACGTGAGTACGATATTTTGATCGATTTTCTAACGCCATGTCATTGTTCGGCAACGCATGTGTGCGCGTTTTGCGCACGATCAGATTGCGTACTTATATTGTCACGAAGCCAAGGATGACGCAGTTGTCTTGAAGGAAAAGTACGTTTATTGTAGCGAACTTGTGCTCCCCTAACAGCTCAAAAGAATACAGAGGCGGCGAAGCAGCGGTCAACAGAGTGACTTGTGCAGGCGAGTGTCGTCGAATCGAATGCCGCGGCGTCTGCTCTGCACGCTTTTATCTTTCGGCGCAAGTGTTTCTCGAACCGTCCATTGAAATACAGAACATTGTAGATCAGAGAAGATTATTCTGGGCTAGTGCCGTTAGGGCGAAACAGTCTGCTTATCGGAATGAGATAGCCCGTGCGGCATAAAAATAAAGAATGGAAGACGCGCTTCGCGGACACAGATAACAGGGCCAGGCGTGGCCTGGCGGTAAAAACAAAGAATAAACAAACCCATACATGGTTCGCGGCAATATCATGGCAAGCTCGTTTTAATTTTTTTAATGAAAGCAGGGCTGCAAGTGCAACGTCAATGAAAAATAGTACTGACCTCCAATCTTTAGCGTCCCGAGGATACGTTACCCGCCTAGCTTTGTTTCATGAGCTATATTAACATGCTATTCTGCGTGACGAACTGCTCTAACAGCCTCAGCATGTATCACGTCACATTGACCACGCCCATAAAATTTTGTGTTTAATCATGCAACTTGAAGTAGTTTGCTCAGTTTTTTTTCTTAAAACATCCCGAGAATCAAACCGCCTTCCCGCAGGTATTGTTTTCATCCGCGATAACCACTTCTTTCTACAAGCATAGGTACAACTGTGCAATGAGGTGTAATTTTTGTAAGTTGTATCCTTACGTTATCATATTTTGTAATTCCACTTCCCTATTTAATGCCTCTATCCTTGAGGGTTAATAGGTAAAGCATATCGCAATACGCTTCGTTAACTAAGATAGAGACCAAATTTTCAACCCTTTGTTGTTGTTTGGCCGTTAAGCTCATAATGAACACATTTTCAGACACACTGCATCTGGAGAGCTGCTGGACGTGGAAGGCCCTGCACGAACAAGCAGTACTGTGGGCCTCAACAATAGGTGCCAACTATGAGCACTTCAACAAGCTGGAGTAGAGAAAGCAGTTTTGGCATTGCATCACACATCAATGTGCCCTTCTTTATTTTTGCAATGAAGATAGCATTGGTCCCTGTGCACTTTAAATAACGCTGTGTACGATCACTACAGAAATGCTATAGTTGATTTTGTCACGATTATTTTTTTCCAAGTGTTGGTTACTCTTGGACGGTGCTGCTGCATGCAGGGGAAAAGGAAACAGTTCAACATAACTTGTCACACTCTGATTTATTGAGGAAAAATTCAATACACCTTTGTAGATGCTGCTGTTGGCATATCATAATTATTTTTTACAAGCAGGTGTCCTACATGATAAAAAAATCGCAATATCACTCTTCACAAACCTAAGCAAGCAGTCATCAAAGCACTGAGTGCTAGAATACAGGCGACTATGGGGTAAATGAAACTTTTGTAACCATTTTTCCACTTATCATGAGAATGTCAGAGTAAACCATGACAGTGAATTCTGCGTTAAGAGACAGCCTCCAACATTTTAAGCATGTTTATTTTTTTGTATCAACACTGGAGATGCATACTTGCGTATCGTGTTCTCTTAAGTAAACTGATCTGTCAGGGATTGCCAAACAAAGTCACCGTGCAATGGTTGCGCTATGTCATAATATAACTCTTGACAGGACTGAACTAAATGTGTCCAGAAGAGTCGTCAGTATACTGATTTTTTTTTGTTTGTGGTACATGCATCATCATTCTTTGCTTCACAGCAGAATGACGGTTACAGTGTAATAAACAGAATTTTCTGAAGAGAATCTTGCCCGGTCCCTATATTCACAAGGCCTCACGACCCATCAAAACAGTAGTCACTGGCTATTCCAGATCAAGCAACACCGTGTCAAGACATAGTATATAGTGGTCGAAAGCAAAGCAACTTTTTCTGTTATCCTCACACCACCATGTCAAACACAAAACGACAAGAAGCTTCTCTACAGGAAACAATGACGCGTCAGGGCATAGTATATGCTGCTTGAAACAACAACAAAACAACTTTCTCCCAACAAAACAAACACCGCACACCACACACAATCAGAAACGAAAGTTAAAAATGACACGTTTAGTGCCACCAAGCTGTCTGATGATGCGTTGGTTGCCCTGCTCTGCACCTGCCTGTCCTTCAGGAGCAAGAATCCACATGTCGGGGGCAGGCACCTCCTCAGCCGCGTCGTCTGTATCACTGCCCTCGTCCACTTGCTGCTGCTGCAGCTATTGTCGTCAGTCGTTCCAACAGGCAGCCACACAACACACATTGACAATGTTGGCTGCTAGAGGAGGCCTATGAAGAAAAGCTGGTGCTACTGCAGGCAAGGAAAACAGCTCTTGAGAACTGCAATGTTGCACTTCACGACAGACCACATCGAAGCATGTGCGGCATTGTACTTTTCTTCAGGTGTCTGGGGTCTGGATGACGAGCGGGGGGTGTCATGAGCCACGACTCCAACAGGTGGCCACCATCAACCCCAGAACTCGCCACCAGGCTTTACACGTCGCGCGCAACAGTGAACAGCCACAGTCACACAAAGGCACTGTAGTCGGCAGTCACGGTCAGGGCCTTAATACAGGCGTCGCACACCTGAAAGAAATACATAACACAATTATGTACTAAAGCATTAAACAAGTACACAGTTATAAAAAAGGAAAAGGTAATAAACAAGAGCAAGAATACAAAGAACTGGGTTACTCAGAACTGATTCATTCCGCAACTACATGCAACGACGAACGACGTCGCTGTGTTGTATGTGCCTTTTCTTTAATCTTCGTTGTTTCGCGTAGCAGGGGAATTAGAGCATGCAGGCGACCTGAGAGGAAAATTGGTTACTTACAACTATAGAAAGGGCCCTCCCACCCGTCTATGCGGTACAACTGGGGAACACAACCTCCCCTCCCCACCCCGCATTTCGAAATCGGTAAACCCTTAAAACGAGCCGACAAGCTGAACTTGTCACTTTTTCACTATGTGTCAAGGAGGGCAAAACATGTCAGCCGAAGTGACAAGGCGCCGAAGCAGTTGACACATGATGGGGGGCGGGGCGAGGGCGACATACGTTACGAATATATTACACGGTTCGTTATGAAGTCTTTTAGACGCCCAACACGATACACCTGTTTATCTTTCTTTATAAGCTTTTTTTCTTTCAAGACGCCACCCTATTCGATACCTGTGAACGTGTTCATTTTAGCTACATTTTTTGACATACCTTTTTGATATCATTTCACTTAGGCGAACATAGGCCGGAGAGTTAAAAGATTATTTACATATGCATGCATCTGCTAAGTTGTTTTTTTTACACACTATTTGAACATTCACAATTGCGAAATTTATGGGAGATCACTGCCACCACACGACTCCGCTCAAAACAAAAGCATTTCAGTGACTGCTTTTCAGACATCGCGCTTCTTTTCCCTTCGATGCAAAACAATGGGGCTACATCATTTTTTGCTTCCGTAACAAACGTAGCCAGAAACAAGTAGTACTTACACCGTGCTTACGTCGCCGGGGTATCCAAAACCCCCGTGTGTCGAGCTCCGTCAGTGCCGACACCACAGTGTGAACGCTGCGACTGGCGGCGGGGTGCGACAGTGTTTCATGGTGGCAGAAAACACTTTGCACACTGTCAGTTGCGAAGAGGGGCAAAGCACGCACAGCACCTTCGTATCTGTTGACACTTCGCTGCACCTCGATGGCCGATAAGGGCTTCCAATTTCAGCGCCTTGGCAACGGCGTGAATGCTGCGGCTGACCGACGGCTGCGTCATGCCAAGAGTATCACCGCTACCGACAATCTGTGAAAGCTGCCGGTAGCGAAGAACCTCAGCGCGCACATCACGTTCGCTTCCGTAGATTGCCCCGTCGCACCTCGAGGCCTAACGTGCTCGTCAAGTGCGTCGCACAGCATCCGCGCCGGGCCCTTGTTGACACGGAAACGGCGCTGAAAGTCGCCGTCGCTCAGTCGACGCTCAGGCACGGGAGCAGCTCCAACAAAAGTGCAAAGACAGGCGGCATATACGCAGCCATCTCAGAATCCGATGCGCTGTCAACCGCGCCCATGGAGGAAAGTGACCGCGCCGGATTTCACGCGCCGGTCGCGGGAGAACGAGCGGGAGGCTTTGGCTACGTGACGTCACCAGCAAAAATAAAGCCGCGTGACGCAGGCCGGCTGACGTCAACGCTCCGAGCCAATCGCGTGACACCCCATCCGAGCGCCTCCTCACGTGACCGCACCGGATTGCGTCTCGGATCTAATCCGAGGCGCGCCGGATGCCCAGCAGAATACGGCCATGGAGGAAAAAAAAGTTTAGGAGGGAGCGTCACGTGACAATCGTGAAGCATAGTCATAAAAAATAAAAGGCAGCGTCTGGAACCCCGCGCGGGGCACGAGATTTAGCCCCCTCGCAGCGGCTCCTGCCCCGCGTGACGTCATAAATACGTTAGTGACGTCACATAGCCGCCGATGCTGGCGGTATGGCGTATCCGAAAGTGCCGAAAGCCCTGAATGCCTGAATTTCTTGGGTCGACAATGTAGATGAAGCAGAGTTGATAGAGTTAGAAGCACTATCAGAATGTGCGAGAACATTGCCGTATGCGGGGACCAAGCCAGCCTTTGCCGATGGTATCTGCCTCTATGCCGATGGTACCTGCGTTAGATCTACGACATCGCGCAGCCGAGTGGCCCCGTTTGAACAACCCACATAAGAAGACACCGTCCGAGCGTGATTATGTGAGCCTGCTGCGGCATGTCCGCGCGGCGGCATCTGCTATCAACAGTTTGCACCACGGCAAGTTCAGAATGCTTAAATGGGTGGCCTGAAATCGCGGTGTGTTTTCAAAATGACAGCAGCGCGCAACAGTGCTCAGGACGTAGGCTAGACGCGGCCACTGATATTTTACTGGTCGCATGTGCGCATTACAAGTGCAAACCACGGATAGCTAGAAAAGGTAATCATTGGTGTTCCCACACATGTACCGCGTACAACCCAGCACAGTAGTTGCCCCTTTAAGGAGATTAGCAAAAAAGACCCGAAAATCGGCAGATTGTCGCGTTTTTTGTATATATTTTCGAGTGGATTGAATTGTGGCTTAAAATTGTTTACCCGAAATACGTTTTGTGCGCGGAAAAGTCTGGTGATCATGAGCTTCTTGCATCATAAATGCATGGTATTCAGCGCTTGAAAAGATTTTTCAGAATAAATTATTGTAGCTGTAGTGGTGAGCCATTTCACTACAGTAAAATGTGGCAGAAATACATCTGCGATACAAAGGATGTGAAAGAGTGAGAACATTGGCAGTCTCGTATCCCGTGGCCCAGATTGTGGCTGGGTAGTTTCCATCATGCATTCAGCTCCTCACATTGGCACACACATGATGCTATGACAAATTAGGAACTGGGTCCTCCAAAAGGTACACTAGCTAGGCGCTTCATGCCATAGCTGCTGCATTGGCATAACCTTCACGTCTCTGTATATGTGGCTATGTTGGCCAGATTTTACTGATTCCCCTCATGCAAAGGGACTTAATTCAGGACACCCAGCCGATAGGGTCAGAGAAGAAGCTGTACAGACGGTAACAGGAAGGGTATTGGCGGTGAGCGCGACCACAGGCGGCGCTGCGAAGCGCGTCTCCGTGACGTCAGCTTAGGGACTCTCGCATTTGTCGTCTGCTTCACTCGGGCTCGCTCTCCCTGCTGTTTCTTTGCGCTCGTTTGACGTATGATGCTTGTTCGCACCAGATTTTGTGTGCGCGTAACTTTTCATCATAATAAAACACTTTAAATCACATGCACCAGCTGAAGGCGCTATTTAAAGAACAGTTTTTGATACCGCTCCGGAAGAAACATTGCCGGCGCCGCCCCAGTTTTTGCAAAGCCGGCCGTGTGCGGAGCGCGAAGAGTAGGAGTAAGCGTCAGATTTAGTGTTCAGAAATCTTAAGAACAAAGGGAGCTGCCAGCTGCTAATAACCGACAACAGCGAAAATTCAACAGCAAAACAAATACCAGGCCTTCGGGGCGGTTGGATTTGGCAGGAGGCATTACGATTCCCGGAAGTCATATGAAAAAAAAAAAATCAGTTTTTGCAACCTCGCCGAACGATCGAAAGTATTATATATCATCACTTTACGTTGTAATAGCATGAAAGTATGCCGATATGCACTATGGGCCGCAAAACCTGTACGTTGACTTACAGATAACCCACTGTGTGGGTTTTATACTAGGCTTCTAACCAGTATGGAGGTTTATTGAGCAAAATGAGTAACGTCTACGGTAAAGATACAGTAACACCATGTTTGTTCAGACCTGGAGGGAAATTCAGTACATTTTTTACAGGCTTATATCCCTAATATTCAGATATGCGTCATAGGAAAACTGCGCTCAAGAGGAGGAGGAGGAGGGGAAACTTAATTTAACTGTAAAATCGAACTGATTGATTGGCCGGGTCCTCAGTCCAGAACAAGGGTGTAAGAGTAATTTTCTTCAATTCATAGAACGCCATCCCGATTAGACTAGGATTTGTTTCTTATGCCTGGAAGGGTTGGCAAGCAATAAAGAGATTTTTGGAAATATTCCCCAGTTTCTATTCTTGTAATAAATGCACGTATACTATTTATTGCGTTGGTTAGCTAGTATATCACGCCTTTAACACCGTAATCATATCATAATTGTTTGGGTTGAGAGTCAGCTCGTTATGATAACGATGGTTACGAGGTACAAATTCGGAGCACAAAAGCCGCCTTCGAGTACTCTGGACAACGTACGTTGTCTGGAGCGCGATCTCGGTGGCGTTGCACAAACCTTCTCATTCTATTTGCATGTGAATAAACAACGCATGCAGAGAATAGGCATCTTCTTGCACGCAGCCATACCGAAAGCGAATTTGTGAAGAAGGGAATGTATGCCATACAGCCTGAAGAAAATATCCACACGATCTTTCTGATCCTCCCCAGCATCCCAAAACCTACTAATAAACGTTTGTGACGGTGCGGAAAAATTAATGCGTTGGGCACAGTAAAAAACAAAAACAAAAAAACATCCACCTGATACAAGTCAACAAAGAAAGAAATAGACAGCCGCTTCATTTCCTGCAATGCAATGCGCGTGTAGGGGCCCTCTGCTTGGCACGTACCATTAGACTGTTCAGTCTTCATAAGAGCATCCCAAAATACTGTATGGAAGCCTACGCATTTTGAATACTTATCGAGGAGCTCTGAGCGCTGAACCTCCCGTATAAGCTAGAAAGGACAAGACGTTACACACGATCTTCTGACCATCGCTCTGAAGAAAGTTATTCTCTCTTTCCTCGTGTGTTGCAAACTTGTGGGAGATACAGCTTGAAATAATTCACGTTTCAGGGGCTGGTAAAAATACTTGAATTGCTAGAAATACGCTTTTTGATGCACTAAATCATCAAAGCGGGCGAAATATAGCACAGGCGCTGCTGCCCCTCACAAGCGGAGTGTAGCAGACGACAGCGGAGCGAGTCCCTAAGCCGACGTCAGAGCCAGGGGGCGCCACTCAAACATCTCACCGCCAATAACACTTGGCCGACCATCATGTCTCCGGCATATGAAAACCCATGGGTTCTATGCAGGCACAATAGTCAACGTCAAAGAGAATCTGAAGATGTGCCTGGGACGTGAAAGCCTCAGCGGGTGGTTTGTGTCCATGGGTATGAGCAGCGAGCACACTGCAAATGTAATTGATAGGCAAAGGTCAAGGCTGTAATGGTGCGAGTTTAACCAAAAGAAATGGTGAAAAACATCCCAATTTCAAACTGCATTGATGTAATATGGGCACGAGTGACGTCATATGGACGTGCACTGTAAATGCAGTTATCTGTGTGTTAACTGTACATTAGCACTCAAGTGATACAATCAAACGGAATGAAGGCCCCACTGAAATTGCCCAGTTATGCTTTTTTTGCGGTGGGTTAGGTTGGTGGCTGTAAATTGCACAAACAAGATTCTGTGATGTCATAGAGAACTAGCTGGAAAGTGTGTATGGAACTTCCACTGCTCTACACATTTTCTGTACTATCTTATTTGTTTGAAGTTTACAATAAAATTGATGTCATTTGTTTTTTGGGCAAAGAAGTCTTTTTAATGTATTTTTTTCTTCGTAGCCTCTGTAACAGCCTGCCTACTGTGCCCCTAAACAGTTGTCGCTAAACAAATGCCCACTTGCCAGCCAGCTTCAGGGGCTTGTAACGATTTACTAGGATTTTTAATGGCCAACATAAATTCCAAGGAATCCACGGTGGTACACTCTTTTTTGACTTGGTCAGTGACTGCCTTACTGTTTCTTCAAACAATGCCTGACCAGACGAACTTTCGTCGAACCCTTGACTACTCCAGGGCAGTGCAAGTCTCAAAAGAAGTTTGACAGCAGGACTGGACACTAACACAACCAACAGGCTTCAAAGGTGGAAACCAGAAGCCCACCCACACAATGCCATGCAATAAACCCATGCAGTGAGTCTCTTGATTTTTATGCGAGGCATTCAATGAGTGGGTTGACTAGTGAGGTTAGCAGGCCAGTTTGGGCACAAAATACTCACTTTTGTGATTTCAGACAGCTCTCAAAGGCCTATCTAGATGTCTTTGTTTTTTTCGCAAAAAAAAAAGTGAAAGCTCACAGTTGGGGATCTTGAAAACATAGTTTAGCCTCTCCAGCAATTGTGCGAGCCTGAGGTAATCCTGCTTATAGGTGATCCTCATGTTTGCTAGCTCCCACAGCAAGCAAATGAATGCAGTGACTGAAAAAGATGGTGGCCAAAGGGAGAAAAGGTGGTGGTTCCTGAACAAACAACCCTTGATCATCAAAACAGCAGAAAAGACCGCTGATGACTCTGAGTCCTCGGCTGGGGTGTCGAAATACCTTCTGGCCTACGTGTACAGTGCATTCACAAACTTTTCTTTAAAAATCTTGCGATTACACACACTCCCTCCATGGAAGGGGTTTGTTTCCGGCAAGGTGGTTGAGTTGAAATTTGTGATTAGTAACAACATCAACTCGCCATTTGTCCCTTTCATTTAGCATGCTTCCGAGCTTCACTTCAAAAACCATACTTTTTCTAATTTACGTATAAATGGATTGATTATGGAATATTCTCTTATTTACCTCTGCTCAAATAAAACTGTGTTATACCTTAAACGCTGCTGTGTCCATGCAGGCGTAACATTCTTCAATGGTGTTGTGTGGGGTACATTAAGCTCAATACTAATTAACTTAAAACCAGGGCAAGTGAAGTTTCCCCTATTGTTTCAGGGTATCCAAACTATTTATAAATTTTTGTAAGCATTCTAACTGTCTACCAATACTTTGGGGGTAACTCAACTCAGCTCACCCTTTTTTCCCATGTCTTTATTATTGTTGTGCTCTAGAAACACATTCCCACCTGG
Source organism: Haemaphysalis longicornis (assembly GCF_048455015.1). NCBI lineage: Eukaryota > Metazoa > Arthropoda > Arachnida > Ixodida > Ixodidae > Haemaphysalis > Haemaphysalis longicornis. The sequence continues at coordinate 72,497,562 of NW_027526335.1, read as the reverse complement.
AACATGCCTGCTGAATTTAGGGCCCAAACCATTATTTTGCTATTTCACACGATTGCAGCTGTATGAAACATTGCTTGTTTAGTTTTAGCCTATGATTTCCAACAGGTCACTTAACTACTGTGAAAACCATATTAGAATATTAATTGCTATTTATAACAAACAGTATTCTAACATTTTACATAAAACATTTGGTTGTTACCTCACTTGACGTTTTTGTTACACAGCCAGCCTGGTTCATATTTATCTAGGTGTGAAGGACATGTACACAACAAATGCCTTACTGCAATACATTTACATGCCCGTCTTACAGCAAATCAGCAGTGACAGAAGCCACACGTTTCGGCTTTCCAGCAGAGCTTTGGTGTCAACAAAAAAGGAATCTTTCTTGGCTTCTCTGCAGAGCTTTGCACTCAAGCAAAAAGATCACTCGGTTGTTTGGCTTTCCTGCAGGACTGCAGTGTAGTGCTAGAAGGCATCACTTGCTTATTTGGCATTTTTTCTGTGTATTGTGCCAAGAAACCCTTGCGTTTTGTTTGTAAAAGGAACTTCACACCACAGACTGTGCAGAGAAAGTAGAGCTACTCACTGACTTTTTTCACAGCCAGGGAATTTTGATAGAATCACTTGTCATTGACAAACACCATGTTTGCTTTCTGTCTGAAGGTGTGAATCTGGGCGAGTCGGTTTATATTTTGGGGAAAAATACAGCGACAATAACAGTACTGAAGTACAAGGAAAGGTGCTGTGATGAACAGTGTCCATGTGTTCGCAGCTTTTTTGTCCAGTTCCTTTCCTGTGTTTTTTCATGAAGACTTGCTACAGTGCCTGATCAAGCCTATTTTTGTCTAACAAAAATGTCAACAGCGAAGCACTTATCAATGCTCACATGCTGCCTATTGACACCAAAGCAGAAGTACGTTCACTGGAGTCATTTTATTGTTGAAGCCTTCCAGGATACATACAGCTTTCAGCTGTACTGCAATATTCACAAACACCAATAAAGACATTCACGTCCACATAGGTGTCCTCGGCTCCAGTTCCTGCACAAGGTATTAAGTACTCACGGGAGAGGATAATGTCAAGCTGTACAAGAACCATTCCCTTGTAGATGTGCTCCATAACCTGGTTTTTAGGCTTGTTAGCTTAAAAAATAGTTTCAGTGCCCTGTTTTTCTTCAAGCTAATTACCACCACCAGAGAATGTGCTTTCTAGCAGTTGGGCTCTGCTGGGTATGCATCGTTGCAAACAAAATATGGGACGCTGCATTATGGCACAGTTTTTTACACAGCACAGAGTTAAAAAGCAAAATAACATGAAATATCTCTTTGCAATTAGAAACTTTTACTGTTCACCCCCCTCCCCCAAACACAGAGCAGACAATTACCAGCTGTGAACACAAGTATTAACGTCGAGTTGAATTCCACAGGGTGCTCCGGATGGGTACATTGATGTCACAGTCAATCAGAATTCGTGAATCCTCCGTAAGCCTGCGAGAGAAGCTCTCACCATTACTGGCCATCCAACTGAGTGGGCATGAAAGTATTGTTGTTAGTTATGTTGACTTCCAAGCCAAACACGAGTAAACAAAAAACTAGCGTACCAAAATACATAAACAGAACAGATGCAGGATGAAGTTTTGTTGACTAACCGGGTTGAAGAAGGTAGAAGGCAGTGGGGCAAAGGTTAGGGAACTAAAATCCATGCGGTAATTGTGAAGGAAGTTATGAGACGCTGCCAGACGATCAGCTGGTGAGGAGGGAGGGCTATCCTATCTATCCCTTGCTACCTCTTTACTATAATTGAGCAGATAGCAACCTTTCATTAAACTTGCTAGCTGGCAGTTCCACATACCCTATGTAGAAAATTTTAAGGTAGACAAAACATTGCTTCCTGTGCACTCAATAATGGCTGCCTACAGATTGCTTAGAATTCGCAGCTCATTTGAAGTCTTGCATATCATGAAAGCACAATAGTATTATTCGAAGCAACAAATTCGAAAAACATAGATGAACAACAAGAGCCACTTGTTTACCTTGAGCACACCAAACTTGAAAGCACTATTTAACACAAGTGTCAAGCTTGGCACAAACGGCGATCTTATCGGCTTGACTTCTCCCGAACTTGCACATTTGGAGCTTGAGCCTCCTTGCACAGGAAGCCAGCCAGTGAGCGGCTGGTTTCAGCGATAGCTAAGTACCTATGTTGCCCATGGACGGGCGGCTGCTGGGCTCTCCCATTCACCAGGCCACCCACTAAAGTGGAGCTGCGCTCCCTGCATGCAGCGTGCACGGATCGTTTCGCGGGGTAGTAACGTTTCTTGCAGTGCCCCGCGAGAAAAATTGCAGAACAGGCTACATGCGAGGACGGATTGCGTTCGACGATGCCCTGCGCTACCTGACGATACTTGATTCGTGCACACTGACGCCGCTGACACTGCGTCGCTCGCGTTATCACGTCATCAAAGTCAGCTACCTCGTTAGCCACGGCGCAAAGCGCTGGAAAACTGATCCGCACGTAATACGTTTCACGCCAGAATCAAAATACAAGGCTCGGAATGCAAGTAGCGATCGGAACAAGTAGACAACGAATGCAGGAGCATAAAGCCGATGGCACGCGAACTGCAAGACAATATGAAGCTAGCAACATATTTAACAGCAACAAAAGGAGCACGGAAAAAAGCGGGGCGAAGCAGCTTGCCAAAATAGGATGCGTTAGGCTTACCAAGACTAGCAGCAGCAAGTTCACGAGAAATACTCAATAAATAACTGCAAACAATCCTCCCAACAAGAAAAAAGCGCCGCGAGGCAGCCGCTGTGCTAGGCGATTAGGATGTAACGTTGCGCAGGCTTGCGGTTTGAACCAAGGCCGGAATCCCGCATGGCGCACACACACGCCGTTCCTTCAAATGTGCAAAAAAAAAAAAAGTGACGCCACAGGAAGTCACGTGACTAGTTTAGTTTGACGTCACTTCTGCGGGGCAGGAGCCACCGCGAGGGGGCTAGATCTCGTACCCCGCGCGGGGCACGAGACTTACCCAAAATAAAAAGGAAAGACTGATGGGAGGTGTTCTATGCATCATCATCACCATCAGGTTTACGTCACAGGCTAGCGGTAGGTCTTACTGCCTCACGTGGTCACCCACCCGCGCTGCAGCAACTTTTTCTTCCTCCATGGCTGCAGCTGCTGCAGCCGCTGTAGCGTGCGTGCATCGTCTGCTACGCGTGTCAAGCCGCGGCGTGCGGGTCAGGCGGCGCGTATCTCATTACTAACTGCGGGGCGCCGCAATGCAAACGCCGATGCAAGAGGGGGCGACTTCCGTACCTTCAATTTTAAGTAATGTAATTTTCCTATTGTTATTGCCTATTGCCAGTTATTGCCTTCTGCGGCCCTTGGAGGCTTGGGTCTCCCAGAATATGCATATATGCTAATAAAGTATTATTATTATTATTATTATTATTATTATTATTAATATTATTATTATTACTATTATTATTATTATTATTATTATTCTCTCTTCAGGAAGCGAGCGGCTTCCTGAACTGAGGACGCCACCCACCTTCTTCTTTATTATTTTTTTTTTTGCTCAATAAAACGTTTTGCCTCCTCCTCCAGCTTGAAAACAGAAAGATAAGCATGGCCCATCTCGGGTAAGGAGGTGCATTCACACACACATCAGTGCCGTTTGCTGTGCGCGATGCGAGGCGTGTGAACTCGAGGGGTGCAGATGCCGCCGACGAAGCAGTCGAAGGTCGTCGCCGTGTAGTACGTACGACGCAGCTCCGAGATCTAGAGCGTGCGCGCCCGAGAAATAAATTACTTCGCTGACTTCAGAGGTGACTTTTGCCTGCCTGAGAAATGATACTTCGCTGCATCCTGCTAGTACGTGCCTTTCGTGGGATCGGCGGGCCCCTGAAGCAAATTACAGTCTTCGAGCGACAGCAACAACGTCGTCACATCATCGTGCCCGTGAAATAGTTTACTACGCTGCATCCATATATCCTGCGCTCGAGGTGCCCGGCTGACAGCTTAGTTTATACAACTCAGAACGTCTCTTCCACCGATAGCAGAAATATCGTTTACGCGCATACCCGCGCGCCCTTAATAAATGTTCACCGGCCGGGGACGACCGTGCCTGCCTGAGAGCCTGAGAAATAATACTTCGCAGTACGTGCCTTTCGTGCGGCCGCGCGGGCCCGTGATAATCTTCGAGCGGGCCGCAGCAACTACGTCGTCACATCGTCGCGACCGTGAAATAGTTTATCTCGCTGCATCCATAAGTCCTGCGCTCGCATTGCCCGGCTGACAGCAGATCGAGTTTACACTACGCCGCAAAGAACGTCTCTTCGAGCGAAAACAGCTTATAAGCTGTTTTCGCTCGAAGAGACGTTCTTTGCGGCCCGCCCGCAATTGTTCAACGCCCGGAGATGCCTGCCTGAGAAATAGCATAAATATCCTGCTAGCTCGTGCTTTTCGTGCGATCACCGGGCCCCTGAAGCAAATTACAGTCTATGGAGCGACAGTAACAACGTCGTCACATCATCGTGCCCGTGAAATAGTTTACTACGCTGCATCCATAAGTCCTGCGCTCGAGGTGCCCGGCTGACAGCTTAATACAACTCAGAACGTCTCTTCCACCGATAGCAGACATATCGTTTACGCGCATACCCGCGCGCCTTAATAAATGTTCACCGGCCGGGGACGACCGTGCCTGCCTGAGAAATAATACTTCGCAGTACGTGCCTTTCGTGCGGCCGCGCGGGCCCGTGATAATCTTCGAGCGGGCCGCAGCAACTACGTCGTCACATCGTCGTGACCGTGAAATAGTTTATCTCGCTGCATCCATAAGTCCTGCGCTCGCGGTGCCCGGCTGACAGCCGAGTTTACACTACTCGCAAAGAACGTCTCTTCCAGCGATATCGTTCACGCGCACACACCCGCCCGTAGACGATCATGCGCGCCTGAGAAATAAAGTACGTACTTCGCGTCATCCAGACGTGCTTTTCCGACGATCGACTGGCCCGGCACAGCGCTATGCCGCGAACATATATTGTCGTCGCCTGGCCGCGTTGCCGTGCGCCGCAGTGCAAAGGTCAAGTTAAGAGGGGGCAACTTCCGTGCCGTAAATTCGCTCGTTGCGCGAAGTGAACTACTTTTTTCTCTTTTTGAAAAGCGAGAGTCAAGCATGCCCCATACACGGGAGGAGTCGGCGTATGCGCGTCTGTCCAATGCCGTTTGCATGCGCGCGTTGCGCGGCCTGGGAAGTCGCGACCCGCGGCTCAGAGGGATGGAGGGTATATATATACGGTCGAACGGATCCTCCAGCGGTCCAAGTATCTCGCACCACACCTGGGCCATGAAGTGCTCTGCGCCGCAGTGCAAAAGTCGAAATGACAGACGACGTCCGGGCCTTTCATTTCATCGGTAAGCTGATTGCATTATTTTCCTGCTTGCGTTGTGCATGCACATATATGTATATATTTTTGTAGTCATTCCACTTTCGATGACCAGCGAGAATAAGTGAACGCATATTTATCTTGCTCATCATAATCCTATCACTAAAGATGAACCATATCTTTGAACCGCTTCGAAAATTGATTTAAAAATATCACTCGGTGCAGATAACAGACTGCACTGGTGTATTCCTGTGTGGGCCATACGTACAACTATTTTGTAAACTTTGAGCTTTACATTGGGTGTAGCATCTTGCAACTTTCCCCTTAAAACAGACCGATGTTTCCGTTGTGCCGATTCACAAATTTTTTCCATGTGTTCATTCCAATTTAAATTATGCGTGATTGTCACCCCGATATACTTGAGCTTATTGGAATGTTGAAGTAGACTATTACTTATTGTGTAAGTAAAGAGCAATGGGGTTTTTTTTTTTAGACATTGCCAGCTAAGCCAATTTATCAACATTAATTTTTATGTCTGATCCGGGGCCTTTCATTTCATCGTTAAGCAGATTTTCATCGGTAAGCAGATTGCATTAATTTCCTGCTTGCGTGGTGCATGCACATACTATATGTATGTATTTTTGGAGTCATTCCACTTTCGATGACCAGCAAGAATTTTCAGGAAGTGAACGCATATTTGTTTTGCTCATCATAATCCTATCACTAAAGATGAACCATATCTTTGAATTGCTTCCAATATTGATTTATAAATATCACTTGGTGCGGATAATTCCCGTGGGGGCTATACGTACAACTATTTTGTACACCTTGAGCTTTAAATTGGGTGTAGCATCTTTCAACTTTTCCCCTTAACAGACCGATGTTTGCGTTGTGCCGATTCACAAATTTTTTCCATGTGTTCATTCCAAATTAAATTATGCGTGATTGTGACCCCGATATACTTGAGCTTACTTATTGCTTATTGTGTAAGTAAAGAGCAATGGGGTTTCCTTGCTAGACATTACCATCTCAGCCAATTTATCAACATTAATTTTTATGCCTGACGTACACCAGGCTTCTTTGTACGTTTGCAGGCATTCTTTGCAGGCATTCATTTAACAAAACTTGATCCTGAACATTCTTTAGTGCCACAGTCAGGCAATAATTCGCACATAGACATAGTTGAATGTTAGGATGCAAGAATGTGATTTACGTACAACAGAAAAAAAGGTCCTAAAACTGAACTTTGTGGCATACCAGATAAAACCGGTAAAAGACTATTACTTATTGTGTAAGTAAAGAGCAATGGGGTTTCCTTGTTAGACATTACCATCTCAGCCAATTTATCAACATTAATTTTTATGCCTGACGTACACCAGGCTTCTTTGTACGTTTGCAGGCATTCTTTGCAGGCATTCATTTAACAAAACTTGATCCTGAACATTCTTTAGTGCAACAGTCAGGCAATAATTCGCACATAGACATAGTTGAATGTTAGGATGCAAGAATGTCATTTACGTACAACAGAAAAAAAAGGTCCTAAAACTGAACTTTGTGGCATACCAGATAAAACCGGTAAAAGACTATTACTTATTGTGTAAGTAAAGAGCAATGGGGTTTCCTTGTTAGACATTACCATCTCAGCCAATTTATCAACATTAATTTTTATGCCTGACGTACACCAGGCTTCTTTGTACGTTTGCAGGCATTCTTTGCAGGCATTCATTTAACAAAACTTGATCCTGAACATTCTTTAGTGCAACAGTCAGGCAATAATTCGCACATAGACATAGTTGAATGTTAGGATGCAAGAATGTCATTTACGTACAACAGAAAAAAAAGGTCCTAAAACTGAACTTTGTGGCATACCAGATAAAACCGGTAAAAACAATGAAATGCATTCAGCCAAATGTTTTGATACTGTATGGTCTAACAATTTACACGTGAAGTTGTAAATGTAACAGAATTTCTAGCTGCTGTGAATGCACGGCTGCCTATGTAGGGCGTATGGTTACAGTAACGGCTGTAACTGTTGTTTTATCAAGCTTCCATTATATCGCAATGAGCCGCTAATGTGACTCAACATTTTGTGGTTTTCATCATTTCGAAAGAAAGCGGCAGCACAACAGACTGAATGGGACGAGCAGTAGACAAATACTTGCACTTACTAGCAACCAAATGACAAAACAAATGGGACGGAGTGAGAAGCAGACAAACACGCGCTAACCAAACATTTCATTGCTAGAAAGTGGAAGTATTTGTCTACTTCTCGTCATTTAGTTGCTAGTGTACGCAAGTGTTTGCCTACTTGTTGCCCCGCCTTGTTTGTTGTGCTGCCACTTTTATTTCGAAGTTATGTATAAACCAGCCCAAGTTCCAACTCTCCTGAGCTTCATCAACTATGTATAAATAAGTAGTTCACAGTGCACTTGCAACTATTGTGGAATTCAAGTCTGATGTCAATACAAATGTACTTATCACAGTACATCTTTGCTCGTCATCCCTCTAAGTGGAATGGGAACTAAATGTCTTGAAGTTGCTAGCTCTATTAGGTTATGAAATAAAAAGGCCTTCATTTTATAATACCAACATTACTTGCACTAAACACAGTACACATCTGAACATAGGTATTTAACCTTTAGTGAGATACGAACTCTTCTAGGTGCATTGTCCCTTCATCTGGCCCTATCCTAATCATAGAATTGCGGTTGTTCAACAAAATCTGTAGAAATGAAAAACATCGTATACACTAGTTGGTGGTGCATGCATGAAGTGTGTAATACCATTTTTTTTAGGTTTCCAAGGGATCCCATTTTGAAAGGAAAATGGGTGAGGGCACTCCGCCGCCCAGATACGTGGTCACCATCAGTAAGAAGCGTTGTGTGCTCTCTCCACTTCAAGGACAGCGATTATATGGCATACCAAAAAGGTGCAAGTCATCTCATGCCTAAGGCAGTGCCATCGCTAAATATAGAGGTACGTGATTTCATGCATCTTGTAAGCTCATGATTTGTCAAGCATACAGTTAGCCATATTTTTGGCGGCTCAGTGGCTACTACGCATACATTACAATTGGTACTCATTCAAGCAATGTGCATGGAAATGTAACTTTCCTCCCATTCATATGCAACTGTTGCAAACCTTCAGGCTCAAGTCTTTTGATTGTATTCAGCCCTATCTTGCCAGGAGCAGCTAGAACAGGATAGCACCTACGCCTTCTTATAATCACCTGACACAAATAACGAGAAAAAGTACAAGTGCCCCATTTGTGTTTGTGATCTGCTACCAATCATTTTCACTGCTTGTGAAGTACATTTCAAAAGAGAAGAGGGTATAATGTTAAACTGTATTTTGTTTTTGCGCCTGCACTGCATGCGTACTTCAAGGAATGTTGTATTCAATTTCCAAAACCCCCTCAATTACTGCAGATGAATGCAATGGAGAGTGTTGCTGCAGGCGGTGAGTGTGTGGGCGAAGCCGTCCACACCACTGAAATGGCACAGTCTGAAGACGAGCAGGTACAATCACATGTTCTCAACTGTCTCCAATGAAATAAGATGATCTCGTAAAGACTTTCGTATACCAAGTAGTAATCACTGTTTCTGTATTACACTTCATCTTCTTCCCCCAGGCAGTTACAGTGCTACACACAAGAGGGGCCGTGGACGTGTTGGACAGTTCTGTTGCCCGTCCCACTTCCACCTCCACTTGCTCATGGCCACAGTCATCAGAAGACGCTCTGGCAGCTGGGCCATCACAGGTGGCTTATTTTTTCTGTTATTGTATATACTTACCACCGGTAACTAGACCAATTATGTGTAGCTGTAGACTCTAGATGATCTGAAGCAGTTCTTGGGGCAGAGGAGATGACAGTTTGGAGTAGATAAGGAAGTTTTTTGAGCTGACATTAATGTGACAGCTAAACCAGAAAAACCTAGTCACACTATTTACGAAGCTCACCAACAAGTACTATGGAATGTATATATACTGTGCAAACAGAGCTTCTCAAGTCATTTACATCTGTGCGCATACGCTTTGTAGGTAAAATCATTAAGACTTCCATTGGTATGCTTATCGGACTTCTTTAGTGTTATGTCGCACTTGCGTCTCCTTGCTTACATTCTCAGTCTCTTGGCTATTTTCTCTGCACTCTTCGCCTACACTGACTTGGCCTTGGCATATTTGTGTAGTCAACCCCAATTTGCCAGTATAGAGACTGGCAGTGTACCTGATATAGAAGAACTTTTAAGAGACTAGACACAGTGCAACTTACTCCAACGGGTAAACTTACAACACTTCATGCCTATAATTGCCCAGAATCACTGATGTCAGTGACATTGGTGCGCCTGTTTTCATGTACCGTCACACGTACCTCATCCTTATTATAACAAAGCTTTCTATGCCTCACTGATGGTGATGGGACGTGAAAATGCACTTCAGGAGAGCCAGCTTTACACAATGTGTTTTCACAAAGGCTACAACCATCACACACTCCTGCCTCACAGATTTCAATGTTACATGACTATTACTAGACCCAGTCACAAAAACTCATAGAAAATCGTAACATCACATTCAATCAGATCGACGTTGTTCACATTCAATCAGATCGACGTTGTCGTAGATGTGGCCTTTAGTGGCTGATTTAGATTGTGGATTTTGCATTTGTATCTGGGAAAGATTTATTGGCTGCTCTTCACGTGTCAGAGGACACATGCACTGGGCACAACTTCAGTCAGTTAGAATGGTGGGAAAATTGTGCTGTGAGGGTAAAACGTTCGTCTTGTACACTGGAGGCCCTGCATTAATTCCCACTTGGACTGAACAGCACCCTTTTTTTTCAGAGCAACTACAGTACTTTGTTTTCAGAACTTCACTGAAAAAGTTGATGTCAATCTGCACTTTCTTTACTTGGTTTCTATTATTTACTCCATCAGCCGTTTCTTGTGCCTTGTGCAGATATGCTAGAACTTAGTACCGTCACCAATATTATACTTCATGTTATGCTTATTCTGCTTGCTTGTGAACGACTCTTTGCTCAAAGCAGTAGTAAATTTTGCGTGTGTGTGTATTTATCAAGTACTGAAATGCACTTTTTTGCATATGTACGTCCCACAAACTTCTTAAAATGATTGTTTTTTTATGCACTGTTCAGCCATCAAGCGCAACATCATGGGGTGACCCTATGGAGACTGCACAGCCCGCAAGGTCATGGGGTGACCCTATGGAGACTGCACAGCCAACTTTGGCGGCACAAGCAACGTCTTTTCCTTCAACACCGTCAAGGCATCGCATGGTAAAGAAATATGCTGTGTTGTTCAGTATTCTGTGCTGTAAATATTACTTGGGTAGTTTTATGTTGCCTAATAGATATTATTAGATGGGTAATTATCATTATATTAGACATTATCATTAGAATGGTGGGCTCTAATAGTATGCAAAAGGATGCAGTGTACATACCTGGCTTCATAAAAAAATTGCTCGTATGAGACAGTTACAATCTTATTCATCTGGACACACCCTTCAATAACAACAGGTAATACCAAAAACATTTAAAACAATTGAATGGCTATGCACTGGCATACGAGTATATTTCAGGTACACCACTAGGATCTAAATTGCTGGGGAAGGGAGAATAGGATGCATGCCAGGCCATAAAAAATATGGTCCCATGTAGATATACGGAAAAGATCACAATTTCTCCCCCATTTATGTAACTAGAGCAAAGTGCTTAGTTGGTTTTCATTTTGCAGCTGCCGGCCATGGAGGACACTCTGGAAAAGGCATTTTTGAGAAGTGAAGTAAGGCGCTACGCAAACTTGCAGACAGCAAGCAAAAAAAAGATAAAAACTCTGCAGCAGTCTCGACGCCGTCTTGCTCAGAAGGTAGCACACCTTCAGGATGTTATTAAGAATTTGTCGGAAAATCGAATTCTGGCAGATGAAGATGTAGCAACCTTGCAGAGTCTTGGCGGGTCGAGGAAGGACCTGCTAATGCGGCAGTTGGCCAGAAAGTCGGGTGCCCCACTCCAAACGACCTATTCACCAGAACTGAGGGCATTTGCATTGACGTTGCATTTTTATTCACCGCGGGCGTATAGATATGTGCGAGCTGTCTTCGACACGTGCTTACCCCATCCAAAGACACTAAGCAAGTGGTACCAATCAGTCGATGGCGCTGCTGGCTTTTCAAAAGAGGCGTTGACTGCATTGGAAATGAAAGTACAGGAAAATTCAAAGAAGGGCTACTCTACACTCTGCAATTTGGTGGTAGACGAAATGGCAATTAGGAGACATGTAGAATGGGATGGGAAAAAATTCTATGGCTATGCAGACGTGGGGACAAAGACAAGTGACGACAGTTTCCCGATTGCCAAAGATGCTTTTGTCTTGATGCTCGTCGCAATCAATGGCAGATGGAAGCTGCCGATTGGTTACTTTTTTGTTGACGGAATCAGTGGGGAACAAAGATGCAATTTGGTGCAGCAAGCTGCCAGCCTTGCCCATGAAAAAGGCGCACACATTGTTGGTATCACTTGCGACGGTGCAGCCTCAAATCTCTCTATGTTGCGCAGCCTTGGCTGCAAGCTAGACTTGCCCGAGCTGGATGCCTCTTTTCCACACCCAGTCACAAAGAAGCCTATCTTCGCCCTTTTGGACCCCTGTCACATGCTAAAGCTCCTCAGGAGCACCCTGTGTGACAAAAAGACAATTGTAAATTCGGCAGGCGAAGCAATCATGTGGAAACATATTCAAGAACTCCATGAGGTGCAATACTCCGAGGGATTGCACTTGGCTAATAAACTGAGGCAAGCCCATGTGAACTGGAAAAACCAACCTATGAAGGTCTCACTGGCAGCTCAAACGTTCAGCCAGTCAGTAGCCGATGCCATTGGCGAGTGCAGAGCACGAAAACTTTGGAAATTTCGTAATTCTGCACCCACAGAAGAATTCATCAGGCACGTAAATGATGCATTCGACATACTAAATTCTAGAAGCATGGGTCAGAAAGGGTGGAAAAAACCACTCTACGCAGGAAATGAGGCTCGTGTCACCACACATCTTGAAGAGCTGAAGGCCTACTTTTGCTCTTTGAGAGAGTCTCCAGAAGGTAAGCTCATGACTGAAACCAACAGGAAAACAGGCTTTCTTGGCTTTGTTGTGTGCATGGACAGCATCATCCGCATGTACAATTACCTGGTAAGAGACAACCAGCTCCTTGTCTATCTACCAACATCAAAACTGAGCCAGGACCACTTGGAGCTATTTTTCGGAGCAATTCGATCATTTGGCCGCTGCAACGACAATCCAACAGCAAAACAATTTGAAGCAGCCTTCAAGCGCCTCATCATCCACAATGAAGTGAAAGATGTTGATGGTGGCAACTGCTTGCCTTTGGAACACATACAGATTCTTTTTGCGAGTAGCTCAGGCGAAAGGCCCGCCTCAATTGATGTTATTAATTTGACTACAGCACAGAGAGGTCCCGATGAGGGTGACTCACTTGTCGAAGACAGCCCTGATATCTTTTTAGACCATGCATACACTGCAGAACCAGGCAAAATTTCTGACCTTGGCGTTTAGATCGTAGCGCATATATCTGGATTTGTAGCTCGAAGCCTGTTGCTGCGCCTGAAGTGCAGTGAATGCTCTTCCGCACTGAAGGTATCCACCGCCCCTCTCATGCCTGCATACTCGCTGATTCGGCGCAAAACACGTGGCGGGCTCATTTATGCCTCGAGTGACGTGCTTACCATTTGCAAACAGACTGAAGCAGAGCTTCGCAGGGCTTTGGTGTACTACTCTTTCCCATCTAAGGGGTTTGTAGCCAAAGTTGTTGTTAACACTTTGACAGCGTTTGTCGGCAAGGACTTTTTCAAAGCACTAGATCAGCACATGCTTGAAAATCATCCATTGGAGTGCCATTCATCTCATCTCGTAAGAGCAATCGTGGAGAAGTATTTGGATGTGAGGCTGCGTCATCTTGCAAAAACAACAACAGAGCGCCTTCACCAGGAAAGGATTCGGCAAAAACACACAAAGTTGACGCAGTTTAAAGGCCAATAAATTTACCAACCATAGCAAACTTCAAATGAGTACTGACACCAAATTTGGGCTTTTGGGTTTTTGCTCAAATGAGCCCTTGCTAGCCAATAAACTAAAAGTGCATACAGTTCAGCATTTCACCGATTATGAATGATAATGCCATTCATAGCATCAGTTTCGGTTTTGGCAGCTGAAAGCCCAAGAGCAGGCATGATTGGGTCTTCTGGGGCTTCATTAACACCACATGTTCCTGCCAAGAAGCCAGTCTTGACCTTGTTATAGGCCTCAAAAGCATCTGAGGCATTTTTACTTGGCCGCCTACCTACACTACGCTGCCACAGAGTTCAATTAAAGATTAGTCCAGCTATATTCGTCACGTACGTCTAAAACTGGGGGGGCAGTGGGGGCATTACGGTATATGACCTGTAGTACCGGTATATGACCTCTAGCACCGTATGTGACCTGCTGGCAGCTACTTATGTCACGCATCTCCCTAGGCATAGTTGACAACACACAGTAGCTGAGCCACTAGTTCTCGGTCTTTTTAAAATGGAGCAAAACTTTCGATTGAAACTTTGTTACAACCATTGCTTGGTGCCTATAATTTGGAGTACAATGTTCTGGCACCTCCACAAAGCAAACTGTATTAGAAATTGTCCTTTGGTGTCAGTACACGTTTAACTGTGCAATAGGATGTACCTTTCGGATTAAAGCACTCAAATTCCCTCACCATAAAACCACCAACTTTGGCCTGCACCACCAGAGAGGGAACACAGTGCTTGCAACCCCTTAGAGTCAGTTTCTGTGCTAGAAGTATGTGCAATGAAAGGTTACAACGTACCATCATGCTAACCATGCAGCGTGTGCAGTATCATGGTATATGTTCGATATCATTGGCATATCTATGTTGCAGTATTATTGGAGAGCATTGTGGGGCACCCGACTTACTGTATTCCCATACAAATCTAGCGTACATGTGCGTACCACATTTTTCATAACAATGTTCTCACACTAATAATTGACTCGGCAAGCCTCACGGAGTGCGCATGAATAGTTAAATGTCCTAGACTACTGTTATGAGAGTTTCTAGATGTGGTTTTTTTAGCACCCATCATTTGCGTTAATTTTCATAGGACTAATGCTGTCCTTACTGTATACTGACTTGCTGACAGAGTGCAATATATTTGCTGTTATGAATATTTCTTGCTCGAATTTATTGTTTTGTACTTCTTTATTTTGCGTACAAAAATTTCCTGCGTAACATTGTTAAACTCATGGCATTCAAATTCACTACAAATTGGAAACCGCCAGTGAGTACATGTGTACTTGATTTTACAGAATGTTTTTATAAGATTTATGTCTGAAATGTTTACTTACGTTTGTGCATACAAATACAATATGTGCACATAATTACTTTGATAAAATTACGGGTATCAAAGTAAAGTGCAGCTCTACATACAAGCCACTATATATACATCAAAATCGCCTTGCGAAGTAGTTACAGTAAGCTAGCCTAGATGGACGCAATTTAGAAAATAAGAATGGTTCTACTTAGTTGTAGGGCCTTGTAACAAATGCCCTTTGATTATTGAAGATGGCTTTATTTTGCCCTCACTCTTGCACCTCCCCCACCTACTGCTAACATTTCCATTGCAGCCTTTGTTTGTGATCAAAGTTTGTCACTTTATATCATATTATCATGCTATTGTCTAGCTTCAGAAGTGTTACTCACATTTTTTTTGTTTCGATACACCATGTGACCTTGATGTATATTTTTCAACATTAAGTTTGTATACCCAGGCTATTTGTGCACAGATAAGGAGCACTTCTTCATCCAAGAATGTCCTCTGAAACAGCTGGACGCTATATATAGGACTGTATTGTGTTGAATATTTTGCTTTAGAGGTGATCGGTCTGTTTATTCATTTGTGTGCAATAAAAAATTATGCTACTCTGAAAAAAGCAACAACTATTCTCCTAAACACAGCAAAATTGAGGCATCGGGGACCCCGAACAGAGGGAAAAAAAAAAAGAACCAAGCGGACCAGAGGACCAAAGGAACGCCAAGTTTTCTTTTTGCCGACTTGGAATGAGCGGAATCTCAAATTTCTACTTTACCCCATACGCGCATGTCTTGGACAAAGGAAATCCTAACGCGGAAATATGAACCAGAACACGCAAAATTTAGAAATACTGTTCGTGGGGGTCAAATTATGGCGCGCCATTGGTATATTTGGACGGCCACATTTCCCAGCTTCGTTAATTAAGCCAGGCGTCCATTTGACTTACATGGGAAGAACGCTACTTGTGCGTTCTGGCTCATATTTTCGTGATCGCGCTTTACTTGTCCATAACTGTACGTATTAAACAAAATTTACCGCAATTGATTCTGTGCAGTGTATTTACAGCTACACACAATAAAGAACAAAACATGGCATTGGGAGTTTTCGTGATCGAGCAGTAGTTTGAAGTTTAATTTTCTGAACACAGAAAAAAAAAGAGGGAAGGCATAAGGAGACTAGCCTGACAGAGGCCTTCCCTAATTAGTGCAGCTTTCTATAATTTACACTGAAGCACTACAAATCTGTTGCTATTTAACCGGATCCACTAGCGATCCTTTTTAGCTGCAGCGCAGGCTCTTTTCGAAGCAATTAACCTTTTTCTTTTTTTTTTTTTTTTTTCCAATATCGCAGGCGGTCTGGGGCTCTCCACGGTCGGTCAGACCAACGCCTCGGTCAGACTCAAACCGCCGCGCGGCAGGTCGGGTACCACTCGCAATGACATTATGGCACCTACCTTTGAAATCCCTAGTTCAGCGATTTTCCCCCCATTACATTGAATGAGATAAAAACGCACCACAAATGTTCAACAACCGCGCACAGCACGCGCACCACGCGTGTGCGAACTCCCAGCACAGGTAAGCGAAGGTATGCCAGAATGCACGCTGGCGAAACCAAATCTTTTCGCGCTTCCAGAGAACTCTCAGCTGAAGGGGCACTATCGTTGCACACCTACGATGTGAAGGGAAAGTGGCGCCATAACTCCCAACAAAACTTGAATCGCAATCGTCGCAGCAAATGTAGGCCAATGCAAACCGTGAATGCCAACTCCACTGGCAGCCATGACAAGCAGCCTGCTGGAGCCACTAAATGCTACCGCGGGCGCCGCGGGCCTGAGAGTAGTGCTTTTTCCATAATGCATTGCGCGGGACGAGCCCGAGGAGAGGAGAATGCGGCGTCAGAGGAGGTTGGCTTGCCAAAGCTGTGCCGCCTGACGTCATGCTTCCTCCTCCGTGAATACGGCCCCCGAGCCCGGCAACGAAGTGAGGCGTCGTGAAATTGCCGTACTCGATCGCCAACGCGCGCCGATAGCGTACGCGTCGACCGGGCGCTGGCGGAGTGCTTGATTAGCGCGGATTGTGCTGTAAGAAAAGTAGGCAAGAGATGAGGACGCAGGAGGAGCTCAGTTAAAAGTGGATCTGGAAGAGAAAATAATATGCAAAGGCAGGAAGCGGTGGCAGGATGAAACTTAGAACCGCGAGGGAGGGAGTGAGAGTTCGGGCTGTGAGACGGGGCGCGCGCCAGATAGCGAGTACGGCAATTTCCGCACGCCTTATTTTTGTTGTCGCGTTTCAAGAGTATGACACGGATATCCCGACGGCGGCAGCCGGATTCACATGCGCGGTAGCTGTGGCGCATTGCACGGTTGGTTGCTTGGGCAGGGGGTGGGAGGGGGGGGGGGGGGGGAGGAGGGGGAATATCACGACACCTGCGAGGCGCGAGCCGAGGCTCGAAAAATCGCATATTCCTGGACTACAATTCACGGCGATCGGGCTCCACAGGCACCCGAAAAAGTGACCTTTTCTCGTTGCATGATCGCAGTCCGCTGTTGCAGAGCGGCACAAAGCAAAAGTTGTCCCTCTTATCCCGACGCCTCTCCATCATTGCATGCACAAATAACATTCCTGAGACTTTTTTCACACACTATGTTGAATGTCCAACGATAAAACGATGCGCGAAACGGCTGTAAGTTTCTTGCATCAGAACGACGACGCAGATACACAGCCGCAGACGACAATAAGCAGAGGTGACAGGTCAGCTCTACAAGTATCGTCTGTTACATCGCCTGTGACCATTTTTATTAATTTATAACACTAAATAGCCTTATTTCTCCATTTTATTGCATCACGTTTCATAAAACATGTCAAATAACGGGAAAGAGCACTCTTCGGAACAATCAAAGTGAAAAGGAGTCCGCGTGTCGTCTGCTACCAATCCGCGGAGTAAGCAGGCACACCAAGCGGCACGGCGCCGGTGGTAGTATTCTAGTACTATAGTGCCGGGAATATTCTAGGCACTGTACTAGTACAGTGGCTAGAATTCTAGCCACTGTAATTCTAGTTCACTCTACCGGTGGGCCGTCACCTGGGAAGCCTGGGAACTCCTGTTGCAGCCAGCGCCACCTACATTTTTTCATCGCAAAAGGGACCCTCGCGTTCCATTGGTTTTCTCCCCGGATGACACACCTCTACATTCTAGTACCCCTTGCAACGACTCCTGCACCGCGTGACGTCATAAATACGTCATAGTGACGTCATATTAACATCAATTGTTGTTATATTGCGTAGTAGAATACAAAAAGCACATTTTTTTAGATTTTAATAAAAAATTAGGAAGCCACTCATTTGCTAGCAGTTTTATAAAATAATTTTTTTGTTTGTTCTTGGGGAAGCCGCCGATGCTGCCGCTGCTGGCGGTATGGCGTATCCGAAAGTGCCGAAAGCCCTGAATGCCTGAATTTCTTGGGTCGACAACGTAGATGAAGCAGAGTTGATAGAGTTAGAAGCACTATCAGAATGTGCGAGAACGTTGCCGTATGCGGGGACCAAGCCAGCCTTTCCACACGGTAGCGAAATCCGCTCTCGAGTAATGCTGACCTGTAACCGCCTGCTCTATAGGGACCGGGCGGCCGTTGTATGGCACCACCGTCGCTTCATCGAACAGCGCCGCCCGTGGCGAACCGCTCGTCAGTGGAATGCCGGTGGCGGTCAGCGCAGCGTAACTGCGCATGGCTTTCTGTCGTTTTTCTGCGGTGCGGCTTGCAAAGCGTACGTAACCCCACGTGCATTTTTCAGATCGGTAAATCTTGAGCGTGGATGTGACGTTTACGAGGCATACCATGTGTGTGATTTACGCCCATACTCAGTATTTACAAATAGCAGACGACGCTCAATGCGCCAAGCTGGAAGTCAAGCTGTAAGTGAAAATTCGTTACTTCATGCAATTTTTGATGCCTGCATGCAGTTTCGCGTATCGAGGAGTATGCAGCTAAATGTTCCCACAAAGCCGGTGTGTGCAACCGATCTAGGAATGCTGCGGCGCTGGCCTTGGGCAGTTGATGACGAAACGGCGTCAACGTCGTGCACAAGCGAAAGGCAAAGTTGGGGGGTGTCTTCTAAGATTTACCTCAAAACAGAAATTGTGATGGACGACGCTTCCGTAACTTCATTACCTACGGCTGAAACGTGTTTAATTTCACAGGAATGCTCTTACTACAGTCATCGGGAATCGTTCATAGTATAAATACCGCATGATAGTAGAACGTTATTGCTTGTCGTGGAGAAGCATTGCTTTACAAGAATTGCAATGGTTGCTGGCTAGTTGGTAAATGGTTTTTCAAAAACCAATTCCTGCGTGGCTGAAGGACGCAAGACAGGAGGGTCTCCGAAACCTGTACTCAGCTTCACAACTGAATGCTGTGGTCGGTTTACAAGCTGCAACCTACGCTTCAAAAATCATGCACACCTTCGTCTAACGACGATCAGGGTTTGTCGCAAAGCTCTTACGTATGGGTTTCCTTGGTTGCCTTCTGGGTTTAAACTTTGACTAGTTGAGCGTCGAATTTGACCAGCACGCAGTTTGGTCTTTTGATCGCAGCGTCTTTAACTTTGACCATTTCCCATTCGATTTCGCAGGAAGAAAGCTTTGCGTTCAACCATTATAATCATTAGACGGACGGCTAGATGATTTTGCTGTTTAATTTTGAACTTCCATGCCCCCAAATCTAAACTTTGTCCAGCGTGTCGGAAATGTGTCTGTGCTGGCGGACTCGGGCTGATGCACCCATATTTGAGGCAACTAATCGCGCGTTTTTGGTGTCTTCACCAGGCATTACACGATTTTTTTAGGTACTCTGTAAAGAATACTTAAGCATTAAAAAACACCGGCTGACGTTAACGCTGCCACATTTTTTAACTATCGGTGCCAGCCTTTATTCTACGCAGGTGGTAAAACGGGAAGGGGAGGAGGGATGGTGGATGGTTTGTAGCTTGGGCTGTTGAGTTGGTGAATAACTTTGGCTCTTGATAAAATGACCACCACAAATGTGGGATTTCCTCTTCGGCTTTCAGGCTCCCATGCTGTCACAGTGTCGCTCACCAAAACCGAAGGCACAAAGCTCACGGTTACAGAAAGTGTAAACTACCGCAACATTTCTACGGCTACACGGTAATCCATCTCGTATGCAGGTGCCTTTCTATTTAAAGCACACGTATCGAGGTATCCCAGCGCTAAGGCTGGCGTGGAAACCGTAGTCATTGAACCCAGTGAAGATAATTGAAAGTGGTAGAAATGAATAATAATATTGCTAATAGTTTTATTCCTACTCAGATCTCGCGGAGCCAGGCGCAGAGCGCTGCCAAAAGCGCTCGTGTCAATGTAGCCCATTCCCAACTTTACAAGCATCCAATAAGTTTGCGTAGCCGTTACTGCACTTAAGAAGAAAATAATACTACTAATAGTAGTCTTATCCGTACTCAGAACGGGTCTAGCCAAGCGCACATCGCTGCAAAAAGCGCTCATGCCATTGCAGCCGATACCCAACTTTAGAAGCGTCCGACAAGTTTACGTAGTCATTACTGCATCTAAGAACCCAACACATCTGTCTAGACTTTGTTTCACCGAACATATGCGCTCAGAACACCACCAAAACATTTAAAGCACCGAAGCAAACACGACAAAAACAACGGGAGGCTGTGTAGTCCAATTCACCGGCTCATTCCACTGACGAGGGTAGCGCCGAGTGGTGGCGCCACCCGTCCAGCTGCCCGGTCCCTATGCCGATGGTACCTGCGTTAGATCTACGACATCGCGCAGCCGAGTGGTCCCGTTTGAACAACCCACGTAAGAAAAGACACCGTCCGAGCGTGATTATGTGAGCCTGCTGCGGCATGTCCGCGCGGCGGCATCTGCTATCAACAGTTTGCAACACGGCAAGTTCAGAATGCTTAAATGGGTGGCCTGAAATCGCGGTGTGTTTTCAAAATGACAGCAGCGCGGAACTTACAGTGCTCAGGACGTAGGCTAGACGCGGCCACTGATATTTTACTGGTCGCATGTGCGCATTACAAGTGCCAACCACGGATAGCTAGAAAAGGTAATCATTGGTGTTCCCACACATGTACCGCGTACAACCCAGCACAGTAGTTTCCCCTTTAAGGAGACTAGCAAAAAAGACCCAAAAATCGGCAGTTTGTCGCGTTTTTTGTATATATTTTCGAGTGGATTGAATTGTGGCTTAAAATTGTTTACCCGAAATACGTTTTGTGCGCGGAAAAGTCTGGTGATCATGAGCTTCTTGCATCATAAATGCATGGTATTCAGCGCTTGGAAAGATTTTTCAGAAGAAATTATTGCAGCTGTAGTGGTGAGCCATTTCACTACAGTAAAATGTGGCAGAAATACATCTGCGATACAAAGGATGTGAAAGAGTGAGAACATTGGCAGTCTCGTATCCCGTGGCCCAGATTGTGGCTGGGTAGTTTCCATCATGCATTCAGCTCCTCACATTGGCACACACATGATGCTATGACAAATTAGGAACTGGGTCCTCCAAAAGGTACACTAGCTAGGCGCTTCATGCCATAGCTGCTGCATTGGCATAACCTTCACGTCTCTGTATATGTGGCTATGTTGGCCAGATTTTACCGATTCCCCTCATGCAAAGGGACTTAATTCAGGACACCCAGCCGATAGGGTCAGAGAAGAAGCTGTACAGACGGTAACAGGAAGGGTATACACTTGGCTGACCATCATGTCTCCAGCATATGAAAACCCATGGGTTCTACGCAGGCTCAATAGTCAACGTCAAAGAGAATCTGAAGATGTGCCTGGAACGTGAAAGCCTCAGCGGATGGTTTGTGTCCATGGGTATGAGCAGCGAGCACACTGCAAATGTAATTGATAGGCAAAGGTCAAGGCTGTAATGGTGCGAGTTTAACCAAAAGAAATGGTGAAAAACATCCCAATTTCAAACTGCATTGATGTAATATGGGCACGAGTGACGTCATATGGACGTGCACTGTAAATGCAGTTATCTGTGTGTTAACTGTACGTTAGCACTCAAGTGATACAATCAAACGGAATGGAGGCCCCACTGAAATTGCCTAGTTATGCTTTTTTTTGCGGTGGGTTAGGTTGGTGGCTGTAAATTGCACAAACAAGATTCTGTGATGTCATAGAGAAATAGCTGGAAAGTGTGTATGAAACTTCCACTGTTCTACACATTTTCTGTACTATCTTATTTGTTTGAAGTTTACAATAAAATTGATGTCATTTGTTTTTTGGGCAAAGAAGTCTTTTTAATGAACGAACCTTGTATTTTTTCTTCGTAGCCTCTGTAACAGCCTGCCTACTGTGCCCCTAAACAGTGGTCGCTAAACAAATACCCACTTGCCAGCCAGCTTCAGGGGCTTGTAACGATTTACTAGGATTTTTCATGGCCAACATAAATTCCAAGGAATCCACGGTGGTACACTCCAGGGCAGTGCAAGTCTCAAAAGAAGTTTGACAGCAGGACTGGACACTAACACAACCAACAGGCTTCATAGGTGGAAACCAGAAGCCCACCCACACAATGCTATGCAATAAGCCAATGCAGTGAGTCTCTTGATTTTTATGCGAAGCATTCAACGAGTGGGTCGACTAGTGACTAGCGGGTCGACTAGTGAAAAATGTCAACAGCGAAGCACTTATCAATGCTCACATGCTGCCCATTGACACCAAAGCAGAAGTACGTTCACTGGAGTCATTTTATTGTTGAAGCATTCCAGGATACATACAGGTTTCAGCTTGTGGGCCTGCTCTCTACGGCATGCCAAGGAATGAGGCACACTGCGGTTGCGTGAAAGAACTCTTTACTTACATCCTCCACGCTGTCGCCCGTCCGGGCATACACACGCACACACCAAAACACTCTGCTCGTCCCGAGTCCCAGTCCCCGCGCGCGGTTCTTCAGCACCACCGCCCGTCCCTACCCGTCCACTCGCGCCATCTCTCCGGCGACCGGGCCGCACGGTAGGCGAGGAGGGCGAGGGAAGGGAGCCCATGGCGAGAGGCTCCGGGCGACACCCTCTAGGCCAGAAGGTGTCGGGCCAAGGCGCTCCCCACAAGCTGTACTGCAATATTCACAAACACCAATAAAGACATTCACGTCCACATAGGTGTCCTCGGCTCCAGTTCTTGCACAAGGTATTAAATACTCTCGGGAGAGGATAATGTCAAGCTGTACAAGAACCATTCCCTCGTAGATGTGCTCCATAACCTGTTTTTTAGGCTTGTTAGCTTAAAAAATAGTTTCAGTGCCCTGTTTTTTTCAAGCTAATTACCACCACCAGAGAATGTGCTTTCTAGCAGTTGGGCTCTGCTGGGTATGCATCGTTGCAAACAAAATATGGGACACTGCATTATGGCCCTTACGACTAAGCATAGTCACTTAAGCAATTAGCCGAAACAGTTTTTACACAGCACAGAGTTAAAAAGCAAAAGAACATGGAATATCTCCTTGCAATTACAAACTTTTACTGTTCACCCCCCTCCCCCAAACACAGAGCAGACAATTACCAGCTGTGAACACAAGTATAAGTCAAGTTGAATTCCACAGGGGGCGAATGGGTACATTGATGTCACAGTCAATCAGAATTCGTGAATCCTCTGTAAGCCTTCGAGAGAATTCGCTCTCACCATTACTGGCCATCCAACTGAGTGGGCATGAAAGTATTGTTGTTGGTTATGTTGACTTCCAAGCCAAACACGAGTAAACAAAAAACTAGCTTACCAAAATACATAATCAGAACAGATGTAGGATGAAGTTTGTTGACTAACCGGGTTGAAGAAGGCAGAAGGCAGTGGGGCAAATGTTAGGGAAATAAAATCCATGCGGTACTTGTGAACGAAGTTATGAGACGCTGCCAAACGATCAGCTGGTGAGGAGGGAGGGCTATCCTATCTATCCCTTGCTACCTCTTTACTATAATTGAGCAGATACCAACCTTTCATTAAACTCGCTAGCTGGCAGTTCCACGTACCCTATGTAGAAAATTTCAAGGTAGACAAAACGTTGTTTCATAATGGCTGCCTACAGATTGCTAAGAGTTCGCAGCTCATTTGAAGTATTGCATATCATGAAAGCACAATAGTATTATTCGAAGCAACAAATTCGAAAAACATAGATGAACAACAAGAGCCACTTGTTTACCTTGAGCACACCAAACTTGAAAGCACTATTTAACACAAGTGTCAAGCTTGGCACAAACGGCGATCTTATCGGCTTGACTTCTCCCGAACTTGCACATTTGGAGCTTGAGCCTCCTTGCACAGGAAGCCAGCCAGTGAGCGGCTGGTTTCAGCGATAGCTAAGTACCTATGTTACCCATGGACGGGCGGCTGCTGGGCTCTCCCATTCACCAGGCCACCCACGAAAGTGGAGCTGCGCTCCCTGCATGCAGCGTGCACGGATCGTTTCGCGGGGTAGTAACGTTTCTTGCAGAACAGGCTACATGCGAGGACGGATAGCGTTCGACGATGCCCTGCGCTACCTGACGATACTTGATTCGTGCACACTGACGCCGCTGACACTGCGTTGCTCGCGTTATCACGTCATCAAAGTCAGCTACCTCGTTAGCCACGGCGCAAAGCGCTGGAAAACTGATCCGCACGTAACACGTTTCACGCCAGAATCAAAATACAAGGCTTGGAATGCAAGTAGCAATCGGAACAAGTAGACAACAAATGCAGGAGCATAAAGCCGATGGCACGTGAACTGCAAGACAATATGAAGCTAGCAACATATTTAACGGCAACAAAAGGAGCACGGAAAAAAGCGGGGCGAAGCAGCTTGCCAAAATATGATGCGTTAGGCTTACCAAGACTAGCAGCAGCAAGTTCACGAGAAATACTCAATAAATAACTGCAAACAATCCTCGCAACAAGAAAAAAATCACGCCATATCCACGGAATGAATGATGATAAGTGGGGCGAAGCTCGAGAGGGGGAGATCATCGGTAACCGTAACTCTCCCGTGAAAGTTCGCCCATTACATCATTAAGAAAGACGTAAGACTGTGTGCGTACATTGTACAAATCAACTTTTATTTTCGGAGTCAATGCTCCCAGGCCCAGACCTGGTGAAAGACCCCGCGCCATCGAGGATTACCCCGCACCTCCACCACAATTTGTCACGTAGGATGGGACACAACGGTAAAGAAAGAACTTTTATTTAGGGCGAACTTGTGCCCGAGCAAGACGAGAGGAAACGAGCAAAGGTCCTTGCGTCTCGTTCGATCTCCGAGAACGACTGCCTGCGTTCGTGGCGTGATCTCTTGCGTGATCTCCCCCTCGCAGTGCACGTGCGCTCGCGCCTCCGTTGGCGAACACAGACAAGCTCGCGCTCCCGGTGCCGAGTTTGCGCTGTCGGTTGCAGCCCGTTCTTGCGCGTGCAACGCGGCCCACTTTGCGACATCTCCGAAAGCATGCGGCAGTCACGTACCACGAGACACAATGGATGGACAGACCCATGACTTAAGGAGCTTCGCCCCTAAAAGCGCCGCGAGGCAGCCGCTGTGCAAGGCGATAAGGATGTAACGTTGCGCAGGCTTGTGGTTGGAGCCAAGGCCGGAATCCCACAAGGCGCACACACGCCGTTAACCAATGCCTTCATATGCGCAAAAAAAAAAAAATAGTGACGCCACAGGAAGTCACGTGACTAGTTTAGTTTGACGTCACTTCTGCGGGGCAGGAGCCACGCGTATTGTCCGCGAAGACGGCAACGAAGCTGTCTAAACGGTAAATCGGAACGCACCCCCAGTAGCACTTTGCACTGGTCCACTGCAGTAATCTGCACCAGTTCAGGTAAAAAAAAAGGGCTGCGTCTGCTGCAACCCGGGGCTTCCGAGCCGATTCCCCCCGAACTGGCTGCTGCGCCCCACGGAAGTTTCGTACGTCAACAAAAAAATTGCGTAATTGCATTACACTGCAATTACTTCAATAGTATTGCATATATTTTTGGCAGTGACACACTAATATTACAATATCAAGATTTATTTTGAGCCTGAGTTTATTGTATTTTAATATGACGTCACCTAGTCACCGTGACGTCATAGACATGCTTTGTAGATGTTTGCAGTATATTTTTCTCTGCGAAACTCTAGTTTGTTATTGGACACTCGCGTAGAAGTTATGTAGACAAAGCACTTTTTATAGATTTACCACGGGTTTTACGGATGACCTACGGACGAGCGGCATGGAAAAGAGGCCGAATTCCATCGAAGAGCGAATTTTGGCCCCGTACTGGCCTACGTACGGGTAGAGTTCACTGAGTCTAGTACGGGCTTGTCTGTTCCGTGGTACGTCTGTTCCGAGTTTGTTCTGTTGGCCTGTTTCAAATATTCCGGCTTCGCGCGGTGCCGAGGCAAGTAAGAATGTACGAGCGTCGGCGTTGTGTGGAGTCGCTCACGAGTGGTGCGGTGCTGCGCTGTGTTTTCGTTTCATATGAGGTGTTCAGCTCCAAGCCTGTGTCTCCGCGCTTGTATCTTCTACAGTAATTCACAGTCTTCAAAGTCCGATGACTATTCGTGGCAGCAACGCGAATTGCTGGTCAGCGCTTGCGCAGAGCGCAATGTTTTCATATCAAATACGTACGTATCAGAACCAAATGTTGCCCCAAAATGTGCAGTAAGGACGAAGCACCGTGTTGCCTTCAAAACGTGACCGATGTGTGTGGTGCGTCGTAGTGTTCGAGAGGTTTATTGTTTGTGTGAAGCTGCTGGCGTTATACACGGTGTTGTGTCGGTATCACAACGCGAGGCAAATATTTTGATACTGCTCCGTACTCGACTTGCAAGTGTCCAGATTCGTGTCGCTGCAGGAGTGTATACGTGAATAATCTAGAGCCCCATCAGTTAGCAATGGTGCGTCGCAGTGACAGCGAGTTTTCGTTCGTGCGCTTCAACTTGCCGTGATCCCTGTCGTTACAAGCGTGGCCAAAAAATGCGCCGGATATCTGTCGTGAGTTACTGTGGCATTTTCCGTGTGTGTTGTGTTCGTGTGCTCCAAAATTTACGATGTCGCCAAACGTACGTGATCGTGCCCATTTATGACAGGCTAGGTATTGCTCAAGCAGTGGCTTCAGCAATAACAGGTGCTACGTGCTGTGTTGAACTGTTATATCTACATTCTAAGCACACCATCTAGGTGACTCTGCGTAGTTGCTGCTTCTATTTGCTCTAACCTCATTTGCCTTGTTCATCTTTTTTGCAGGGTATTTTTATTTACGTGTGCATGCAGCATATTAGCACTAAATCAACCTTACACACTTACCTGTACATGCCATAACCCTCTTTGCAATCACGTGTGCATGTGCTACTGTTACCCTGCAGTATTTCGTCAACTACTGTGCATGCTAGCAAAGATTGTTTGCATGTCGTTCTGAACCATTGCTAATAGCCTGAATTTCCTTTAGTATTACCAGAGTCCTTCAATGCTGTAAAGCATTGAAGGACTCTGGCATTACTAACATACCTCTTTCTTTCTCACCTGCTGGCTTCGTGTTGCTTTTAAAAGGAATTGATGATTTAACACTGCGTCTAAAGATATGTTGGACAAACTTGCAAAAAACGTAATACACGAGATATACCTGCTAAATTTCTCAATGGCACAAAGCACGTACTCGGATCGCACAGGCTAAAAGTATGTCTGACGTGCTCCACACTCTTCGTCTGCTCCTCAACGCAGTCATGCTTGATTTTTACCCAACCGGCAAAACCACTTCTGCTCACTGACGAGCCAGGGTCACTGTCACGCCCACTTCACAACACATGGTGAAAGCAGTCTGTTCTGATTTTTACCCAACAAACCAAAACACTTCCACTCACTGACTAGCCGTGAAGAGTCACTGTTAATAATTAATCATTACTAATAATTTCAAAAATGGAGTTGTAACTCTAGCGATGGTGAAGGCTGTAGTGGAGGTCCGGGGTGGGCGACTTTGATGGCGCTTGTGGGTTTCAGTGCACTTGGACTAAGAACAGCTTTCACGGGGTAGAAGCCCTAGCATCCTTCTGCTCGCAAATCCATAAAATATTTCTCTGTCTATTTGTTTAGTGCAATGCGTAGTTGACGGCATTGAAAAGCACCATCTGAGAAACATGACAAACCGTTGCTTTTGCCTCTGTGGAATGAACCAAGGCGGACCTGCTAGGTATCTGCATCTAAGCATACACTGGGTGCTACTGCGCAGCCGACTGGTACCCGTTGGAAAACCTGCTTCCCACACAACAACGCAAACACATGCCTGTTGCATGCGGCCTGCGCGCATTTTGTTTGTCGGCGTGGAATGAAATGGCTGTGCCAGCAGGAAGCAGCAGGAAACAGTCGCCAGAAAAAATTTCCATCGGCAGACTCACATACTTCGAATGGCAACTGGCAGGCTCCATGATTTGACACAGTGGTAATTCCAGTGTGCCACCGATGCAACAAGTCTCTCCATAAAAGCAGGAGATTCGAATATAGGTTAACAAGGGCGGTGTGACAACTGTCGCCGTGCTGAAAAATGCCGCAACAGGGGCTGTACTGTGCACAGATTTTTTGTTGCTACTCCCATCCCTCTGAGTTGTGCCAGCTTCCAAGTTTACCCCGTATCATTTCAAATTAACTGATGTTTCCTGGTGTTTGACAGATGCAAGCACCAGTAAAGTGTGTCTGGCGTCTTTAGCGCTAAAATCATGTTCTCAAGGGGAAACTGAGTTTAACGAGGTGGCGGACCTGAAAGCTGGCAGTGCTCATGTGGGTCGTAGCAGAAAAGTTGCAGCATGGTGTTGTGCTGTTTTTGCTATGTTGATGTTATAAAGCGCATGTGGTATTTATATGGGTCATAGGTTTCAAACAAGGCACTAATTGGAAGTCGTTGCTGTCTCTTCCCTTTGTTACACTTGGTAGTCGTGCTCTTTGTTTGCAAGAATTATTCGAAACTAGCTTGTGTAATTACAATTATATAACTAATTTTCTGGGAAGGAAATGCTGCCTTGGGCCTGCTAAAGGATATACCCTCTTTTGGCTACACCCATCGTAAGACAAGATAGTAACGCAATACTCTACAGAGCCCGTGCACAAGATGCTGCCTTGCATTGGTCTGACCCACAAAATTGACAGGAACAGCTCCCCAGGACTGATCCCGAGCAAAGGTGACTCGCTCATGCCCCTCAACTTCACAGAAGTCAATGAAACCTTGCCACACAGGCTGCGGCTTGAAGTAGCATTGACCTGAAAGTATCTGCACACAATCGGACGCGAGGACAGCCCAGACTGCCTTCTGTGTAAGGCTGTACAGAGACAATTGATCATTTGCATAGTGTTCGACCAAGGTGTACAAGTGGGTGAAAAGACCTTGAAGCAGCCTTACTACGCTTGAATGCTTACCCTCTGTCTGAACGAAAGATTTTGGGCACGTGGGCTGACACGAAGAATCAAGATCGAGCTGTCAAATCTCTGCTTGTCCTGTCTGGACTCTTGGGTCTCGGTGGTGAAATTTCACAAACTGCGGAACTATTTTTTTATGGTCGGTAAATATGTTATGCGAATTATACAGTGATTAGTCTGTTTCTGCGCCCCATTGCATGTTATACATGCTTTAAGTGTACAAAGTTCATTGGTTGATTTCACTGTCATTTCTGATACCCTCAGTATTCAGTACCTTCTTTGCCCCCGCGGGATTTAAGTAGCAGGCCCAAGTTCAGTTTCTCAGGCTGGCCTCTTCTCCTTTCAAAAATCTTTTACTCTGGGGGCAACAGAACCACCGCAAATTCCGATCCTTGATAACTCGTCTAGCGATGAGATGGAAGAATCGAAGTCAGATTCTCCTCCATCGAAACGCAGAGCGAAGGAATTAGCTTCAGATCAAAGCCATGCCCCGTCGGGTGGAAATAAATACGTTAATGAAGGAACGCTCCTCCAATTCGGTGAAAAGCTTACCGAGACAATTAGCGCCACGCTTGGCGCCAAGTTCGACGCCCTTGCCGCGAGTATTGGAACTCAAATCGCAGCGCTGAACGCCAGAGTAACAGCTCTAGAAGCCGCCATCCCGCGCCTCGGAGCTGTGCGGGAAGGGTGCGCGGGTCCCATTAAAGCCACCAAACCACATTCCCGACCCACATTGGTGGAAGGCACAAGAACTTCTCTTGAGTATGCATCGCCCATAGATTATGCAGCAGGGAAAGAGTAACGCGCTGGTCTTGTGGCAGTGGAGCTGTTGGGGGTTCCAAAAAAAACGAGGTTACTTAGAACAATTTATTAAAGCTACAGGTTCGGATGAAGCGCCGGACGTCATCTGTCTCCAGGAAACTGGCGTCCAAACAAAACTCTCAAACTATAAATCATTTTGCGATTTGTAAGAGGGCGCGTCGGGTGAATGTCCAAAAAAGAAACCAATAGTAGCCACTCTTGTGAGGCGGAACCTTCCGGCCGTGCGTCGCGACATCGGAGAGGACACGATGTCTGTGAACCAAGTCCTTGTAGAATTAATCCCAGATAGAAAACACAGGGGAAGCAGCATTTTTGTACTAAACATTTACAGCTCCCCCCGAAGCAACCACAGATTCGCTAAGCTTTTCGTAAAGTGTTAGACTTAGCTCGAGGAAGCACGATAATTATAGTAGGAGATTTTAACGCCCACCACACGGAGTGGGGATACAAGCGGGCCACGACTAAGGGTAGGAACCTGTGGCTCGACGCGCACCAGGAGGGTTTTTCCCTGGTGACAGACTCGGCGCACCCCACATGAATGGGAAATAGTGTTAGCGATGATACGACTCCGTACCTTACGTTCACCAAAAACACACGCAAAGAAGCCACGTGGCTAAACACACACGAAAATTTAGGTAGTGACCATTATATCATCACAATCACAGTGGAGACTAGGATCGCCAAGCACAATGGGAAACAACTTAGGATTGTTGACTGGGATACCTTTCGCAAGATCAGAGACGCCGAGCGTGTCTATGATATAAACGATGTCCTTCTTACAAGCGACATAGACGATATTCAAGAATGGGCAGAACAACTGCACAGAGATACTAAGCAAGCCACCAAGGATATCCCGGTAGAGGCGGATCTTTACCAGGCTGATGCTAAACTCCTACACATATGGGAGGCCAAACAAGGCTTACAAAAGAGACTCCGAAAACAAAAATTAAATCGTAATTTACGACGACGTCTTGCCGCGCTCAATAGGGACATTGAAAACTACGCCAATCAACTGGTACAGTACATGCGACAGCATGGAATCCCAGATTGGTCTTGCGAAAACTTGGAATCTTCTCCGCTGCCTCATTGACCCGGAAAGTAGCAAGACCACGCAAAGGCACAACTTGAGTATTCTGCTTCACAGATTTGAAGGTTCCGACAAAGAGATAATTGAAACAATTCGACAGGAGTACATAGGGGACTGCTCCGCAGAAGTGCTCCCGCCATATTCAGGGACCGGGAACGAAACCATGGACCGCCCCCTCACGGTGCACGAAGTACGAGGTGCCATTCACAACCTGCGAACCCGCTCCGCCCCGGGTCCAGACGGCATTACAAATAAAATGCTACGGAATCTGGACAACAATTCTGTCGAGGCCTTAACCCGATACATGAATGTGTGCTGGGAACGGGGTCAAATCCCGGGCCAGTGGAAAACCGCGAAGGCAGTCATGATTCCCAAATCAGGCAAAAAGCTCCAGATAGAAAACTTAAGACCTATATCTCTTACTTAATGTGCCGGGAAACTTATGGAACACGTGATCGTCAACAGAATTAACAAATACATGGAGGAAAACGGCCTATTTCCACACACAATGATCGGTTTTCGGCCTAAACTTTCAACACAAGACGTGATGATTCGACTTAAACATGACATCATAGACGGAGCGCATTGCTCACCACTAGACACCACGGCTATACTGGGAATTGATCTCACGAAAGCATTTGACTGCGTAAGACACACGGCCATCCTCGAAAACCTAACCAAACTGGGTCTAGGCCGAAGGACGTACGATTACGTTAGCAACTTTCTTTCGGACCGCACGGCTACGCTCAGCGTAGGGGGTATTCAATCGGATACGCTGGAACTGGGGAGCAGGGGGACGCCGCAAGGCTCTGTCCTCTCTCCGTTCCTGTTCAACGTAGCCATGATTGGCCTCCCCGAACTCCTGGATAACATTCACGGCTTGCAATACAGCCTGTATGCAGATGACGTCACGCTGTGGGTTCCGGGTGGCAGTGACGGACAGATACAAGACACACTACAAAGGGCAATAGAGGTAATAGAAACTTACGTGATCCCTCGTGGCCTGAACTGCTCTCCAGAGAAATCAGCGCTTCTACTCTATCGCCCGACTAGCAGGGGACGCCGGACAGACTCAGTACCTCCGGACGTTCAGCTCTTTACATGCGGAGGCCAACGCATCCCGACAGTTTCAAGTATCCGAGTCCTGGGCCTCCGCATCCAGGCCAACGGACACATCGCTCTCGAAAAGAGCGTACACCAAACAACTCGCCTGATCTCACGAATAGCCAATCGACACCACGGGATGAAAGAACACAACCTCGTGAGATTGGTACAAGCCTTCGTCATTAGTAGAGTAACATATGTCGCCCCATTCCTGCACCTGAAACGCGATGATGAAGCCAAGCTAAATGTCATGATAAGGCGGGCTTATAAACAGGCCATAGGGATCCCGTTAACAGCCCCAACCGCACGGTTCGAGGCACTCGGGCTTCACAATACCCTCAGCGAGATTATCGAAGCTCAAAGGCTGTCACAGCGGGAGCGACTTATCCAGAGTCTAACCGGCAGACATATCCTCAAATCACTTGGCATTTTTCCCGCAGGGATACCCCGAGCCAAAATAGACCTACCAGCGGAAATAGGGGATCGCATGCACATACCACCGCTACCGAAAAACATGCACCCCGTACATAACCAAGAAAGGCGACAGGCCAGGGCCAAAGCCCTACACAAAAGATATGAAAAATCAGAGGAGGTGGTATACGTAGACGCCGCTGATTACATTGCTCGCGACGCCATGGCCCTCGCAGTGGTCAATTTCCGTGGGGATTCAATTGCCTCATGCTCGGTCCGCACGACGGACACAGAGGTGGGTGAAGAGGCGGCCATCGCCCTGGCGATGACAGCTTCTCCAAAAATTAAATTCATTGTTAGCGACTCTAAGTCGGCTATTTTAAATTATTCGAGAGGGCGAATTTCACCCGAGGCGTCCCAAATCATAAAATCTCGATCCCATGACGAGCGGAACGGGAAGATATACTTGATATGGGCACCGGCCCACTCGGGCCTGGCCGGAAACGAGTGTGCGCACGATGCGGCTCGAGGCTTTACCGACCGAGCTGGCGTCGACACTTCTGACCCAGACGCTCACTCTTACAGGGAGCTGACTACTCATTACCGGCTTGAACGAGCCCGCTACCCCCCCGCTCATCCATCCCTCAGTAAAAGGCAATCTGTGGTTTGGCGGCTTCTTCAGACGAACTCGTACCCGAACCCCGTCGCGTATAGTCATTGTTATCCTGGACAGTTTTCAGATAAATGTCGGATATGCAAGGAACGGACCGATCTTGCACATATATTATGGGCATGTCCTCAGGCGACTCCTCAGAGCCGCAAAATTAGCAGTAATGAGCAGTGGGAGACCGTACTGCTCAGCTCAGACCCGGCGAATCAAGTCTGGGCCGTCCAGTTAGCCGAAGACGCTGCTAGGACCCAAGGGCTCCTGGCCGACGCCTAGGGTGGAGGTCTAGCTCTCCTCCACAAACTGGACAAATAAAAGTTATTTCTCTCTCTCTCTCTACCTCTCTCTTGCGAGCATGCCAGGTGCTTGTAACGGTTTACTGGGATTCGCAACGGTCAACATACGATAAAAATTACTTATGACTACTTTCATTGCTGAAGTTCAGTGCACTCAGTGTATTGGGTGTTTGGCGCACAATAGTAAGTATGACTGCAGACAGCCTGCAGACAACCCACAGTTCTTAAAGCCTACATCGAAATCTTGCCACGCACTCGTTCTTGCCTTCACTTCAATAAGGCTGTCACAAATGGGTGGATCAGCCGAACATGCTGGAAGGGATGTTCTTCTACACTCTGAGGTAATGTTTGATCAACGTGCATACATTAAAGCATTTGGTGTGGTTCTTCCTTTTTATCTCTTGACACCCAGTGCAACCAATGGGATGGTCAAAGCTGTGGCTTGTCATATGTGTTTACAGTACATAATGGTGCATTCTGCTTGTTGCCAAAGCCAACTGCACCTAATGCAGTGCTGGCAATGGTCTTTTGTGGGCTATAAAAGCAAAATGTACTGGTTGTCGATCAAATAAAGTGAGTCAATTTTAAATGTTTCTTCCCAATGCCTGATGTGTTTTCTTGGAGGTTGTGTGTTTGCTTAGTCCTTTTGGGAACAGAAGGACATGTATGTCTCATGTGTTGGCCATGAGACTAATCAGCATTCGAAGGTTCATGGGACAGGTACAACTTGTACAGCTGGTGAGCGAATGGATATTACTACAGTCGAACACGGATATATCGAACACGGGTATATCGAATTATTGTCTATATCGAACTCATAAATTATCCCCTTGAAAATTCTGTGTAAAAGTATAGGAATTCGTCCGTTTATATCGAACCGTATTTTTCCCAACATTGGGTATATCGAACGCCGCGCGAGCTGGAAGGTGCTCTTCGGCGGTCGCTGCACCCCCGATTGAGGTTGAGGAGGATGTGGAGGAATGCGTGGGCATGGAGAAGACTGGCTCGCGGAACTAATTCCCCCTACCGGAACGAATTTGCGCTTGCCCAGTCGGGCCCCCCTACCGGCCGCCGTAGCGTTAGCGGATGGAGCCCGGTATGCCAAATCTCTCTAGGCACACAAGCCCGAACGCTCGGAAAATGTGACAGTGCGAGGTAGAGATGCCCCGACTGCGCACATCCTTTTTTTTTTTTTTTTTTTTTTTTTGCTGCTGCGTACGTTCCTCGGCTTGCCGAAAAAGAGATTTTTTTTTTTTCTCTCTCTCTGGGTCTGTCTTCCCCCGATGTCGTCTCGGAAAAGGGAAGAGGGAACGAAGGCGCTGGCGGCTTCCTCCTTTTGCATTTTGCTGCTGTTGCTGCTGTTTGGCGAGTTGTCCGCACCTTTCGGAGATCACTGTTTCTCTCGGAGACGACCATCGCGAGCGCTTTGTTGGAGTCCGTTCAGAGAGCCTTGGAATTGTTACCTTCAAAGTTATTGTGGTACGTGCGCGCTGTTCTTCTTTTGCGTGCGTGTTGTGCATGGTGTGCGAAGGCGCAGCGTACTGCTGGAATTTCCTAGTTGTGCAGCCTCGAGAAGATCGAGACCAGCGTCTTTAATTTCATTTCCTGGACGAAGAAGCAGGCTAAGGGCAGCGATTTTTTTTTCACGGAAATAAAGCGTCCTGTTGCGTCGTGAGTGCGGAATTAGTTGTCATTCTTGAATGCGACGATCGGAAAGTGGTCGTCCTCCATAGGTGAGGTCTCAGAGCCCATATTTTTTATATCGAATTTTTCACATATCGAACTAATTCGTGATCCCCTTGGAGTTCGATATATCCGTGTTCGACTGTATTATATTTTCGATTTTCTTGCAACATGTCACTAGCATACAACAATTAGGATTTATAATTTAGCTGCAGTTTTTTACGACAATACTGCTATTGTACCCATTATAAAATGAATAATTATTCAAGAACAGTTATACAATGTCAAAGATGTTTCATTTAAATATTGCTAGTGTTAAGACCCAAAAGATAAGTTTGTAGTATCGTGTTCTGAAGCAGCACCATGAATATGAGGCATGCCGTGGTGGAGGGCAATGAATAAACTTATACCACCTGGAAGTGTTCAATCAACAGCAAGATAACTTACTCACGGACAGCTGTGTGTTCCGCCTCCTTCACAAAAACTGGTATGTCTAGGAAACCTGCTGCCTCGTGTTCAGTAGTGCAACACCTCAGCCCATGGGCTGCTACTTTGGATTGGTGTTTATGTTGACATTAAATACATTCTTTTTCGGTCTGCTCCGCTTTCTCTTCACCAACCGTTTCTCCACTTCGCCGATCGCTGTCGATGCTTATACCGGCACATGTCAGGGAAATCCGTCTGGTCTGGGTCCCATGGCACAGAGGTGTTGATTACCTGGCAGGAGTAGCACTGAATGGTCCTCTGGTTGATACTGTGCCCCCGATAGCCTATGTTGTTGCAAGTAGGTTTCGAAGGTACAGTTCGCTGGACAGCTTCCCACCAGACAGCATCGCTATTGAGCATCTCCGGTACTCTTGGAAGTGTGACTTTGCGCAGTCTCGACTGTGCGAGGTCACACTGACTTGCTTTCGATGCCGAACACCTAATTTGAATTTTTATCTACACCGCGCACGCATAGCGCCATCGGCCATCTGCGGCTTCAGTCAAGAGGAGGAAACACTTGACCACTTCTTGCCGGCAGTTCTCCTCCCTCCGAAATCGTTACCTAAAGGTTCCCCTCCGGTGCTTGGGTCTCGCCTTGTCGGTGCCTAACTTATTGTCATTTGGGGCAGTCAGGCTTGGTTGGTGCAACGGGGATGTTTGTCGTGCTCTTCACTCATTTATTGCCTAAAGAGGTTGCTTGCCTAGTTAATCAATCGCATCAACCAATTTTTAATCGTTTATTGAAACACGTGTTGGTACAGTAGTATTGAATTTTTTTGTTCTAAAATTGTTAGCATCACTGTACCCTATTTTCCCTTCGTTTGAAACTAATTCATAAGCTTCCTAAACAGTGAAACCACAATAAGACTTGGCCAATCCCCCAGAGTGGGTATGCGCCATTCTTGTTCCGTATCCAACCAACCAATTTAAAGGTGCGACAGAGGGGTGGGAGAGGCGTAGGCGCTAATTGCAGCCACAGGGAGGAGGCGGCAGCAGCCGAGGCGCATGAGAGTGTGGCATCGGGTCGGGGTTTGATGCTGCCGTATAGCCGCTAAATGGTGTAGAGGGCGCAGGAGCTGCGGAAATGCGGGGGAGAAGGGCGTCGAACGCGACACAGCCAGCTGCTCCCGCTGTCAAACACGTGGACAGCGTCTGCCGACAAGGCGCAGCAGTTTCGTGCACTTCTTTGGACCACGCCCAAGTCAAGACGATAGCTTTATTTTGCCCAAAACTAGGATATCCCGAGTCAATCGTGTTTTTTTCATAAATGTGCGCAGTCCAATGAAATCAAAACAGCTTCGCTGGCCAATCCGCCGCCATACGAACACTTCGGACAACCTTTTAACAGCAGAGCTGTTGTTGCTGGACGTAATGTGTGCGGCGTCATCAGAAAACATAATGTCATAGTTACTCCCGCCGTTTACCGCGCACGCGTTTTGCGATGAGCGTCCGGCATCATACTGGCTTGCGCGTGGCGCTCGCAAAAATACCAAGGAAACAGTCACGTGCGTCCGCGGCACAAGGAGAGAGAGAGACAACCTTTAATAGAAAAGGATGACCACTGGTCACGATGGGGGAAAGGAATGGGGAGGGAGGGTAAGAGAAAATAAACAAATTAATGCTGGTCGTTCTCAGTAGAGTCAATAACTGGGCCAGTTCTCGGCGGGGCCACCGCTGTATGGACTGGTGTACGACTTGAACTCATTTTGCCAGAGCAGCAGCCAAATCCTCTCACCACGGCGCTAAACCGTCACCTTGGCAGAATGGAACCTTGCTGCCACGTGCTGCCAGGTGCACGTGGCAGCACGTATATGTACGCGTAAACGGATGCGTACACATAGCTCTTACTGCGGGGGAACTTCAGCGTGATGAGCACCCAGTCTGCTTGTCAGAAAACAAAGGCCTGAGTGCTTCAGTCTTTTTGGACAACAAACGTCACATGGTTGGCCGGTTCTTCAGCACTTGCAGTGGTAGGCTGTTGGTCAGCTGCTGCTATGACCAGAAGCAACACTACTTACATGACGTTTATATACGTAATTATGTGCAACAACGCTGTTATCAATTTGGTGTTGACAGTAGCTGTGGGCATGCACAGTTTATGTGAAAGACCATTGTTGGCGCTACATTTGCTGCCCTTACCAGCGTGTGGTACAGAGCTGTGCTCTCGCTGTTTACTGATTACCAGCACAATTTTTACAACGGTGTGTGAAGTTGGTGAAATAAAGCACAGTGTATCTCCTGGTTTGGTCGGTGTGCTTCCTGCTTCGGCGTGGTTCTTCCCAGGCCATCACTAAAGGGTGGCAATGGGAAGCCAAAAGCCAAATTTTTTGACACTTTGTGATCAGTACTTGTAGCACTGCAGTGTATCCCTTGCAACTTTGGAAGCTCGGAAAAGTTGGTACAACATGACCAAATATACAGAGTTGTAGGCACGACGAAAAAAGGCATTAACACAGTGTTTACTCGAAACATCTTTTTGTCACATCCAATAAACTTTAATTTAGGCCTCTTTTGTACCAGCTGTGCTGATTTCACCCCCCAAAATAATTCTGCTGGTCTTTCTATGCACAGAAAGTATGGTGAGGTTGTAAAACATTTCAGGCAGCGGCGCGTACTAGAGTGCACAAGAGCCACTAAATAAGCTTATTTAGAGGAAGATCCAAGAGAACTATTGTCAAATGAGGGCCTTTGAAGGTATTCCTTCCGCCTATTCTTCTCCCCACAAAAGCCACAGATTTTGTGATCTTAATGGGAGCGCAAGCAGCCTTCGTGCAACACTAGTTTAGACCTTTGCCGGCAGCCTCTTCAGCAGTGCCCACAACGCAATGTGCAACGCAATCCTCCGAATCCTCCACTCGGAGTGGTTTTGCCTTGCCCGCAGGTGCGCCGTAGATAACACAACACTGAACGACAGCCGATGTACCAAAGAGGCGAGTTATCAGCCTGCGCTTACGGCGCGTAAACAATGAAAAGCACAGCTGACCTAAACATGAGGGAAGCTCGAAACCAGCCTGAATTGGTGCTGTCCAGACGATGAAATTGTCCAATCCGTCTGTCCTTCGGCTATTTCGTCAAGTCTATTAGCTTGCGCTTGTGCGTACAGAACGTCCTTGGCTGTATATTTTGGCAATCCTGTAACGACGCGCAGAGCTTCGCGATGCAGGATTTCAAGCTTCTGCCAGTTTTTCTTTCAGAGGTATGTATAGTGATGCCGTACATTGTTTTGGAAATCAGGGGACCGTTTACAAGTGTGCGGAGAGAGCTCTCGTCAGTCTCCATGATTTGGACGTGACTCGTTTGATTAGGTGGGTTGTGCTCTTCCACGTGTGGAGGGGTTGCGACATCCAGATTCCGCATCCACCATCTTCATCAAAAGGGAGACCGAGAATACGAACGCTCCCTTTCGCTTAGTCTCACTCCGTTCATAGAAAGGCTGATGTGGTCCTTCACGTGCTGCTTGCGAAGGCGGGTATTGGCTACCGCTACAAAGACTGTCTTTTCGGGAGAAGGCGAAAGACCCACTCACTCCAGAAAGTCAGTGATTGTGTTCATTGCAGAGCCTGCTCTTGTTCGCCGATTGAGCCGCCCGTCGACCAGATGGTGATGTCGTCGGCGTAAATGGTGTAAGATATGCCTGAAATCTTGTCCACCATAGGTGGAAGGTCCGCCATGACCATATTAAAAAGTGTTGGAGACAGCACTGCCCCTTGAGGTACGTACACCTATTCGGTCTGCTGTTTTGTCTCCAACCGCCCGGCCCACCTTGACGCGGACGCTTCGCTCTGTCAAGAAAGTGTGTATGAACTTAAGGGTGTATAAACTTAAGAGAGCATTGATGATGTTGCAACTGATGCGAGGGGGAAAGTGCGTGAGAATTTACGACGTGGGAGTGTGTGAAACAGAAAAGCCCCGGATGGTGTTGACCGCGTGCTACCAACAGCAGGTGGTCGAACTCTTTCGCCGTGAACCTTTAAAACCGTTATTTCTTTTTTTGGTTCAGTTACGGTTCAGGTCCAGCGTGCTCAAAAAATAACGGTTAGGGCTCGGGTTCAGTTCCAGCAAAAAAACCGGCTCGGTTCCGATTTTCCGATTCGGTTTCCTTCCGGTTCGGCACCCGGGCCACGGCGAATGAAGCCGTAGCTGATGGTATCGCCCTCTCAGCTGACCTTCGGCGTTTTGAGAACAAGGGTAGTGAATGCAGCAGCTCCGTTCCAAAACGCTCTCTCGATAACAAAGGAACCATATCACGTCTGAACTGTGGATGTCCTTTTTGACTCTGTTGTCCTCTAGCACCCTTTAATTGATATTGTCATGGGCACATCACAGTATTTAAAGTACTACTTTCAAAGCAGTGTTTCACGTGGTGCCAGCATAAAGGAGTGGGTCACCTGCCATCACCGTGCGTCTCTGTGTTCGATTACTGTACTGCCACGGTTTCTTCTGGTTGATGACGCGTGGGGTTTCGGTACCATCCAATGGTCACAATGCAACGTTTTTGTTTCATGGGGCACATCACACTTTCACACTAAAAATGCCTGATAATCAACAGTACGGCCTTGGAAAATGCCATGTAAATATATGTAACTAGCGGTAGTACCCGGCGGTGCCCGCGTGGGCCATTATATTAAGGACAGAAATTGGTATTTGTTAGTCGCAATATTAGGCTATTTCACTGGGAAGTGGTACACACTCGGGAGCGCCTGCCTGCTGTCAGTACATAGGCTCCTACTGCAGGCGCGTCGTGGTAATGTGAAACGACCGGTACTAGTGTTTTACTCCAACTCTCGCTAAACAAATTGCACCAAGATGGCGCGTTTGAGCGAATGAGTCAGTGAGTAAAAAAGGTTTTATTGAGCGGGCGAAGTGGGAGTGGTTCCCAATTTCAGAAAACCATGTGATGACTGGGCAGCCTTCGCTCTGGAGGAAGTATTGTCTGGACATCCAGATCGCTGTTAGTCACCAGGTTCTCCCACAGCTCAAGGTTTGGGAAAGTGGATGGAAAAAGGAGGAGCTTGGTTTGCTTGCACTCTTAATATGATATGAGGAAGAGTGCCAGGTT
Organism: Haemaphysalis longicornis; assembly: GCF_048455015.1. NCBI lineage: Eukaryota > Metazoa > Arthropoda > Arachnida > Ixodida > Ixodidae > Haemaphysalis > Haemaphysalis longicornis. The sequence goes on along the minus strand of NW_027526335.1, from coordinate 72,456,764 downwards.
GCAACCACAACTTGAATTCAGCAGGAGATTGCGCTGGGAACACATGATGGAGTCCGGCTGGGTGATGGGTATTCTTCCTCGTAGGAAGTGCTATCTCAGAAGATATGAACGATACTCATCGGTACAGTTTTATCATAAGAACATAGGCTCCATACTGGATGCGCAAGGTTGCAGGAAGTCTCAGCAGATGCCGAGGGCTAACCTCTGCGCTTTTTACTGGTACATCTTCTCTTTTACATTTATGATATATGACACCTGCCCCTACGGGAGACGCATAGTTGCCGAAGGTGTCAACAGATGGCGACCGCTAACGAACGCGGGAAAACTCAACTGAATTTTACGTCCAAAAGGATGCAGATTAAAAAATCTCGCTGGCCTTCTTATCCGCATGTTAGGAGAAAATCCTGAAAGGGGTTTTTGGGCAATTAAATGGGCAGCATTTTCAAGAAAAAACGAATGGGAGATATCAACTTGCTGGGTGGTTATTTACGAAAGTGTAAAAACACAGTGTTTTCCCGAAATCCCGCTTGCCTCTTTTGGGAGGGTGTCATTGAAAAATGTTGTATAACAGTGTTGAGATACGTGAATAAGTTGCCTGTCTCAACAAAAACCAGTTCGATATCTCAGATGGCGGGCGGTAAAAAAATTAAAATGTGAAAAACTATTCTAGCGCTTTTCACTCTCTCCATGGTGGAAGTTTTAAAATTTTAAGAAATGTTGACCTCCAACACCGTATTCATAATGTGCCCTTGCAATCTGTAGCCGTTTGAAAGAGCAGTTTAGCTAGGCGTGTACATAACCTGTCAGGCCTTTTTGGCTCATCAGCCATGCCATTTGTAAAAAAACAATTTGACCCTTTTAGCGGCGTCGCAGAGCGAAATCCTTAAAAACGGTTCTGTGCATTTGTATGAGTATCATATTCTAGCAAAAATTTGTTGGATTACTGAATCGGTGAAAGATTTATTTGAGAATCTTTAGGAACACCGTTTTAGTTCCGGAATGCGGAATCACCTCGCTGGTGTAGGTTAGGGCGAAATCCAATAACTTCTTTTTAGGTATTCTTAAGGGCTACTTATATCAGCAAAAAGCGCTTCGATATGTGAATGGGTGACCGAGAAAATCACGAATTCGCGAAACCACAATTTCGCCCTTTTCTTCGGTTAGGAGGGCAATTTCTGAAAAACCCGCCTTAGTGAGCACCTACTCAATGACGCAAATAAACTCGTGAAATTTCAAGTCTCTAGGTCTAACAGTTTAGGCTGGGCGTTGATGAGTCATTCAGTCAGTCACTTAGTCGGGCACTTCTTTCTATAGGTATCAATTAGGCATGAGGAGCTCGTTGAAATGAATACATAAAGGTAATGCTGGAGTGAAAAGAGGAAGGAACGTATAAGGTAAGTAATTTGGCTGTTTGTTCAATCAAGGTGACCATTTTTATATGTAACTAACGGAAGTGGAGAAAACACAGCCAGGATGGGGACCGCACACGCTACCTTCTTGTTACGCCTCTGATGTTCTGCCAACTCAGCTACCCGTGGTGCTGAACGCCCTGCGTTCACACAGAACTGCTGATATCGCGGAAGTTCCAACTGTTCTCGCTATAATGGCGTAAATGGAGATAACTGGTCTCACGAAATTTGTAAAAACTGAAAAATAAGGAAAATATAAAAAGTGACGGAAAATGGCCAGACGTGTAACGCCCGGAATTTCCACAATAATGCACATTTCGCGAAAGTTCCACCTGTAATCGTTATAATACCGTAAGTGGAGCTAATGGCCGGACAGGATTTAGAAAAAAACAAAAAAATTTGGCTGTAAAAATGTCACACTCAAGACAAGCGGCAGTGCTACGCATTAGTAGATAATTCTCTGAATTTCTGCAGAATTTTTGTTAGACAGTTTTAGCATTCCATCTGTTCAGCCCTTTTCGTATGTACAAACCGTACCGGGACTCGACTGCGCCTGCGCGCGCGGGGACGGCGAGGAGGCCCGAACCCCACTGGAACGAATGCGCGTGCATGCTAAGGCGGGGGCGGCCCGTTAGCGGAACCAGATTCTTCAATGAAAAGCATTGAAGGACTCTGGCGGAACTAAGTCCCTCTGCTGGAACGAATGCGAAAGTGGCCAGTTGGGTCGCGGTACAGACGGTACATACGGAAAGGACGAAACATACGCACGAAACATTCTTATTGTAACCGTGGAAGTCCGCGCCGCCAGGACAACTCAGTGTGAAGAGGATTTTTTAGCCCCTGATCTGGAACTTGACCATTTGCAGCATGTCAAAGGCAATCGCTGGCGGAAAAACCCCTTTTACACTACTTTTGGCAACAAGGCTGCTAGAAACGAGGCCATTAAGCCTGTAGCCTAATGTAATGTTTCTTAACTTAACAATAACTTGTGAAGCTTATTTAAGCCCATCCCTGATTAGCCAGCCTATAATAACTTTCACAGTGATAATTCTCTTTCCAGTGTGCGCAACGCTGGCGTAGGTGGTGACATGCCAGAAAAGTTTTCAAATGTTGATGTTCCAAACATTGAGTCACTGTGCATTTCTGGCTGATTGCTGTGTAGATGAGCAGTTTATTGTTTCCTCGTAGTCGTTGCCGGCGGGCATCCCTCCCGGGGAACTGGCTTGGTAGCTGCGATTGTTGTCACTGCCGACTCCACAACAGTGGTCGCAGCAAAGGGCTTTAGTGCAAGCGTTAGCGTGAAGTATCGGAGCCTCCGTGCTGTCTACGACCGTCTGTTTAGCAGGCGCCACACAGACGTCACCGGGAGTAGGTTGAGAAACCGGTGCTTGAGGCGAAGCCTGCAACGAGCCTAGGGTGAATGAGGTTTTTATTTCGGGGGCACAAAAACGCACAAGGCGTGGAAATATACCGGAGGAATGTTTCGGAATTTTAGAATTTGTACTGCGGGAACAGTCAGTTCCTGAAGGCGCTTGAACGCATAAGTTAGATATCTTTACATCTATGGTTTGTTGGCCTACTCTGTTTTCTGTGAAAGTAGTACTGACACCAAAATATCATCTTCCCTCTTTATTGCTTTTATTTATGGTTAATGGACTAGCAAACCAGGAACATACTTTAAATACTTGATCACGGAACAATTAATTACACTGAACGGCCTGAAAATCGCCGGTTTCGGTTTCCCGCCTTTCCAGCACGAATGGCGCGTATGATAGAACCGCGGTATACGCCTCGAGATTCGCGATCGCTGCGCCGCCTGCCGCCGATTCTCCGCGGCGTTTGCGGGATTAGGGCTGCGTGGCTGATAGGTGGTCATACAGTGTTTTGGTTCTCTTTCGCTTCTCTTTGCCTTTCCGCGCACTAAACAACTTGTTATGATGACATCTGTAAGCCAACTGCACGTTTAGGGCACTTAAAAAAAACAGGTGCGTCTTGGTAGAGCGCTCTAACGCCAACAAGAGCTACCCGGGGAGGCGGTTCTGCGCGTTTCTTGGCCGCTCTTGCGGGCGTCGGCGACGGCGGCAGCATATCACCGCTGTCACCTTGAAACACGTCAGCACAAGTGAATTCTGTTTATTGTCGCCTCGTTTAGACCTGATATTGGCACTGTAAGAGGTTGGTTCGGTTTGCAGCGCAGACAACAAATGCGGCTTTGCTTCGAATATGCACGTCGTAGAAAAATATGTTTCGGGGATGTGATAACCCAATAGCTGACAAAAACTTGTGCCTTTTATGGGAATATAAGCCACGCGAAAATGTTAAGCACACTCAAAGGCTGTGCATTGTCAGATATGTGCCCACTCATGCCTTATAGTAAGAACCAAAGTATATGTTAATGAAATCACGGGAAAATGAATGGTCTGCAAGTCAGGAATAAATAGAATAGTCGTGCGGGAATTAAAAAAAAACTGAGTGCAGCTTCTGAAATGCTAAAGACGTTTGTTTGAGCAAGGTAGTATTCACCAGACCAACTAGATGCGAAATGCACTGATATTTCGCTAGACATTGGGGGGGGGGGGGGGGGGGGAGGATGAGGAGGAGGACGCTCAACTATCAATGTGGAGCGAAATCAACGAATGAACGTTTTAGTAATCACACACACAAGCTGTGTGCTCACTTTTCGTTTGTTTTTCGCCTTCAAAGAACGGCTGACCACTCGGCGGACGCATTTTTTGAAGAATACAGGGTAGGCAGTTCACAAGCGATACGAGGTGTCGTTGGAAGAGTTGATTGATTTATTGCAGGGTTTAACGCGCCGACGCAACGGAGACGATGAGGCACGCCGTATTAATTTTGACCACCTGGAGATCCTTAACGTGCGCCGAAATCTCGTACACACGGGCTCGTTGGAAGAGTGTCGTATCTGATAAGGGTCTCTGATTTCGGTTTATACTAGATTCTGCAGTCTACCTGTGTCATATGACGATGTTTCGAAGAAGAGTTTGGTCACGGACGCGGATTACTCTATAAGCCCATCTTTGCGCTTCTCGTGGAGGATAAATATTTTGCGATAAACATATAACAGATGAATCTTTGCGAGCGCTCACCTCGGGACAAGACGACCCAGCATTAAATTTGTCGTCGTGTGCTGACTACGGAGTGTAATTTTGCATTTATCCATCGTACTTCTTTGGTACAATGTTTGTGAAATTTATACCGCATTGGCTTGTTCATGGTACTGATCAATATCTGATATGTGATATTGGCAGGCGTACCTTGCGTGCTGTCAGGTATGAGTGCTCCGCTGGATTTTGTAAGTGCACAAAGTCGATTTACATCATAGTGTGTATGGCCGCAACATGACACTCGGAGGAAACACTGCTTACGGAGACACTACCACTAAATTTCAGGCTAGCGGAATTGCAATCAGCTGCATGCAAATGCTGGCTTCGGGACGCCCGCCTGTGACACGCCCGGCGCTCATATAGATCTCACTAAGATCGCGTCATAAACGTTTATACTCTCGTGAACACACCAGGCTTGCAAACAGAGTGCCTGCTCCACGTTATTTGGCATTTCGAACGCGAACAAACGGTAAATCGCTGTCTTGAACGATCCCCAAAAGCAACGGTGACAGGGGGGAGCGGGCCGGGGACTCCCGCGCCTGCTTTCGAAACGAGCCGCTAGGGGGATTTCAGTGGCGCCCCTACAGGCCGCGCTCGAGGCGCATGACCTCACTGTTTTGTGCGGATGTAAAAACACTGCCGAGGCCGGTGGGGGCGTTGTTTCGACCGCCCCGCCGCCGGAGCTGAGCGGCTGAGCTGCTTGAAGCAGTTTAGGCCTACCAGTGAGGCGCGTAAATTTGATGATCACTTTCAATTAGTGGTGTGCGAATATCAATTTTTTCGAATACGAATCGAATACGAATATCTAGCTTCGAATATCGAATCGAATATCGAATAATTAAGGGGGGGGGGGCGGATGTCGGTTTCGAAATCAACCTTTTTATTTCTTTGTGAATTTTGATGAAAATTAGCACAGCAACTGGAAATGCTTTTGTGATAACACCATAAATATTTCAAAGTAATATTTTTAAATCTTTTATTTATAAATTTTATTTCTGTCCAACATGTACCGAGCTTGAGCGGCCTATAAAACATAATAGAAAACTTGTTCAAAGTACTTTATATTCCTAATTGAATGGAGGAGGCCGTGACAGTCTTAGACCTACTATTAAAACAAAACATTTTCTAGTTTTCAGTTTTTGTATAGGTTTTAGACAATCAATGACCATTTGAATAAAAAATTCACAAAAAGGAAAAATGAAAAACCAAGAGTGTCACAACCTGAAATGTTCATCAAGGAATGTAACGCAAAAAAAAAACGGAATAAAAAATAGACCTACAGGTCACGAAGAAATCACTAAAACAAGAAACGTAGGTGGTAAAAAAATTGTTTTGAGAAAAGGGATTCCGTAGTTGAAAAAATTGATTTCATTCATCAAAAGTCACTAGGGCTGTAGCATTTCGTGTTTTTTTTAACACGGGGCTTCTGGAATGCCTTGTCTTGAAATTGGAGTGCATTTTGCAGCCTTTTTCTTTCCATAAAACATCAATTTCAGCCTTTTTGTGAAGAGTACATAGCCCAGTTTGCGGACTGGGGGGTGGGGGGGGGGGGGGCGATGGCTTTCAATGCAAAGTATGTTAGCTGGTTGCTTGTATTGCACTGCAAAACTTCCCTCTGCAGTGACCAAGGCAACAAATTAAGCACTCCTTTTTTTACTTAAATTTGAAAACTGAGCTTTGACTTCTTTATGCTTTATATCCTTGCCTGGAGCAGCAGCTTACATGCAGGCGTTCATTGCCAAAAGATTACTTACCACAAGGGTACAAATGAACTACTTTGAAGCTTAGTATAATATTCTGCATAACTTCAATACATGAACAAGTTTTGGTACTCTTAAAATTAAAGGCCTCCAATATTCCCCGCAGCACAGCCAATATATGCACTAAACTATAGATGTGTGCATTGGTATTAATAATTTACCTTAAAAAATAATTTGTTAAATCCAACGACTGTAAGGTACATTGTTAACGCTGTCAACACGTTCTTATTAAAAACTCATACCTGTTTGCATGATTACTCGAAGTGCACGGGAAACGTTGCGCAAAAAAGCGATATGGCTCACCCGCATCGCGGCGTTCGTATACTGCAACATGTCATACTTTGTTTACCCCTGACATGGCTCGTCAGGTCGCTCTTAAGATTAAATCTAAAGTCGCAGGCATTAATTGCAACTACTGGCGTTTAATCGTAGCAGATTGCGTAGTCAGGCGATGCTCCAACGCGCGGCGGCACGCCGTGCGCGCCGACGCTTTTGACGCGTCGCCCGTTTCTTTCCCAAGGCTAGCGAGCCTACTGCCAAGCTTAGCAATAACTAAGCGTGTAAGCAGCGCAAATAAGGCGGAAAGTTCACTGCGCGAACCGCTATCACAAGAGCGCACACCGCGTTTCCCCCTCCAGGGTAAAGTCACGCGCACCACGAAAAGCGTTCGGTGACGAATCCGCCTTTTGAGCCACGCAACTTCCCGTAATATGGCTTGTGATATCAGGCATTCCCATCGCGATAATGTCTTTGTTGCATACCACAGCAGAAGAAATGATTGACAGAAACTTGGCCGAGCGAAGCGGTGCAAATGAACTCAGAAACGCGCATTACGCCGTTCAGGTGGCCGCCATCTTAAATGCCGCAGTGACGCCCAATCAGGAGGGCCGTTTTAACGCGCGCGGACAGAAAGGCCAACCGCGCTTCAGCATCTATATCTCACTTCGCTTGTGCGGCTTTCTTTTTCTGCCATTCGTGCGTCTGTGAATGAACGAAAGTAAAAGAGACGGTAAGGACCGGGAAGAGGATCGCTCGGCCGATCCAATGGTACCAAAATGGCCGCGATTGGTGGCACCGTTGCGGATACAGTACCACGAAAATTGCCGTTTTTTCGCCCATTCGCGCTAAACTTTTGTCACCGCCCATTTCCGCTGACATTGTGCCACTTTGCGACGGTTTTAGGCGGAAAACTTTGAAAATGCACAGGATAGAAAACATAGAAGCCGAATATGCGGCTTTCAAGAAAACGATGTTGTGGTCCTTTTTTCGAAGATGAAAGACGCGTCCCCCCCTTAAACTAATCAACCCAAATATTCTATAATAGCCGATTATTCGAACCCGTTCGAATATTCGAAACGTTTCGAATACAATTTTCGAAGCGAATACGAATATATCATATTCAATATTCGAGTAATATTCGAAATTTTCGAATATTCGCACACCCCTACTTCTTCTAGCGACTTCTATTGCGATTCTGGGCGTTATTACCGGCTTCTGTCCTGCGTGTGGAACTTTATTTTTGGCAAGGGTGCCTTTCTGGCAGCGGTTACGTCTGTAGTTCTGGCTTCGTGCATAAGTTCGTGAATGTGCCAGCGCCCAATCGCCGCTCGCCTGGCCGGGCATGTGAAGTGACGTCACGAGTTTCCGACAAGCGTTGGAGGCACACAGCCACACGGTGTTGTGCCAGAGCGCCCGGCCTCAAATTCGTTGCACGGGGCAAGGCGCCAACAGCGGGGCCGATTCCCGCCTCTTCCAAACCGGACCAAACCGCCCGCGGCCGATGGGCCAGACTTGGAGCACCGCAGAGTCGCCTCTACTTTTGCGTCGCCGCGGCGCGGCCGAATCGTGCCCCGGGCATAGGTCGGCGTACTCACTCGTGAGTACACTCATTTGTACTCATTTGTACTCAAACTCACGAGTGAGTACGATGATGAGTGAGGTGAGTACGATGATGATGACGAGTGAGTACAGGGGTAAGTCCACTACTCGTGAGTACAGTACTCATGAGTACACTACTCATGAGTATGAGTACTCGTGAGTACAGCTTTCATGAGTATGAGTACTCAAGAGTTTGAGTACTAATGAGTATGAGTACTCATGAGTACACAGTACTCATGAGTACACAGTACTGGTGAGTACACAGTACTCGTGAGTACACAGTACTCATGAGTACAATACTCATGAATACTGGTTTTGCGAGCGCTTGCACTCTTGAGTATGTGCACTCGTGAGTACAGTACTGCAAACAAGTTTTATCACGAGCTCGAGTTTGGACGCGCGTGTACGAGTCGCAAACATTAGCAGTGCCGCTGTGCAGCTTAACTGTCAAGGATGGCAAAATTAGACAACGAAAACTGCACCTCCCCCCTTTCCCAGTCCCTGTTTGGCGCTGTAAGCGTTTCGCGGCGGTCGCTTGCAAAGGGGTCACGGTGAAGAGGGAAAAACGAGGGGGTGAGGGCCCGGCGGGAAACGCGGCCGCAGTTGCTCTTCTCCTACGGCACTTGTTGACTGCCGCAGTTATTTTTGTTGACGCGGCCTGTGAAGGCGTGGCGGCTTCATTGCGCGTGCTCCCTTCCAGTTGCTTTAGGGGAGAGGCGGTGGAGGCTGCTAACAATGCACGCACTAGGCGTACTGAAATCCCTCTTTTTCGGTTTTCAGAAGTTTCCGTAGACGCATATCGCACTGTGTAGCCGTTTTGTGAGCCGAACCGCTCATTTCAACAGTCGCCGTTAATTTACGTAACTCGCGTCAAACCGACTACGTGGTTTGTAACGTTTGTCTTACCGAAATTGTCCGCACCATTTCGCTGTGAGTATTCAAGCGAAAATTTGGCTGATGTACGTGCGCCCATATGGTTTTATTAGGGTCCCGTTTTGAAACATTTTGCTCACTTTCGCTAGTAATATGGTCTCGTGCAGTGCCATTTACAAGTGAGCATATAACCCCACCGTACAGGTGCGGCGGTGGAATTTGCCCCAGCAATGCTAATAAAATATCCGAGTACACCTAAGCACGTTTGTGAGTTGTGAATCGGACATCATAATATACAGTTGAACGCGTGCGACACCTTGTTTAGCCTCACATATTTTGTCGAAGAGCTCTGGCATTTTGCCGCTGGAGGAGCGTTTTGCTTTCGAATGGCTTTACTTTCGAGTGGCAACCCCATTCGCCGCTTCTCGTTTATGCCACCGTGTAATGACGACGCTGACGATGATGGTGAATTTCGGTGGTTGTTATTCCCCTACCTTCACTACTGTTTACAGGCGGGGCGACCACCCCTCGCTAGCAGCTACTGTCGAGTTTAAAGGAGCCATGAAGAGAAAATACAAGTTCGTGTAATTTGAAAGAACTAGGATTCAGTATCTCACTCAGCTCCATTACAGCCCCAAAAGATGTTTTTTTAACGAAAAAAAGCAAGAAGTATTTAAAAACTTTCAAATTTAGCGGCACAGTGACGTGTTATGAGCAAGAATGACGTCATACGGGCCAACAATAGTGCGTTAACTGCACGTCAACATTCAGGTGATGCGGTCAAATGGAACTAGAGGCCCCATTACAGACGTCCAGTCATGTGTCGTCGCGACAGGTTAGTTAGGCGGCCGCCCATCGCACAAACAAGGTTCCGTGGCATCTAAAATAAAAAAGAGCTGCTCACGAAGTGCGAACCAATCTGTGCTTCGTTTAACTGCTTGAGATGCCTACAAAACAGAAGCATTGAGGTAAATGAAAACAAGACCTTCCTCCCCGGTAATTCGCCGACCTGGCAAGATCACAGTACGTAGTTCAACAGCACTATTGTAGAATAGTCCAGCTTGGAAAGCCTGTTCTCTCTGCTGCATCCGCCACTTGTCCACGGGAAACATTTTTACGTCGTATAGGCCTCCAAGAAGTTCCAAGAAGTAAAAAAAAAGTTCACTGCAATGGTAAATGCACGCTGCTTACTAAATACATCACTTAGCACCATCCTTAACACATGCACGTGTGAAAATATTCAGCCGAGAGTTTTAGCTTGCTAACATTCGCTATGAAACATGAAAAGTACTGCGCTATTTATTTTTCACAACTGCATTTTACGGTAGCAGTTGCTTGGCTCGTTCTTTGGAAAACAGTCCGGAATTTCACCTAAAATGGGCTTCACACATATTGCAGTCGCGCAAGGTAATATGAAAGAAGTCCAATAGACAAAGGAACACGCCAGCGGTTCCGTGAAATTTCGGTGCGGCTACTGTAGTCACATAAACAATTAATCGCGACTGAAATTTCGTCCCGTCAACGTTTTATAAGCACAAGTTTTGTTTTCTAACAACGCGGGATGAGACTACAAGGCACCGCACTACACAATGGGTTCGGAACGCACGAACGTGAAGATTTTGTTTTTTGCAAGACATCTATGCCAACTTGGAGGTAGATAAGAAGCCTTGTAACCTTTTAATGCGTTATATTGTTAAGGGGTAACCAAATAAGGCGTCAATTAAAGCGACGCTACAAACCTAACTGATTGGGTATTAAACTGGTTATGGTGTTGCTGTCGCCGTCGCCCACTTCTGCCTCTTCGCGAGCGGAACCGACAAATCCCAGCGACAGTGTAATTACTTTGTCGCTCGACAATATCTTTACGTTGCTCAAGAAAATAATTGAACGAAAGCTTCATTTATAGCAGGAGTTTAATGATACCAGCTTAATACATCCGTAACTCTTATACTGCACACGAGACTTCCTTCAACGAATGCTGAACGTCGTGAACCTGCATTGGGAGCATGGCCGCTTGTTCGGAAAACACAAAGCCGGAAAGGGGATAGCTAGAACTGGCATCATACAAATGGAAGCACATGTATGTGACCACTCAATTCTTCGCAAGAACCAACACTAAGCAGCACTCACGCGCACCAATTCTTATAAACGACTGCTGAAGTTTTGGCGAGAACAAGCGCGAACACTCCCGTACCGCGCAAGGAGAAATGAAATGGTGACTCACTTTTTTAGCGGCCGGCCGCAGCAGGCAAACGGTGTTATTCCACCAGTCAGGTATACTTCAAACCAAAACGCCCCTCACAGACACGTACAGGAGCACTACGGCGGTTTCAATGCCACAAAAGAGGCGCAGACGTCGGAACGAAGCGTCCGTCCACCAGGCCAGCCGCGGAGGAAAACGCGCAAAGGCCCAACGCTCAAGTGGACCGCGAACCCCGTGGCGTTAGGACACACAAATAACCCATTCTTAGAGAATGTGCAACACTATATAGTACGCTATTATGATTTGTACTTTAGTTTGAGTACGCTTTGTTTCGTAACACGGTGCTGTGGCTCTTAAGGTAATTCCTTTTTTACTGCGTTGTGGCGTGTTCACCGCTCTAACCCTCGTGTTTGCACACGCCGCGCTCACGGCAAGCGCGTGGCCAAAATGAGCTTTTATCCGTCTGCTATACACCATTTTCCATAAGCAGCCGGGAAAGGGGGGAAATACTCTCAAACCAGTTCTCTCGGCGGCCGACCAGCGTTGCCTGAGCGCGCTGGGCTGTTAACATCGCTCGGCGCGTTGTGCTCCGCTGCGTAGGTCAGGAGTATTTCGCACCGTGTGCTTAGTTTTTGCGGAACTTTCAACTGTTTTAGCCAATGCTGCGATGCCGTTCAAGGCGCAAACGTCGCTTGGTCAGCACTGAGCGGTGGTGGGTTATAGAACAACTAGAGAAAGCGAGAAACAGTCGCTGACAGCACGCATGCGCACGACACTGCATGGAGAAAATGCAGTGCGGTTGCGGCGTGTTTTTGCGGCATCGCTTCCCAACGCACACCTAGTTGACATATCGGTGGATTCCGTTGATAAATCGCAACGACTTTGTACCAACGACCAACTCCAGGGTTTGTTGGGTGCACTTGGTCGGCAAACAGACGGAGCAAAATCCATTTATCACACGCAAAGCTGCGACAGGGAACGGAACCCCCTGAAATGTTAGAAGCAACTTTATCCTTTACAATACAGCATTGATTGGTTGGTTGATTGATTCATTCATTCATTATGGTGTTTAACGCCCCGACGCTTCATGGGTGATTAGGCGCGCCGTAGTGGAGGGCTGCGGGTTAATTTTGACCACTTGGGGATCTTTCACGAGCGCCGATACAATACAACAATACAACACTACAATAACTTCTGGTTCCTTGTAGTCAATTTAAAATACCATATATTGTTTGGTCATTACAGCCGATTGGCATTAAACAATTCCCTTTTCATCTAATCTAACCTTTAAAATCACGGCGTTTTGTTTACTTTTTTCAGGCCAACGCATTACACTGCCAAACGATATGAAAGGATAACTTTCTCCATCGCACACTGCTAGTCGATAGCAGGATAAGCAGGCAGCCAAATGTGGAAACGCAGTTCGAGATACGCGTGAACGCTGCATTTGGAAAATAGCTCAACCTGTTCACAACACGGTCAAAGGAAAAGCTTCTAATCCTTTTGCGTTGCCACGGAATCTAAAGTATTACAATTACAAAACAGTTACTGCTGGTCGCGTAAAGCATTTGTGGTGCAAGCAGCGGTTTCACAAAGGTGGGCTCCGAGCGACAGGCCACATGCGCTGCGCAGAGTTAGGTCAATCATGATCACGATCATGATCAACCAATATTAACTCGCCCAAACGTCAACCCTTTTGCTCAACCTTCGAATAGTAATTTGAATGGTTGTGCGGTCGTGTTATTTTCCCGCCCGGGTAATTTCGTTTCGTCAGTAACCATCATAAGTCTAGTTAAGAAAGATTATATTGCATTGCAATGTCAACAGCGTAGCAATCGCCTCGTCGAAAGTCCATCGCGAGCACGGATCACCGTGACCCACATATGCTGTGCGCGCTCCGCATTCGACGTCCGCGCTTCCGTAAACATGATTAATCGGTGAACATAACAAGCACGGTGGCATTGAAAACACGTATTTACTCCCCGATATCGATTTCTATGTCAGTCGGTGCCATACCGGTACGTTTGCATCGCGGAACTGCGGAGCACCACCGGCACCATCACCACACTGCTACTGCTGCTCGCAACAGCCGGGGTCGGAATTTCCCGCTCTGGCAGCAAATTAGGACCTAAAATCCGTCCGCAGATGATGAAAACAAAACAGAACACACACACACACAAGCACTACAACCGCTAACTTAACTCCAAACCACTACGGTTCACTCGGTAATGCACGGATACCGAGCAGGCGCACGCAAAGAACGGCGCACTTAACAGCCCAGCCCGGAGGTTTCGGCGGTCGCTTCATAGACGGCGCTAGCGTCTGGTCAGAAAAAGCAAATGGCGGCGCCCACCTCTAGCAAGGAAAATGGTGTATAGCTGGGCCTCCGATGGGCTTTCCGTGTGACGTTACTTCCGGTCGCCGTTTGCTTGGTGCTCAATCAATCTTTCAGCCGAGTTACCGATGAGTGGCCGATAGCGGGGAAGCCAAATGGGGACCCATGGGTTTTCCAATCACTGGCAATAAGCCTCTGCTGCTTGGGAACCTTCTTCAGAGCATCGGTCAGCTGCAGAGGATCGTGTGTAACTCGTCCTGTCTAGCTTATTCTCGAGGTTCGGCGCCGAGAGCTCCTCGATAAGTATTCAAAATGCGTAGGCTTCCCTACAGTATCTTCGAAATACTCTTCTGAAGACTCAGCAGTCTAATGCTACGTACCAAGCAGCGGGCCCCTACATGCGCATCGCACAGCAGGAAATAAACCGGCTGTGTTCTATTCGTTTAGTTGTTGTTTACTTGTATCAGATGAATGTTAGTTTTTTCGTTCTTGAACACATTAATTTCTCTGCACCGTCACAAATGTCTTATTAGTAGGTTTGAGGATGCTTTGCAGGTTCACAAAGATCGTGTGAATGTTTTCTTCTGGCTATATGGCATACATTCCCTTCTTCACAGATTGGCTTTCGTTATGGCTGCCTGCAATAAGGTGCATATACCCAGCGTGCGTTGTTTATTCACATGCAAATACAATGGGAAGGTTTGTGCTACGCCACCACGATCGCGCCCCAGACAACGTGTCCAAAGTAGTGGAAGGCGGCTTTTGCGCTCCGAATTTCTATCGCAACCATCGCTATCATAACCAATCGACCCTCAACCGGAACAAATATGACAAGATTACGGTGTTAAGGCTTGGTATTTTAGGCACAAACACAAGAAGGACAAACATAGTTATTAAAAAGGCGAACTTGTGCCGCACAAAAACGAACCCCGTAGCGCCGCTGCCACCAAGTTCTATCTCACTCGCCGCGTGTCCCGCTTCTTGTTCTTCAGCACGTGGCATGGTTGGTTGGGCATTGTGCTCCACGAGGCATCCTTTCATTCTTGTGTTATTTGTGGCCGGGCGCATGCAATAGACCATGCCGTGACAGTGTACTTGCTAACGAACGTAATAAATAGTATACGTGCACATATTACAAGAATCTGCGAAGGAAAGTTTGACATCCACCTGAAAGCAGCCGTACGGCTACAAAGGAAAGCTATACAGCTTTCTCAGAAACTTCGCAGTCGAAGAAAAATTCGTCCTGGTCCAGGATTTGAACCCTGGACCACCGCCTAACCGGAGCAGTCGCTCTACCAACTGAACTAACCAGGAGGCTAGTCGTTTGTAGCGCGAGAGCGAATTGATCAACAACTCGAAGTGAAGGACAGGTGTAATCGACCAGATTTAGGGGAAATTCCTAAGGTGGAGTAAGATTCTGCGAAGGAAAGTTTTACAGGTGGATGTCAAACTTTCCTTTGCAGAATCTTACTCCACCTTGGGGATTTCCCCTAAATCTGCTCGATTATATTACGAGAATCCAAACCGACGAATATTTCCAACCAACTCTATTGTTTTCCAACCCTTCCAGTCGTAAAGGACACATCCTGGTCTACTGGGGATGACGTTCTATGATCTAAAGTAAATTACTCTTACTCTCTTGTCCTGGACTGAGAACCCGACCCACTAATCAGCTCTAGTTTACTGTTTAAAAAAGTCCCGCCTCCTTCCCCTCCTCGTCTTGAGTGCAGTTCTCCTATAATGCATCTGAATGTTGGGAAGATATGACTGTGGGAAATGTACTGAAATATCCCTCCAGGGCTGAACAAATATTATGTTACTGTATCTTTATACCGTACACGTGACTCGTTTTGCTCAATAAACCTCCATACTGGTTAGAAGCCTGGTATGACACACATTAGGTTTAATTAATGTTCAATTAACACCCATATTTGTATATGACAACCTCCGCAAATGTCAAACTTGCTAACTGCCCGGCTTGTGACACCAGGGGGTAGACAGAGCACTCTTGCAAGAAAATTCGCTTGTTGAAGGAAATGTAAAGCAAAGTATAGTACCTGCTTGTCTGTAGAAGAGAGGTTATCCACAAGTGCCACCACGTTGTTTGATCGGAACAGCCAGCCGTTAGTGCTCAAGTACTGGACGACATCGATGCCCTTGAAAACTTTCTGGTATAGGGGCACAAGCCTGCAGACAGCACCCAACGTGTAGTAACACTGAGTCGTCGCTCCAATTCATTTTATGGAAGGCTTTAAAGTTTAGGGATTCTTGCTTGGCAAGCATCATCGGTTCATTCCTTAGAGTGCAGTACCAAAATTTTCATCTAGCCAAAGTGTTAAGAAGCAAAATAATGTGGCCTTAAAAAGTACATTGGGGGGTGCTTTGCAGCACTTCGTGCAAATTGGCATTTAGCTTGTCATGACATGTGGACTATAAAGTAGTAGCACTGCAGGACGTTTCGAACGCAGACAATGAGAAGTGTTCTTTACCGTCGGTCAGTTTCACCCGAATCACTTGCCGCTGGTGAGTAACTAACCCAGGCAGCACAGAAAGTGTGTCCCAAGACCGGCCCGTCTATGGCCGCTTTCTGGCACGTCCGGCCAGCATCCAGGTTCTGGCAGCCACTGATCATACGTTGAACAGCCAACATTCGGCGACCAGCACTTCGGTGTTTTTCCGGCCGCCCGTGATCAGACACACAACGACAGGTACCCGGCTGCCAGATATTCAGTTCACTTTCGGCTGCCGATATTCAGAAAAAGAACGGCCGAAGTACGGCCTTGGGGCATTCGTTTTTCCTTCCGGAAGCGGTGTTCAGCCGAAGCACGGCAAGCGACCGGCCACAGAATATTCGTATTCTTGTGGCAGGTGATGTTCGAAAGGAGACCGGTCGGAGCGCGGCTGCCGCGCATTCGCTCTGTCAACGGTAAACCGTACATCCGGCGGCAGAATATACGTTTTCTTCGGGAAACCGGTGTTGTAAAGGAGACCGGCCGACGTACATCCCCGGAACGTACGTTTTCCATTCGGTTAGCGTTCCTCGGCCGAATCACGGCAAGCAAACGGCCGCAGAATATTTGGCAACCACTGTTCAGGAGGACACCAGCCGACGTAAGGTCTCAGGTTTATACATCATTCTTTCGGTAAGCGGCGTACAGCCGAACAACGGCACGCGTCTGGGTGCCGAAAGTTCATGCTCAGACGTGTTTGGAAGGAGACCCGCTGGTGCACGTCGGGTTTTAAAGACGATAGTCTTTCTTGGGCTACTTAAACCGAGAGATTTTGGTCTGTCTGTATGTCTGTCTGTCTTTCTGTCTGTCTGTCCGTCTGCCTGTCTGTGACTCGATTCAGCCACCCGGCCAAAGTAAAACAGATACTGCGAAACAGTCTTTATACTCACAGCCACATGTAAACGTCTAAGCCCGGTTTATATGTTCATACTTGTCGACTTTGTTGATCAAGAACAATACATTACGCAAATATAAGACAGAATATTAGTACACAAGGGATATTTACCGTGTTCCTTTATTTAAAAAATCATGGATGCTTGGTTCTTTTATAGCAAATGATATTCTACATCTACTGCATAAAACCGCCGCCTCCTGGCGGCATATGAAAAATTACGCGGCAACAGCAACGGGAGGTTCCACTAGCTAGGTTCTACGTTCTGCTTTGAACGCACGTGGATCACGGCCACGCGGCTCTATAAACCTTCTAGTCGGCCTCCTCCATTCACGCGCGTCTCCGCCGTACTGCAGCGCTGGCATCGAGGAACCCGGCCTGTAGCAGTGGAACGCGGTAAATTCAAATCGCCTTGCGCAAACCTTTAGTGTGTTTACCTTGGAATGAGCGCCACGGTACAGGAAAAGCATGAGAGGTGAGCGGGAAAGCAAGGAAGGTGGGCTCATGGCAAGGAAAATGGGCTTTCATGCACAGCCCAGGAGCTCTACACAAAACTTCGGCACGCACGCAGTGGGCAGCGGCACGCTGAATCGTAATAACCCCCTATTACACTCAGAAATGTTCCTTGGCAAATGTCTACAAAGACTATCGTCTTTTGACAACATTTGCAACAAAAGGAGCAGATACGCGGCCAATTTTTTCCTTCGGTGAGGAAAAAGCCGTTGGGGACCCGAGCGACGCAGACGCATTTTAGGTGCGACTGCATCTCATTCACTCGCCTTGTCCCTGCATCCGGCGTCGGCGTCGTTGTCGTCGTCCGCCCCTCCCCCATTCTCCTCGCCGCGTGAGCTGCGCTCTCCGCCGCTCACCCCCTCTCCTCTCCGATAACAAACACTCTCTCGCGAGGGGCATTGGATTGGATTCGAATGAATTGGCTTGGCTTGGCTTGGCTTGGCTTGGCTTGGCTTGGATTGGATTGGATTAAAGTGGATTGTGTTGGATTGTGTTGCGTCATAACCGCGGCAGACGCACTGGCGCCGGCGCGTCCCCTCACCGTTATGCGCGCTATAAAACGCGGTGCCTGCGCCGCTCCGCTCCATCGTTACAGCGCCGTTCCTCCGCTGTCCAACGCTGCAACATGAACCCCCTATGCGTCGCATCTACACAGGGGTTCCCGCGAGGGGAGGTGGGAGTTTTTTTCACCTGCTTGGTGTTTATACGCTTTAAATGAATGAACTTCGATTGGCAAGCAGTAATGAGTGGTACTAACTAAACCGGCAAGGTGCAAGGACTCACTGGACATTATCATATCAGGTAACCTTTTAGGCCATCGGAATGCCATTTATTGCCACAAGAAGACGGTGCCACACCGACGGGTGAGCTAAGCCTCGCCAGTCATAGCCGCTACCACTCCTCGCCCGCCGGCTTCGTCGACGCATCAGCTCGAGGCTATTCGCCCCCACAAGAAATGCAGAGCATTGGAGACATCGACCCGGCAGAGATGTCCGACCCGAGATGGCGGTGTTTCACCGAAAATAACTGGCCTTAAAGGGCGTTGAGCAGGCCGCCATCACGCAAGAGCTCAACCGGCGCCATATCAAGGACTCTCCACCAAAGAAAGACAAGGGCGCGCAAAAGCGCAAGTTTTCGGCTATTCTTCTTACAATAATACAGCTAAAAACAAAGTTGCACTATTTTGTTGGTGATTAACGTAGAAGAGGCTAAGCTCGTGCATTTGTAGGCTCAACTTCGTGCCCTGAAACTGTGTTACTCTGTCGGATTTAATGACTGCCTATTTAGAAACAAGTGTTATTATAAATTTGCGATACCTGCAGAGCCTTGTCAATTACGAAGCCTGGGTGTTAATTTAGTTGCGGTGTTGGAAGGTGAGGTTAACAACACTTGGGATATGACTCATTTGGTTAAACATAATCGCCAGCATCCTAGCAAACACGGATTTCGTCAGGTTTTTCTTACTCAACGCAGCTTGTTGAGTTCACGCACGATTTGGCTCTAGCAATTGATAAGATTAAAGTACTTGACTGTATTTTCTTGGTTTGCAAAAAAGCATTTGGCGGTGTTCCATATGGCCTTCTTGTTAGTACATTGCGGGCTATAAACTGAATGAATCGGTTATTGCATGGATAGCCCAGTATCTCTCTCTGAGACAGCTGTCGGTTGTTCTCAATTGTTGTTCTTCCGGATATATTCCCGTAACCTCAGGAATTCCCCAAGGCTCAGTTGCGGGCCCTCTTTTGTTTGTGTTATTTAAAAAAGATATTACTATTGGCCTTAAATCTTTGATCAAAATGTTCGCGAATGACTGTGTAGTTTACACGACTATAGCGAATGAACGTGATTCTGAATACCTGCAGCAGGATTCGAACTTCATAACATCCTGGTGTGCGGATTCAGAAAAGTCGTTGAATGTTACAAAGTGTGTCAACGTCCCCTTCAAAAAAAAAAACCTTCACTCCAATTGAATAGGTATACCTTCAATTACGCTGCTTCAGGAGCGCCCGGGGAATATAACTAGGAGTCTATTTTTAGAGGTTAAATAGGCAGGTTCACAACATAAAAGTTAAGGCTGTACGTGTTTTTGGCTTTCTGAGACAAAATTTTAGCGAACTTGCATCTAACATAAAAGAACAACCTTATTTCACTTACGTGCGCTCAATGTTGGACTACGCATGTGTTTGCTGGGATCCCTACACTAAAGAGCTGGTTGATACGCACGAAAACACACAGAATAGGGCAGTGCGATTCATATTAGGTAATTGGCACTGTCAACTTAGTATGAGGGAAAGTAAAAGTAAACTTAAATGGTAAGACGTGAAAGATCACAGACGAAACCTCAGGTTGAAATTTTTTCGCAATATCTGTCATTCGAAAACTGGAATCGATGTCGAGAAGTATATCCAAGCGCCATTATATATATTCCAAAGTGGGACCACAATCTTAAAGCAAATTACCAACTTTCCTTTAAACGGGCCGCTTTGCGCGATTCATTTTGTCTTTTAGATCAATACAACCGTGTAATTATCTTCCACGCATGATTGTATCCACTGTTTATAACGACGATTTTCACCGTGCTTTGTAGAATTATTTGGTTATTTGGTCTCAAATTTGATGCTTAGCGTTATGCATCTCCGTGCTGTAATGCATGCAAAGTCGAAGCAGGTATTAAATAAATAAATAAATATGAAATAAACCTGCGGAGCCGCAAGTTCGCCTCCGACGGGTTGAGAGCCTTACGCATTCAAACTCGACCAATTAAATATTTATTGTTTTATTCATTCCAGTATGCAAGGTTTACTGTATGCCTACAACCATTGCTATGTTATTGGTTTGAAACAAATTATGAAACTCTGGTCTTACGCCCTTCCTTGCGTGAGCACAGAGGGATACAACTGCAGTCACCGGAAGCACGGCGTCATTCGTAACGCGTCTACAATTTTTAACGCAGTACGACATGGAGGAAAATTAAGTTCTTTTGGACTATTAAGGGGTATGCACGTAACTCATGAAAACAACATAAAAAATAGATTGAAAATGACAGTACTTGTTCTCTCTTAGCATCAGCCCTGTTAAAGCTCATCAGAAAAGTTGATCGAGCAGAAAATTTGTTTGCAAGAAAAATGGTCAAAAACTGGACATACCTTTTGTGTGATGAAATTCTATTAAATGCTCCTGAGTGTTTTGTGGAGTGCCAAAACGCTTCGTAAAGGCATTCGCACCGGTTTTATATACAACTGAACTGGTCAAGCAACTGTTTAAAAATAGTTGATTTATTCAGGGCATGAAAGGGTTCAGGAAGATTGTCCTAAAAGAAATTGGATAAAAGCGGCACTTTCACCTTTGTGAAATTCACCCACTAAAGTATGCGCCTTCCGCACCCCCCCCCCCCCCCCCCTCCTTCACAGTTTATTACAGGTAAGCCGCCCCACAGAAGATATCAGGACCTGGACAATACAACTATTCCACCTCTGCAAAGAAATGAATATTTTCTGCATCCGACAGTAAAAAAGGCACAACAATTAAAGGAACGACCATTCGTGAGAACTGTTTAATAAATGACTTTGCTCTCAACTGACTCTGATAATTAAGCAAGGCTGCGCTGAAGGCAGAACGGCTGGTGGTGGCGCGCGGACTCACTTTGATGTGCGTGCAGTGACTCAAAATGGTGGGTTTGTGCTGCTGTACAGCGCGACTGAGTCATATGCCTGCGGTGCAAGCAGCAGTTGTCCCCCGGCCTCAGTACAGTTAACGTACTGTGGCTGAGCCCCAATACCCGTAGCATGGCCGAACTTCCGGCAGCTTTAGTCCGGCTGGAGTCCGACGACTGCATCTCGGCTGTCCTCCGGTGGCCGTACTTCGGCCGCACACGGGTGGCTTCGGAATGGCCGGAGCCCTACGGCTGGACTCTGGGCGTGTGAACGTAAGCCGGTCGACTGGGCGACGGACACTGGCCGTTGGATATCCATGGGAGTACAGCCGTATACGGCCAAAAGGCCCACATTTGAACACGGGACGAACACGCCTGCCGGAAAAAGGCCGGACAGAAAATCTCCGGCCAAAGTACACCGGCTTGCGTTAGACCAGGCCTGTGCTGCCCGGGAAGAACATGCACGGGGAAGTTTGTGAGTATGTTTCTTTCTTTTTTGCCAGTTCAGATATAATGATATTGGTTATAACGATCCCATTTGTCAGTATCCTTTACAAGTAGTCCTACAAAAATACCCACTCCAGTGAGTTGGCCAGTGACAATGACAACTACCATCAGGAGCTCATGGCAGATTCCCATCTTCCCATTGGCTGCAATTTCAACATGCCCACCCATAAACCTCCATACCCACTCAAAAGAATTGGCCCGTACCCGCCGCGGTGGCTCAGTGGCTAAGGCGTTGCGCTGCTGAGCACGAGGACGCGGGTTCGATTCCCGGCCGCGGCGGCCGCTTTTCGATGGAGGCGAAAAGCAAAAACGCCCGTGTGTGCGAGATTTCGGCGCACGTTAAAGATCCCCAGGTGGTCAAAATTAATCCGGAGCCCTCCACTACGGCGCGCCTCATCGCCTGCGCTGCGTCGGCGCGTTAAACCCTACAATCAATCAATCAATCAGAATTGGCCCGTGACAATGACAGCTGCTGTCAGAAACTCATGGCTGACTCATTAGGTCATACTCATCGGTGAAATGGACCTATCTATTGTAATTAGAACGCAAAACAATAAATGGCCGCGTATCGGCTCTTTTCGTTGCAAATGTCGACGAAACACAATGGTCGGCTGGCGCCCCTTGCAAGTAAATGCCTCCCTTCCCTTTCCTGCTCACCTCGCATGCTGTTTCTCTCCCGTCTCGTTTTTCCCAAGATAACACGCTGGAGGTTTGCTCAAGTCGATTTAAATTTACCGCGTTCCACTGCGGTAATTCGGGTGCCCCGATGCCCGCGCTGGTGTACGGCGGAGACGTGCTTGAATCGAGGCACCCTGCTACAATGTTTATAAAACCACATTGCCCTATTCAACGAGCATTCAAAGGGGAACGTGCAACCTATCGTGTGGAACCTTTCGTTGCTGTTGTCATTTGATATTTTAAATGCCGCCAGGTAGCGCGGGCAACAGGAGGCGACTGTTTTCTACAGTTGATGTAGTATTTCATTTGCTATCGCGAAAACCAAGCATCCGTGAATTTTTAATAAAAGAACACTGCCAATATCACTCATGTATTGATTTTCTGCCTTATATTTGCGTAATGATCCATTGTTCACAATGTTCACAAGTATGAACATTAATACCGGACCCAGACCTTCAGATTTAGCAGTGAGTATATAGATTATTGCGCTGTTTTTGTTTCACTTTGGCCGGGTGGCTGAATCCAGTCACAGACAGACAGACAGACAGACAGACAGACAGACAGACAGACAGACAGACAGACAGACAGACAGACAGACAGACAGACCAAAATTTATGAGCATAAGTAGCCCAAGAAAGACCATCTTTATTAAAATAAAAACACGGAAGGAACTCGAGGACACGAACAAGTGCTCACTCTGAAATAAAGAGTTTACTCGAAAACCAGACAATGTGCAGAAAGGTTCATAGGCACTTACAGCATGCGCGAAAGAGGGAAAACATTTTTTTGCGCGGTACCAGTGCTACACAGCCTAATATGCTACATCCTTCCTTCAATTTCCGCGTGTATTATTCGTTCTTCCTGCACTACCACAGAGACCATAGTGACGAATACTGTTCGCAGATACGCGCAGTTTCTAAAAACTCGTGTGCTATTTGACACTGTAGAAGTGGTGGCTATCCACTGCACTGACATACCGCTGGTGCCAGAAGCCCAGCACCCACCAGGGCTTGCGTACTATGAGCTGCAGGGCCAGGTCTCCGACACAGGCAGGCAGGTAGTGGAGGCAGAAGAGGTTGACGTTGTGCCATTGCGGGTTGTTGGTCAGGGAGACCCTGGGGAAGCGCATCACGTGGGGCAGCGGGTGCCGCACAATGAGCTCCTGGGTGGTCGGGGTCACCTCGGCCCACGTCTGCTGCTGCAAGGTGCCACTGGTGCAGTGGTACACCCTCACGTGCTCTGGCCTGCACGCTGTAACCCAAGAGTTCCTTTCAAACGCCTGAAATCATTTCTACGTCGACTCAACGAAACAGCCTATCAGATTATCTCTAACGCTTGGTATGTGACACTTTTGCCACATGAGAAAATTCTGATAATAACAGGCCCAAGGGCCTCCACATTTGCGTTTAAGACCAGTTAGTTCTATTTCTGTAGAAGGATCAACATTTGGGCGAGTTGGTACTGGTTATGTATCATCTTGACTAAACAGCGTAAAAAACGGGGACACTAGGAGAGAAAGACAACAGGACGACGCTGTACTCACAACTATTTTTTAATAAACTGCACCACGCATATATATACTATGTCCCCAAAACCCACGTGCGCTCACAACATGACGCACATCGAGATTATCACTACAAAGTAACACCAAACTCTAAGTCACGGACTTATCTAGAAATAAGAATTCTTTTTCATGTAATGCTATCGACGGCTCACTTATGTAGATATCGCCTCTTTTTCTAATGTGAAATGCTTCGATAACTTCCCTAGTGGTCTGATTAGTGTGAACCGAAAAGATGGTGGTGTCATGAAAAAGCGGAAAACACCCATGCTCGGAACAGTGTCTGGTGACATGTGAATCTTTCTTGTTTTTTAGTGCGTTTTTGTGCTCTAATAATCTTATATTACTGCAACGACCGGTTTGCCCAACATAAACGTGGCCACAATTAAACGGAATTTGATAGACCACCCCCGTTTTACACTCGACTAGAGGGGACCTGTGCTTAACAGAGCATTTCTTTGTAACTGCAATATCAGATTCTGCCAATTTTCTTTCTATTCGACCACATATTTTTCCCATCTTAATGGGTGCTGAAAAAACAACATTGATACCAAATCTACCAGCTACATTTTTGAGCCCATGTGACAATTTATGCTTATACGGAATTACTACCACTTTTTTCTTTTTACAAGGTTCACCCTCCCTTGGTTCTACGGAGGTACCTTCTTTTATCCGCCTAAGAAGCTTTCTTGTTGTTGCACAAAGAACATGCTCAGGAAAACCTGCCGTTCTTAACCGCTCCATTTGTACTACAAAACTTTTTGAAACCTGATGAAAGCAAGACCTGGAGAGGGTCGATAACAAGCACGAGAAGGCAATGCCATTTTTTACGATCTTGGAATGCGAGGAATTAAAATTGAGTATGGGTTTTTCCGATCTCAGGCTGTATTCCCAGCACACGTGCGCATTAGTTAAATAGAGTTTAACATCTAAAAATTGCAACTGATTATTATTTGGTACTTCATGCGTGAACTGTAGACCAAAGCCATTATTATGGTTCAAATTTCAGAGGTGGTTCAGAGGTGGTTCAGAGGTGGTTCAAATTTTCCGTAATAATGGCTTTGGTCTCGGACATTTCGGTCCAGGACATTTCGGTGTGGACATTTCTGTGCACGGACATTTTGGTGCACGACGTCTTGGCCCAGACATTTTGAATGAGGGGATGTCCCAGGCATTCTTTGAACATTTTAGCTTTAATATTGTAATTTCGTGACTTGATATGATTTTAGGTTCGAGACTTGTGCTTGCGCCGCTGTTCATGGAAACGAACGCTAAACCCTGGCGGAGCATTGCGACGTGAAACCCAATTTCTGTAGCAGATGGTAAAAATTAACGTTTTTAATTTGGATCCGTTCAACCATTTTTTGTTATTTTAACATTTATGTGAACAACCCTAATACTTTAAGTGTTACCAAAGCGCTTTCCTTTCACTTCACCCAACGGTTCAAGACGCTGCTGCTTTTAGTCTATTCCTCTCCCCCCCACCCCCAGCAAAACTTCCGCGAAGAAACAACAGGAAAACGAGGTTGATTAGGTGCGTGTGCATTTCGTTTTAATTATTCTCTCAATCAATCTCGCCTTCGTTGCATTCGGTGTCACTTCTACTTCAAACTAACAAACCAACGATCGCACTTACGGTGGCGTTACTTAGGGGAGGAGGAGGGGAAAGCTGAGCCCTGCCGGCAATCATCCCCCTAAGTAGAGAGAGGGGGGTGTCACTTGTGCTTCACCATTGCGTCGACTGGACTTCGAAAACTTGAAGACGACTGTTGCCGCTCTCGTGACACTAGCCTATTCATTTTTGTTTCTCCTTATAATGGGAGGAAGCGATGTATATCTGGGATGTCCATGATATGCGGGACTTGATGAGTTAATTCCCAAGGGGGCGACTGAAGGCGCAGAAAGAGCGATTCCTGGAGTGGGGGCACCGTCGATGGAACCGCAACGCGCGGAAGGGCGTAGCCAGCAAACGATAGTGGCCATTGTGTTCTCAGCGGCTTTTTGGGTGGCTTTTTGTGTCACATTATAGAGGTTTCGTGCGCCCATGGTGAAAGTAAAGCTTTTTCTCTGTTTTAAACGCGAAGTGTGCTATGTCATTGTTCTGAATGTATCACCCAATTCCTGCAAAAGCCTCCACTAAGAGGCTAGCAGCATGTTCTAAATAAAAAGTAAAAAATCACTGCGGTCACGCTTCGGACTTCGGAGACCTTGAACTCCACCATGCCAGTAGGATTTTCAGGGGAAACCGAAAATATTATGGCTGAAAAAGAAATCTGGTCGAGATTCGAGCGTACAGGCGGGAGGTGGGAGGGGGGGGGGGGGGGGGGCGCTAGAACAAAGAATTAGAATGTGGTAAATGTAGGCTTGTAAACATTAAACGAAGGTTGGTTGTACTGACCACAATGGGTGGAATTTGTATGTACAACCGGTACGCGCTTAATCAGCATTTAGGACATTAGAACCTGCGGCTGTTTTCCAAAAGGCCCGTTTTTCCTCCCCGACAATATCCTAGACAAGTGTTCGCGAATTCATTTTAGCAAGGCAGCCCAGCCTACGTAACACCCTTCATAAGGTTTTCTTCATTCTGGGGGAGCAAGCTAATGTTTGTTACTTTTTGTATATTGAGTGTGCATGTAGTTTATGTAATTTGAGAGTGTGTAATTTAAAGAAATACAAAAGAGGTGGTAGACCATCTTAAACACGGGTAATTGTCTTAGCTAAAAAAGAGCGAATATAAATTAACAACCTGTCATAAATAAAAAAAAACGTGTGCTAAAGAATTCAATCGGCTGCATAACAGGTGTCCCCAGGAAGAGGAATTAAACAAAAATATATAAATGTAGAATTTTTAAAAATACCTGGCAAAGATCGAACATGGCATCAATAAAAAAAATAAATTCACTGCTCCAGATTGTTGTCATAACCCAAGTTAAACGGAAATAATAATATAACGGCTGTCACAAACAGGCAAGCACCGGATAATTTGGTCGCCAAAATGTCCTTACACCGAAATGTGCGTGCACCGAAACACCCGTACACCGGTATGTCCCTACACTGATATGTCCGTACACCGAAATTTCCGCACCCAAATATCCTGCACCGAAATGTCCTCGAGCCGTCTGGAGTTTGTCCGGTGCTCCCTGAAAAAATTTAGGGAGTTTAGGGTCAAGTTCATATTGCGTTGGGTCTCGCTCTTGCCTGAGAGTGGGTCATGACAGGAAATACCATGTTTCGAGAGCGGTAAGGGTAGGAGGCTGTCACATAATTGAAGCCAATTCTCTTTGCATATATGTGAATGGCGCATTCAGTGACTTCGTTATTAAGCGCTGCAATTCTGAGCCAGAGCTAGCGGTTCCGTCTTTGCCGTTTCCATCGCTTTTAAAAGCGATGGAAACGGCAAAGACGGAAGCCTCATATTTGAGGCTCCGACGGGCCTCCCAGAGATAAAAAAGTTTAGCATCGACGCTGGGGGTCTGGAAGGAAGTGATTATGGATTTTGTGTTTACCGTGACTGTTTCAATAATGTCATCGATCCAGTCGGATAAAGGTTGGTTGGGGTGCATAGGGCGAGAAGGATTGGCCTTGCGGAACGCATCCCAGTTAGTGAGACGGGCGACTCCTGTCTTGACGTTGTAATTGAGGTCATACGAATTGTAAGTTCCATAATATTATGGTCGGATCCAAGATTATCGCCACTGGATGACCATACACCCAGAGTGCCTAGTAAAAAGACATCTGGGGAAGTGTCTCTGGCTGTGCTGGTTCCCATCCGTGTTGTTGAGCCGGGACAGTTCAGACGCAGGAGGTGAAAATCGTCCATCGCTTGCCCCAGGAGAGTGCCTTGTTTTGTTTTGTAAGGATAACCCCATTGAGGATGAGCAGCGTTAGAATCACTAAGAATAAGAAGTGGTTTGCTTCCAGCTATATTGATAGCGTCACGTATTATTGATAAAATGTCGGGAACCTTCTGGGTTGGGCGGCAATAGATATTGAGGACGTAAAGGCTTAGCTTGTTCTTAAGGGACGGAGGAGTTCCGTGAGAACGTGATTACATCCTTTCTGTGGGGTGACATTATTAACAGCACATATGGTATTACGAAGGAGCGCGGGCGTTGAGTAATTGTCTGAGGAACCGTAGGGAATGTATCCGGTGCGCTTGATGTGACAGTTCGTTTCCTGGAGGGCAATGACCGCTGCTTTCAAATCAAGGGTGGTGAGGAATTGAGTAAGGGAAGCATATTTTTGTTCGAGATCTCTGCAATTCCACTGGAGGAGTGTCGTAGAAGTGGGATTACGTTGCTTCCGGTTCATCGGGTAACGAGGCAGAGATGGTGCTGTCTGTGTTTAGGGCGTATGGGACGGCACGGGTGTGGTTCCTTAAGGAGCATTTTGAAGTTCTGTCTTGTCGGATGGGGACGAGGTCATTACTATGGTCGAGGGAAGTGGGTGAAGTGTTCATAGAGGTTTCACCCTGCCTGAATACCGTAATTACCCGATTCTAACGCGCCCCCGATTCTAACGCGCACCCGATTTTCCAGGCAAAAAACCAAAAAAACTTTCACCTCCGTTTGTAACGCGCAAGGAACTTTGTGAGCAAGAAAAACGAATGCAAGAGAAACGGGTGATGTATTCCCGAAGTAATCTCACTCCTCTCACTCCTCGTCGCTCTCCGAGAGCTCCTTGTCGCCTTCCACTGACCGCAACATCTCGTCATTGGTGCCGCCAAGCGCGTTCGCGATGCCACACTTCTGAACGAACGTTCAAGCATGTTCGATGGGATCGTGGCCCACGCCTCGCATGCCCTCGGCCGACGATGAAATGGATTCAGCTCAGATCGAAGAAAGGCGTGAGCCTACAAATCAAGAAGAGCTACAAGATTTCATCGAGATTGTCTCCAAAGCTCAAAGAAGACGTCAGCGTAAAGCAACCTCTTCTGACCTGACTTCCACACCAGTCTCGTCTTCAACCATGCCGCCTCGCTTGCACGCAGGTAAGCCTGCTGTGAAACCCAAGCCTTTACCAAAAGACGACTTCAAGCTGGTGCTAAGACCCCAAGGCGGACTAGCTCTCGGCGACATTCCCTATGTTGAGCTCTCCTTGGCGTTGCTGACCGCAATAAACGCCACGTGGCGTCAGGCAAATCTTCGTTTACGGGTGGACGTCACGCAGAACATAGCTACAGTCAGCACCCCGTCATCGGAGGCAGCGAGGTTGCTCAGCCAAGTTAAACAACTTACCTTTGACAAGAAGCAATACCCTGTTCAACTGTATGGACTTGCACCTGACGACTCTATCAAAGGAGTCATTCGTGGCGTGCCCACAAGATTCACAGAAATCGAAATCCTGAACAACATTGACCAGACGGTGGACGAAGTATATACTGTCAGACGCATTGGAACCTCCTCCACGGTCATCATCACCTTTGCTGGCCCCAAAGTCCCTTATACAGTGCGGCTATACGGAGCAGAATACCCTTGCTCGATTTACAAGAAAACGATTCCCGTCTGCGGCGCCTGCCACAGGGTTGGACATCGAGCGACAGCCTGCCCTAATCCAGCCACTGCGGTGTGTCACACCTGTGGCCTCCAAAATCCACAACCAGAACACGCCTGCAACCCTACGTGCAGCCTCTGTGGCGGCTCCCATCTCTCTGGGTCCCCTGGGTGCACTAAACGCTACGCTGAACCCTTCGTTCTCAAGCAACGACGACTCCGACAGGCACGAAGTGAATCATCCCGGACACCGCAGGACTTATCACCACGTTGCAGTCGCTCACGAGACCGTTCATCTACGCCTGCTGCGCCGAAACGCTACCATTCCAGAAGCAAGTCCAGGGGGGCCTTGTGCACCACATCACCTGGGGATCAACTGGATCGGCCGGCACAAGTAAGCTGGGCTCAGATGGTTTCTCCCACAGCTCAACCCCAATCCTTCCCACCCCTTCCTACCAAAGCTACACAAAATCGAACACCCTGCATGGAGTGCAACAAACTAACCCGTGTCCTGGAGGAACAAACTGCCTTAATTACGTCTCTTCAGGCCCGTCTTGAGGTCCTCGAAAGCTCTCAAAGTAATCTCATTGAGAAACGCAAGAAACCCAATCCTCCTCCCGCCACCTCAACCACTCCTAACTCCGCTGCTCCGCCCAAAGAATCAGAATCAATGGCCCTTCCCCAAATTCATGAAATGCTCTCCCAGCTCACAAGCCAGCTTAGTGGAATAACTCAAGAAATTCAACTCATCCGCCTAGAAAATCAGAGCCTTCAACAAGAACTCCAATCTCTACGGGCTGATCAATGTTCCCTCCGAAATGAAATCACCATTCACAACCCGACTACATCTTCCCCAGACCACACCTATGACCTCAGCACTCCTCGCACCGAACGCCCCAGTAAAAACGTGACCCGCGCCCACGGAAGAGCTCTCCCTTACGCCCGTAACTCCGATGCAGTCCTTTCCTCCCCCCTCCCAGATGCCAGGGACGCGGCGTCAAGCTAGCTTAACCACCATACTTCAATGGAATTGTAGAGGGATCAAACAGAAAAGAGCAGCTCTCCATCAATTCATCTGCACCCTCGACCAAAAACCAGTTGCTATAGCCGTTCAAGAGGCCAACACGTGCATAACATTACCTGGGTACATTTCCTATGGATCAATCGACACCTACCCAACTTTAACCTTTGTAAATAAGGCCGCATCAGCTGTTCATCACATCACACCGCAGCACGGATGTAACCACACCCTCCTGGAGCTTCTGTCCCCTTCCACCAAAACCAAGTCCAGCGTATTCATACTCAACATTTATTGTCGCCCTACTCAAAAATCACCCGACATTAAAGCCACGATCAACGAGGCCATAAAAATCGCCAAAAATAGACCTCTTTTCATTTTAGGAGATTTCAATGCCGCTCACCCTAACTGGGGCTACCACTACAAAAACCAGCGGGGCTCCATTCTGGCCAATGTTATCGACGACCTTAATCTACTGCTGCTCAACCAACCTGATTCACCAACCCGCACTGGTACAAGCGTCACCAGGGATACTACCCCGGATCTTTCATTTCTTTTGGGCTCCCTAGACGTCTCCTGGTTTCTACCGCAGGAAAACCTTGGATCTGATCACGAGCTTATACTAATTACAATTAAAAACCACATGTATAATGCTCAGCTGGGGGTGGCACGCCTTACCAACTGGGATGCCTTCAGAAAGGCAAATTCTTCCAAACCTATTGACCCCAGTCAGCCCCTATCAGCATGGATTGATGATTTACTCCAAACTGTTCAGTCAACAACCAAAACCGTGGCTATCACCTACCACACCCCTGATGTCGACCCGAAACTCTTAAGGCTTTGGGAGGCACGACGGAGCCTCACCAAGCGCTGGAAGCGACAGCGGCACAACCGCAAACTGCGTCTCCGAATCGCACTTCTAAATCAACAGGCAACAGAGTACGCCAACCAACTTTCAAAAGAAAATTGGCTACAGCTGTGTGACAGCCTCCAAGGTACCCTGACAACCAAAAGAACTTGGCACCTGCTCCGGCATCTCATCGATCCCCAAACCAATAGGAGCGCTTCTCATCGAGCATTGACCAAAACTCTCCATTCTTTCGATGGCTCTTCTGAAGCCCTCATGCGTGCCTTAGAAAATAAATATCTCCACACAGCCAGAAATTTTACTCCCCCTCCCTACACAGGCCAGCCAAATCCGGACCTTGATCGAGATTTTCAACTTTACGAACTCCGCACATCTCTTTCCGAATGCAACAAAAACAGCACCCCGGGCCCGGATCATGTGACCTATCGTCTCTTAGCCAACTTGGATGACGCCTCAATGGAACAACTTCTGCAGCATATTAACGCCCATTGGAAATCCGGAAAACTTCCCCCCCAATGGAAAACAGCAGAGATCCGCTTTATCCCGAAGCCTAACAAGTCCCCCCACCTGGACAACCTTCGTCCTATTTCTTTAACATCTTGTGTGGGTAAATTGGTGGAGCGCATGTTACTTCGACGTCTACAACCCTACCTAGAAACTAAGGATCTCATCCCAAGTACAATGTATGGCTTCAGAAAACATCTGTGCACGCAAGACATCCTTCTTCGCATAAAGGAAGAAATTCTCATACCAGCCTCCCGAAATTCACCTCGTGCAATTCTTGCATTGGACTTAAAGGGAGCCTTCGATAACGTCTCTCACTCTGCAATCCTCTTCCGGCTCAACGAAACAGGCTGCGGCTTGCGTACTTACTCCTACATTGCCGATTTTCTCACGCAAAGAAAGGCGATCCTAAAAGCAGGCGATGTGAAATCTGACCCAATCACCCTAGGAGATCGAGGCACTCCTCAAGGTTCTGTTCTTTCACCTTTGCTTTTTAATATCGCTCTCCTGGACCTCCCTCGTCAGCTTAAAGCCATTCCCCGTGTTCATCACGCATTGTATGCGGATGACATTACCATTTGGACTGACACGGGTTCTTTAGGTGAAATTCAAGATACCCTTCAAAAAGCCACTGACACTGTAAAGCAATATGCCTCATCAATTGGCCTTCGGTGTTCCCCTCAAAAATCTGACCTCATCATTGTACGGAAAAGCCCCCCTGCATTCAATAAAGAATCAGTTCAAATTACCCTCGATGGTCAGCTTATACATCCCAGACCTTCACTCAAGATACTTGGTGTTACAATCCAGGCCAATACACGGAACGATCAGACATTATTCAAGCTCACCACAGTATTTACTCAAGTTACCCACATGCTCCGCCGAATCTCCAATCGACATCGCGGCATGAAGGAGGAAGACCTTCTCCGCCTTATCCGCGCCTTCCTCATATCACGGGTCATCTACATCGCCCCCTACCTAACTCTCAGCAAAACTGACACGGAAGCCATTGATCGCCTCATCCGCAAAGCTATAAAGAAAGCTCTAAATCTTCCTATGTCCACCGCGACAACTAAACTGCTCCAATTAGGAATTCACAACTCTGTCACGGAACTCATCGAAGGGCATCTTTCCAGTCAACGACTCCGCCTAACTCAAACACCAACAGGACTGGCACTTTTACAGGACCTAAAAATGTCAACTCCGCAGACCACGGACAGAAAACCTCTTCCCCATAATTGGCGTCAATCCATTTGTGTCCGCCCTCTCCCCAAAAATATGCATCCCACTCTGCACTTCGGTCGTCGACACGCCCGTAGCCAAGCCCAAGAACAAATCTACGGAAGCAATCCTAATGTTTTGTACACAGATGCCAGCCCTTACTCCAATCCGTCCCATCACTTAGCCATAGCAACCACTAAGGACAAGATCATCACCTGCGCCTCAATCAAGACCCCTTCTATCTGGTCCGCGGAAGAATTCGCTGTGGCCCTCGCCATCACTCAAACACCCGCAACGATTCTAATTACAGACTGTCAAGCCGTCTGTCGCAGCTTTTTATCAGGTTACGTGGCCTCAACTACGTGGAACCTCCTGGCTCAACACGCCCCCAACAGGAAAATCGACATTGTGTGGACTCCGGGACACTCCTCACTAACGGGCAATAATTTTGCCCATAGACAAGCCTGCGAACTCTCCTCCCAGGCCTCTGAGGAAACACCAAGTCTCGTTCCCCTGCTCACATTTCAAGACATCACCCAACATTACCGCACATCAAGACAACATTTTCCCCCTCCTCACCCGCAGCTTACTAAAACAGAAGAAGTAATACTCCGGAGGCTTCAAACAAACACCTTTCCTCACCCAACTTGGCTACATCGGATGTACCCCACCCAATACCCTGCTACATGTAAATTCTGCCCTAACCCATGTACCCTCATACACATGATCTTGGGGTGCGCACACAACCCAGCCCTCCCACCTTTACCCACTTCCCTTCCCCTCCCTGAGCTGTGGGAGAACCTGACGACCAGCGCCGGCTTGGATGCACAGCAACTCCTGGTGTCCAGGGCTGAGACAGCAAGGTCGTCCCATGGTCTCCTGGACTGAGGAGCCACTCCCACATCACCAGGCTCACAATAAAGTTTTTCCTCCTCCTCCCGCGAGCTTCTCCAGAGGCATACGCTTCAACCAACCGCTCGTTGAGAACGCATGGGGGCCGCTCGTAAGCCGCATAAGCGGCGCACCTTTGTTGCCGCTGCTGATAATTAATGTTATCAAGCACGCAAGTGAAATAATTTGACGATTTGTGAACGCCGAAACAAAAGCCTAGGCACCTAGATCCGAAAAATGGTTGCTAAAAGCTTTGGCGCCATCTTGAGATGGCGATGCCGATGGGTGGAACGAAATTTCAGCTGTTTCGGCAGTTTAGGTTTCGTATCCGATTCTAACGCGAATGCAATTTATCGGCCTATTTTTGCGGAAAAAAGGTGCGCGTTAGAATCGGGTAAATACGGTATGTGATGCGCCGTGCGGATCGAGGGTTGAATATCTTGTTGTAGTTTCTGGTTTTCTTGTGGAGGTCTTTGTTTATGGAATCAAGCTTCTTAGCTAGGGTTGGATTAGGCAGGTCGGGTGCCTGAGCGGGGGGGGGGGGGGGGTTTCGCGTTTTTCGCCGACTATGGATTGATTGGGCCCTAGAGCATCGCGACGAGCATCGAGTGATGCTATTAAAGCATCCAGAATTGTTGTTCCAGAATTCGGGTAAGATGCTTACATTCCAAGGGAATTGTATTCTGGAACTGTTGTGGAAGCGGGGGAGGAAGGGAATTAGTTTTAGCTGTGGGAGAGACCCGTTGAGCCTAGCTTACTTGTTTTGGCTGGGTGAACTGGATGTCGGGCGACAGCTGCGAATCCTGGGACTGGGCCGGTGGGTTGCTTCGAGAACGGCCGCGTTTTCTTGACGAAGGAGTCATTGAACGGTCCCGTCCATGCCCACGAACCGGGCTACAGACTCGGGCTATTTCAGGTGTGCCTGCCCGGGCTTGTCTGAGCCTCCTTTGCCGGAGAATAAATGGTTCAGCATAACGCTTTGAGCAGCCTGGTCACCCGAAACGTGGGGCCCACCGCAGAGGTCACAGGTGAGTGAGCACGTGTGGTTTAGTTGAGGCTGCTTGATCCCACATTGATGACAGACCGGAGTGGTTGGGTTCGGGAAAGCCGTGGACCTATGGCATGTAGCACTCACGGGGATGGTTTTCTTGTAGAGGGAGCATGGATATTCTGCGCCGTTAAGTCGGACTGTGTAAGGTATACCTTGGGTCCTGCGAAGGCCAGAACCACCGTAGATGAGGTTCCAAGTCTTCTAGCTGTGTACGCTTCATACAAGGACTGATCAATGTTACTGATGACGACTTTAACAGAGTCGTCGGGGGCCAGGCCGTAAAGTTGGACGGGGCAGTGCTTGTTATGAAATGTTACGTATTGTACTTGACAGTGGCCGTGTTTAGTGTTACATCAACTCTGAGGCGCAGATTTGCTTGACGTCACGTGACCTTGATGGCGTTCAGTAGCGTTAGGGGCAGCTCAGCGTACTCAATGTTACCGAGCGCCAGCCCGCCCTGGGGACGCAATACTACAGGTTTTCCCGCTCAATTTAATCCAATCACCATAGAGTTCAACCCAGGCGCCAGTCAATTTAATCCAAGTTTCATCTAATTTAATCCAGACGCCACGTAATTTAATCCATGTGCCAGTGAATTTAATCCAGGTGCCAGTGAATTTAATCCAAGTGCCAACCAATTTAATGCCTCCGTCAACCAAATTAATCCATCTACCAGAAGACTGTTTGGAAGCGTTTTGTGCGAAATTAAACACAGCTTTGCGGACTTTGTTGCACGGGATGTGGTGAAAACGTGGTGTTTCTTGAGCCATTATGTGCAAAATATCGTATGCGAACAGCTTACACTTGCTACCACGCGCCGACCATTAGTGCCGCGTGCTGTGAGCTGATCGTCTGCGGGAGCGCCGTCGCTCCTTCGTCGTCTGCTCTTCGCGTAACAATGCCTTCAGAAGCTCCTTTGATAAAAACACATTACTTAAATGCCCTTTGCATTCTGATTTTCAATTACTGAATGCTTTCCTGCAGCGTTAAGCATTATTTCCAAATTATAATATCGTCTGCGAGACCGTCCGAAATGTCGCCTGCTCGCGACACAAGTGTCGTCTGCTCGCGTAACAATACGCTGGCAAATCTTCTGGCGTAGCAATACGCGAGCAGATGATACTTCTGACGACCTCGCACACGATCAGCACACGACACCAACGGATCAAACGAGACCGCTCTCCTGGTCAGCGGGTAGTAGTAAATTTCCATTAACTGCGGGAATACGATATTTTGCACATAATGGGTCAAGAAACACCACGTTTTCACCACACCACGCGCAACAAAGTCCGCAAAGCTGCGCCTAATTTCGCACAAAACACTCCTGGACATCCTTATGATAACTGGATTAATTTGGTTGGCACTCGGATTGAATTCGCTGGCACCTGGGTTAAATTACATGGAGTCTGGATTAAATTAGATGGTGCTTGGATCAAATTCACTGGCGCCTGGATTAAATTATACGTCTATTGAATTAAATTGAGCTGTAAAATTTGTAGTTTGAAACCGTCCTTCGGCAGGGGCTTAGGCCTGAGGAATGGTTTGCTTGCGGACGGCAGGGCTTGCTTGGCTTGTTGTGGAGACGTGGTTATGGCAGTATTGGCCGCGGCGGCACTGCGCTTTCGGCGACGTTGGGCTCGCGAGACTACTTGAACAAAGTCTTGATGGTGATCTTGATTTACGGCCCATTCTGTGATCATCGAGTCAATTTCGGTGTTTGCTGAAGGGTTGGATAATGGCTGCTGGTCTTGATTTGCAGTCAAGTGACCTTGTATGACGTCAGTATCCATATCTGCATCCGAGTAGGTGTTGTTTAGAGGCCCAGTGGTGGAACTAGAGATGCTCTAGGTGTCTTGCATGATGGGCTGCTTGGCTGCGCCTAGCGCGGGAGTCGTGGACAAAAGTAAATCACGAAATATTTCTCCCACGGGGTCAAGGCGGGTGCTCCGGTGATCGGTAGGGCTTGTAGAGTTCAGTATCCCGGGATAAAGGGTGGAACAAAACAAAATTTAACACATTCCTGCGTGAAATTCTGCAGAGCCGGTGAAGGACATGTCTGATCAGCGCAGCACTTTCAATGCGACCGTAACGACGATTGTAAGTAGTGTTGTTTTTATTTTTAACACAGAAGCTGTATAGCAAATCGCAATTTTTCGTGTCCGCAGTTCAAAAAAGGACGCCGTCCCGCCCTGCGAAAGTGGATGTCCAGCGCAGCTGTTGTAAACCACTACACACGCTGATGGGGGAGGGTGTGAAACGTTCCTGGTTGTCTCGGCGGGCTTCTCGCTTGCACTCGGCTTCTCTGGCGGCAAAGCTGGGTCCTGCCGCATGCGCTCGGCGTCTTGGGCGAGAACTCCTGACGCCTGCACTATCCCTCGAATGAAGTCAACATTCCTCCTCTTTCGAGAGCAGCTGTAAACCTACTCTTTACCAGAACACATGGGGGTGGAAGGAGGAGGTCCCATTGTTTGCCGGCGCCTTCGATGCTTGTTTTGTGTTTTTTTTATTTGCAGTGAAACCTCGATATATCGAACAGCGCGGTGCCCGCGAAATAGCTCGATATAACCATAATTCGATATATAAAATCACGTAAAAAACGAGTCATAAACTGGTACAAATCAATAAATGAACGAATTCTGCCATAAATATTCACTTGGTGCTTCAAAGTATTTATTCTTTTGGCTTAAAGTACTACAGCAGGGTAGCCTGCTGTAACGGTGCTGTAGGGCCAAAACCGCTGAAGCCTCGGTCGAAGTCGGGAGCGGGCACTAGCAGCGCTTGCGGGTACAACCTCGGCTGCGTCTTCGTTTGTGCGCTCAGTAGTAACCTCCGCTATGATCTCCACATCCGTCAACTCCGCCGTCGTTCCGGTGCTGTCGTGACCGCCAAGCGCCAACAAAGTCCTCAATGCACATGCTTCGTGGCTCAGCCCCAACAAAGCGCTCCAGCTGGCCCCAGGTTTCTTCAAGCTCGCATTCTTCTTTTGCACCGTCCAATTCTGCTTCGGTGCAACCGATGCGCAGCAGTCGGGAACGCCCATCGCGCCACCACTATCCTCGAGGGTACTACGGGATAGCTCACCGCCTGTCAACAGAGCGCGAGCGGTCTGGGCAGTCTGGGGTGGCGGAGTTCGATATACCCATTTCATGTCAGTCCCAGTTCGAAATAAAAAATAAAAAAATGCATGTGATTTTCCGCGTGATATAGAAAGTGTTCTATACAGGCAATAATTCGATACACCCGTGTTCGATATTTCGAGGTTTGACTGTACACGATTACTGAGCCCTGCTGTGCTGCACGCCTGATATGCCTGACGCATGCGCTCGGCGTCTTGAGCGATAACTGCTGGGTCCCGCATAGGTTTTTTGTTTACGACACGAGATTTTCCGAGCAGCGAGAGGCTAACAGCTTCGCTGTAAAATACGAAGAAATTGTCGAGTGTGCGCACGTGAGCGCGGGCCTCGCGGTGAGCGCCCGGCATTACCAAAACCAAGAAAATGCCTAGCGCTCGTGTGTGCGTGCATCGCGACGACCGCCCACCGTTCCCTGTGCACGTTAGTCAAGCCAAGCATACCCACTTAGGCAGATTGGCAAAAATTGCGGTGACCGCCAGGCAGTTTAAAAAACCAAGAAAATAGCGAGTGCTCGTGTGTGCGTGCCTCGGGGCGACCGCCCAGCGTCACGTTCGTCAAGCCATGGTAGGCATACCCACTTAGAGAGATTGGCCAAGGTTGGCCTACTCCAGCGTTCGCCGTAATCGTGGCAGCACTTACTTGCTCGGAACGAGAAATACAAGGTGATGGCTAATGATTATCACTCTAAAAAATGAAAGAAGCTCACGCTTATAGCAGCAATGATGCAGCGACGTTGCGGTAGCGAAGAAGCAAATCGGCTGCAATCGTGGACTTAAACCATCGCGATTGTCGTGAAGGTTGCGTACAGCTTCGCTGCCTTAAGGCCTTACGCGTTGGCGTGAGCGTCCATTTTTTTCCCTTATCGACGATGGTGTCACACCTTGTAAAGCACAATGCCTCCCCTCTGCATGTGTATTTGCAATACCACCTATATGCCGGGAGAGACAGAACCGTAGCGGATTTCGCCACGACGCCCGTATCCATTAAGGCGGAGCTGTAACAACAAAATGAATAGAGTTCCTAGGGGAGGTATATACAGGAACTCTAAGAGGGAAAAGACGGCAGCGCTCAGGAAGAAATCAAAAGGCGGACGCATTCGAAAGGAAGACCAGTCAGAGAATTTACGCCTGCTGGAGTGCTGACACCCTTTAATATGGTATTTACAAAATAATTCCGTGATCAGATGTGGATTAACGTGGGTGTGAAGAGTCGCGTGTAAAACCACATTAGGCGCATTATTTTGGAGGCGTCACAGGGTGGTTGAGCACTGACATCCGCTGCCGATCGGCTAGAGCTGCTCCAGGCCTTGCACGCGCCGTGGCGCGGTCAAGTATCCTGAAGCCCTTCGCAGTGACCGCCCCGTGTCGTCGGGTCGAGACGTGCCGCCCTGGATTGATCGCCATCGCCTTCTCATTTTCGTCGGTGCCGCCTCCTTTTGGTCGGTGCTGACGGCTGCTGACGTGCAAGTCGCTTCGAGGCGTCGTCTCCGGACGTGCCTTGCGTATGCGGTGAGCCCCAGCCCCGTGCCTTGCGGTTCTCCCACCTTCACCTCCATTCATCGCTGACGTCGCCGCCTTGTTGCGGATGACATGATGGTGTTCGTGCTCCGGGGTACCCGCCGTATGGTCGTATTCGATGTCCACTATATCCAGCGACCAAGGCTCCCTGTCTGCGCTGGAGGGTCGCGACTCGATTGTTGGGGTGCGGGCGGAACGTCGCCAATGCTTGTAAGCCGTCGCTTTCGTCATCGCTATCGCGGACACGGTCTCGCGCGTCATTTGGTTAGGACCACCACTGCTACCGGTGGTAGCATTGCTCACGTACGGCATTGCGGACATGGTCTCGCGCGTCATTGGGTTAGGGCCACTGCTACGAGTAGTGGCATTGCTGACGTCCGGCATTGCGGACACGGTCTCGCGCGTCATTGGGTTAGGGCCACCACTGCTACGGGTGGTGGAATTGCTCACGTCCGGCTTAGGTCGTACGACGACCACATCGTTGAAGGTCGTCTCCTCGTAAGGGTAGGCGGTTGTGTCCTCCAAGTCCCCCCTCGTAACGTATCTCTTGTTCTCGGGAGTGTCTGCGGGTTCCGGATCTCGTTTCGGCTCGTCCCTTCTTATTGTCGACGTCGAACTTTCGAAGCCGTCTCCTGCCGTCTCGAAGGTGCTGTTCGTTGTGCCGTTAGTGGAGTTTAGCGCTGTGGTTCTCCGCTCGGTGGTGCGCGTAGTGCTGGCCTTGCGCACCCGGCTCCGACGTCGAGATTTTGTTGTCGATTCCTGTGATTTGGTCTCGACCGGTAACTCGTCGTCTTGCGATTCGGTGGTGATGCTTCGGGGGGCGCCTGTGCCGGCTTCTTCTGAGAGGGCGGCAGTGTCTTGGAGGTTCTTGGACCCTGCGTAAAGAAGGAGGTGAAACTGGCCGATCTAACTGATGTTTCTACATGGTCATTATTGTGAAGTGGGGGTACAACAAGTTCAGTTCTGGTTTTAGAAAGCTAGCAACGTAGATTTGTAGCACAATTCAAAGTGGATATCACAGTAGCTCATAAAAATTAATTACCTACATGCCTCAGAAACACTTAAAAGAAGCATATTGCAATCATTGTCGTGTTAGAAACCACGCGCGTATAGACAAGAATATGCATAATGCACTGGGCGCCGAGGTGCAACCTGGCGGGCATTCTTTGGGGACTGCGGGGCGAGCAGACGACGCCGCAGTACCACGCTGTTGCCCCGTGCCGCGCGGGGACATCAGACGTCCAGACGGAAATCGAAAATCGGTAATTGTCAGTTATTCGGTACGTAAGCAGTGACAACTTTAACAGTGCTTTAAGGAGAACGTGCAAAGCGTCCTATAGCTGTCAGGTTTGCCCATAAATTCCGTTCCCAACCCGCTAAGGCGGCGGGCCACCCCATAAGTGCCTTGTCCTGAGGGGGTTGCTGTGAGGCTACTTTTCGCCGTGCCAACAGGACTCCCGACTTTTCATCCCCAATTGATGTTTATTTTCTTCATTGTGGGCAGGTTGCCGCCATTGCCTTTACTTGGCGATGTACCGAAGCTACTCGTCCGGGCGTGATTACGTCGTTGTTGGCTGCACCAACAATCAGCGTTAGCGCGAAGTGCTCATGCAAGAAACGTGTGAAGTGCACCACGACAAAAGAAGTGTCTGCATATGCGGAATCTATTCGCTGCACAAATTTCCTACGTCCCTTGAGTGCCGCGACGAATTGGTCGTCATGCTGAATCGGAAAGACTTCGAACC
Organism: Haemaphysalis longicornis; assembly: GCF_048455015.1. NCBI lineage: Eukaryota > Metazoa > Arthropoda > Arachnida > Ixodida > Ixodidae > Haemaphysalis > Haemaphysalis longicornis. Next base: position 72,415,427 of record NW_027526335.1, on the reverse strand, counting down.
AAGCAAATTTGCCAGAATAAGTATAGTCGTACGCTACTTTTGGAAGCGCTGTTTATTCATCCTGATGCTAAATCATTATCGCACGTTTGTGTTCTCTGGAGATATATGTTCTGTTCGTCTCATCGACGGGAAGCCGACAAAAATCAACCGGACACCTATATGCTGCCGCTCGGGTACGCGAAAAAGTTGAGCCGAAAGTGAAATAAAAGCGTCGCAGTGGCGGAGAACGCCCGGTCATGTCGGCAAATATGCCGCCTATATATGAACGCTCAGAAGTAAGTCGGTTGGCGCAATCAGCGAACGCCTCCGGTCGCGCGCGCGGCAGTGCAAATTTCCAAGCATGGCTTGTTGCTGTCGGTGCGCGAACGTGTTAGCATTTAATACGTGCTCCCATACCTCATACGCAGTTGGTTGTTTAACCAGGCCCTGAATTACTCCTTTACCTGTGCAGGTCGTAGACGTACATGCTCATAAAAGTAAAATATTTGCCGCCGCATAACACATTCCTGCCGCCAAACAGGGGCAGCTTATTTGATACACCAAGATTTCACGGCCGTTTGCTTGCTTAAAAGAACTTTAGCGTTTCAGCGGCGGGTGGCAACCGCGAACAGCTATTTCCTGACACGACCGGGCGTTCTCTGCCACGCGACGCTTTTAATTTGCTTTCGGCTCAACTGTTTCGCATACCCGAGCTGCAGCATAGGTGTCCGGATGATTTTTGTCGGCTTCCCGTCGATGAGACGAACAGAACATACCCCCAGAGAACAGAAACGTGCAATAGGCATTGAGCATGAGGGTGAATAAACAGCGCTTCCAAAAGCAGCGTATACGATCGTGCGTATTCTGGCAACTTTGTTTGGTTCGAAGTCTTTCCGATTCAGCACGACGACCAGTTCGCGGCGGCACTCCGGGGGCGCGGAAAATTCGTGCAGCAAACAGGCTCCGCACATGCAGACACTTCTTTTGTCGTGGCGCACTTCGCACGTTTCTTGCATGAGCACTTTGCGCTAATGCTGATTGTTGGTGCAGCCAACAATGACGTAATCACGCCCGGACGAGTAGCTTCGGTACATCGCCAAGTAAAGGCAATGGCGGCAACCTGCCCACAATTAAGAAAATAAACATCAATTGGGGATGAAAAGTCGGGCGTCCTGCTGGCACGGCGAAACGTAGCCTCACGGCCAACCCCCGTCAGGACAAAGCGAGTGTGGGGTGGCCCGCCGCCTTAGCGGGTTGGGAACAGAATTTATGGGCAAATATGACAGCTCTCAGACGCTTTGAACGTTATCCTTAAATCACTGTTCAATTTGTCGCTGCTGACGTACCCAATAAATGAATACTTGCCGATTTTCGATGCCGCCTGGACGTCTGATATCCACGCGCGGCACGGAGCAACACCGTGCACACTGCGATGTCGTCTGCTCGCCCCGCAGTCCCCAAAAAATGCCCGCCAGATGGCGCCTCCATAGTTAGAAAACGGCCGACCGGGAAAAATTCTGATCTATAGTCGTAACCGAAAAAAAAAAAGAAAGAACACCGGAGTAGGGAGCTGCGACGTCCGGCGTTCTCCAAGGCTCACGGCCATGACCGTATACGCGCATGGCTCAGCTTGCAGAAGGAGCGCGCACCGCTTGTTATGACAGCGTAGAATTACATAACTCTATCAAGCTCTGCTCAATTCGGCATCCAATTCCTGAAAAAGTTCACGATAGTCTCCACTGCGCAGAACCGGCCGTGCACTTTTTCTTCTGCTTCTGCACGTCCTCTGCTGAAAGTGCAGGCAAAGCCTAGAACTCATTTAGCCCTGTCTGCACCACCGGAAAATCGCAAAAAAAATGCAGGTGCCGCGAGCTGCACCCGGCAACCATATATAGGTTGGTGTGCACTGCCTTGATTAGTTCAGCGAATGCAGCAGCCCTGTTGAAGGCACCGTCTGAGTGACTGAACCGCAGAGTTGATGATGGTGGTGGTAACAGGCCCTGTGGGTGAACGATGTTGGTGTCCCCAGTTAAACCTCTCGAATGGCTAATCCCTCAATACGTGGGGGTGGCGCTGGGGCCATTACCATGGGGAAGATTGTTCGGGCGCTCGAGCACACACCGCCACCCTTTCCTTTTTTTTTCCGCGGCCTGCTTACTGGAAATGGTCTAGTGGCAGTCCTTCACCCCCGCCCTAGGAATTCGGCTGCTCAGTGTTGGGGCCGCTTTTCTACATAATATTGTTGCGGGTCAAGAATTGAAATGGCCGGTGCGGGTGGCAAAAGTAATGTTTATAACGGCGAACTTGTGTCCAGACTACTCGCTCATGTGAGGAGTCGGTTTCCCATAAGTGTCCTCTGTTCTTGATGTGCAGTGGTAGTAGCGTCATCATGCGGTACCTACCGAAACCTGCCCTTATGTGGCGCTGCCCCAACAGATACGGCGCGAGCAGTATCAAGCACAAGGCGACATGAAGGCGGCCATGCGCCAGTTTGACGTTATGCCTTACGTTACACTTTGAGGTTTAACGTTATTCCACCGGTACACACAGCTAGGCACATCGACGTTTTGTGGCAGTGGCACGCCGTTAAGCTCGACGTTGCAGCCAACGTTACTAGTTGGTTGCAGCTACCTAACGCGATGCCAAGATATAGGGTTACCGAGGGTGACTTCGCCAAGCCTCTCAGTAAGGGAGAGCGAGGGAGAGTAAAGAAGAGCAGTAAAAGGGATGAGTAAGGGAGAGTAAAGGAGAGCAGTAAAACGGACGATAATGATGAGAGGTCACGTGATTTCGAAAGCGCCGCGCGAACTTCACACTCACCGTGACTCATCTACTGCTACTACTACGTATACTACAATTATTACAACAACAACAACAACTACTACTACTACTACTACTACTACTACTACTACTACTACTACTACTACTACTACTACTACTACTACTACTACCATTACTACTACTACTGCTGCTACTACTACTACTACTACGCGTCTACTGTGCCACTGCGGCACAGTAGTCACTAAGGACGCAGGGTGCCCTGCCCGGCGTACGGCCATTGCGATCGTTTTAATCCTCGCGGCGCCGATGAACACGGAAGCGTCCGCAATAATGGCATATCCAGCGCCCAGCACAGTGGACTCTTCGCGAGCGTAAATTAGTTGAGAGGAGAGTCCTTCGGGTCGTCTCCCATTTCGCAAAGTTATAAGCTAAAGTTTATGCATGGTAATATGACATCCCAGGTCTTGTGCCCAACATCGACATACGTGCGAAAATTCCGCGATCGCTCTTTTCCTGCGTTCAGTTATCCGGTTGGTTTGCGGGTGGTAAGCAGTTCTCTTTTTATTGGTCATTCCACTGAGTCTCATGACAATATTGGTGAGCTGGAACGTAAAGGCAGTTCCGCAGTCTGTACTGACAATGAACTGAGCGCCATGCCTAAGGACGTTGTTCCCAACGGAGAAGTGAACCACTTTCCTTGTTACTTAGGCTAAACGCCTTGCCTCTGCGTAACGAAAAAAAATGTCGTTGATTCTTCTTCCATAGGAATCGGTAAAACAAGAAAGTGAAATGGACCTTCACAGGAGCATTCGAATTTTTATTGGGCATCGATATTAACTTGCACATCGGTATTTATATTTCGTCGGTATGGCACCGTCAGACGCATGAACATTAGACACTGGATTACACGCGCCGGAGCATTGCGTAAATACGATTGAAACACCAGGCGCCCCCAACCGTGCGAACGAAACCTACGGGTTGTCAGTGAATCGTTTGGTGAAGTCCCAGTACGCTACAGCGAAAGGAGCATGGTTTGCGGTCGGCAGCAGTCTTGCGGGTGGGCTTGGCGAGCGACGTCCTGCTGGCGGGTCGCTTAGGCAAAGGTGCGACCACATTAGTCCTGCTCCGTAGCGTATACGCCAGACGCTTGCGTTGCGACAAGCTCAGCTTGTGGAACGCGACGGCGGCGTTCCACAAGCTGAGCGGCCTTCCAAATAGGCGGCGGACGGGTAAACACGAGGCGCCAACCATGGGCGTTCATTAGCGTCATGACGCACTACTTCACTTCACCTCTCCTAGACGGCAGCACCATCTGAATGGACAAGTTAGAGGGAAAACGACATAAGGCGCAACCGTACGGCGACCCGGGCATGACTTCATGGCTCAGTCGGTACAGCGTTTCACACATCCCGTTGCGGCCAGAGTGATCGTGGGCTCGAAACCTAGCGCCGCCACGCCAATGGAACGTTTTCTGGTGATGTCATTTCAGTGACGGATATGACGTCGGTGAGGTTTGTGTACCTCGGCATAAAAAACTTTCTGGTTAAAAAATAGTAGCCACTACAACTTATCACTAGCCGGAAGACAGAAGCAGAAAAGGTCCCAAAAGGTCCATTCCAACTTGTCCGAATAATTTCGTTTGAATCTGAAGGTGTTACAACAGATCGGCAAACGGTCCCGGTGGTTTTTTTCCGCCGTTGATAATAGGTGCACGGGCAGAGATGTTGCATCTGACAGCTGCTAAATGCCTTGGCCAATAATATTTATTTGATCCAGACGAACATACCTGTCAAGCGCAAGGAACCGGGGATTGGCTCGACGTTACAAGCTTGTTCATGTTTCTGGCGTAAAAACGCGAAGGTGGCTAGGCGGTTTCTTTTACTATAGGGATGAAGTTCTTTAATAAAGCTTTGTTCCGCAATGCGAAAGATGACAACCATCTTTTGAAGACTCCCGGAACGTACTACGTATGGGTCCTTCCAAGTAGTCGAGAAGACATCGGAGTTCTGGGTACTTGCACTGCTTCTTGGGCATAGCAGGCGTGTGTATAGCTCGTAAGAATGTTACGTTGCTTTCGCCGTGTTGGGTGCTACTGGAGCCGTGGAGAGCCCCTCAGTGTCGGAAGCGCTGTCGTCAAAGGAATTTCGGCACAGTAACAGTGCGAATAATTCAGAAATATTTGCGCTCTCGTAACACCTTTGCGAACCCTGTCATTGCCCAACATAAATGTTAAACATCCAACCCGTACAAATGGGAAACAGCAGCCGCAGTCATGGCCACAATAATCATTCCTATAAACCTTGTAGTAGCTGTACTCGGGGACAACTTTCTGGGACAATGGAGAGAAAGTTATGGAAGGAGGGCGGAAGGCGAGCTAACGTTCTGTGTTACTGCGCCAAAGTAGTTCCCAGTAAACTGATTTCGGTTTCAGTTTAAACGTGACCGATGCGCATTTAAAAGAGTTCATTTCTTCGCATGAGCTCCGTGGTTGATTTCAGTAAGACGTGTTGTTGGGCGAGTTGGTTCATATTACAGAAATAAGATTTAGCGCAGCGAAAGACACAGACAATGAAAAGGACGGGCCGGCCCGTCCTTTTCTCCGCTCGTGTCTTTCGCGGCGCTTAATCTTATTTCCGTGCTTGAGTGCGCTGAACCACGATCACCGAGCATGCAGGCATATTGGCCGCATTCTCACACACGCTTCATTCGTTCGTAAGCACAAGCCAACGCTTTGACTGGAGAACTGAGACCGACCGTGGACTACACCACCCAACTCTGTATCGTTTAGAAGTGAATTTTGTCAGCGCAGCAGTTTTGACGGCATGAACTGATTTGTAAACTCTTCTGGGTTACAAAACTGGGCAGCTTAACCGACATGCGCAGCATACTCACATAGCGCGGCCGCAGTATGCGATTTCTAGAGACCATAGTATACGGAAATAGCAGCCCACCTACGCGCTGACGCACACGCTCGCGTACGCCGGCGAACTGGCTAACCCAACGGATTGAGAAAACGACGGAGAGTCGCGATTGAATCAGTCCCACTTGGGCGTACACTTTTCAAGCCACTTCCTTCACCTGTTTTTAGAGCTTTTGCTTCTCAAGCTTCTTAAAAATCCTATGAGGAGAACCAAGAGGCGAACTGCCGAAGGCCGTCGACGAGGATGCCATGTTTTTTTCGGAAGATTGCCGTTGCGACGCCAGTGGCGACAGCCGCAACCAAAAAAGTTCGAAATCTAAAAAAAAAAAAAGCTCTGTTTTATATATTATGGCTAGTAATTTAGTGACATGATAAATCCAAGGCTGAAACATAAGAACTATATATTTGTGAACTCCTTATGTTATAGCTTGCCAACCATTTTCGTTGAACGACTTCCAGATGCGCAGGAAAACGGCGTTTTTCGGCTCTGTGGACTTGACTGCATTGCCGCAGAAAGTTGTCTGCGAGTATACAATGAGAATTCCGCGGTAGGGTGTCTCCTTCTAGCCACCCTATCCGCGGCTGCGACCCTACTGCCGGACTCGACTTCGTTTCCGCGCTGCGGAAAAAAAATTAGCAGTGGCTTAGCTTGGCTATGCCAGGATATACGTAGCGGGAGCTAAGGTTCAGCAATCCAATCCAATTCAATCCAGTCCAGTCCAGTCGAGTCCAATCCAATCCAATCCAATCCAATCCAATCCAATCCAATCCAGTCCAGTCCAGTCCGGTCCAGTCCCTGCTCCTCGCGCATGCGCAGCATGGCTCTCCAGGAACCACGCGAAACGGCTATCAAGCTGCTCCGGCGCAGCGTCAGACTTGGCTACTGCGCAACAGAGGCGAACAGCTGGGCACGCGCCGGCACCAGTGCGTCTGCCGCGGCTATGACGTCACTCGTATGGAATGCGCAGACCGGCGAATGTGCAGACCCAATTCTCTACACACCCGTACTCCAATTGGATTGGATTTACAATCCAATTCAATCCAATACAATACAATTTAATTCAATCCAATCCAATCCAATGCTCCTCGCGCTTGCGCAGCACGGCCCTTCAGGGTCCGCGCGGAACTGCTCAACCTCGGCCAGTGTAGCTTACGCTACAAAAGAGTCGAGTCCGGCCGTGACGACCCGCGGCTGCTTTCGAGACATGCCGCTAGAGGGCTTTCAGTAGTGCCCGTGCAGGAAGCGCTCATGGCATTTCTACACGGTACAGGGGCAGTTGCTTTCTTTTTGCAGCCACGCTTCTGCATTTGGTAGAGTCACACTTTTTAAAATAGAATATACAGAAAGTTAACTTACAGAGGGTTATTCCTAGTACTACTAGGATGAATATGGCGATAACGATCGCTGAGCCCACAAGAGCGCCTACAGATGTCTTGGCACCCCTGCGAAGAAAGTCGAAGGGAAAGCACAGACCATTATCATCAATACTTTCACTCATATGACATATAGGTACTATATTTGTATTTCGTACCTAACACTGTAAAAACCAACTTCAAAGCTTGGCAGAAAATATTCGCCATTTTCAGCACCCCTCCATTTATTATTCCACGTCATTTCAAACAACTTGTTTTGTTAAACGTTTATTTTCGAATGCTAATTTCAGAAGCCCCTAAACTTAAATCTATGCGCAGGAAGAGCCGACAGTTGTCTTTTTCTTTCTTTTTTGAGAAAACGGTGGGAGAAAAGGAAAGATACGATACAAACCAATTGAACGAGATCACCTTTGCAGATGTGACCCGTGATTGCCTCTGAGCATTTTTATTTTTTGCAATATTGTACTTAAGTTCAACATATTCTTAAGTGTGAGTGGTTTGTGTGCATTTCCTGTGCGTCACGAAGGGTAAAAAACTGCCATGAAACCTTAATTTTGCAGTTTTATCTCCTCTGGACCTAGTTCATTGAGTTCTAACACATTGCTGTCAACCGTTAAACAGTACTGTGTACAAAAGAGCGCGTACATGCGATAATTATGATCTCGAAAACAAATCCGAGCTTTCCGTCTTCACGCCATTGTCGCTATTCCTTTAAAGTAGCCATGAAGAAAAAATGCAAGTGTGGTTCATTCGAAAAATTGCCTCGTTAGTATAACACTGACACCACTTTTAACGCAAACTTCCCTCAAGCTATGTATAATGAGGGAAAGAAAAAATTTGCAGTGGCTTAGCTCGGCTATGCCAGGATATACGCACCGCAAGCTAAGGCTCAGCTGGTTAGTAGCTTTCGTGGTTGTCTAGGATTACCGTGGTTATCATACTTACTGCTGCTTCAATGACACACACGGTATACGCGTGCATGGCTATACCACACTGGCAAACGCCCCGCTATATGTATACCCCCACTGATACCTCTGCGCATGCGCCCAAAATGAGAGCCGCATCCAATCCAAATTCAATCCAATCCAATCCAATCCGATCCAAGCCAAGCCAATCCAATCCAAAGCCCCTCGCGCTTGCGCAGAACGGCCCTTCACGGCCCACATGAAACTGCTCAACCTCGGCCAGTGTAGCTTAAGCTATAAAAACAGGCATGCGACTCACAAGACACTTTTCCGCACGGAACTTATGACGTATAATGGGCCGCTTGATGCGATTGGCTGAGGCCAACAAAATCCAACGCAAATTAAACGGAGATTACAACCTTGCAAACGAGCAGTTTGCGCTTGAATTCAGTGTACACTTTTTGTAGCAGTAAGAATTATGGGGTAAACAATGAAAGCTGCGAACGAACACGTAAGCATGAAAGCAATGCATACGCCAGGCCAACGTATACAAAACGCAACCGACGGGCGTGTCAGGTTTGTCTGAGACGACAATGACCAACAGGCATAAGCGACACTGCCACTTGCGTGAGTCACACCCAATGTTTCGCGAAAAGATTTCTGTCAATGGTAGGTACAAGCAAACTGTGTGCGAACAGCATTACTTGATAGGTATCGCTGTGCCATCTAGAAAGGCAGACGATAACGCAAGGTAACCATCGGTGTGTTTGGCAGACAGGGGCAGCCTTAGTCAACATACTAACTTTCCTTTGAGGTACCTACCCAAAGTACGTCCCCGCTGACGTGACGAAAGATACGGTGCGGCGGGAGAACTAAAATTTTATCGTAAATTGTTTAACTTCTCAGTGAGTAAAATATAGTTCGCTTCCGGAGAAACGCTGAAAGTACTATAAGGCATTAAATCTTTTGAATGAAACAAACTTGTATTTTTTCTTCATAGCCCCTTAGACAAAACACTGGCACAAAATTTGTGTTTGTCGGGGTTTTTTTTTCTTTTCTCATTACCTGCTAACCCAAAACAATAGGCAGGAATTAAAAGTGGCCGGCGTGCTGCCATTTATGCGTTACAGCACCATTCATAGCATCAGTTTAGGTTTCGGCCACTGAGCAGCCGCGCGAACAGTTGCGGAGTTAAATAGGTCTTAGTTGGGGTCGCTTTTTTTGTGTGTGAGCCAGAAGACACTGGCGTTCCTCTTGGCTTCGTAAACATCTATAGGGCTCCCCTCACACCATCTATCCAGCCTTCCTTTCCCACCGTTAAAGAGGTCTGTTGGGCGAGTTGGTGCATATTCACCATTAACAATCAGCGCACAAAGTACGACAGGCAGCGCTGTCCTGTCGGTTACTGCTTTTTAAAGCGAAGCTTTACTGCTTTCGTCCAGCGGTTTCGGGGAGGATGCGCAGGTTAACCTTTTGACCGGAGACACACACCCGGCGTCACACCCCTCGAAGCACATCACGTGATTCACCGGGCCCGCTGTCGGCGCTGCGCACAAGGCGCCGTTTTCAGTCGTTCTGCTCACATCGCTGCGGCTCCCGTCGCGGCGGCGGCGACGGAGCGGCCGCTCAGCTGATCGACAGCCGACCAAACCAGCAGCCTCCCACGCATGCGCCGCTGGGGCCTCTCGGGCGATGTGACTCATCTTGCGCCGCGTTCGCCGTGAAGAGAAACGCCGTGTTCGCCGAGAATGAAAGCGAGGCCGGACCTCCTTCTGTGAGCGTTGCATGGGACCGAACGGCTTTGAGCCGTGGTCGGCAATACAGCTACATCAAATGTTAACCAAGCGAAACCAAGACTCAACGAGACTAAGTCAAGCTTTTGCTTTGCATATCCAAGGTTAACTTAGCTAAGCCGCTTCCATTTTTTTAGAGCGCAGCACTTTGGCAGCCGTTACTGCTGTTTGGCGGCGGCGACGGCGGCGTTGTAACAGAGCGTGCGAAGACAAAGAAAACGGGGGAGGAAAGTGTGAAAGTGTGAGGGGAAGGCAGTGAGAACTGTTCATTGCGTGGCTCATCCGAACCACGTGACATTTGGGCGGGAGGTTCAAACACGATTTGCAGCATGCTCGGCGGCGGCGACGCGCTGCGAGATAACGGCAGACTAGCACGCGCCGCCATACGCTTTGTGATTACGCGATCACTTCCTGAGACGCAGCAGCTATGCGCCATCACTGAGAAGACTGCAGTTCGCGCTGTGCACAAATTTCGCATTACGGAGTATAGTTATCGTCAGCAATTATTGTGTACCGTCTTTTGTGTACTGATTGTTAATAATGACTTTTCCTCCTAGAACTACTTCACTTAAGGGTTAGTCCCGCCTCATTCAGGCACGAGGTCGCGGGTTCGATTCCCGGCTGCGGCGGCCGCTTTTCTGATGGAGGCGAAAAGCAAAAACGCCCGTGTGTACGAGATTTCGGCGCACGTTAAAGATCCCCAGGTGGTCAAAATTAATCCGGAGCCCTCCACTACGGCGCGCCTCATCGCCTGCGTTGCGTCGGCGCGTTAAACCCCACAATCAATCAATCAAATCAAGCCTCATTCAGCAGGTCCGCAACTGTCCAGAGGTTGGGCCGATGGGGCCCAAGAGGACAAAAGACACCACAAACACCTCCAAAATGTTGATTTCGTGTTATTTTTGCCCTGCACAGGCTTGTCGGTTTTGGTTCCTGACTAGCATGCATGCATGTCACTGAGAGGGAAGAGGCACACCACTTCGAGTTTGGCTGCCTGGAAGCTTCTACGTCTCACACCTTCCGAGGTGTATAATTGACGTCACACAACAGCTAAGCCGCCTTTTCCTCTCGAAAATGCGTCAATTATATCGATTTCAAATTAGTTCCAAGCGACGTTTGACGCCCACAATCGCAGGAAGTCATCCTGGCATCTTTGCAAATGAACCGTGTCAGTTTTTCTAAATCTAATTTTAGTGTCAGTCAATTACCCATTCAGTCCCCAGAAGATCAGATTATGGTGTTGAACGAGCCAAAATACACTTGGGCTGTAAGGCACGCCGTAGTCGAAGGCACCGGATTAATTTTGATATATCGACACACGGGCGTTTCCGCTTTTCGTCTCCAGCGGCCACGTGGCCGGGATGAAAACCGCATCCTTGGGCTCAATTGTACAACGCCTTAGCCCCTGAGCCACCACGGCGGGTCAGAAGGTGCATAGTCGGGAACAAGTTAAGAACGGCAATAGCTCATGTACGATATCACTCCGCCTAAGCGACGGACCCAAGTGTCAGCGGGCGCGCGTGTTTTGAAATAAAATTGATATGAATGCGTGATATCGTCTGCCTTTTCTCACGCAGTGTGTTTGTCGTCGCTGCGGTTTATAAGCATATTAAGTCCAAGAAATCACGGGAACGGCTTGTGCCATGCTCAAAATATTCCCAGTAACGCCCTACTTGCGGCGCGTGCGAAGTAACATCCTGCTGCGGTGATGAAGCACAGAGGCAACTTCTGTTACGGTTCTTAAGTCGTACTCGAGTATAGTGTTGTTTTTACTAAGGTTCGTAACTTACTGCCGCCACCTTTTAGAACACCTATGCTGGGCCAGTTATGCCCCCAGAAATTGACGGGAGTTTAAGCGCCGGGGAACCACTCACTAGTCGTCATTACAAGAAATAAGCATTGCCAAGAAGACCTGATGGTTTTCTTTTTTTTTTTTTTTATGGACATAGCAGTATCGCGTAGTTTAGGAGCAGTAAAAAGGATAGCAACTCGAAGACCTACTTTTCTGCTGTATGGTGGTTGTGGAAGAAAGACAAAACAGAGAGAAATATGCAATTCGGTTATTGCCAAATACAGAATAGCTTAAAATTGTTCAACCAGCGATGGAGCGTGCATACGTACGTGTGCTCTGTATGACTGTGGCTGAAACGAAAATGATTTACGTTGTTAGTAAAAATATTGCCTTATTAACCAGCATGACTGACGTTTCCGCCAGAATAAAGCAGGCCCCCCTTACTGCTCACTGTGCAAACGTTTTTTTTTTTTTTTTTTTTTGGGGGGGGGGGGGACATAAAGGCAAATTTAGCTGAACTGATGATAGAGCCGCCTTCTAGGCCGTCTTTTAGGTATATAAATATCTGCACAGCGAGAACTAATGCTGTGACTCTTTCAATTAGGAACCGCGAAACCGTCGTGACGTGAAATAAAATTGAGCGCGTCGGACTCGGAACAATACTTAGGGGTACGCTATCCCAAAAGTGACGCCCTTTCCGGTGCTTAGGTGTATAGTCTAGCGTAGAAAGCGCTGTAAAGGGGCAAGCACGCCACGACGGCGTGCGACGGGCTGCAACTGCCTTATTTGAAAGGGCGAACTTACTTGCTAAAAGAGTGATTGGCACATGCTATTTCCCAGCTCCAGGCAGTGCTGATGGGCCACAAATTGGACCAGGAGAAAAGAAAAAGTAATCTACACATTAAAAGTTTAAACTTAAAGGGGCCATGAATACAAGAAAGTACACAGGCTTGGTTTAGTAGAAACGTTGCTTTGTCCCGATAACAATGATACCAATTTTATCTCAAGCTTCAGAGGAATAACCGAGAGATCAAAGAAAACATATGAACCAGTGGTGACTCCCCCGCCACTTTCCGGCAACTTCTCAATGACGTCACAGAATCTTGCTGGTGCAATT